>NW_028318111.1:3617500-4297500 GCF_062004578.1 Staurois parvus | reverse complement strand
CATGATCTCCACTAAAGGATAGGATATAGAGATTGGTATGGGATGTTCTCCATGTAGCAGAGATCACATGACAGGTGGCCATGTGTTTGGTAATTTGCCCAAGTGAATTTTGGGGTTTTTACTTTTGAGATTGTGTTGGGCATTGGGCTTTTTTGTGGCTAAGGTTCTGTGTTGGGTATAGTTTTTATGTTAACATTTTTAAGAAAATTACAGGTCTTTGGCAAACTATTCACTTTCCACCAGTGTTTGTAAATCACTCATAAAGTATTGACCCACCTTATCAGGCACAGGTTTACAAAGTCCCTTGCTTTCTTCGAGAAGTGGTCAGGCAGAGTTGGCATGAATCCTTTATGTGCAGCAATATAAAACATTGCTGCCAACTTGTTCATGTGTGCCAGCGGAGGCTTCCCAGTCGCCATCTCAAATACTGTGCAACCAATACTCCATATGTCCGACTTCTCCCCATGTCCAGACTCGCTGATTACCTCTGGGGCCATCCAGTATGGCGTCCCATGCATTGATTTCAACATTTCCCCCTTAGAACCATTCATGCTCAATCCGCTCAGGCGTTTAGCACAGCCAAAGTCTATCAGTTTAATGACCCCGTTGGGCATTAACATAACATTGTTACCCTTGATATCTCTGTGCACCACCCTGTTTTTGTGCAGATAGGCGATGCCTTGCAATATGTGGTTTGTGTATTTACTTATTACAGCTTCTTGCAGTGGTCCAAAATCACGTAAAATGTTGGCTATGGATCCCCCTGGTACAAACTCCATGAATATTGTCACTCTGTTCTCCTGCAGACAGGTTCCAAGGTAGCCGACTATATTATCATGTTTCAGAGTCTTCAATAGGTCCACCTCCTCCTGTAGCTTTTTGTACTCCTTCTCTGCAACATCTGAGTCTGAGGCATGTAGCATCACCTGCTTGGCGGCAATGAGCTCCCCTTGGCTTGTGAGACCTTTATACACCTGTAGCCAAAGGGCAATAAGAAATTTTTACTGTATGTACATCATCCGTACATTAGAAGCTGCTACTTGGTATCTATTGGAGCATAGCATAAAAACAAACGGGCTAAAGCCCAATTAAACAGCTGCTACCATTGGTGAGTTAGGTACAAACTCCCTGCAGCTTTATGCTTTTGGGTACTAACCCATTGTTGAACAGTTGGAGCATAGCACCTGTTTTCTGGCCTTAACCCAATCCTTTTCCTCTCCTCTAACTACAAATGTTTGATTTTTGCCCCATTTATCTACATTCTTGGATCCCCTTTGCCCATTATTGTAACAAATGCCAACTTCTCTTCCCTTTCCTCTTCACTAGTCACCCCAATGCTTGGGTTGTTCTTACCCACTAGGACACCATTGTCTCTCTTCATCTGACCACTAGTCACTCCAAAAGGTCCTGAACCTGGGCTCCTAAAGTAGCCGAAATGGTAGCCTTTATTTGACAAAGGAAATTTGCTTGCTTTGAATTTGCAAACATCTTAATGCAGGGGTTCTTACCTTTTTTCTTAACTCTTTTTACTTGAATGAATTACCCAATATGCGCCCTACACCCCCATCACCAAACTGTTAATCATTTTCAGTCCTGTTAGATACAAGTATGACATTAAATAAAAGTCAAAAGCTTGATTTTACTTCACATATAATTAGGAACAGCTGGAAGGACACCTAAAGGTCTTTTTTTTTTATCATATTTGGGTAAATACAGCAAACCACAAATTCACAAGCTAGTGAAATTTTTTTTTTCGCTGTTTTGTGCAAAGCAACAAAAAAAATGATTAGAGTTGTAGTTGCTAAAACAAAAACGTGTCATTTGTTTTATATAGAAATTCAGTCCCATAACCCCAATAGGTATTGATACTCAAAGTTAAAGTGGAACTTTAGTCAGAAAATGAAGCCCAGTTAGATGACTTTAGGCTGGCCCCTTTTGCAGGTATAGCTATTAGAGATGAGCGAATCGAAGTATCCGAAGTGGAATTCGAGTCGAATTTCGGAAAAATTTCGATTCGTGCCGAATCCGAAAAACAGCCTAATTCGGACGCGCGAATCGAAATTTTTCCGAAAATGGCGGCTGACATGTGCGGCGACGGAGCGGGGATGTCGGGGAAGGCGCGCAGACAAGGTGCGCTGCCCCATAATGCATTCCTCAACGACATGTGATCGCATCAGCCAATCAGCAGCCAGCCAGCCAGCACTGTGTAATGGTCGAGGTATATATAGCGGCCATTTTGGAAATCTTCATTTGCCTGCAGTCATTGAACAGAGGCAGACCGCTCTGTACTAGGGACAGGGACAGAGTTAGGGCCACAGAAACGAGAATTGGGGACAGAGAGAAGTTACTTAGGGACAGAGAACCATTACTCAGGGACACAGACTTGTTAATGAGGGCCACAGAATCGTTATTTAGGGACAAAGAAACGCTAGTTAGGGCCACAGAATTCATACTCAGGGACAGACAGAATTGTTACTCAGTGCCAGAGAATTGTTACTTAGGGCCACAGAAACGTTATTAGGGCCACAGAATTTTTACTCAGGGACAGACAGAATTGTTACTGAGTGCCAGAGAATTGTTACTCAGGGACAGACAGAATTGTTACTGAGTGCCAGAGAATTCTTACTCAGGGCCACAGAATTCATTCTCAGGGACAGACAGAATTGTTACTCAGGGACAGACAGAATTGTTACTGAGTGCCAGAGAATTGTTACTCAGGGACAGACAGAATTGTTACTGAGTGCCAGAGAATTGTTACTCAGGGACAGACAGAATTGTTACTGAGTGCCAGAGAATTGTTACTCTCACAGACACAAAATTGTTACTTGCACAGACACAGAATTGTTACTTGCACAGACACACAATTGTTACTCAGGGCCACAGAATTCATACTCAGGGACAGACAGAATTGTTACTGAGTGCCAGAGAATTCTTACTCAGGGCCACAGAATTCATACTCAGGGACAGACAGAATTGTTACTCAGGGACAGACAGAATTGTTACTGAGTGCCAGAGAATTGTTACTCAGGGACAGACAGAATTGTTACTGAGTGCCAGAGAATTGTTACTCTCACAGACACAAAATTGTTACTTGCACAGACACAGAATTGTTACTTGCACAGACACACAATTGTTACTCAGGGCCACAGAATTCATACTCAGGGACAGACAGAATTGTTACTGAGTGCCAGAGAATTGTTACTCAGGGACAGACAGAATTGTTACTGAGTGCCAGAGAATTGTTACTCTCACAGACACAAAATTGTTACTTGCACAGACACAGAATTGTTACTCGCACAGAGACAGAATTGTTACTCAGGGCCACAGAATTCATACTCAGGGACAGACAGAATTGTTACTGAGTGCCAGAGAATTGTTACTCAGGGAAGACAGAATTGTTACTGAGTGCCATAGAATTGTTACTCAGGGACAGACAGAATTGTTACTGAGTGCCAGAGAATTGTTACTCTCACAGACACAAAATTGTTACTTGCACAGACACAGAATTGTTACTCGCACAGAGACAGAATTGTTACTCAGGGCCACAGAATTCATACTCAGGGACAGACAGAATTGTTACTGAGTGCCAGAGAATTGTTACTCAGGGACAGACAGAATTGTTACTGAGTGCCAGAGAATTGTTACTCTCACAGACACAAAATTGTTACTTGCACAGACACAGAATTGTTACTTGCACAGACACACAATTGTTACTGAGTGCCAGAGAATTGTTACTCAGGGACAGACAGAATTGTTACTGAGTGCCAGAGAATTGTTACTCAGGGACAGACAGAATTGTTACTGAGTGCCAGAGAATTGTTACTCAGGGACAGACAGAATTGTTACTGAGTGCCAGAGAATTGTTACTCTCACAGACACAAAATTGTTACTTGCACAGACACAGAATTGTTACTCGCACAGAGACAGAATTGTTACTCAGGGCCACAGAATTCATACTCAGGGACAGACAGAATTGTTACTGAGTGCCAGAGAATTGTTACTCAGGGACAGACAGAATTGTTACTGAGTGCCAGAGAATTGTTACTCTCACAGACACAAAATTGTTACTTGCACAGACACAGAATTGTTACTTGCACAGACACACAATTGTTACTCAGGGCCACAGAATTCATACTCAGGGACAGACAGAATTGTTACTGAGTGCCAGAGAATTGTTACTCAGGGACAGACAGAATTGTTACTGAGTGCCAGAGAATTGTTACTCAGGGACAGACAGAATTGTTACTGAGTGCCAGAGAATTGTTACTCTCACAGACACAAAATTGTTACTTGCACAGACACAGAATTGTTACTCGCACAGAGACAGAATTGTTACTCAGGGCCACAGAATTCATACTCAGGGACAGACAGAATTGTTACTGAGTGCCAGAGAATTGTTACTCAGGGACAGACAGAATTGTTACTGAGTGCCAGAGAATTGTTACTCTCACAGACACAAAATTGTTACTTGCACAGACACAGAATTGTTACTTGCACAGACACACAATTGTTACTCAGGGCCACAGAATTCATACTCAGGGACAGACAGAATTGTTACTGAGTGCCAGAGAATTGTTACTCAGGGACAGACAGAATTGTTACTGAGTGCCAGAGAATTGTTACTCTCACAGACACAAAATTGTTACTTGCACAGACACAGAATTGTTACTCGCACAGAGACAGAATTGTTACTCAGGGCCACAGAATTCATACTCAGGGACAGACAGAATTGTTACTGAGTGCCAGAGAATTGTTACTCAGGGAAGACAGAATTGTTACTGAGTGCCATAGAATTGTTACTCAGGGACAGACAGAATTGTTACTGAGTGCCAGAGAATTGTTACTCTCACAGACACAAAATTGTTACTTGCACAGACACAGAATTGTTACTCGCACAGAGACAGAATTGTTACTCAGGGCCACAGAATTCATACTCAGGGACAGACAGAATTGTTACTGAGTGCCAGAGAATTGTTACTCAGGGACAGACAGAATTGTTACTGAGTGCCAGAGAATTGTTACTCTCACAGACACAAAATTGTTACTTGCACAGACACAGAATTGTTACTTGCACAGACACACAATTGTTACTGAGTGCCAGAGAATTGTTACTCAGGGACAGACAGAATTGTTACTGAGTGCCAGAGAATTGTTACTCAGGGACAGACAGAATTGTTACTGAGTGCCAGAGAATTGTTACTCAGGGACAGACAGAATTGTTACTGAGTGCCAGAGAATTGTTACTCTCACAGACACAAAATTGTTACTTGCACAGACACAGAATTGTTACTCGCACAGAGACAGAATTGTTACTCAGGGCCACAGAATTCATACTCAGGGACAGACAGAATTGTTACTGAGTGCCAGAGAATTGTTACTCAGGGACAGACAGAATTGTTACTGAGTGCCAGAGAATTGTTACTCTCACAGACACAAAATTGTTACTTGCACAGACACAGAATTGTTACTTGCACAGACACACAATTGTTACTCAGGGCCACAGAATTCATACTCAGGGACAGACAGAATTGTTACTGAGTGCCAGAGAATTCTTACTCAGGGCCACAGAATTCATACTCAGGGACAGACAGAATTGTTACTCAGGGACAGACAGAATTGTTACTGAGTGCCAGAGAATTGTTACTCAGGGACAGACAGAATTGTTACTGAGTGCCAGAGAATTGTTACTCTCACAGACACAAAATTGTTACTTGCACAGACACAGAATTGTTACTTGCACAGACACACAATTGTTACTCAGGGCCACAGAATTCATACTCAGGGACAGACAGAATTGTTACTGAGTGCCAGAGAATTGTTACTCAGGGACACCTAATCGTTGAATTAAATAGTATGTCAGACAACATGCAGAGGAGTGGCAGAGGAGGCAATGTTTTAGGAGCGAGCAGACGTGGCAGCAGAGGAAGGGGTCGAGGCAGCAGTATTCGCAGCCAGAGGCCAGTGCTCCCGGTGTCATCCAGCGGTCGTGTCTCCACCGACAACCCTGCCGTCATTGATTGGTTGGCTCGGTCGTCTTCCTCTTCCCAGGTCACCTCTGACACCTACAGCCAACGGTCGGTGGGTACGTCAGACACAACCGTTAGTTGGCATGGCCCGGGACCAAGCCCACTGAAATCACGTGTCCTCTACCTGCCCCTGTCCTTTGCTGTTCCCTCACCAAGCGAAGTATCGCATGCTGTGGGCTCAGCCCCACTGTACAGTGAGGAAGAGCTAACAGAGGGCGGTCAGGAACGGGGGGAGACATCGGCCTTTTCAGCAGCCAAGCGAACAAGTACTGGCGAGGAGAGTGGCTCGGTAGCCGGTCTAGAGACAGGTCTGTCTCCTGACCCAGACGCAGCCGAGGGGGCTAGTAGTGAGGCGGAGACCCTACTTGATGATGAGGAGGTTGATCGCACTTGGCAGCCTCGTCGTCATCAGGCAATTTCTTCCGCATCATCAGGAGAAGAGGGTGGCAGCTTGGCAGCGAGCAAAACAGTCGGTGGGTTGCCCAGGAGACAGCAGCAGGGTCGCATCAGTGTCAGTGGAGCCAAACGTCCACGGAGTAGAGCACCAGCTCCACTGCAGCCTACCACCACGGCCAGTAGTGGTGCCGGTGCGCACGGAGGAAGTAGCAGTCAGCCAGTGAAGAGTAGCGGGGGCAAAGTTTCCTACTCGGTGGTGTGGCAATTTTTCCTCAAGCCGCCCGAGGAAGTAAACGTAGCCGTATGTCGACTATGTGGCCAGAAATGCAAGCGTGGCCAGGGGGCCCATGTTGGGACTACAGCGTTGCGTCAGCATATGCAGCGTCACCATTCGGTGGCCTGGGAAAACCGTGATAAACATACGGCGGTTCTGCCTGCCCCAGCCCCCGCTCCATCACCCGCTCCGTTACTTGCTCCGTCACCCGACGTCGTCAATCGCCCTCTATCAGCCAGTCAAGGCTCCAACACCTCTGCTGAGGGGAGTTGTCGCTCATTGGCATCTTCCGCTCGTTCAGATGCTCCTTCTCCTGCTACTCCTCTTCTCGGATTCCGTCAACAGTCTTTCTTGGAATCCGTATCCAAGAGACAACAGTTTGCGAGCACGCACCCGACGGTGCAAAAGCTGAACGTCCTCCTGTCCAAGTTGCTGGTGCTGCAGTCCCTCCCTTTCCAACTGGTGGACTCAGCACCTTTCCGAGAAATGATGGCTTGTGCCGCGCCGCGGTGGAGAGTGCCAAGCCGTCATTTCTTTGCCCAAAAGGCAGTGCCAGCCCTGCATTCACATGTAGAAGAGATGGTGGGCCAGTCTTTGAGCATGTCGGTCTCTGCCAAAGTGCACGGCAGCGCCGACGTGTGGAGCTGTAACTACGGTCAGGGACAGTACATGTCATTTACGGCCCACTGGGTGAACGTGGTGCCGGCACAGCCGCACCAGCAACTTGGACAGGTCACGACGCTTTTGCCTCCACGTTTGCACGTCCTTGGTCCAGCAAGCATGTCCGCCTCTACCACCTCTTTTTCCGCCGTGTCCTCAGCCGCCACCCCCGTGCCAAGTCCCATTACCCGACCGGCATATCACATGTGCAGGGCGCAACGGTGTCACGCTGTGCTGCACCTGGTATGCCTTGGCGAACGTAGTCACACAGGGGAGGAACTGCTGAGTGTAATGAACAGAGAAATCGACAGATGGCTGTCTCCGCGCAAACTAAAAATCGGAACCATGTTGACTGACAACGGAAAGAACATGGTGTCTGCTCTGCGTCAAGGAAGGTTGTGCCATGCGCCATGCATGGCTCACGTGTTCAATCTGGTTGTCAAGCGGTTCCTAAAATCCACCATCCCACTGCAAGACATCCTTAAAATGTCACGTAAACTGTGCATGCATTTCAGCCATTCCTACACCGCAAAGAACACCCTCATTGAGCTGCAGCGGCAGAACGGAATTCCACAGCATCGCCTGATCTGCGACGTTGCAACAAGGTGGAATTCAACCCTACACATGTTAGACCGCCTTTACGAGCAGCGAAAGGCCATCACCGATTTCCTGATGTTACAAGCGGATAAAGGTACTCCCCTGTGTAACTTAGATGTCAGCCATTGGCAGCTCATGCGTGACACCTGCCGCTTGCTCAGGCCCTTTGAGGAGGCCACGCTATTCGTGAGTCGGCAGGACTATGGGATGAACGACGTCATTCCTCTGTTGCACGTCCTGGAACAAATGCTGTTAACAATGGCTGGTCAGGGTGCGGTAGACGTGGCGCACAGATCTCAACGCCACATGACCCCTGTGGGGGCAGGACAGGAAGAAGAGGAGGAGGTAGAGGAGGACATTTGTGCTCAGGAATTATTGAGTGAAATGGGTGGTTTTTCCACTCAGCGGACAGGAGTGGAGGAGCAGGAGCATCTGGTAGAGGAGGAGGAGGAGGAGACAGAGGACCCAGACGCACCGTGGCAGTATGCTGTGGAGATGGAGGCAGGGAGTCCCTCGCATTCCTTGGCACAAATGGCCCATAGCATGCTCGGTTGCTTGCGTAGCGACAGCCGAATAATAACCATCAGACAGAGGGATGACTTTTGGCTGTCCACCTTGTTGGACCCTCGCTACCGGTCCAAAATGGTGGCCTTTTTCACACCTGCTGAGAGGGAGGCCAAAATTACGTACTATAAAAACCACCTATGTAGTCAGTTGGTCTCTGCCTTTGTGCGCCAACGTCCATCCTCAGACACTGTGGGCCCTGTGCGCTCGCGTTCCGCTGGCATGGCAGCAGGGGAGGGGTGGGGTGGTAGGAGCAGTGGCAGCTCCACCAGCAGCGGCTGCCTCAGTCTGCAGTCGATGATGAGTAGCTTTCTTCACCAGCGCAGTGAGGAAACTACTAACCAGCCGCAGCAGCAGCAGCAGCATCAGGTGGACCTGGAGCAGGAGCTCAAACAACAGGCTTGGGCCTACTTGGACAGCACCCTGCCAACCGAGGTAGACAATCCCCTTGACTACTGGGCAACGAAACTTGACCTTTGGCCCCAACTAGCTGAATTTGCCCTTGAAAGGCTGTCATGCCCGGCCAGTAGCGTGGCATCGGAGCGCGTGTTTAGTGCGGCAGGAGGTATTGTAACTCCGCGGAGGACACGACTGTCCACCCAAAGTGTGGAGAGACTCACGTTTGTGAAAATGAATCAGGCGTGGATTAGTCTGGATTTCAAACCACCAGTTCCTGACACAACTGACTAAATCCGCCATGAATCATGCCTCAAACATGTGCCACTTTCAGGTCTCCTCACACTGCTGGTGTGTTGAATTTTTTGACATAGGGTGCTGGCAGATTACGGGCCTCCTATAGCTGCTGCCAGGCCCCTAATCTGCCATAGGCCCCTATATACCGCCTCCTCCTGCTGCTGCCAGGTCCAGAGTCTCTCATGGGTCCCTGTACGGCCTCCCATTGCTGCTGTCTCCATCGCCACACTCTGCTGCCATGTGCCACTTTCAGGTCTCTTCACACTGCTGGTGTGTTAAATTTTTTGACATAGGGTGCAGGCAGATTACGGGCCTCACATAGCTGCTGCCAGGCCCCTAATCTGCCATGGGCCCCTATATACCACCTCCTCCTGCTGCTGCCAGGTCCAGAGTCTCTCATGGGTCCCTGTACGGCCTCCCATTGCTGCTGTCTCCATCGCCACACTCTGCTGCCATGTGCCACTTTCAGGTCTCTTCACACTGCTGGTGTGTTAAATTTTTTGACATAGGGTGCTGCAAGATAACGGGCCTCACATAGCTGCTGCCAGGCCCCTAATCTGCCATGGGCCCCTATATACCGCCTCCTCATGCTGCTGCCAAGTCCAGAGTCTGTCATGGTCCCTGTACGGCCTCCCATTGCTGCTGTCTCCATCGCCACACTCTGCTGCCATGTGCCACTTTCAGGTCTCTTCACACTGCTGGTGTGTTAAATTTTTTGACATAGGGTGCAGGCAGATTACGGGCCTCACATAGCTGCTGCCAGGCCCCTAATCTGCCATGGGCCCCTATATACCGCCTCCTCATGCTGCTGCCAAGTCTAGAGTCTCTCATGGGTCCCTGTACGGCCTCCCATTGCTGCTGTCTCCATCGCCACACTCTGCTGCCATGTGCCACTTTCAGGTCTCTTCACACTGCTGGTGTGTTAAATTTTTTGACATAGGGTGCAGGCAGATTACGGGCCTCACATAGCTGCTGCCAGGCCCCTAATCTGCCATGGGCCCCTATATACCGCCTCCTCATGCTGCTGCCAAGTCTAGAGTCTCTCATGGGTCCCTGTACGGCCTCCCATTGCTGCTGTCTCCATCGCCACACTCTGCTGCCATGTGCCACTTTCAGGTCTCTTCACACTGCTGGTGTGTTAAATTTTTTGACATAGGGTGCAGGCAGATTACGGGCCTCACATAGCTGCTGCCAGGCCCCTAATCTGCCATGGGCCCCTATATACCGCCTCCTCCTGCTGCTGCCAGGTCCAGAGTCTCTCATGGGTCCCTGTACGGCCTCCCATTGCTGCTGTCTCCATCGCCACACTCTGCTGCCATGTGCCACTTTCAGGTCTCTTCACACTGCTGGTGTGTTAAATTTTTTGACATAGGGTGCTGCAAGATAACGGGCCTCACATAGCTGCTGCCAGGCCCCTAATCTGCCATGGGCCCCTATATACCGCCTCCTCATGCTGCTGCCAAGTCCAGAGTCTGTCATGGTCCCTGTACGGCCTCCCATTGCTGCTGTCTCCATCGCCACACTCTGCTGCCATGTGCCACTTTCAGGTCTCTTCACACTGCTGGTGTGTTAAATTTTTTGACATAGGGTGCAGGCAGATTACGGGCCTCACATAGCTGCTGCCAGGCCCCTAATCTGCCATGGGCCCCTATATACCACCTCCTCCTGCTGCTGCCAGGTCCAGAGTCTCTCATGGGTCCCTGTACGGCCTCCCATTGCTGCTGTCTCCATCGCCACACTCTGCTGCCATGTGCCACTTTCAGGTCTCTTCACACTGCTGGTGTGTTAAATTTTTTGACATAGGGTGCAGGCAGATTACGGGCCTCACATAGCTGCTGCCAGGCCCCTAATCTGCCATGGGCCCCTATATACCGCCTCCTCATGCTGCTGCCAAGTCCAGAGTCTGTCATGGTCCCTGTACGGCCTCCCATTGCTGCTGTCTCCATCGCCACACTCTGCTGCCATGTGCCACTTTCAGGTCTCTTCACACTGCTGGTGTGTTAAATTTTTTGACATAGGGTGCAGGCAGATTACGGGCCTCACATAGCTGCTGCCAGGCCCCTAATCTGCCATGGGCCCCTATATACCGCCTCCTCATGCTGCTGCCAAGTCCAGAGTCTGTCATGGTCCCTGTACGGCCTCCCATTGCTGCTGTCTCCATCGCCACACTCTGCTGCCATGTGCCACTTTCAGGTCTCTTCACACTGCTGGTGTGTTAAATTTTTTGACATAGGGTGCAGGCAGATTACGGGCCTCACATAGCTGCTGCCAGGCCCCTAATCTGCCATGGGCCCCTATATACCACCTCCTCCTGCTGCTGCCAGGTCCAGAGTCTCTCATGGGTCCCTGTACGGCCTCCCATTGCTGCTGTCTCCATCGCCACACTCTGCTGCCATGTGCCACTTTCAGGTCTCTTCACACTGCTGGTGTGTTAAATTTTTTGACATAGGGTGCTGCAAGATAACGGGCCTCACATAGCTGCTGCCAGGCCCCTAATCTGCCATGGGCCCCTATATACCGCCTCCTCATGCTGCTGCCAAGTCCAGAGTCTGTCATGGTCCCTGTACGGCCTCCCATTGCTGCTGTCTCCATCGCCACACTCTGCTGCCATGTGCCACTTTCAGGTCTCTTCACACTGCTGGTGTGTTAAATTTTTTGACATAGGGTGCAGGCAGATTACGGGCCTCACATAGCTGCTGCCAGGCCCCTAATCTGCCATGGGCCCCTATATACCGCCTCCTCATGCTGCTGCCAAGTCTAGAGTCTCTCATGGGTCCCTGTACGGCCTCCCATTGCTGCTGTCTCCATCGCCACACTCTGCTGCCATGTGCCACTTTCAGGTCTCTTCACACTGCTGGTGTGTTAAATTTTTTGACATAGGGTGCTGCAAGATAACGGGCCTCACATAGCTGCTGCCAGGCCCCTAATCTGCCATGGGCCCCTATATACCGCCTCCTCATGCTGCTGCCAAGTCCAGAGTCTGTCATGGTCCCTGTACGGCCTCCCATTGCTGCTGTCTCCATCGCCACACTCTGCTGCCATGTGCCACTTTCAGGTCTCTTCACACTGCTGGTGTGTTAAATTTTTTGACATAGGGTGCAGGCAGATTACGGGCCTCACATAGCTGCTGCCAGGCCCCTAATCTGCCATGGGCCCCTATATACCGCCTCCTCATGCTGCTGCCAAGTCCAGAGTCTGTCATGGTCCCTGTACGGCCTCCCATTGCTGCTGTCTCCATCGCCACACTCTGCTGCCATGTGCCACTTTCAGGTCTCTTCACACTGCTGGTGTGTTAAATTTTTTGACATAGGGTGCAGGCAGATTACGGGCCTCACATAGCTGCTGCCAGGCCCCTAATCTGCCATGGGCCCCTATATACCGCCTCCTCATGCTGCTGCCAAGTCCAGAGTCTGTCATGGTCCCTGTACGGCCTCCCATTGCTGCTGTCTCCATCGCCACACTCTGCTGCCATGTGCCACTTTCAGGTCTCTTCACACTGCTGGTGTGTTAAATTTTTTGACATAGGGTGCAGGCAGATTACGGGCCTCACATAGCTGCTGCCAGGCCCCTAATCTGCCATGGGCCCCTATATACCACCTCCTCCTGCTGCTGCCAGGTCCAGAGTCTCTCATGGGTCCCTGTACGGCCTCCCATTGCTGCTGTCTCCATCGCCACACTCTGCTGCCATGTGCCACTTTCAGGTCTCTTCACACTGCTGGTGTGTTAAATTTTTTGACATAGGGTGCTGCAAGATAACGGGCCTCACATAGCTGCTGCCAGGCCCCTAATCTGCCATGGGCCCCTATATACCGCCTCCTCATGCTGCTGCCAAGTCCAGAGTCTGTCATGGTCCCTGTACGGCCTCCCATTGCTGCTGTCTCCATCGCCACACTCTGCTGCCATGTGCCACTTTCAGGTCTCTTCACACTGCTGGTGTGTTAAATTTTTTGACATAGGGTGCAGGCAGATTACGGGCCTCACATAGCTGCTGCCAGGCCCCTAATCTGCCATGGGCCCCTATATACCGCCTCCTCATGCTGCTGCCAAGTCTAGAGTCTCTCATGGGTCCCTGTACGGCCTCCCATTGCTGCTGTCTCCATCGCCACACTCTGCTGCCATGTGCCACTTTCAGGTCTCTTCACACTGCTGGTGTGTTAAATTTTTTGACATAGGGTGCTGCAAGATAACGGGCCTCACATAGCTGCTGCCAGGCCCCTAATCTGCCATGGGCCCCTATATACCGCCTCCTCATGCTGCTGCCAAGTCCAGAGTCTGTCATGGTCCCTGTACGGCCTCCCATTGCTGCTGTCTCCATCGCCACACTCTGCTGCCATGTGCCACTTTCAGGTCTCTTCACACTGCTGGTGTGTTAAATTTTTTGACATAGGGTGCAGGCAGATTACGGGCCTCACATAGCTGCTGCCAGGCCCCTAATCTGCCATGGGCCCCTATATACCGCCTCCTCATGCTGCTGCCAAGTCCAGAGTCTGTCATGGTCCCTGTACGGCCTCCCATTGCTGCTGTCTCCATCGCCACACTCTGCTGCCATGTGCCACTTTCAGGTCTCTTCACACTGCTGGTGTGTTAAATTTTTTGACATAGGGTGCAGGCAGATTACGGGCCTCACATAGCTGCTGCCAGGCCCCTAATCTGCCATGGGCCCCTATATACCGCCTCCTCATGCTGCTGCCAAGTCCAGAGTCTGTCATGGTCCCTGTACGGCCTCCCATTGCTGCTGTCTCCATCGCCACACTCTGCTGCCATGTGCCACTTTCAGGTCTCTTCACACTGCTGGTGTGTTAAATTTTTTGACATAGGGTGCAGGCAGATTACGGGCCTCACATAGCTGCTGCCAGGCCCCTAATCTGCCATGGGCCCCTATATACCACCTCCTCCTGCTGCTGCCAGGTCCAGAGTCTCTCATGGGTCCCTGTACGGCCTCCCATTGCTGCTGTCTCCATCGCCACACTCTGCTGCCATGTGCCACTTTCAGGTCTCTTCACACTGCTGGTGTGTTAAATTTTTTGACATAGGGTGCTGCAAGATAACGGGCCTCACATAGCTGCTGCCAGGCCCCTAATCTGCCATGGGCCCCTATATACCGCCTCCTCATGCTGCTGCCAAGTCCAGAGTCTGTCATGGTCCCTGTACGGCCTCCCATTGCTGCTGTCTCCATCGCCACACTCTGCTGCCATGTGCCACTTTCAGGTCTCTTCACACTGCTGGTGTGTTAAATTTTTTGACATAGGGTGCTGCAAGATAACGGGCCTCACATAGCTGCTGCCAGGCCCCTAATCAGCCATGGGCCCCTATACCGCCTCCTCCTGCTGCTGCCAGGTCCAGAGTCTCTCATGCCATGTGCCACTTTCAGGTCTCTTCACACTGCTGGTGTGTTAAATTTTTTGACATAGGGTGCAGGCAGATTACGGGCCTCACATAGCTGCTGCCAGGCCCCTAATCTGCCATGGGCCCCTATATACCACCTCCTCCTGCTGCTGCCAGGTCCAGAGTCTCTCATGGGTCCCTGTACGGCCTCCCATTGCTGCTGTCTCCATCGCCACACTCTGCTGCCATGTGCCACTTTCAGGTCTCTTCACACTGCTGGTGTGTTAAATTTTTTGACATAGGGTGCTGCAAGATAACGGGCCTCACATAGCTGCTGCCAGGCCCCTAATCTGCCATGGGCCCCTATATACCGCCTCCTCATGCTGCTGCCAAGTCCAGAGTCTGTCATGGTCCCTGTACGGCCTCCCATTGCTGCTGTCTCCATCGCCACACTCTGCTGCCATGTGCCACTTTCAGGTCTCTTCACACTGCTGGTGTGTTAAATTTTTTGACATAGGGTGCAGGCAGATTACGGGCCTCACATAGCTGCTGCCAGGCCCCTAATCAGCCATGGGCCCCTATACCGCCTCCTCCTGCTGCTGCCAGGTCCAGAGTCTCTCATGCCATGTGCCACTTTCAGGTCTCTTCACACTGCTGGTGTGTTGAATTTTTTGACATAGGGTGCTGGCAGATTACGGGCCTCCTATAGCTGCTGCCAGGCCCCTAATCTGCCGTAGGCCCCTATATACCGCCTCCTCATGCTGCTGCCAGGTCCAGAGTCTCTCATGGGTCCCTGTACGGCCTCCCATTGCTGCTGTCTCCATCGCCACACTCTGCCATGTGCCACTTTCAGGTCTCCTCACACTGCTGGTGTGTTCCATTTTTTGTCATAGGGTGCTGGCAGATTATGGGCCTCCCATAACTGCTGCCAGGCCCCTAATCTGCCATGGGCCCCTATACCGACTCCTCATGCTGTGACGTTGCAACAAGGTGGAATTCAACCCTACATATGTTAGACCGCCTTTACGAACAGCAAAAGGCCATCACAGATTTCCTGATGTTAAAAGCAGATAAAGGTACTCCCTGTGTAACTTAGATGTCAGCCATTGGCAGCTCATGCGTGACACCTGCGCTTGCTCAGGCCCTTTGAGGAGGCCACGCTATTCGTGAGTCGGCAGGACTATGGGATGAACGACGTCATTCCTCTGTTGCACGTCCTGGAACAAATGCTGTTAACAATGGCTGGTCAGGGTGCGGTAGACGTGGCGCACAGATCTCAACGCCACATGGCCCCTGTGGGGGCAGGACTGGAAGAAGAGGAGGAGGTAGAGGAGGACATTGGTGCTCAGGAATTATTGAGTGAAATGGGTGGTTTTTCCACTCAGCGGACAGGAGTGGAGGAGCAGGAGCATCTGGTAGAGGAGGAGGAAGAGGAGACAGAGGACCTAGACGCACCGTGGCAGTATGCTGTGGAGATGGAGGCAGGGAGTCCCTCGCATTCCTTGGCACAAATGGCCCATAGCATGCTCGGTTGCTTGCGTAGCGACAGCCGAATAATAACCATCAGACAGAGGGATGACTTTTGGCTGTCCACCTTGTTGGACCCTCGCTACCGTTCAAAAATGGTGGCCTTTTTCACACCTGCTGAGAGGGAGGCCAAAATAACGTACTATAAAAAACACCTATGTAGTCAGCTGGTCTCTGCCTGTCTGCGCCAACGTCCATCCTCAGACACTGTGGGCCCTGTGCGCTCGTGTTCCGCTGCCATGGCAGCAGGGGAGGGGTGGGGTGGTAGGAGCAGTGGCAGCTCCACCAGCAGCGGCTGCCTCAGTCTGCAGTCGATGATGAGTAGCTTTCTTCACCAGCGCAGTGAGGAAACTACTAACCAGCCGCAGCAGCAGCAGCAGCATCAGGTGGACCTGGAGCAGGACCTCAAACAACAGGCTTAGGCCTACTTGGACAGCACCCTGCCAACCGAGGTAGACAATCCCCTTGACTACTGGGCAACGAAACTTGACCTTTGGCCCCAACTAGCTGAATTTGCCCTTGAAAGGCTGTCATGCCCGGCCAGTAGCGTGGCATCGGAGCGCGTGTTTAGTGCGGCAGGAGGTATTGCAACTCCGCGGAGGACACGACTGTCCACCCAAAGTGTGGAGAGACTGACGTTTGTGAAAATGAATCAGGCGTGGATTAGTCTGGATTTCAAACCACCAGTTCCTGACACAACTGACTAAATCCGCCATGAATCATGCCCCAAACATGTGCCACTTTCAGGTCTCCTCACACTGCTGGTGTGTTCCATTTTTTGTCATAGGGTGCTGGCAGATTACGGGCCTCCCATAGCTGCTGCCAGGCCCCTAATCTGCCATGGGCCCCTATACCGCCTCCTCATGCTGCTGCCAAGTCCAGAGTCTCTCATGGGTCCCTGTACGGCCTCCCATTGCTGCTGCCTCCATCGCCACACTCTGCCATGTGCCACTTTCAGGTCTCCTCACACTGCTGGTGTGTTCCATTTTTTGTCATAGGGTGCTGGCAGATTACGGGCCTCCCATAGCTGCTGCCAGGCCCCTAATCTGCCATGGGCCCCTATACCGCCTCCTCATGCTGCTGCCAGGTCCAGAGTCTCTCATGGGTCCCTGTACGGCCTCCCATTGCTGCTGTCTCCATCGCCACACTCTGCCATGTGCCACTTTCAGGTCTCCTCACACTGCTGGTGGGTTCCATTTTTTGTCATAGGGTGCTGGCAGATTACGGGCCTCCCATAGCTGCTGCCAGGCCCGTAATCTGCCATGGGCCCCCGTACCGACTCCTCATGCTGCTGCCAGGCCCGTAATCTGTCATGGGCCACTGTTGTCGCTTGTTGGCATATTCCGCTCGTTCAGATGCTCCTTCTCCTGCTACTCCTCTTCACGGATTCCGTCAGCAGTCTTTCTTGGAATCCGTTTCCAAGAGACAACAGTTTGCGAGCACGCACCCGACGGTGCAGAAGCTGAACGTCCTCCTGTCCAAGTTGCTGCTGCCAGGCTCGTAATCTGTCATGCGCCCCTGTACCGCCTCCTCATGCTGCTGCCAGGTCCAGAGTGTGTCATGGGCCCCCGTACCGACTCCTCATGCTGCTGCCAGGCCCGTAATCTGTCATGGGCCCCTGTACCGCCTCCCCATGCTGCTGCCAGGTCCAGAGTGTGTCATGGGTCCCTGTACGGCCTCCCATTGCTGCTGCCAGGCCCGTAATCTGCCATGGGCCCCTGTACCGACTCCTCATGCTGCTGCCAGGCCCGTAATCTGTCATGGGCCCCTGTACCGCCTCCTCATGCTGCTGCCAGGTCCAGAGTGTGTCATGGGTCCCTGTACGGCCTCCCATTGCTGCTGTCTCTATCGCCACACTCTGCCATGTGCCACTTTCAGGTCTCCTCACACTGCTGGTGGTTTCCATTTTTGTCATAGGGTGCTGTATGGCCTCCCATTGCTGCTGCCTCCACCGCCACACTGTGGCTCCACACTCTGGTTTTGGCCCCGTGACTGCCCAAATGAGTGAAGTGTGCGGTGATTCTAAGATCGACGGCACTCATCTGCATGTCATACTGACTGACAGTATTATTTCTCTTCCCCAGCAGACTCCAAGGGCATTTAAATTAAAGGTACAGTGTTCTGCACTAATATTAAGTCTCTCTGAAGCCTAGAAACACCCTTTTTTAAGTTAAATTCACAGCGAATTTATTCGACTCGAATCGAATATTGTCCACGAATTCGCCGAATCAGTCGAATCGAATTTTTCATTTCTTCGCTCATCTCTAATAGCTATGTAAAACATTAAAAATAAGTGCCTATACTGTTTAAAATCCATTAATACTGTCTCACTCTGCTCTGCACATGCTCATTTGCTCCCCATTTTTCAGCACTGTGCTGAAAATGTAGAAGAGAAACTAATTCTCCTGCGCGCTAGGACCCAGGCGGGTGGCGGATGGATGGAACCAGAACTGGAAAAAATTGACCACCAGTGCATGTAGAGTTGTGCAGCTCCAAACGAGGCTGGGGAAGCCCGACCAATACTGCAAAGCGGGGAAAAAAACGAGAAGCGCACCAACCTACCGCATTACCTCAGTAACCAAAATTATTAATTATAAAATGATACTCACAAACAGCGAATAAAATCAGGCATGTAAGTCCTCAGAGGGACTTGAAAGATAAGGAGCCAGCGCGAATCCCATCATGGGGGTAGATACTCCGTACAACTGATGCGTTTCGGAGGGCATCCCTTCTTCATCAGCGCTAGCTGAAAATGTAGAGGCCGATCTGCTGACGGCCTAAAGATTTACTGCTGCTTAGGAGCTCTGGTTGTCAGCAAAATGACAGCCTCCAGCAAGTAGTAACCGGAGCAGTGCTGGAGGCAATTTATAGCACACACTAACTTCTGCAGAATAATTAATAAAGTAAAATGTGTGTTCCTTGTTAAAGAACATTACTTTTTATCAAGTTTTTATGGGTAAAGTTCCACTTTAACAACCCCTGCTTTAATAGGCCAGTTCAGACCAGAGGTGATATTTCTGATGTTTCGCTGATTGATTTTACATCAGTCTCCTGAGGATTCCCAAAGCTTTCAAGCAGTGCAGACTGAGTTTATATAACTGGTAGCAGTAGAAACCCTTGTCCACAGAAATTGACTTTGTACTATAATAAACCTAGTATAACAGACATTACCGTTCCATATGCTCCTCTCCCCAGCACCTCTCCCTTGATCCAGTAAATGGAGCTGTCATCATTGCTAGTTTTGAAGTAGTTGCCGGACTGCTTGGAGTTATTGGTGTTATTATCATTGGGGCTTGTACATCGGTTGTTCTGTAAAAGGAAAACCAGTGGGATAATCAGTTAAAGGTCCATTCCAAAAGCAGTAGTATGGCCAATACCACCGCTTAAAGTGGAGCTCCACACAAAAGGGGAATTTCCGCTTTAAGGACTGCTCCCCAGCTCCCCATTAAGGATTAGCACCTTTGGGGGGAGCGGGTACCCGAATTTGACAGGTACCAGCTCCCAATTGCGGTCGGACCGCCTAGGCGATCGGAAGCCGAAGGTGTCCTCCCTTCCTTTAGTCTTCTGGGACACGTGACAGGTCTCAGAAGACTACAGGACCATTCTTGAAGCGCAGTGTTATTCGCTTATGCGCAGTGGGTAGCCGGCTGTGAAGCCGCAAGCAGACACAGCCGGGTGCCCACACTGAAGATGCCGGCCTCCAGGAAGGTCGGTGAAACGGGCTGCGGGGGACATGCCACGGGACCGACGGACAGGAAAGTGGCTGTTTTTTAAAAGTCAGCAGCTACAGTTTTTGTAGATGCTGACTTTTATTTTTTGACAGGATGAGTGGAACTTCGCTTTAAGGATGACAACACTGGACATTAATAAAGCACTGCACTATGCTTTACAGATTTGCATTGCTCTCCGTTGGTTTTAGAAACAAAAAATGGAAGAGTCCAATGACTTGATCTGTCAAATTCACATGACTGGCTCTTATCCAGTCTCTGAGCTCTCTACTACGCTAAGCAGAGCGAAATCTGTGGGGCAACGTAGGCTCCACACAGCCCCCTGCATTTTATGAATGGTTCGTATAATGGAGATCAGATAGTGATACCTGTTCTGTTATAAATGAGCAGCCACAAAGTCATGCCAAAGAAATGAACCAATAGCAACCTATTAACTTTCAGTTCATTGTAGTTAGGTCTCCTTCACACTAGCACAGAACACTCTTCAGAGAGCATTTGACTTCCTGAATGACCTTCCAACAATGATTCATTTGATGCTTTGTACATACCAGAAGAAGATCAAAGTTTTTGCATTGCCAAACCAGAGCCCAGACCTGAATACAATTTGATTTGGGGCACTTTTGAAAAGAAGAGTGATCAAAGAATCCCAAAGCAGGATCTGCCATGCTGATAGACTTCTACCCCAAAAGATTGAATGCTGTCATAAAATCAAAAGGTTCTCCAACAAAGTTATATAACCATGGTATTGTACGCTTTTTGTTTTTTATTTGTTCCTTTTTAATGATTTCAGTTTGTTTTTAATTTAAAGAAGTACAGCCAAATCTCATTCTGCTCTCCTATGACCTGTTTACAGCTGACAGCTGGCCCATTCATGTTGTATGGGCTCAAATCGCACTGCAAAGGTATCGGTTTCAAGTATTTGAGCATTTGTAACAAGTACTCATGGAAATGCTTAACATTGTTACCGATATCGGATTAGACTTATTTTGGCACGGTTTTTTCAGCACAGTTGAACTATCAGTTTTCTATATGTTTACATTGATTTTAGGAGTTGCTGCTTTTTATGCTGTGTAGAAGACTAAAAACCAACATGAGCAATTTGAGCATATTATTCAGAATCATCCAGAATTAAGTCCTTGCTCACATTTCTAAATCCTTGATGGAGGACCCCTTGAAACCACTAAAAGTGCGTTGGCTTCTTTACTAAATACAATGAGAAATAAAACCATTCTGGACAAACCTCTTTAGAGTGGTGCTATCTTCCTTCTCCATTGTTACAAGAACCTTGCTGAGGTTCCTATACCATAGTTTGTGAATCTATTCCTATAGCAACATCTTACCCAACCAGAACCCTTACAAAGGATCTAGCACATCTCCATTCCACCATTTTGCTGTGTAATCTTTGTCTATCTCTATCCATCCACCTGTCCTAAATATTTAATTTTTTATCCCCTTAGCTTCCTACTTCTAAGACTTGTGATGACAGTGAAAACACTCCTTTGGAAGGAAGGAAAAAGCCTCAAGCACTCTTATCTCAGGACGGGACTGCACACCAAGTGTACAGGACAAAGTGCGGTCCAGAAAAACTGTACATTCGTTTTGAAGTTTTAATTTAGTTTTGCTTTTTATCATGACAAATTCATCCCACAGATGGAAACACTACAATGCCATTTATTTTTATGTGTTTGATTGTTATTGTAGCACTTATCTAAGTTACATTACTTTAATGTCTCTCTACTTCTAACAGTTTTGATGTGGTATGCCAGAGCTTTGGAATCGACTATGTAAATAGTATTTACAACCTTGTTGTTTTTATGTTGACTCCTTGGCTGCGTCTAGGTAGTTCTTAGAGAACTGTAGACCAGTATAGATGGGCTTGACCAGCCGCAAGAAAACTGTGAATGCTTTTTTTTTTTTTTTTTTTGTAGTCCAAATGGACAAGTCTGAATATGGATAACTAATTCTACTTACAGCTGATTGACAATCTTGCCTTTTTAGATGTTGCATTCAAAATCCAGAGCTGCACTTTAATTTGGCTAACTGTACCCCATAGCACGTAAGTAGTCTACAAATGTGACAGTCCAGTATATCCTTTAAGATTGAATCTTGCCATGTTGGCTGGGGGCTACAAGGTGTTAGAACTTACTTAAAGGGTGCTCACTACTAATTGTACTCACTATGTTATCCTCACCTGTGCCGCCTGTGCGTTTGCTGCTTTTGTGACTGCAGCTGTTTTGAAAAATGTACAGTGTATCACAGGAACAATTTTGGTGGGACTGAGTAATGCGGTCACATGAATGGTTGCCACTGAAGAGAACGTGTTTCACCAAATTTACGTTTAACAAAATCAACCCAGATGCAACATTAACAACCAATTGTGGCACAAAAAATGTAGTGTATATACCTACACTAAGTCATGGTAAACAAATTCTCAGAACTCAGGAGTCAGTCCAGTCTATTCACTGGCAGGCACACAAGAATCCTTGACTCCAAAACGCATAAGTTAGGAGGAAGCAATGTTTTTCCATACAAGGCATCTGGCTCCTTTAATTTGCTCAGTTTAGTTCACAGTTTATTAGATATGTATCTACAAGGTAAAAAAAAAATCTGTAATATAAGAAAATGTTTCTGAAAGATTTAACAGAATCCTTATCTCAGCATGTTCATCCCTGATTGTTCAATGTGTAAGTTCAACTATGTCACCTCTGATTCATGGCAACTCAATCTCCTTGACAATGAGCGCACAGATTGCAATGACTTCCAACTTGCCATCTGTAATTGGTACTGCAATGCTCCATAAGATGTGTTGTCATGTCTGAATAAAAGTTAGCAATCAATATGTTATATATATATATATTTGTATATATTTTTCACTGAAATGGAAATACACCTTGTTCTGAATTTCATTCCTGCTAGCAGCTGACAACCTTTACCAGGGTGAAGTTCTTAGCGCTTTTCCAGTTGACTTTTTAAACTAATGGACTGCTGAGATGGCCAATCACAACACAATAGCTGCCAAATTTGCAGCAAGGTGTAGCTCCTAAACTGAAATGCACTGCTACTGAATAATGTTAAAGTAGAGAAAATATACTAACCAACGTTTTGTGTTGGCTTTTTTAAAACCTTGTCTTGTGTTTTCTTTTTGTCATTTTAAGTTTATTGAAATACAGATAGGGGGGTGGGTGGGAGGGGCAGCTGCCTGGACACAGTGGTTTACTGTCAAGATGGAGGCACCTTCCTTTTGTTACAAGACTGAGCGGAATAGTGACAGCGGCATCACTACTCCTGTCACCCCATCACTGGGAGCAGCGAGGAGAGAGCCCAGGAGGTGTTGCAGGCTGTGTTCTTGCTCCCCCCTCCTCCTTCCAGCCAGTCCAGCGTCTGTATTAACAAGCCAGTAGTGGTGTTCACAGGAGTTCAGGAGCTGCACTTGCCAGAAGGAGCAGGGGGAGAGAGGAGTGCAGGAGCTGCACTTGCCAGAAGGAGCAGGGGGAGAGAGGAGTGCAGGAGCTGCACTTGCCAGAAGGAGCAGGGGGAGAGAGAACACACCACGCACCACCATGCGCAGAAGTGTTCACTGGGGAGGAGGTGGGGCTGTGCTTTCTCTCTCCCTCCAGCTCCTCCCTCCAGTCAGTGTAGTGCTCCTGTATGCTTTAAATACAGCTGCTGGGTTCTGCATACAGGTGGACGGACAGCCCCGTTTGTTTGCGCTCTTCAGTTTTAATAATTCTTCCCCTTAGTGCGTTGGAGAGAGGCAAATAAACACTAGAAATTTGTGTTTTGTGCAGATTTCATGTCTGAGCTATACAACCACTTTAAGGAATGCAGTGAAAACAGTATACTGATAAGGACATCTTCTGCTCTTCTATCAGCATGTTCCCTGTCAGCACATTTGTATGAATCCTATGTTGGCTCAAATTACTTCCTTTCCTTCTCCCAGTCCGAGTGCTCCTGTACAGGGGATTGCAAGAAGCTGATACAAATTCCAGATACTTACACTAGTATTTTAAAAATCTATATATTAAATTCATAGCTGCATTCATTTCTATCTTTTATTTATGCCTAACATTCAGGTTTAACAACTAGCCTACAGGGCACTTATACCCCCTTCCTGCCCAGACCAATTTCCAGCTTTCAGCTCTGTTGCACTTTGAATGACAATTGCGTGGTCATGCAACACTGTACCCATATGAAATTTGTATCATATTTTTTTTGTGACAGAGCTTTATTTTGGTGGTAGTTAATCATCTCTGGGTTTTTTATTTTCTTAAACCAGAAACCACTGAAAATTGTGAAAAAAAAAAAAAGTTTTCTTAGTTTTTGTTCTAAAATTTTCTAAATAAGCGATTTTTCTCCACTGATGTGCGCTAATGAGGCTGCAGTGATGGGCACTGATAGGCTGCACTGATGGACACTGATAGGTGGCACTGATGAGGAGGCACTGGTAGGCAGCACTGATGGGCATTGACAGGCATCACTGATGGGCACTGAAAGGCAGCACTCATATATGGCACGGATAGGCAGCACTGACTGGCATTGATAAGTGGCACTGACTGGCACTGTTAGGTGGCACTGACTGGCATTGATAGGTGGCACTGAAAGGCAGTTTAAATGGGCACTGATATGTGGCATTGATGTGCACTGGTAGGCACTGAAATGTGGCATTGATGGGCACTGGCAGGTGGCATGGATGAACACTGAGAGCTGGCACTACACAGATCATCAGGGCACACTGATCATCAGTGCCCTGATCAGTGTACATGTTCCCTCTGAGGGATGCCGATTACCGGCTCTCCTCTCTTCTCGAGCTGTCGGCATGACAGCTCTTGAGAGAAATGCCGATAACCGGCATTTCCCTATTTACATGTGATCAGCTGTGATTGGACACAGTTGATCATATGACCGAGCTGAGATCTTCGGCTCTTTCTGTTGATCGGTGATTCGCTGTGTCCAAGGCACACAGCGCACCGCCTGGAGCTGCACATGTGCGGTTAGAATGGGAGGACGTCATATGACATCCTCCCAGAACGAGAGAACTGCCTTGCGCCCGTCATTGTACTATATGGCGGATGGGAGGCGGTTAAAGCAAACACTGTCATGACGTGAAATTTTTTTAGAGGTTACCTGCAAAATGAGGGATACTTACCCTCGCCACCAGAACCCTGCACTGTTTAGTAGAAATCATCTCTTGGCCACAAGGAAACCTACAATATGGAAGTATCGGTCTTCTGGGTTCCCTACAACTTTCACCAGTTCCTTCTGCTGACCTTCACATCATTACTTTATCCTGTATTATGTGGAGACTGGCAGAAGGAACCAATGAGAGCTGCAGGGGACCCAGAGGAGACACTCCCAGAAGTGCCCGGATTCCCTGCAGACTACAGATGAAAGGAGCAGTGTCCTTCGGCATGATTCGGCATGATATTCCAGATTTTGTTTCGCAGGCTTTCCTGGTTTGAAAAAAAAGATTGGCATAATTGTCTTATAGCTTTTTGTTAAAGGAAAACTATGCTTGTGCGTGGCTTACATCCTTACCCTTCATCTTCAATGGTTTTTGGTAAGTGACCTGTAACAAGTATGCACTTTAGGAGGTCTGATATTTCAATCTGTATGCTTGTTCCAGTTCCATGACTAAGGACTAATTCACACTAGAAAAATGCAGGTTTCGCCAGAACACACAGAAAACAATTGTCTTCAATGTGTCCTGCTCACACTTGAATGCAGCCTGTGAGTGAGCTGCAGTGCAGAAATCTTCAACATGTCCTTCTATTCCACACCTCCACTCACCTGTAACTCTGCTTCTCCATGTGTTTATAACCACTGCAGCTGAGCTACAATTTGTGAAAATGAAAGAAATGTAACACTATAACATTTAATATAATATAAAATTTTGTTTTTCTTTTAAAAAAAAAAAAGCAAACTGCTTTAGACGCACAAGGCACCGACCACCAGAGCTAACACTTCCTGCATGGTAAATTGCAGAGGTTTACTGTGCGGGTAGTGTTAACAGACTCTAAAAAGACAGCCATGCAGCAAGTATTTACAGAAGGTGGTCAACAAGGAAAAGCATGCATGTGCCCTTTAATGGCTCACATAATTTGTTACCTGTATTGTATTTATTTTTCCTCCAGGCTTAGCATTTTGCTTGCAGTGAGTGTTTGTGCTTTGATCATTATTTTGATGGTTCTCCACAGTTTTTGAACTTATGGACTGTTCATCAATCTGTTCCAAACACCTTTGGAAAGAAATCAACATGTCGCTAGTTTCACTGTTGTGCTTGCTGTTCATTGGGATGGAAGTGCAGTACAACAGATCTGATCTTTCTTTTTCCCTGTCTTCAATCAAGATTTCCTCCTTTTTTTCTCTAGAGTTTAGAATAATCAATGTGGCTTTGCCTAATGAGAGCTGAACACCTTCTGATGGTCTTTTTGTAACACTGAGCTCCTGAGGTGGTAGTCCGAAATCTGCTTCAGATATTGGTTCTCTTTGTTCCTCATCATTTTCACTGCTTATGTTTTTGGGCTGAGGCCCAACAGTTTCTATTCCATTTTTCTCCTCTGGTTTAACAAGTCCAGCATGTTCCTTTTTCAAATTTTCGGCATGGTTAGCTTGTCCCACTTCTTGGAACATTTTAATGAAGGTGGTTTGGGCTGCTTGATTACCAGTGAGTGAGTTTTCTATTGTGGCTTCTTTAATGATGGATAAATCTGAGAAATCTGGACGAGGGAGGTTGAGTATGCTGTTTGGTAGATTATCTGTAATAATTTCATTAACATTTCTCTCTTTTATGGTTTTGATTTCCCAATCTGTGCCAGATATAATGACCATATTGTCTTTCTTTATATCTTCTGCAGCCACCGATTTTGTCAACAAGCTTTTACGTCGACTCTTTGTTGCAGAGGGTTTTTTTCTGTTCCCAGGTTTTGCTGTTTTGGAAGATCTTGCACTGTTCTCTCGTGAAGACCCTGACCGAATACCTTTGGAGGAACAGCTTCTAGAGGTTGAGGCAGAGCTGGTTTCCTTACGGCCTTTTCTGTCTTCTTTAGAACTATTGATGTAAACTGGAGTCTCAAACATTTGAAAAATACCTGGGCCATTGTTTTGTGGATTTATCTCAACAAACATGTCACTGTAATGTATGTCCTGGAAATCATGTGAAGTCTTTGCTCGTACAGGCATGGCTGGATTAACAGGCGATTTTAGCCTTTGCTTTGTATAAAGGGATAATTGGGTTTGTGAACGTTGGCTGTTTCGCTCTGCACTGCCCGGTTTGGGCCTGCCTTTCTTTGACGTCTTTGAGGGTGAAGGTCCAGAAGAGTATGCTAAAGTGGGCAAAGGCGTACATTTGCCACAATTTCTATTGCTGTTGGAGAGAGGCCTTGGAAATTTTAGGTTAGTTGCTGAGTTGTTTTTTATGCTTTTCGTTTTCTTACTTTTGTCATTTTCTTTTTGGGCATTTATGTTAAAACTTCTGCTGACGTGAGTGAGAATGCTCAAGTTTGGCTTAACTTTAGCAAGATTCTGTTTGACTGCAGGATGGTGAACTTCTGGTTTAGCCTTCTGTTCAGAGAAGGTGATTTGTACTAAGGGGACATAGCTTGCCCTGGCTATCCGTGGTGAAATATGTTTGATGGACTCTATGACCTTGTTGACATCCAGTAGCCTATTGTCATTTAATGGAATTTTGACGTCATCATTTGATTTTATAATAGTCATACTACTGTATAACACGTCTGTTTTGTCTTCCAGTAGGTCTTGGTCACAATTTGTAACTAATTCATTGTCTTCGCTGTCATTGTTTGTATCTCTTACAGTTTTATGGTGATTCTGTACTGCTAATGGTTCGCTTTCGAATGACGATTGTGTCTTTTCTCTCCGACTACTACTTGTCTTGTCATTCGTGTGCAGTTCAGGTAATCTGCTGCAAATTTGAGGTAGGCTAGTATTGCCCTGGCTTTTTGAGCCTCCTTTGTTCTCTCTTCTTCCAGAAGCAATTCTAATGCTCGAGTGAGCACTTCTTGACAGTTCACCTGTGTGGTTTGCACTTTCAGAACTGGTAACGCTGTCCAAGCTAATCTGAACTTGATCTTTAGATAAGACCATATCTAACCCATCCACTGGCTTCCGAACACTCTTATGTCCACGTGTTAATTTGTCATGTCTGGATTTATCAAACATCCCTGAGTTATAAATGGTAATCGATCTCTCTGTTGTGCTGTTTCTTGAACTGGACTTTGGCAGAGGTCTTAGTCTGTAGGATTTAGGGGATAGAGGGGAATAATATACTGGAGGAAAAGTCTGAAATAAGAAAAAAAAATGAAAACTTAAATTAATGCAACTTCTCAATCCAGGCTAGACAAGATACCTGCCTCAGAATAAGTAGGATTCAGGGGCGGATTGACAACTCATGGGGCCCCCGAGCAATAGGGGATCATGGGGCCCCTGTGTCCTTGCCCAAACTCAAAAAAGCCTATGAAAAAGGTACCAGGGGCATCTCATGGGGCCCCCTACTGACCCCGGGCCCTCGTGCAGTGCCCAAGTTTCCAAATGGTCAGTCCGCCCCGGTAGGGTTACATCTGTCTATGCTTTGTAGTGCCGTGGTTCACCACTGCTTCTCATGGGACTCTTGATGGATTGAAGAAAAGCACCTGTAGGTTACACCTTGCTCTAAGGCTTAGTTCACACCTATGTTTTTTTGCTTTTGATCCATTTTTTGCATTCTTTTTAAGGGGAGTTTTGTGGGGTTTTTTTTGTTTTTTTTTATTAAAGTTGAAAATTTTTTGTTGCTGAGCAGAAAAAAAAGCACCAAACAAGACAAAAACACGTGTGTTAAAACACAAAGCCCAATGCAAAAAGCATTACTGCATGTGTATTTCAGCAGCTTCTCCATTGAACTCTATTGTAGAAAAAACACTGCTTTTTGTGCTTAAAGCCCCTAACCCTTTACAAAAACTCAACAGCTGAAAAAAAGCATAGATGTGAACATGTCCCATAGGAAACCATGTTAAATTGTTCTGTAGTCTGTTTCTGCAAAAACCACAAAAAATGCATTGGTGTGAACCAGGGGTAAGGGCTGATTCACATGCAGTCCAGTGCATTTTTAATTTGCATCAACAATGCATGGACACTAGTTACCAAAGATTTCATTGGTATAGTTCACACCAGTGCAGTGCGTAGCAAAACACATCAGATATGCACTGGAATGTGTTTTTCCTGCAATTTCTGTTGGCGGTTAGGAACCAGCGCCCGCTGGCATCCTATCAACCAGTGACTCATCCCTGGCCAAGTCCCCATGTTGATGAAGACAAGGGCCTCTTCTACACAACCCTAGCCTGGTGGTTGTGGGAGTGAAGGTGATAGCTTGTTGGAATCTGGAAAACACCTTTAACTAGGGGGGCCCCAGATCCCCCCCCCCATGTGAATGAGTACCCATACTCATTCACCAAAAAAAAAAAGTCCTTTAAAAAAAATAAACATGCCCCCAAAGCAAATACATCTTCAATCATGAACGCTGATTCCTTAACAGATGACTCAACCCTGCTCCTGTTAGCAGGGATGAGTCACTGGTTGTTAGGAGTTGGCACCTGCCAGCATCCTAACAACCAAAACTCAGTAAACTTTGGCAAAAAAAAAAAAGCTATAAAATGCACTGTAACGCATTAAAAATGCATCAGAACAGTACATGCAGACATGCATCTGGATCGTAGAAGTGTAGCGTGAACTAGCCCTACGAATGAGTGCCTCTGACTGCATTCGCCACCAGTCATTGTCTCCTACGTTAGCCCTACATGTCCTGATCCTTACTGAAGGCAGGTACTGGTTTCTGAACAATCATGGTAGCTTTGTATGGCTAACCAAATCCTATTTGAATGTCTGTTACTTAAATAGTCATTATACATAAAATGTGACAATTATTTAAAGTGGCTTTTATAAAAGGTTTTTTGTTTAAAAAAAAAAAAAAAAAAACTACATTGAAGGAAATAAGTATTTGATCCCCTGCTGAATTTTGAATGTTTGTACACTCATAAAGAAATGATCAGTCTAAAAACCGAAAGGTAAGTATATTGTAACACTGAGAGACAGAATAGCAACAAAAAATGGAAAAGAAATGCATGTCTAACAAATGATGCACTGATTTCCATGTTCATGAGGGAAATAAGGATGTGATCCCCTATCATTCAGCAGGATTTCTGGCTACTAGGTCTTTCATACAGATAACAAGCTAAGATTAGAAGCAGTCTCTTAAAGGGAGTGCTGCTAATCTCATTTTGTTACCTGTATAAAAGACACCTGTCCACAGGAGCAATCAAACAATCAGATTCCAAACTCTCCACCCTGGCAAAGACCAAAGAGCTGTCCAAGGATGTCAGGGACAAGATTGTAGACCTACATAAGGCTGGACTGGGCTACCAAACTATCGCCAAGCAGCTTGGTGAGAAGGTGACAACAGTTGGTGCAATCATTCGCAAATGGAAGAAACACAAAACTGTCAGTCTGCCTAGGTCTGGTGCACCATGCAAGATCTCACCTTGTGGAGTGTCAATGATCATGAGAACAGTGAGGAATCATCCCAGAACTACACGTGAGGATCTTGTCAATGATCTCCAGGCAGCTGGGACCACAGTCACCAAGAAAACAATTGGTAACACACTACGCCGACAAGGATTGAAATCCTGCAGTGCCCGCAAGGTCCCTCTGCTCAAGAAAGCACATGTCCAGGCCCGTCTGAAGTTTGCCACTGAACACCTGAATGATGCAGAGGAGGACTGGTTGAAAGTGTTGTGGTCGGATGAGACCAAAATCGAGCTCTTTGGCATCAACTCAACTCGCCGTGTTTGGAGGAGGAGGAATGCTGCTTATGACCCCAAGAACACCATCCCAACTGTCAAACATGGTGGTGGAAACATTCTGCTTTGGGGGTGTTTTTCTGCTAAGGGGACAGGACAACTGCACCACATCAAAGGGACAATGGACGGGGCAATGTACCATCAAATCTTGGGTGAGAACATTCTTCCCTCAGCCAGGGCATTGAAAATGGGTCGTGGATGGGTGTTCCAACATGACAATGACCCAAAACAGACGGCCAAGGCAACAAAGGAGTGGCTAAAGAAGAAGCATATTAAGGTCCTGGAGTGGCTTAGCCAGTCTCCAGACCTTAATCCGATTGAAAATCTGTGGAGGGAGCTGAAAGTTTGAGTTGCCAAACATCAGCCACCAAACCTTAATGACTTGGAGAGGATCTGCTAAGTGGAGAGGGCCAAAATCCCTCCTGAGATGTGTGCAAACCTGGTGGCCAACTACAGGAAACGTCTGACCTCTGTGATTGCCAACAAGGGATTTGCCACCAAGTCATGTTTTGTGAAGGGGATCAAATACTTATTTCCCCCATGAACATGCAAATCAGTGCATCATTTGTTAGACATGCATTGTTTTTGAATTTTTTGTTGTTATTCTGTCTGTGTTACAAGATACCAAACATTTGATTTTTAGACTGATCATTTCTTTGTGACTGGGCAAACATTGAAAATCAGCAGGGGATCAAATACTTATTTCCTTCACTGTATTTGTGAGTGAAAATGTCTCTCAGGAGATCGTGGAAAAGAACCATTACAAATGGACTTATAGAAGAATCTGAATATTAGGTATTACTTCTGTAAGCTTCCCTAGGAAAGATGATTCGTATTTTTCATATTTAAGATGTGCTTGTGATATGTAGGTATTTCATATAGTCTCACCTTACTGTTTCCTGGGGCTTCACTCGAACTTAATCCTTGAAAACACAAAATAAAAGTCAATGCTTTATGTCTCCTGGTGTATACTGTATGCATTGTTCATTAAAAAAAGAAAATTCAAAAGTCATTGATCAAAGGGTAGAGATCCTAGTGCTCAAATAAGAACTACATCTGTTGCCCAAAGCAGCTTTTTTTTTTTTTTTTTTAAACCTCTGCAGAGTAAATTATGGACTTGTATATTACCATTACCCTATTCCTTCTCTATTGAACTGTATTTTAATTGTACTGCCTACCTAATAGCAGGCTATCCCCTCTTCAGTCTATCATAAATGTTGCTGCCAAACTCTTCCACCTAATTGTTCCATATGTGCCATCCCTCTCTGCCAATCCCTCCACTGGCTTCCCATTGCCCAATGAATAAAATTCAAAACATTAACAATAACATAAAACCATTTATATCTCTGCCACCAATTACATCACCAATCTTGTCTCAAAATATCACCCAAACCGTCTTCTCTGCTCCTCGCATGACCTCCTGCTCTCTAGCTCCCTTGTCTCCTCCTATGCATATAAAGAATTCCCCTTTATATGGAAAAACAGAGAGATAAAGTATTTGGGGGTGAAACTTTCTGCTTCATGTACAAACCTGTATAAATTAAATTATATCCCACTCTTAAATGAGATTAAGAAGGAACTTAGGAGATTCGAGGGAGGTAACCCATCCTGGATAGGCCGTATAAACCTGATAAAAATGATAATCGTACCAAAAATCCTCTATAAATTTCAGATGATTCCAATCAAAATCCCGGAGGTCTTTTTTAAAGTAATAAAAAAGATGTTAACAAAATATATATGGAAAAATAAAAAACCTAGAATATCATATGACTTGTTAAATAGAAATAAAGAGAGAGGAGGCTTGGGAGTGCCAAATATTAAGAGGTACTATAAAGCAGTAGTCCTAGCGAGAATTTATGATTGGACACACAATTCTGAGGGGAAAAGGTGGGTTCAGATTGAGAATGAATTAAGTGGAGTTACCTTGAAGAGAACTATTTGGGCACCAGCACAATATAGAGGGCTAAAAGATACCACGAGTGTTTTTACATTAAATGTTTTTAAAGTTTGGGATAAATTGCATAAATTTATGAAATGGGATTTTAACTCGCAATTAATTTCACTGAGGAATACGGATTATTTTCCTCCAGGTAAGGAGGAAAGTACAGGGAAATGGATTAGAAAAGAAGATATCCAACAGAGAGATATAATGGAAGGACAGGAATTGAGAACACTTGGGGATTTGAAAGGGGATAAAAGGGAACTTTTTATTAAAATAGATGAATGGAAATATCACCAATTAAAACACTTTGTCAGAAACCTCCCAAAACCGTTGAGATCGAGAGAGGATTGGAACCTGTTTGAGAGGTTGTTAGAAACACGGGGTGACGGGAGGCGAGGCACTGCAAAAATTTATAAAACCCTCACTGAGTTAGACACTTACACAAAACCAAGGTATATAGGTAAATGGGAAATAGATCTGGGAATAGAGATAGATGAGGATAAACAAAGGAAAATATATAGATTAATACACGAGAATATAAGTATGAGAGAGGTGGAGGTAAATTATAAATGTTTAACGAGATGGCACATTACACCGAATATTGAGTATAAGATATGTGGGGAAAATTCACTAGAGTGCTGGAGGGGATGTGGAAAAATAGGCACATTATATCATATATGGTGGGAGTGCCCAAAGATTCAAGGTTTCTGGGAGCTAATTGTCCAAGTAATTGAGAATATCTCTGGGATAAAGATAGGACTGGACCCAGCAGTATGTCTACTACATAGTACAGAGTTATCAGTAAATAAGTACAAGGATTCGGGTATATGGTGCTATCTAAATGCGGCGAAGGGTCTGATACCTAAGTTTTGGCATAGACCAAAGGTGCCTAAGATAGAGGATTGGGTGGAAAGAACTAATCAAATTTGTAAGATGGAGAGATTGTGTTATATGCAGGAAGACAGGATGGGGTTGTTCTATAAGAGGTGGAGAACATGGGAAGAATACATGGTGAAATATATGGAGTAACTATGTGAGAAGGATAGAAGGTTTTAAATTCCCTATATTCGCGTATGAAGAGGGATAATTGAATTATGCAGAGTGGGTGGGTTTATATGGGGGTTTGTTTTTTTTTTTTTTTCTTCTTGGGTGGGGGGGAAATTAGATTGAGGAGGGGTGGTAAATGGGAATAGAGATAGTTAGAAATGTTATTAAAGATATGTAAATTTGTATGAGAATAATGCTGAAATGTGCAATATATATGGAAAATAAATAAAATTTAAATTATAAAAAATAAATGTTGCTGCCAAACTCTTCCACCTAATTGTTCCATATGTGCCATCCCTCTCTGCCAATCCCTCCACTGGCTTCCCATTGCCCAATGAATAAAATTCAAAACATTAACAATAACATAAAATCATTTATATCTCTGCCACCAATTACATCACCAATCTTGTCTCAAAATATCACCCAAACAGTCTTCTCTGCTCCTCGCATGACCTCCTGCTCTCTAGCTCCCTTGTCTCCTCCTATGCTCGTCTCCAGGACTTCTCCAGCGCCTCCCCCCCATCCTCTGGAACTCTCTAACCCAGTCTATCAGATTATTGCCTACTCTACCCACTTTTAGGCAATCCCTGAAAATGTATTTGCTCAGGGAAGCCTACCCTGCCATCAGCTAATAATGGAATCTTCTATTCCTCCTACTAGTCCATCCCGCACAGTTATTACCTTTTGTACCACCAGCCTCTCCCTCTTAGATTGTAAGCTCCAAGGAGCAGGGCCCTCCTGTCCCTCTTGTATTGAACTGTATTGTTGCTGTATTGTCTCCTGTTATATTGTAAAGCGCTGAGCAAACTGTTGATGCTACATAAATCTTGTATAATAATTTACTGCAGTTCTGTGCCAACTACAGGTAGCATACAAGGATAACTAATGCCCAGGGGTGGACTGACCATTTGGAAACTCGGGCCACTGCCCGGGGTCAGTAGGGGGCCCCATGAGATGCCCCTGGTACCTTTTTCATAGGCTTTTTTTTTAGCTTAGGCAAGGACACAGGGGCCCCATGAGTTGTCAGTCCACCCCTGCTAATGCCAATACATAAACATTTGTAGCGTAAGTACATGCAGCTGTATAGAAATAAATATATACACACAAGACAGAGTAAGTCCTAGTACAAGAAACATCAGGATGGATGAACTGTACCAGTTGAGTGTGTGCCACATTACAGTAGAGGAGAAAATAATGTTGGAGCAGTAAGCTGAACATAGGGGTTGATCTACTAAAGGCATATACAGCTGAGTAAATGAGGTGAAGTTCCACTTTCCAAAGAAAAGTCAAACACTTGCAAGAAAGAAAAAAACAAAACACAGCATTTTTGCTTGCACATGATTGGATGATGGATAGCTGCAGAGGTTCCTTTCATTTACTAAACTCTGGAGCAACTGCACTTACAAAGTGCACAATCGGCTCACAACATCAGTCTCCACACGCATTATTAACTTACTGACAGACATATCAGTCTGTCACTTCACTTCCTCAAACTCAATCTGTCCAAAACCGAGCTCTTAATATTTCCTCCCCTACGTGCCCCCTCCCTTGACGTCTCTGTCAAGATCAGTGGCACAACCATCAACCTGTCTCCGCATACCAGGGTGCTAGGTATAATCCTGGATTCTGAAATCTCCTTTCGGCCCCACATCCAATCACTTTTCAAAGCTTGCAGTCTCAAGTGCAGCAACATCTCCAAAATATGCCCCTTCCTAACCAATGACACCACAAAGCTCCCTTCCCCCATTGGCTTACCTTTACATAGGCTATCCCCCCTCCAATCCTTCATGAATACTACTACCTGGCTCATCCACCTTACCAACCGTTCAGTGTCTGCCACCCCTCTCTGACAATCCCTTCAAGGGCTGCCACTTGCCTAACAAATCCAAATTGAAAATACTAACAAAGCCGTCCAACTCGGCCCCCAGCTACATCGCTAACCTGGTTTCAAAATACCAACTAAATCATTCTCTTCATTCCTCCCAAGACCTCCTCCTCCTCTCTCCCTTGTCACCTCCCATGCTTGCCTCTAGGACTTCTACCAAGCCTTTCCCATCCTATAGAATTCCCTACCCCAATCTGGCCAACTATCTCTTACTCTGTCTACTTTTAGACGATCACTGAAAACTCTTCTGTTTAGAGAAGCCTATCCTGCCTCCACTCCGAACAACTATACATACACTTTCTCCATCTGCTCATTCCTGACATTTATTACAATTTGTATTTCTTGACCCTCCCTTTTTAGATTGTAAGCTCTAACGAGCAGGGCCCTCTCATTCCTCCTGTATTGAATAGGATTGTAACTGTACTGTTTTCCCTCACCAAACTGTTGGCGCTATATACATCCTGTATAATAATAACTATATTCCCTTAGTAAATCTACCCCACTGTGTGCCTTGTTAGATAGTATAGGAGGAAGCAGCACCTGATTGGTAAGGTGGGTGTATATTAGATGACTGTGGGGTTGATTTGCTAAAATCTGGTGCAGTTGTGTATGGTAGCCAATCAACTTCTAACTTCAGCTTGTTCACGTAAGCTTTGACAGTAAAACCTGGAAGCTGATTGGTTTCTATGCAGAGCTGCACCAGATTTTGCACACTCCAGCCTTAGTAAATCAACCCCTGTGTGTGCTTTTCCAGACAGTGGTAGAAACAAAAAGCAGCACTTGATTAGTAAGGTGTATATCCAGGTTTTGCTATTTTTACAGTTACATTTGTCCAACTTGCCATACCTGCTTTGATCTATGTGGGTTTGCCCATTTCTTTGTAATCTGACAGTTTCGTACAGACTGCGGCACTGCTAATGTTTATTTAATCAATACGCTTTATTCAATAAAAATATCGTGCCCTGTTAGTCTATATTTTTTTCTTGTGTTTCTCCCTGTCATCGGAGGCTTAGTCATAAAGGTGAAGGAGCTAGTAGACAGAGTAGCATTCATACATGTTAAAAAGATCTACAACACTCAAATGAACATTGTTCTATTTAAATAAATTACAAAGTATGATCATCTAAAATACGCCCAAAAATAAACTACAACACTGAAATTAAACCTGAAATTATAGCACAAATTTACAATCAACAGATGATAACATTATGCAAGGAAGTACTAGTTCTTACAAACAACCTGAGTGAACCAATGGACTGCAGCTGTAGTACAGGAGATGACCAGAGACTGCGGACACAGTGCAGGAGATGACCAGACACTGCGGACACAGTGCAGGGGATGGCCAGAGACTGCGGACACAGTGCAGGAGATGACCAGACACTGCGGACACAGTGCAGGGGATGGCCAGAGACTGCGGACACAGTGCAGGGGATGGCCAGAGACTGCGGACACAGTGCAGGGGATGGCCAGAGACTGCGGACACAGTGCAGGGGATGGCCAGAGACTGCGGACACAGTGCAGGGGATGGCCAGAGACTGCGGACACAGTGCAGGCGATGGCCAGAGACTGCGGACACAGTGCAGGCGATGACCAGAGACTGCGGACACAGTGCAGGCGATGACCAGAGACTGCGGACACAGTGCAGGCGATGACCAGAGACTGCGGACACAGTGCAGGCGATGACCAGAGACTGCGGACACAGTGCAGGGGATGACCAGAGACTGCGGACACCGTGCAGGGGATGACCAGAGACTGCGGACACCGTGCAGGGGATGACCAGAGACTGCGGACACCGTGCAGGGGATGACCAGAGACTGCGGACATACTACAGGAAATGACCCGAGACTGCAGACCTTTGGGGAGTGGGGGGGTGGGTACCCGAATTTGACAGGTACCCGCTCCCACTTCTGCAGATTTGTCCCCCCTTCCCATAGTCTTGTGGCACAGGCGACAGGTCCCAGAAGACTATGGGGCCATTCACAAAGCGCAGCGCTTCTTGCGCATGTGCAGTGGCACCCGGCTGTGAAGCCGCAAGCTGTCACAGCCGGGTGCCCACACTGAAGATGCCGGAACGAGGGAGAGAAGACGGCCGGTGAAAGCAGGACACCGCTGGACTGAGGAACAGGTAGGACCGAGGAGCGGGTTCTTCAGCACAGTAGAGCCAAGCGGCCGGCCTGGTATTCTAACACGGCGGTGGGAATACAGGGCCGGCCGCTCCATATTTGCTCCATAAGATGCACTGACATTTTCCCCCATTTTTTGGAGCGGAAAATACGTTAATTTGTAGTTAAATGATAAGTTCACATTTACAAAAATTAATGAATGATGCAGCCGGCTGGGTGGACATTCCCCCCTCTGTCAAAACATGGGATCGGGGGGGAGAGTGGAGGCCAGTGAATCTGTAACATGTTACATGTTATACCTTGAATATGGCTGTAACATGTTACAAAAGGTGAACTTCTTATTAAAGTAGATTTCCCGGTTCTATCTAACTAGCGTTAAAAAAAAAAAAAATGTTGCCTTCCCCATCCTAACACCTATTCTGACTAACCTGTGTAAGAAATTTCTGTATACTTACCTATTTTGTACCCTGTTCCGGTCTGGTCACATGATCTCCCCATGTCAGCTGGCTGCAGGGAAATGGAGAGAGCGCTCTGACAATGGCTGGTTATGCCTGGGAGTGGAAATGTAACCCATAGGCTTCCTACGGTCCATTCGTTGTTGGCATTCCCTCCTCTTCCCTTCAGTAGCTGCTGGATCACATGACCGAAGTGGGCTGAAAATAGGCAATTATACAGATCTTTCTTACACAGGTTAGTTGGTATAGGTGTTATGAGGGAGCGTTTTAAGACTAGTTAGGTAAATCCCTGAATTCTGCTTTAATTGAAGAAGAATGATGTTTGAGTGTTGTCAATTTTATCACCAGAAATTTTGGTTATGAACGCAACATGTCGAAATGTTACCTCTGCTCCTTCACCCCCTGTGACCAAGCCTGAGATGGGAGAAAAGCATCAGAGAATATAATCTGATGGGACATGTTATGTCCATCGACCAATAAAGTTTGACTTTGAAAGGGAATTTAACAGTGATGGGGGTTGTATTGTACCTTGTATGTTTTTTAAAACAAAATTCTTACTTTGTGAGTGAATTTTTGAAAAAGCTTATCATATAAATGTTGTTTTTTATCACTGACACACCTGCTTTTATATGCAGTTATATACACGTTGCAATCTGTTGAATCCCAGGAGAATACTCCAATGGTGCATGAGGTCTAGCCATGTAGTGCAATACAGCTTATCTATAAATGGGGCACAGTAGGAAGAGGACTGGGTGGAAACATTGCAAAGGCTATGTATCACCAGGCATGAGCTATGCGGTGAAGAGATCCCTGGAGCAGGAAGATATGTGAATAGTTTACCAGTAGCGGTGCATTTGGGGGTTTTATTAAAGGACAACTTCCCTAAACGTTGAATGCTGCCTTTCAGGGTTCAGTGGATACAACTTTAACATGCACTACATATCATCATGACAAGCATTCAGAATTTATTTTTTGTTGGAGCAAGTTGGGTTAGGTCAAAGAAACCGGTTTAAGATTTGGCATGGGCAGGGGCGGACCGACCATTTGTAAACTCGGGCACTGCCTGAGGGCCCGGGGTCAGTAGGAAGCCCCATGAGATGCCCCTGGTACCTTTTTCATAGGCTTTTTTGAGTTTGGGCAAGGACACAGGGACCCCATGATCCCCTATTGCCCAGGGGCCCCATGAGTTGTCAGTCCGCCCCTGGGCATGGGCACAGTATTAGATCAGCAAATATTAGGTTTGCTTGGTCTGCAGGTACAGTCATTAGGGTCTGCAAAGATTGTGCGCAAACTGCCAATCAGGGGCGGACTGACAACTCATGGGGCCCCCGAGCAATAGGGGATTATGGGGCCCCTGTGTCCTTGCCCAAACTCAAAAAAGCCTATGAAAAAGGTACCAGGGGCATCTCATGGGACCCCCTACTGACCCCGGGCCCCCAGGCAGCGCCCGAGTTTCCAAATGGTCAGTCCGCCCATGCCACACCTTAAACCTGTATCTTTAACCTAACCCAACTTGCTCCAACAAAAAATAAATTCTGAATGCTTGTCATGATGATATGTAGTGCATGTTAAACTCGTATCCACTGAACCCTGAAAGGCAGCATTCAACGTTTAGTGAAGTTGTACCAGGGGCATCTCATGGGGCCCCCTACTGACCCCAGGCCCTCGGGCAATGCCCGAGTTTCCAAATGGTCAGTCTGCCCCTGCTGCCAGTAGTATAGCGTGTGTGTGCGCACTGCCACCAATCACATGCTCCCAACCAACTTACCAAAAGCTAGCTGACACATGTTGGGTTTCTTAATGGTTGTTTCAATATGGAAAGCTACTGTTCTTAATTCATATTACAAAAAAACAAACTTTTTCCCAGCTGAATCCATCATTTAGATATTTCAAAGTCTTTAACACAATTATATTGGCAATTGCAAACTATTTACAATGTTGATCTTAATAAATTTAAAGCTATATAAAGGAATGGATTACTTTGCTTAATGTGTTCCTTTATGTATCTGAGGTTTCGGAGTGGGTCAACTGCTAATTGTGCTTCTGAGATGTTGGGGTCTGAGTGTGACCCTTTTAACAGGTGCCCGAGCCTCTCCAGCTGGACGTCCTTCTCGCCTTTCTTCACATAAAGCGGTGGTAGTGATGGGTTTTTCCTAATGGATGGCTTTGAGGTTAAGTGCTCTGGTGAGAAGTCAGTGAGCCATTGTGCAGGTAGAACGTTCTTCTTCCTGGAATACAAAAGTTTTAGTTCACTAGGTTGTATGGGCTATTTTTTTGCAGGTAGTATAGGCGTTTTCATTTGTTTTAGCAGTCTGTTCAATTCACAAATCCATTGCATGGGTTTGGAATTTGGGTTTTATCTTTACATCACATGGCTCCTCTTTTCAGCTTGCCTTTAAAACATCACTGTGTTTTGACATTAATTTGATAAATTCAATAACCCCCATAGTGGAATGAAAATAAGGGTTTCTTAGCAGTGAAATAAAAAGCTGTCTGCTGATCCAAATACTGTATTTGCTTACATGTCTTGAGAAACCAATTACTATGCATTTGGACTATGCAAACAGGTTATGGAAGTGATACAATGTCCCTGGCTATATATTATATATCCTGGATGGACCTTGTATTATGGATTGTATGAAGACATAAGGTGGGTAATATCTCCTCGCTTGTTAAAGAAGGATGATACTCGTGTGATTAAGGTAGACTTGTCATAAATATGGTCTCTTTTTTTTTTTTTTCTCCTCTCCCTGTGATTGGGTACATTGACTAGAAGTGGCCAAGAAATGGTGATGAAAAATAAGAGATATAAAAATTAGAGAGAAAACCGAAACAAAAGGAGGGTGGGGCTTTTGTGGAGAGAGATTGGTGGGGAACCTTGACAGAAAAACGTTCTAACAAAAACATACAAAAGTGACAGAGTGGTCCATTGAGTTTGCCCATTTTTTGTTTGTTTTTCTTTGTGCGGGTTTTTTTTTTTTTTAGGGGGGGTTTGTGGTTTTTTTTGGGGGGCGGGGGGGGGTTGTTTTTTTTTTTTTTTTTTACTTTTTTTAAGTATAGATCTCTGCTTGTCTCAAGAATGTTTGCAGCTATTCACTATTGCCTGGCTCACTGCCTCTGCTGGAAGTTTATTCCAAACATCAACTACTCTTTCAGTAAAATAATACTTTCTGAGATTAGTTTTGAACTTTCCTCCAGTTAGATTAGGGTCACGTCCCTGTGTTCTTGATTTCGTGTTGAAAATCCTGCCCTCCTGAATCTTATTCACCCTCTTGATGCATTTAAAGGTTTCAGTCATATCCCCCTTTCCATTCTTTCCTCCAGACTGTACATGTTAAGTTCCTGAAGTCGCTCTTGATATGTTTTATCCCCCAGACCTTTCACCATTTTTGATACCCGTCTCTGGACTCGTTCTATCTTATCTATTTTTATTGTTAGGTAGGGGTCCACAAATTATTATTTCATGGTAGGATGGTTGAGGGTTTTTTTTTTATTACATAGGATGCTGCAGTTATGTGAAAGCCCCTTTTTGGGAACTTGAGCTGGATATCTTCTCAATCTTCTGAACTTCATATGCTTGCTAACCAACCTTCACTCTCCTCCACTCCTCTATCACTCTCCATTCTATACTTGATCCCACTTTATTTTCTTACGTCGTCCTGCCACTTCCCATTTTTTGAACTACACATGGACCAACTTTCTGGCACTTTGAACTGCAGAATCAAGTACGATCAAGACAACCTACCTTCAAAAAAATTTAGTAAATTTCAGAGTTGCTCAAAAGCTTTTAGCGAGTGGCCAGCATTAGTAATGCGCTAGTGCAATTCTTTTTTCTTTTTCCCCTTAATGCAGAACTTTACCAATAAGAACTTGATAACAAATAAGTTTCTTCAGCAAGGAACATACATTCCACATTAATAATTATGCTAACAACAGTGTGCTATAAATTGCCTGCTTCTTGTCAGAGGTGGCCATTTTGCTGAAGCCCAGAGCTCCTGAGCAGCAGTAACTCTTTAGGCTGTTAGCAGATTGGCCTCTAGATTTTTGGCAGTGCCAAAAAACTAGAAAGCAACTAGGCATGTGCAGAGCAGGGTGAGACCGGGTATTATTGGATTTTAAACAGTATTGGCACTTAATTGTAATGTTTTGCATAGATATACCTGCAAAGGGGCCAGCCTGAAATGATCTAGCAGGACTGCATGAAGGTAAAAAACCTTGAGCCTTTACAACCACTTTAAGTTGTAGATATGATGGTCAGGTATTCAAAAGCTTTATGCAATACAGTGTAAAAAGTAAAAGCTATGAGTGAAGTATCCAAAAGGATTAAGAAAGATGTGGGAGGAAAATTACTGATTGATAATATAGGGTTGTCCAATGCATAACTGAGAAACTGAGATTTGGAGAAGTAATGAGAGGATGAGTGACTGAAATTTTCAAAAGTGCTGGGGATCAGTGAAGAGTGACACGAGTTGGAGCAGGAACAACCAAGGATTTGGAAGCAGAGAGGAAGATGGGGAATTGCCTCCAATCTATCCTTCCAGCCCTAAGTCCTATCACTAACAAACTCATGCAGATTCCAGCTCTGCAACATCGCCAAAATCCGCACGTTCCTAACCCCAGAAACCACTAAACAGCTTGTCCACTCCCTCATCATATCACGACTCGACTACTGCAACTCCCTCCTCACTGGCCTGCCTCGCCACAGGCTATCCCTGCTTCAGTCGATCCTGGATACGGCAGCCAGACTCATCCACCTTACCAACCGCTCCGTTTCCGCCACCCCCCTCTGCTAATCCCTCCAGTGGCTTCCGATTGCCCGATGGATCAAATTCAAAATCTTAACACTGACGTACAAAGCTGGCCACCATACTGCCCCAAATTACATCACCGACCTGATAGCCAAGTACTACCATACACGCACTCTCCGCTCCTCACAAGACCTCCTTCTCTCTAGTTCCCTAGTCTCCTCCTCCCATGCCTGCCTCCAGGACTTCTCCAGGGCGTCACTCATACTTTGGAACTCCCTACCCCAATCCATCAGACTATCACCTACTCTCCTCTCCTTTAGGCACACCCTGAAAACCCACCTCTTCAGGGAAGCCTACCCCACCCCCTGCTAATTCCCGACCTCCTCCACTCTTCCTACCACTCTATCCCCCACAGCGATTTCCTCCTGTACCACTATCCCCTCCCTCCTAGATTGTAAGCTCCAAGGAGCAGGGCCCTCAAACCCCTCGTGTATCGCATTGTATTGTTATTGTACTGTCGCATATTCTGTCTCCCATTGTAATGTACAGCGCTGAGCGAACTGTTGGCGCTTTATAAATACTGTATAATAATAATAATTGCACCTTCTAAGAGACTCTGTATAAAATGATACTGTATGAAATGGAATGTAAAAGGCAGTAAGGTTTGTACAATGAATACCTTGATTTTAAAGTTACCTTTCATCCATTGTATTCTCTTCTAGATCATGAAGATGGACACCTCCTGCTCCGCCAGCTTCTGGACAAATCGGTACCTCTATAGACATACAGATACACCACTGAAATTAATTATTTTACCCTCAAATATTTTTTCTTATGTCGCAAAACAAACCTTTTAAAATGAATCTATTATCTTAAAATTTGTTTCTGTATGTGTGTATGTATATAAATATATAGTTTTGTCTTTTTCCAAGTGCAGATGTAAGCAGAGAAAAGTGCCTTGAGAAAACGTGAAGATGTGTCTTTCTGTGCTGCCAGACTTAACATAGCACATAGTGTAATGGACTCTCTTTGCTTCTCTTTTTCTACGCAGAATGAAAACAAAAAAAATCTCTATTCATCTTTCCCTTTTATCTTTCTAGACAGTGTTAATGTAACACTAACCTCCACTGCAGGAACAGTTAAAATTTATAAACCTACCACAGGACAATTTTATTGTACAGCTCATAGAGGCCCCAACTAGGAATGATGCTCTGCTGGACCTGCTAATCTTAAACCACCATGCAGAGCTTATTGCTAATGTCCATATAAAAGAACATCTGCGTAGCAGTGACCATAACATGACTTCATTTATTGTTAGCTGTAAACAACAAGTGCATACGGGAAAAAAAACCAAATGCTCAACTTTAAGAGAGCTAATTTTCCAAGGCTCCAAGACTTACCCTAGGTTCACACCCAAGCATTTTGCAGAAATGCAGTACAGTCCATTTAACATGATTTCCTATGGGACATGTTCACATCTGCGCATTTTCACCCAGTGTGTTTTTTAGAAAGGGTTAGTGACTTTTCTGAACACAAAAAGTTGCGTTTTTGGTTGTATAGATTTCAGCTGAAAAGCTGCAGAAAAACATGCATTGCATTTTTGCCGTGTTTTTTATGTGTTTTGAGTTTTGCATTTTTAATCTGTCTAGCAACAAGAAAAATAAAAAAACAAAACAAAAAAAAAAACGCAAGTGCAAAAACACAATGCAAAAATGGCTCAAACGCAATCTGCATAGGTGTGAACCTAGTCTTGCAAAGAATATAACAGAATATGTAAAAGGAAATCAAGGCTGCAAAAATTGAAAACGAACGACGGATTGCAAAAGATAGCAGGACCAACCCCCAAAAATTCTTCAAATATATTAATAGTAAAAAGGTCCGGTCCGAGCATGTAGGCCCTTTACAGAATCATCTAGAGTGGGTGACTGGGGACAAAGAGAAGGCAAATTTATTAAATCCCTTCTTCAGCTCTGTGTATACAAAGGAGCATGGGGGAGCTCTTGTCCACAATGGGCAAGGTATTGATACAGCCTCAAATGATCCACATTGGCCCACAACTGATATTATCCAGAAATATTTAGACAGCATAACGATGAATAAAACACCTGGACTGGATGGCATACACCCACGGGTCTTTAAAGAATTGAACTCTGTCATTTCAAAGCCATTGTTTCTAATATTTAGGGATTCTTTAATGACTGGCATAGTACCACTGGATTGGCGTAAGGCCAATGTGGTGCCTATATTTAAAAAGAGATCAAAATCTTTCCCAAGTAATTATAGACCTGTTAGTTTAACTTCTGTAGTTGGGAAGATACTGGAGAGTTTAACCTCCCTAACGGTATTCCCGAGTGTAGCTCGGGGTAAAATGTCTGTACCAAAAGCGGTAACCCCGAGTTACACTCGGGCTTACCATGCAGCGCTGCATAGGGAGTTCCTGCAGCACTTACCTTGTCCTTCGCTCCCGCGATGTGTCCCCTGCAGCGTCCCCGGCCATCTCCTCCGGCTGATGCTAGCATCCGCCTCCTGTGTTCCGGTCCCTGTGACATCGGGACGTACGGGCGGCGGCGGCGGGAAATTTGAAAATTTAAAAAAAGTCATTTTTTTCAAAACGATTTTACATGATAAAACATTGCTGTTTCAATCCATTTCACATACATTTTGTCCCTAGTGCTTTGTCCTGTCCCCTGTCTGCATTTTGATTGTTCTTTCTGCCTGGAAACTTAGAAAAGTCCATGGTGTCCAAAAAGTGTCCCTTTAGGTCAAAATCGGTTTTAGACCAGCTAGAGAACAGCGATAGTAAATTAGAACTACTTGCAGAATTGAGTGATAATGATTCGTGGAGAAATTCGTCATCAAACACTGAAAACGATTCTGCGACTTTGCTCAGTAATGTGCGAACTTGGCGCTATATTTCATATTTCAGTGTTTTTGGTTTGATTATATTATTGAATTAAATGTATGATTTAGAATCTTGTTCAGACAGATTTCAGTGAGTTATTCCTAAAAATTACAGCCTACAATAAAAAAACTACATATTTCCATGCAAAATAATTGTACCGCTTTCAGCACCAAAAATATGAAATAATCATACCTCTAGGGAGGTTAATAAAAGACCACAGAGATGAGTTCTTGCTGGAAAAAATATTTTAAGTAACAGACAGCATGGATTCATGAATGACAGAAGTTGTTGAACAAATCTGATTTCTTTTCATGAGGAGGTGAGAAAAACCTTGGACAGGGATGGCAGTGGACGTGGTATACTTGGACAGAGGGGTGGCGGTAGACGTGGTATACTTGGACAGAGGGGTGGGGGTGGACGTGGTATACTTGGATTTTACAAAAGCGTTTGACACAGTTTCCCACACACGGCTAATGTGTAAGGTAAAGTCTACAGGCTTGGAAAAATCCGTATGTAAATGGATAGAAAACTGGCTAAAAGATCGTATTCAAAGAGTAGTGGATAATGATTCATACTCTGAATGGTCTAGGGGTGTCAGTGGTGTACCCCAGGGTTCAGTGTTGGGACCCTTACTTTTTAATATATTTATAAACAATATAGGGTCTGGGATTATAAATCCAATTTCAGTATTTGCAGATGACACCAAGCTGTGCCGTGGAATAACGTTCTTACAGGATATCTCCAACTTACAAGCTGACCTCAATGCTCTGTGTAATTGGGCAACTATGTGGCAAATGAGGTTTAATGTTGATAAATGTAAGGTTCTGCACTTGGGGGCTAAGAATATGCAGCATCATACATACTAGGGGGGGTATAACTGGGGGAATCAATGGTGGAGAAGTATCTGGGAGTTCTGGCAGATCACAAGCTTAATAATGGCATGCAATGCCAAGCTGCGGTTTCTAAAGCGACCAAAATCCTCTCTTGTATTAAAAGAGGTATAGACTCCGATGAGAGAGATATCATTCCCCCCCCCCCCCCGGTAGAAATCATTAGTAAGACCTCATCTGGAATATGCAGTTCAATTTTGGGCACCAATTCACAAAAAGAACATTGGGGAACTGGAGAAAGTACAGAGAAGGGCAACTAAACTGATAAGAGGCATGGAGGAGCTCAGCTATGAGGAAAGATTAGATGAACTGCATTTATTCTCTCTTGAGAAGAGGGAATTAAGGGCGGATATAGCACATAAGGGGGGGATATGATCTCCATGTATAATACATAAGGGGGGATATGATCACCATGTATAATACATAAGGGGGATATGATCTCCATGTATAATACATAAGGGGGGGATATGACCTCCATGTATAATACATAAGGGGGGATATGATCTCCATGTATAATACATAAGGGGGATATGATCTCCATGTATAATACATAAGGGGGGGATATGACCTCCATGTATAATACATAAGGGGGGGGATATGACCTCCATGTATAATACATAAGGGGGGATATGATCACCATGTATAATACATAAGGGGGGATATGATCTCCATGTATAATACATAAGGGGGGATATGATCTCCATGTATAATACATAAGGGGGGATATGATCTCCATGTATAAATACATCAGTGGTTCATATAGTGACCTCGGTGTAGAGTTATTCCCCCTGAGGTCATCACAGAGGACAAGGGGGCACTCTTTACGTCTGGAGGAAAAGAAATTTAATCTCCAAATATCAAAAGGCATTTTGACAGTAGGAGCTGTGAAAATGTGGAATAGACTCCCTCAAGAGTTGGTTCTGGCCAGCTCAGTGGATTGCTTTAAAAAAGTCCTGGATTCTTTCTTAGATACACAGAATATAACTGGATATAACATTTATACGTAAAGTTGATCCAGAAACACCTCTGAGAAGCGTTTTTGGTGCAGTTTTTAAGTCACATGTTTTTTAAAAAACACTCAGAACAGTAAAAACGCCTATGCATTTTTGCTGTGTTTTTGTGGCGGATCAATGTGAAAGTAGCCTTAGTTTCGCTTTATGTGCACATTTGCCTTTATCTGTAGTGATTGTCTTAGTCCTGGTCTACCAGTGTGCAGACAGAATTAGCTTTTTCTTATAGAAACAAATTACAGCAGTACAGTGGCTAAATGGTTAGCACTTCCACCTGGCAGTACTAGGGTTATTGGTTTGAATCCCAGCCATGGCACCATCTGGTTGGAGTTTGCATTTCCTCCCTGTGCCTGCGTGAGTTTTCTCCGGGTACGCCACTTTCCTCCCACACTCCAAAGACATGCTGGTAGGTTAACTGGATCCTGTCTAAAATGGCCCTAGTATGTGTATGCAGCGGTGTATTTAGGTTTTGTGCTGCCCTATGCAAAAAAAAAATCATCTGCCCCCATGGACACCGACCAACACCCCCCTACCCCTCCCAAGGAGAGAGCGTGACATTGACCAGCAACACCCCTGCCCCCCACTCAGGAGAGCCTTCCACTACTCCCCCCCCCTCCCCCGGCGATAGAGAGAAAGAAACTCATCTTCAAAGCTCCGGACACCCCTGGGCATGAGAGTCAGGCTTTACATACACCATCAAGCAATCCTCAGCCTCTCTTGGATCCCACCTGGTTTCAGTGGCATGCATGTCCCTTCTTTCATCCCTTCTTCTGAGGGGAGGTGCTGCCCACCTAAAAAATGTCGCCCTAGGTAAGTGCCTTGTTTGCCTTGTGGTAAATAAATAGGACCCTGTGTGTATGTATGAATGGGAGTTAGGGACCTTAGATTGTACGCCGCTTGAGGGTTAGGGACTGATGTGAGTGTACAATATATATGTAAAGTGCTGCGTAAATTGATGGCGCTATATAAGTACCTATAATAAACAAATAACAGATGCAGTTGTAAACTCGCTGTACCTGCTTCTGGCTCCTGATATATGTCTTCTACAATAATCCCATCACAGAGAGGCTGAAAATAAAAATGAAAGCCAATTCAGAATGTTGTTGATATATACAATTGGAAAAGGCTTTTTTTTTTTTTTTGGAGCTTACACACAAAAAAAGGGGGAAAAAAAATGTGTGTATATATATATATATATATATATATATAAAATTAGATTCCATAATCCTAAATTTCACAATGATCAAACCATTCTACCAGCATCACCTCTAACTGGTTAAAGGCAACCTGAAAAGTCGCTGAGTGTTGGCAACTATACCTGTCTTTCCCCAGTGGGATGACCTGCTACAAATTCCCATTTCACAACCTGTTGTAACAGTGCCGTCTTGTTACGTAATTAGTCATTGTGTCTGCGTACAGAGAGGTGGCGGAGGACTGCTGCCAACCATCTGCCTTTACATGATATGGCTGAGCGATTATTACCCAAGAGGCAGCTGGTGGCTGTACGCTGTAATCCTAACTGAAGGGGAACAAAGGAGATTCAATCCCAGGACTCGCATCTGCCTGGCTGGAGGGCATAAGCTGCCCAAAACACTTAGATCTGGAGCAGATACCCATATGTACCAATTACCACACTATCATTTCTGTTGCAGGACATACATCTTTTTTTGCACGTCGCTTACTGCACTTTGGAGCCATTTCAGCTCATGTTTAACTGTTGGCTATAGGCTAAGTTCACCTTAAAAAATAAATAAATTCACAGATTTTTTTGCAGAAAAAAATGCACATTTATTATTTTTGTTTATTTCACAGGCGCCTGCAAAGTACTGAATCTGTGATCAGTGGTTTGCAGGTGCAATGCCAGTCTCCTGCAGACTTCTTCCAGCTCCGTGCCCATACCAAGGTATAGGCTTTCAGTTGGAGAGCTGGAGGAAGTGTCCATGGACTATGAGTGTGGTGATTCCCGCACTTGTCTTCTATTAAGAACTGCTGCAGTGGCAGATGGAGTTTGTAGATTCCCCCCTCTAAACAACCTTCCCCCCACTCTAGATCCTGAACCAGCATTATTATTTACCTATACCTTTTTCCTGTAGCTAGAAACTGCTTTTATTACTCGCTGCAACATCATCAACAGGCTTATAAATTGTAGCAGGGGTAACTGCTGAGAGCTGGGTTTCTGTTGTCATAGGTATGCTCCCTCTTCCCCATAACTACATCTCCCGAGAGTTCTTACCCAACACACAGGTCATTCCTATATCAGCCACTTTATTTTAGGACTCCTGCATGCCACAAGTACAAAGCAACATTATATCTATGCAAACCTGCACCGCTGCCATGTTTTTTTCTATTGAATTTACTCTATAATTATGGAGCAGGGGCGGACTGACCATTTGGAAAACCGGGCACTGCCCAAGGGCCCGGGGTCAGTAGGGGGCCCCATGAGATGCCCCTGTTACCTTATTCATAGGCTTTTTTGAGTTTGGGCAAGGACACAGGGGCCCCATGATCCCCTATTGCCCAAGGGCCCCATGAGTTGTCAGTCCGCCCCTGTTACGGAGCGATTTACAAGCACTAATATGGGGATGCTCCTTGTAAAATATTAGCATTTTTCAAATTTATATATATTGCTAAACGGTAAAAATGAACATTAAGATAGAATATCTCAATTTTGCCTAGGTTGTTCTCGTGTATTAAGAAAGACGCCCCCGACCAACTGCTGAGGAAGGAATGTTGATTAGAACTTCTGTTCTGAAAAATACATCGTTTAGCTGCCTCACACGCTACCATAGGAAAGGCACTCTGTTCAAACAAAATGCAAAAATAATGAATGCACAAGCACTCTGGTCATCAACCAGGAGAAAAGATTTCCAGCTTTGTTACCTGATATTCCATTGAATTCAGTCCAGACCAGGGGCGGACTGACAACTGATGGGGCCCCCAGGCAATAGGGGATCATGGGGCCCCTGTGTCCTTGCCCAAACTCAAAAAAGCCTATGAAAAAGGTACCAGGGGCATCTCATGGGGCCCCCTACTGACCCCGGGCCCTCGGGCAGTGCCCGATTTTCCAAATGGTCAGTCCGCCCCTGGTCCAGACATTACAGTTGTATACTATTAACCACTTACCCCTCTGGAAGATTTACCCCCCTTCATGACCAGGCCATTTTTTGCTATGCAGTGCTGCGCTACTTTAACTGACAATTGCGTGGTCATGCAACGCTGTACCCAAACAAAAATTTTTTTTTTTTATCACACAAATAGAGCTTTCTTTTGGTGGTATTTGATCACCTCTGGGTTTTTTTTAAATCCTTTATTATATATAAGAAAAAAAGACTGACAATTTAAAAAAAAACCCAAAACATTAATTTTTACTTTTTGCTATAAAATATATCCCATACAATATTTAAAAAAATCAAATCTCTTATAACTATAAATAAAATATATAAATCTATTCTAAAATAAATTTTGGCCAACATGTATTCTGCTACATGTCTTTGGTAAAACAAAATCCCCAAAGGTGTATATTGATAGGTTTGTGTGAAAGTTTCAGTGTCTACAAACTATGGGATATATGCTAGAATTTGTATTTATTCTTTTTTTTATATATACTAAAAATGGTGGCGATCAGCGAATAATAACGGGACTGTGATAGTGCGGCGGTCAATCTGACACTAACTGATGCTGTGTGGGAACTGACTAACTGACACATCACCAGTGCCATTATTACAGTAATAGTGATAATAATATGCACTGTCACTGTACTAATAACACTGGGCAGGAAGGGGTTAACATCTAGGGTGATCAAGGGGTTAAATATGTGCCTAACTTTTGTGTTTGTGTGTTTACTGTGCCCTGCTTTTACTGTGGATCTAGTTGTTTTCATTCCCTGGCAGGGGTGGACTGACCATTTGAAAACTCGGGCACTGCCCGAGGACCCGGGGTCAGTAAGGGGCCCCATGAGATGCCCCTGGTACCTTTTTCATAGGCTTTTTTGAGTTTGGGCAAGGACACAGGGGCCCCATGATCCCCTATTGCCCGAGGGCCCCATGATTTGTCAGTCCGCCCCTGTTCCCTACTGAACATTCCCTTTCCCTGCCACTGAACACAGGTCTGTGTGTGCTGTTTATGCTGACAGCTGTGTTCTATGAGTCTCAGGCTCTGTTCACACCTATGTAGTTTGCTTTTTGTCCGTTGTGCAGTGCTTTTTGCGGTTCATTTTGCATTTTTCTACATGCGTTTTTAATGTGTTTTTACCACATTTTGTTCAGCCCTTTTTTTTTTCTTGAAGTGCAATTTTTTCTTTGCTGGGCAGAATAAAAATGCAGAACGCAAAATGCGGCAAAAGCATGCGTTTTACCACGTTTTGTGTTTTGTTCAGCCCTTTTTTTTTTTAAGTGCAATTTTTTTTTTTTTTCTGGGTAGAATGAAAATGCAAAATGCGGCAAAAACGCACTACCATGCATTTCAGTAGATTCTCCATTGAACTCTATTGTAGCAAAAACACTGCTTTTTGCTTTTAAAATGCCCCTGACCCTTTCCAAAAAACGCACCAGCTCACAAAAAGCATAAATGTGAACAAGTTCCATAGGAAACCATGTTAAATGGACTGCAAAAAGCACTAAAAAACGCATTGGTGTGAATGGAGCCTCAAAGCCGATCGCCAGGTCACCCGGTGACTGGCATGTGCTGTGACGAATCACAGCATAGCCGGTGGGCACTCACACCCCCTACCTGGATATTCAGAATCACGTATATATATATATGTGATTCTGCGCAGAGCAGCTGCCCTGTAGCAGTAAAGCTACTATGGACCGGCTGTAGAGTGGCTAAAAAATTTGACAGATGACTAGACAATCAGCCAAACAAAAGAAAAATGATTTGGGGGCTATTCAGATCTATGCATGTGCCTAGAGGTGTGGTTTTTGTAGAGTTAGGCAGGTGCATTGTGGTTTTCCTTTGTGCATTGATAAGCATTCCTGATGCATGTTTCACCCTAGGATTTGGAATGGATATAGTAGTTTTTTTTTATTAAATTCTTTTCAACTTTGTATTCTTAACTCAGAAAGTTCCTTCTGTTGCTCTCAGCCTCCTCTAAATCTCCATATTCTTTTGTTTTTGCTGCTGTGATCTGACTTCCTGTTGCAAACAAAAGTGAAGAGGGGAAAGAGAGGTTCGGGAGTTCACAGAGAATGTTACAAGGAGACAGAAAAACCCAGTAAGAAACAAGGTGATGAAAAATAGATTACAGGGCCACTAAAGTGTTACTAAACCCGGACCCTGCATTCACTTTATCTGGTCTCCCTGGACCCTGCATTCACTATATCTGGTCTCCCCGGACCCTGCATTCACTATATCCGCTCTCCCCGGACCTTGCATTCACTATATCCGGTCTCCCCGGACCCTGCATTCACTATATCTTGTCTCCCCGGACCCTGCATTCACTATATCTGGTCTCCCCGGATCCTGCATTCACTATATTTGCTCTCCCTGGACCCTGCATTCACTATATCTGGTCTCCCCAGATCCCGCATTCACTATATCTGGTCTCCCCGTACCCTGCATTCACTTTATCTGGTCTCCCTGGACCCTGCATTCACTATATCTGGTCTCCCCGGACCCTGCATTCACTATATCCGCTCTCCCCGGACCTTGCATTCACTATATCCGGTCTCCCCGGACCCTGCATTCACTATATCTGGTCTCCCCGGATCCTGCATTCACTATATTTGCTCTCCCTGGACCCTGCATTCACTATATCTGGTCTCCCCGGACCCCGCATTCACTATATCTGGTCTCCCGGACCATGCATTCACTATATCTGGTCTCCCACAGTACACAGAACATGGAAATGCAATTATTTTAGTAAATATAAACTGCTAAATACCTTTTCTCATCAGCAGTTAGAACAGTCTTGTGACCTATATCAGTGTCTAGCTGAGCACTGGTTAAAGCTTGTAGGAGGAGTTTTCATTCTACTCTGACTGTCCTATGAGGCTGCATAACCCCTGATTCTCTGGACAGTGATTATTGGTCCTGTGCTGATTACATGCACCTTCCCAAAGAAAAAAAAAATCTCTCTAGCAATACACACTAAACTGATCATGTGTAGAGTGTCTCCTAGGGTTCTGTACTACCAGCAGATGGATTGAGGACAGTAGAAGAAATGGAGGATCAGAGAAGACAGGATCAAACAGCCTTTTTACACCATGCAGAGGATTGACCCCTTAGGTTCCACAGTGAGTAAAACAAGCATGCTGTACTGCATATACAGACTGATTTTTCTCTTGTGGGTTTAGTAACACTTTATAGTTGACAGAATTAAACACATATTTATTGGCACTTTAAATAAAATAAATTTTAAACAATAAAAAAGCATGCCATAAATCAAAGACTTATCAACACAAAGGGCACAGTACAGGGAGAGTCAGGAGGGCACAATACATGTTCTGGGATGCTGTCCAGGAATTCCCGGGACAGCTTAGTAAAACGTGTGACTGTCCTGGCAAAGTCGGGACAGTTGGCGAGTATGATGTAATGCAAGATTATCATGGGGCCCCCCATGAACCTGGGGCCCCTGGCCAGTGCCCAGGGGTGCCGTGTATTAGGACACATCTGGTTTCAGGCTAACAGTGCTGAGCCACTGTCTTGTAAATAGAGGGAACGTTGTCAGGCTGCCATGTGACTCAGTTGGCCAGTCTATTAGGTTCATCAGACAGGCATTTCCATAGCCAAATGAAGAACTTAGCATGGCAGGTTAACAATGTTCCTGCCCTTGCCAAGGCACTGCAGTGGCAAGATAGTTCATTTACAACAAATGGGCTGGCAATGCGCCTTAAAAAAATGCTTTTATCTAAGGCAGCACAACGTGCAATACATGCATTGGGGTGCATTGCCCTCTACTGCAATTACGCATCACTACAACACAAAGGTGTGACTGGGCCCTTTCCTTCAATGGAGATATATCATGGCTTTGTAGATACCTTCTTTTGTTTATCATGGTCAAAACTAAAAAAAGCAAAACAAAAAAAAAAACTTGTAAAAGTATTTTTCCTTTTTTTATTTTGTCAGCCAAAGATAAAATATTGCAGATGAATATTTTGTATTCACAATTTCAGACAGCATGTTAGGACTATGTAAAACATTATCTATAAACTTAAAAAAAAAAAGCAAAATAAAACGTTAAAACAAAATTGACGCAAAACCATCAGGGCTTGTTCACACCAGGTGCTATAAAGCCCGTTGTACATGTGTGTGGCCATTCATTCTTTGTTACATTCCAGTGCAGGAGCAAACTGACCATTTGGAAACTCGGGCACTGCCCGAGGGCACGGGGTCAGTAGGGGGCCCCATGATCCCCTATTGCCTGGGGGCCCCATGAGTTGTCAGTTCGCCCCTGTTCCAGTGCACAAATACAAATACTTGGTGCATCGCACTGCAAAGACAAAAGTTGTGCAGGTGCATTTTTTTTGGCATTTAGGGGTCATGTACACTGCAGCTGATAAACTGACATTCAGGAGCTGTTCAGCGTTTTTTTCAGCAGCCCCTGAACTCTCCCTAATGTTCTCCTATGTGTCCATGTACACATCGCCATTTACCGGCAGTTGAGTTTACAGTCGTTTTTTTTAACGCACCAAACTTGCGTTCAGGAGTAGATTTTACCGGTGTGCCAAACGCATGTAAACACGGCTAACCGCCTTTATAAGCGTTTGTATTTAGAAGCGTTTTTTTAACTGTTCCATATCCAGATGCTGTCCAGAGCCTTTTTTCATCATCAGAAATGCATGCAAAGTGTTTCCATGTATTCAAATGGACCCGGTACACCAGCGCAGTCAGTTCCAGGTTTGGCGTGAAGAAAAAAAAAAATGGTAGAACGTGCCGCATTATGCTCATGATGGGATCCATAGTGAATACAACCAGAAAAGACAGGTCATCTCAACACATACTGCTCTCTCTGCTTCTGCTCTCTCTATTCCTCTCAAAATGTCTGAAATAGTTAATTTTTTACTATTTTTCAGTGCATTCTGGCCATTTGGGAAGGTCTCCTGATGTTATCTTTTAAAACGCTTCTAAACGCAAACGCTCATAAACGCGGTATGCAAACGCGGCTAAACAGACTTTTTTTTAACCCACGTTTTCCAGCACAGCAGTCAGTTTCCATCGTTCAGAGGAGTTTTCCAAATGCCCCGTGTATGAGAGCCCTTATGCAGAATTAATTGCAACGTGTGTCAATGCATAAAAACACAAGTACGTTTTGGTGTGAATAAGCCCCTTTAAAACTAGGAGAGTGCAAGTGTGCCTTACCTCCTTCCCGGAGTGTGCGTTCTGACTGTCAGGTCTGTCCAGCGTACAAGCAGTTCTGTCAAATAATGAAGGCTTTGTGTCCGGACAAAAGCCGCAGAAGACTTCGTCTAGTGTTTCTGCAAAAGGCAAATGGAAACCATATACACTTCATGATGAATGGTCTGTCAGTGAAAAGCGTAGGGAAGATTTTTTTGTGTGAAACAATCACTTGCTTCGCTGGCCTTCTGTCTGTCTATTAGAAGGTGACCCTTACCTGACGGGGGAGGTGACTTCTCCAGTAGGTCCATCAGCTGCTGCCTTATGGGGCTCCTCACTTGGGATGCGTATCGTACTGCAGAATTCCCATTTAAATCTAACAGGCGGGTATCTCTGCAAATTCAAACAAGGACAGTTATTCGCTGGTAAGAATCAACTATTGCTCCCACAGTAACTGCTATTAATATTCAATGACTTAACAGTTAATACTGTTTAACCACTTCAAGTCCGGACACTTTTACCCCCTGCCTGTCCAGGTCAATTTTCAGCTTTCAGTGCTTTCACACTTTGAATGACAGTTAATGTCTAAATTTTTCTAAATTTTTTTTTCTAAATTTTCTAAATTTTTTCTAAATTTTTTTACATTTTAATTTTATTTTTTTATATTATTATTTATGTTTTTTTTTAACATACTGTCACCCTAGCAGTACAGTGTCACCATAGTTGGGGGGGGTGATGAAGATTTTTTTTTTTTTATGTTAATGTGTGTATTATGTGCTGCTTTTTACTAAAAATCTATTTGTTCCTTCTCCCTGCAAAGCAAAAAGATTATTTCCTCTGTACTGAGCTTTGTGTTGTTTGTCAACATAGGACTCTGGGTTGTGATTGGACTCAGCTGATCAGCAGGTCCTGGCCATGAATCATTGCCTGGGAAAAATAGAGAGCAACTGAGCACGTGCAGAGCAGGATGAGACCATGTATTACTGGATTTGAAACACTATCGGCACTTATTTTTAATGTTTAACATAGCTATGCTGGCAAAAGGAGCCAGCCTGAAGTGATCTAGCAGGACTTAGTTTTCTGAGAAAAGTTCCACTTTCAATTCCCCAAAATCCTTATTTTTGGTGAACTGGGTCCTAAAACTGAACTTTATATTCAAGATGAGACCTTTGTGCTTTGTACAGGGGCAAGATGATCTCTATACCTCTTCCGAAACCTTTGAGATTGAGAAAGGATTGGAATTTGTTTGAGAGGTTGTTAGATTCACGTGGAGATGGGAAACGGGGCACAGCAAAAGTTTATAAGATTGTCACTGAGTTAGACACACACACAAAGCCAATGTACATAGTAAAATGGGAAAGGGATTTGGGAATAGAGATAGATGAAGATAAACAGAGGAAAATATATAGGCTAACACATGAGAACGTAAGCATGAGAGAGGTGGAGGTAAACTATAAGTGTTTAACAAGATGGCACATTTCACCAAATGTAGAATATAAGATGAGTGGGGAGAATACATTAGAGTGTTGGCGGGGGTGTGGAAAGATTGGTACGTTATATCATATATGGTGGGAGTGCTCAAAGATTCAAGGTTTTTGGGAGACGGTGGTTTATTTAATTGGGATAATCTCTGGGATTGGATCCAGAGTTGTGTCTACTACATAGTACAGAGCTACCAGTGAACAAATACAAAGATTCGGGTATATGGTACTATCTAAATGCGGCAAAGGGTCTGATACCTACGTTTTGGCATAGTTCAGAGGTACCGAGAGAAGAGGATTGGGTGGAAAGAGTGAATCAGATATGTAGGATGGAGAAACTGTATTATATGCAAGAAGACAAGATTGGGTTATATTACAGGAGATGGGGAAAATGGGAAGATTTTGTGTCCAAGGTGAAATATATGAAGCAGTAGGGTGGGATATGTGAAAGTACCCCTTACTGAGGAAAAGATGCAATGGAGAAATGCAGAATGGGTGGGTTTTATTTTTTTTTTTGGGGGGGGGAATAGGCTTTAGAGTGGGTGGGGGTACTAGATAGGTGGAGGGGGGTAATGGGAATAACTATAGAAAGGGATCAATTGATAGTTTTGTATGTTATATGAGAGTAATGATGGAATATGTATTTTTATATGGAAAATAAATAAATATTTAAATTTAAAAAAAAAAAAATGATCTCTATACCTTTTTTTAATACAAGAAAATATCTTGCTTGGTCTACAAGCTACATATAGGTACTGCATGCTGTTAATAAATTGAGCCTTTAACAGGGGCGGACTGGTAACTCATGGGGCCCCTGGGCAATAGGGGATCATGGAGCCCCTGTGTCTTTGCCCACACTCAAACAACACCCAAAAAAGCCTATGAAAGGTACCAAGGGCATCTCATGGGGCCCCCTTCTGACCCCGGTCTCTTGGGCAGTGCCCGAGTGCCGGAATGGTCAGTCCTCCCCTGGTCTTTAATAAACCAAGACATCCAGATCCTTCTCCATCATTAACTCCCCCAGTTGTACTCTACCTAGCTTGCATATCATCATGTAGGAGATGAATTATACAAATAATGAAAAAAGGGAAAGCAAGGGTGTCACTCCCAGTTAAGCAGATGAGGTAGAGAACAGAACCACCACTCCACTTAAAAAGTCCATCATAATATTTATCTTTCAATTTACCAGGAGAAGGCAATGGGTTTCGGAAGTGGCAAGAATCCCTCTTGTGCAGGGTTAGCTTGTGTGTAGCTTATTTTTGGCATCATGCTGAACTAAAGTGAACATAGGCATCACTAAAGCTAACTCTGAGAAAGGGGAACTTTTACAGCCCCCTAAATGTGTTGGCTTCTCCTGGAGAATTGAAATAAAACCTTATTCTATACTTTACAAGTGGAGTGGTTTTTCTATTCTCTTCCTCGTCTCTATGTTTCCCTATGGAATATCTACACAAGTCCTAGAAAAACAGACTAACTCCCATATAAAAAAACCCCCCCAAAAGATAATATAAAACATATTGGGCAGTCCAGTGCTTCCCAAGATCACAACATTACTGAGCCGCCAATAGCCAGTCAGTTTCCATACCGCCAATTGTAGCAGCAATGTATGGAGTGAGCAGATCTTGGAACTTGGAATGACTCAACACTGGGTAAATATAGCAGTACAACCCATAACTTCACCGAGACACAATGCTGCAAGTATAGTATAGTCACCAGGGGATTTGGGAAATCTACAAAGACAGCATCATATTTTCCTATGTTGTCTATTTATCATTGTGAGAACTTACCCATGACGTCTTATTAGTTCTTCTAATACAGACACAGGTTTGTACTCTCTCTCCATGGTCAGCCCCTCAAATAGATCCACATCACGCACCACCAACATCAGAGGGGTCAGGCCTTGCACATTTATAGTGTTCACATCCTGGCAAGAATCTGTGGACTTAAGGAATAAGATGAATTCTAGACATGATATATTTTTACAGAGTTGCATTGGTACAGATTGGTATATACCTTACCTGGCTGATGCCCCTGGAAGCTGGAAATCGGAGAAGGCTTTACATTTATTCAGAAAACACAATGGTGCCCGTGCTGAGAAGCCAACCTCCTGTGTTCACAATGCATCAGGCCAGCCACTCGATATGGGATGTGGAAGCAAATGGAGATTACTTGAGCAGCGGTGTCTACTTCAATGATTTCTAGCTTTCAGGGGCATTGGCCAGGTATGGTATTTACATGGTTACATTGGTCTAAGCTGGATTAATGTAACTATGTAAAAATATACCATACCTGGATTTTTTTCTTTAAATGGAAACTCCATTTACATTTTAATGATAACAAATATTACAGCACCTTTCCATTTCAGTCTGTAGATAGCTACTTTCTAAACTGGCCAAAAATGTTAAATTGTATTTTTTTTCAGTCAAGGCAATACAGTGTATAGAATTCCCATTCCCTGTTCTTGTTTGGCCATACAGAACTCCTGGGAGCTGTGGGATTGGCCGCGAGACTCCGGGAAAGGAGTCATTGTGATGGTGAGTCTCTCCAAGGTGGTAGGGGGTTGTGGGGGCCATGGTGTGTGTGTGGGGGGGGGGGGGGGCTGGTGAAGGGGACCGCGGGAGATTTTTTGTGTTGTCTAGGGCAGCACAAATTCTAAAATTCTAAATACACTCCTGAGTACAACCAATCATGTGATTATAACAGGCGGACTCTCCCACTTAGAAATCTACTAATCTACTGAGAAAAGTACTACAATGGCACCTCCTAAGCTGGGTATATAGTTACACCGATCATTTTCGCTCGGCCTCTGGGTTCCCAATCCATGCTATACGGTGCAGATGAAGGAATCTCCTGCTGTGTCAAATGTATTCTTACAGCCACAGCCAGCACCTATTAAAATACTGGAACAGGGCTGCATCTGATTTGATTCTGATCTGATTCTGCTGTTCTGTTTTTTTGAGGTGGCCAACAGCACCATCCCACAGCAAATTGCGCCTGGTTGCTCAGATTACCTTTCGAAATTCTTATAGTTTGTACACAGCCTTAGTGTAGGGACCCTAAGCTCAAAAGTTCCTAATAAAATTTAGTGTGTTTTGTAGTTAGGATGTTACTAGCTGGTTGTCCAAAACTGAGATGTTGATTGCTTCTGACTGTTACTGTTGCAGGAGGTTACAGTAATCAGTGTGGGAAGGACAGTCACTGAGTTATAAACATTTGTATGGCCCAACCAAGAATGATCTTTATTCTTGGCCCAATCCAGGAGCAAGTTCTGGAGGCTCAAAAACTTTAGTTGCCCTGCTGGGAGTGTATATCTGCATGCAGTATCTGTAGGGAATCTGAGAGAAGCTGGGAAGAAGCCACCGTTGGACATAAAAGAAGGATTATAGATGTCTTTGACTGCTATCAAAGGGTCAGGGTATATACTGCAAGGCAAACAAGGCAATTGCCTGGGGTGGCAATTTGACACAAGTGGCAGGGATGAGTGGGGACCTGGTGAGGCACTGCCTGAGCTCTGCCATGCTCCGATGCTCCGGAAGCTGCACGCTGCTGGGGGGGTGGCTGGCTGCTTCTTTCATTCTGGTTAAGATTAGTTCTTGGATCAGGTGGCGGCATGGGAGGGGGGGGAAGGATAGTGGTGGGTGGCCGTGGTAGAAGCTGGGGGTGGCATGTGATGCAGCACAAGGAATAAATACACCACTGGTCAAGGGCCAGATCAATTAGAAAGAGATCCATTGCAACATAAGGAGAATTGTGTGCTCTTACAGGGCCAGCAATTACCATGAGCCTGTTGTTAAAGGGTCTACTACTCCTACTGCAGAATACCTGGCCTATTTTTGTGCTACCTTTGGGTATCCTGCACCTCTAAACCTTCTCTCCTAGAACTGAATTCCAGCATAAATGGTACAAAAGACTAAAGCGACTGGCGCCCAACTTTTTTTTTTCTTCTCACCTTCCACAAAGAACCAAACCTTGAGAAATGTTAGCCTGCGACACTACTTTGGGGGTCATTCCACATCACCACAAGAGGAGAACCGCTGCATCGGTATTTAATGAATAGATGCATTCTACTAGGAAATTAGATAGAAATCAATTCAATGTTTATAATTGGTTTTTAGGGCATTGGTTTTTTCCCTCAACAAAAGTGGAGTCTTGCTTTAAAATGCCATGTATTGCTCGGTGGAATTTTATATTAAAACTCTGTTCATTGCTCTCTATGGATGCATCAGAACAGAGAGCCTAGTGCACTGACCAGTAAATCCTGAATGGTGTCCAGGTCTCCTTGCCAGGCGGCCTGTGCCAGGGACAGCTGTGGAAATGAGGTTCTTTGAACAGCAGAAAACAAATGTGCCCGGATTCCATCATTGGCAATGTGCAGAGCCGTCTGATGACTGGAGTTGTGCAGAGTGACATCCGCCCCATGGTCCAGAAGGATGGCAACCACCTTTACAAAAAAAAAAAAAAAAAGCATCAATTATCAGCACTATAAACTTCTAATGTTTAGACAAAATCACACAGGCACTTCACATAGAAACAGAGAGAAATAGTGTGGCTGGGTGAGAAGTCGGCAATAGAAGCCTCCATATTTCTTTTAGGGAAGGTTTCCTTTAACTTTTTCTTGTTACCTCTGGTTGGTTTTCCCGAGCAGCCACCATGAGGGCCGTGTCCCCCGACTCTGAATGCTGTGAGTTTATAAGATCCGGATGACACATCAGACTGGTGGTGATCTCCTCCGTATCTCCTCTCTCAGCACACTGCAAGAACCCAGTCAGCATTTCTTTCATCTGAGAGGACTCCTCCATCACTATTCCTATAAATGCCAATAAAAACATTAATAATCAACAATAGCTATATTGATACAGATACATGGTGTACACCAGTGTGCTGAGATGAGAGCCTTACAGGAGTAATCTGTGTTGCAGGGAGTTGTAGGTTCTGCGCAGTTGGTGGGCCATAGCTTATCTTTGAGAAAAGATGGGGCATCAAATATATCTGAAGCCTTTACTCCTAAATTTGTGACCGAGTGCTGAAACCATAATTAATCTTTTACATTAAATTGGAATAATCCTTCACTCAGAGTAGCCAAAACTTTTTCTTTTTGTCTTGGGTAGAGAGATCAAGGATTCGAACCTCCGTCTGGTATGTACTGTTGTTTTAGTCCCACTGGGGAAATTTCCCTTCGTTTACTGTGTTAGAAACACAAAAAGAAGAAAGCAGAAATCTCTTCAAATTAAGGGAAAATCCCTTCTCAGGCAGTTGACTCCAGTAGTGCTGGTACAAAGTCGTCTGGCTCTCAAGGTGGTGATTCCAAAGTGCAACCTTCCTCCCCGCAAGCTCTTTAATTCAGCATTATATAGCACTAGGCAGGGTTGTCCTTTAATTCCCTTTGATTTTTGTTATCATCCCGGAGCCCTTCCTGGACACACTATGTTGCAATATACCAGGCATGTGCATTAAACAAACTGTCCATAAACTGGTCTCCTTTGCAGAAGACATGTTGTATGTCCTTAACGCTAAAATAATTCTCCCAATATTCATGCATGAATTATATAAATTTGGTCTCAAATTTCAAAATCAACTCAGGGACATCTGCAATTTTGAACCCTGGGCTCTCGTCCTTTTGGGCCTCTCACTTACAAATGCGGTTCCCAATTACCTGCTGAAAGCAAAGGCTAAATTATCCAGTCCCATCCTCTTTACAACCTGTGAGCATGGGACAACCCTACATTCCTTCGCTGTGGCCACATTGGAATGATCAAAATGACTATATCAACCCGATCCTGATGTTGTTTCAAATATTAATAATATTGCTTCCTGCAAGCTTTCTCAGATGTATAAACTCCAAATTCATTGATTTCATGTGGTCACATAAAACAATTTCCAGATATTAGAAAATACTATGAAACTTCCTTACTTAATAAGACTTTGGACATATCAGTCTTTCAGAAACAACAAGTGGATGCTGAGGAAGATCATGTGGGTAAAAAACATAGCACAATGCTTTGGACACATAAATCCCACAGGTGTCTGGCCATCACCATTGCTTCCAAAACAACCACCACACTTAGAATTTGGGCCTCAGTATGGAAATTGCAAACAAATAAAAGATTTCCCAGCACACTTACCAGCCAGCCTGCAAAACAACTGAATTGATCCTGTCTAACAGTCTACATTAAAAACAGAGGGTTTTGTTGGCACACATTTAAAAATATATGCATAAGTCGCAGTGCCCATGACAAGGGACCTCTGTATATACTGTAATAACTAATAACTTTTCAGAGCCTTCATAATAGAATCAAATATAACAGCGAGTCCCTGCAGCCATTCAACCAACTGTACAAAAAAATGGCAACCACCATGACCTATAACTAGCCTTCAGAGTACGGTACACAACATGGAAGGCCAACGCACATCGCAAACAAACAAAAGATTTACCAGCACACTTACCAGCCAGCCTGAAAAACAACCAAATTGCCTTGTCTAATAGTCTACATTAAAAACAGAGGGCTTTTGCAAACAAATTTTTGCACACATTTGCAAATACAGTATATGCGTAAGATGGGCATCACAAGCATCCCTGTGCCTTTAAGAAGCAGTGGGCTCCCTCCAGGCACACCAGCCCTCATCCTATCCATTGTTATATGTGTTCCTACTATGGAGGATCTGAAAATTATAGAGTTAGGACCGCAGTATATACAGAGATCCCTTGGAGTGGGCACTGCCGCTTACGCATATAATTGCAAATTTGTGCAAACAAGCCCCTCTGTTTTTAACGCAGAGTGTTAGGACAATTCAGTTATTTTGCAGTCTGGCTGGTAAGTGTGCTGGGAAATCCTTTGTTTGTGGATTGCCCGTCCATGTGCACTTTGCTGTAAAGGCTAGTTATAGGTTGGGGTGGTTGCCATTTTTTTTGTACAGTTTTTTCCTCAGTATGGAAACCATAATTGGCAATAAAATTCTCCTCACATGGCACTACATGAAAACCCTTAATTTTCTCTAGATCAGCCTTTCTCAACCAGGGTGCCCAGGCACCCTGGGGGTGTCTTGAGGTTTCTTCAGGGGTGCCTTGGCAAAATGTCTAAAAATTGCCCAAAACTTGTATACAAGCCAGTGGGTGGACAGGCCTGCCTTTTAGTTAATAAATCACCTCTAATGTTGGGTGTCCTACAAGTGTGGATGTTGCTGCAACTATTGGAATAGTTTCTTATATTTTAGAATGGGGTGCCTCAAGACTGTCCATAATTTTAAAGGGTGCCGTGACTGAAAAAAGGTTGGGAAACACTGGTCTAGATGATAGACCTTTCCAACATTGGCCTAGAGAGGACCCACGGAGAGAGGCAAAGGTGGCAAGACTGTTGACCTTTCAGACATAGGAAATAGGTGGATAGTAACACCCCTGGACTTTTGGAGGTGCTTTCAACTCTACAAGACCAAATGTCTCCCCTCTACATTGGAAAGCATCAGATTAAAAAAAACAAACAAGAAAAACATTGATCTAATGCTTGCCTAAAAAAAATTTCCTTGTTTACATTCTGCCATAACCGGAAGTGACGTCATGACGATGCTCCGATTCTCCTAGGTGCCCTACAGGGCACTTATACCCCCTTCCTGCCCAGGCCAATTTCCAGCTTTCAGCGCTGTTGCACTTTGAATGACAATTGCGCGGTCATGCAACACTGTACCCATATGAAATGTTTATCATTTTTTTGTGACAGATAGAGCTTTATTTTGGTGGTATTTAATCACCTCTGGGTTTTTTATTTTTTCTTAAACAAACCAAAAACCACTGACAATTTAAAAAAAAAAAAGTTTTTTCTTAGTTTTTGTTATAAAATTTTGTAAATAATTGATTCTTCTCCTTCACTGATGTGCGCTAATGAGGCTGCACTGATGGGCACTGATAGGCTGCACTGATGGACACTGATAGGTGGTACTGATGGGCACGGATGAGGAGGCACTGGTAGGTGGCACTGATGGGCATTGACAGACATCACTGATGGGCACTGAAAGGCAGCACTCATATATGGCACTGATAGGCGGCACTAATAGGTGGCACTGATAGGTGGCACTGACTGGCACTGTTAGGTGGCACTGACTGGCACTATTAGGCGGCACTAATAGCACTGACAGGCACTGATAGGCAGCACTGACAAGCACTGATAGGCGGCATTGACTGGCACTGATAGGTGGCACTGATTGGCAGCACTGATAGGTGGCACTGACTGGCATTGATAGGTGGCACTGACTGGCATTGATAGGTGGCACTGACTGGCACTGATGGGTGACACTGAAAGGCACTGATATGATGGGCACTGATATGTGGCACTGATGGGCACTGAAATGTGGCACTGATGTGGCACTGGCAGGTGGCATGGATGAGCACTAAGTGCTGGCACTGATGGACACTGACAGGTGGCGCTGCTGAGGCTACACAGATCATCAAGGCACACTGATCATCAGCGCCCTGATGATCAGTGTAGATGTCCCCTCTGAGGGATGCCGATTACCGGCTCTCCTCTCCTCTCGAGCTGTCAGCGTGACAGCTCGTGGGGAGAAAAATGCTGATAACCGGCATTTTCCTGTTTACATGTGATCGGCTGTGATTGGACACAGCTGATCACATGACCGAGCCGACATCTTCGGCTCTTTCCGTGAATCGGTGATCCGCAGTGTCCGAGGGACACAGCACACTGCCGATCGCCACACTGCGCTCACTGGGAGCCGCTTGTGCGCGGTTAGAATGGGAGGACATCATATGACATCGTCCCAGAACGAGAGAACTGCCTTCCGTCCGTCATATTACTATAACAAGGTTAACAAGGTTTACCTGTAGGTACTGTAAATATCTTCTAAATGTGCACTGTTACTTTAGCAGTGCCGGTGACATCACTGACGCATGCGCACTGCACTCTAAATGGATGGCATGCTGTCCACGTCTATGTATAAATACATATATATATATGGTTCATATAGTGAACTTGGTGTAGAGTTATTCCCCCTGAGGTCATCACAGAGGACAAGGGGGCGCTCTTTACGTCTGGAGGAAAAGAAATGTAATCTCCAAACACGGAAAGGTTTCTTCACAGTGAGAGCTGTGAAAATGTGGAATAGACTCCCTCAAGAGTTGGTTCTGGCCAGCTCAGTGGATTGCTTTAAAAAAGTCCTGGATTCTTTCTTAAATACACAGAATATAACTGGATATAACATTTATAGGTAAATTTGATCCAGGGAATATCCGATTGCCTCTCGGGGATCAGGAAGGAATTGTTCCCCTGCAGGAGCAAATTGGATCATGCTTTGCTGGGTTTTTTGCCTTCCTCTGGATCAACTGTGAGTATAGGATTATAACTTTTTTTTTTTTTAATGGTTGAACTGGATGGACTTTTGTCTTTTTTCAGCCAGACTAACTATGTAATTATAATGTGCTAGTATGCGATGCATACTAGTACATTATGTTCTTAAGTTGCAGGGAGAATTTTTTAGATTTTTTTTTTTTTGCGATTTACTACCACTTTAATTATTGTAATCAGGAGAATAAAATGAATAAAATCCTCACAAACGCCCTGCAAACTCCTCGCAAACGCCCTGCAAAAATCCCGCAAACTCTTTGCAAATTCCCCGCAAACTCCTCACAAACGCTGCGCAAACTCCTAGCTGCAAATTCCTCACAAACGCCCCGCAAACCCCTTGCAAATGCCCTACAAACTCTTCGCAAACTCCTTGCAAACGCCCCGCAAACTGCTCACTGCACACTCCTCACAAACTCCCCGCAAACTCCTCGCAAACGCTGCACAAACTCCTAGCTGCAAATTCCTCGCAAACGCCCCGCAAACTCCTTGCAAATGCCCTACAAACTCTTCGCAAACTCCTTGCAAACGCCCCGCAAACTGCTCACTGCAAACTCCTCACAAACTCCCCGCAAACGCCCCAAAAACTCCTTGTAAACGCCTATAATAAACGCTAATGGTATAACACCTTGCAAACTCCTCACAAACGCCCTGCAAAAATCCCACAAACTCCTCGCAAAGCCCTGCAAAAATCCCACAAACTCCCTGCAAACTGCCTGCAAACTCCTCACAAATGTCCCGCAGACTCCTTGCAAACTCCCTGCAAACGCCCTGCAAACTCCTTGCAAATTCCTCACAAACGCCCCACAATCTCCTCGCAAACGCCCCGCAAACTCCTCGCTGCAAATTCCTCGCAAACGCCCCGCAAACTCCTTGAAAACGCCCCACAATCTCCTCGCAAACACCCCGCAAACTGCTCGCTGCAAAATCCTCGCAAACGTCCCGCAAACTCCTTGCAAACACCCTGCAAAAACCCCGCAAACTCCTTGCAAATGCCCTGCAAACACCCTGCAAACTCTTGACAAACTCCTTGCCAGTACCATGCAAACGCCGCGCAAACACCCTACAAACTCCTCACAAGTACCCTGAAAAACGTCCTGCAAACTCTTCGCAAACTCCTCACAAATGCCCTGCAAACACCCTTCAAACTCCCTGCAAACTCCTCGCAAATGCACTAGCAGTGTGTTGAAAAAAGTGAATAAAGCTCAAAATCCTTCTAATAGCTTTTATTTCCATCCACACAAATGCATTGGGAACACGACACATTCTATTCCAAATCAAAACATGAAGAAAAATAGATCAAATTTGTGTTGTTCCTCTAAAAAAAATTGCAGAAAAGTGAATATTAGACTGTTCAAAAAAAATAGCCGTGTTTGTATTCTTCTTTACAAACTCAAACATTCACTATATAAACTGAAAAATGTTTGAAGATTTTGCTTTCCTTTGAATGACTTCATGAATATTTGGTTGTAGTCGCACTGTTTCTGAGAACTGCTGTACATCTGTGTTGCATGGAGTCACCCAACTTCTGGCCCCTGTGATCAGGTATTCCAGCCAAGGATGATTGGACGACATTCCACAGTTCTTCTCTATTTCTTGGTTTGGCCTCAGAAACGGCATTTTTGATGTCACCCCACAAGTTTTCTGTTGGATTAAGATCCGGGGATTGGGCTGGCCACTCCATAACGTCCATCTTGTTGGTCTGGAACCAAGATGTTGCACACAGGGTCTTGCTTAGGGCACAAAATAGTCTAGCACAGGCCCTGTGTACAAGTTCATCCAGAAGTAGAACGATCATTCTACAAAAATCCAGACATTGACGTGGCACTCCAAAAAATAAATCGTTCAAGATTAGTCGCGTCCATGAAGGCACCATTGAATAGTCGGATGAGCGATTTTTAGACTTTCTCATCCGAACGTTGGTACATAATTCTACAGCTGTAAGGCCAGCGATTGGCCTCAAAGTGCGATTACACAACTTGATACATCATCCATGAAACATGATCAGAGATGTAACCTCAAAGGAAAAGCAGTTACCTGTCTGGGATTGGCTAATCACCAGGGATGGTGGCTGTCTGGAGAGACTCCGGTAGGTGTTCTGGCAGACGCTCACTGGCATGGCACTTGTCCTGTCTGGAAGGTGGGAACTCTCAGTCCATGATCACCATCTGTACAACCATTTCTGGCTGCAGTGATCCTCAGACTGTAGGAGCTGGACGCCACTGAAAGGAAGCTTTTAGTTTACACATTGCTGCCATGACAACCAGCAGTCAGCTGAGTCTTTGTGATTGTCCCATAGGCGGGACTGCCAGGCTGAAATACTCCGCATGACCTCATCCTACACAGGGATCCACACTTCCCGAGGGGGCCCCATCATAGGACAGGGATCCATGCTTCTCCAAGGGGCTCCAGCATAGGACAGGGATCCATGCTTCAGGGATCCACACTTCTCCGAGGGGGCCCCATCATAGGACAGGGATCCACGCCTCTCTGAGGGGGCCAAGCATAGGACAGGGATCAATGCCTCTCTGAGGGGGCCAAGCATAGGACAGGGATCAACGCCTCTCTGAGAGGCCCCAGCATAGGACAGGGATCCACACTTCTCCGAGGGGGCCCCATCATAGGACAGGGATCCATGCTTCTCCAAGGGGCCCCAGCATAGGACAGGGATCCACACTTCTCCAAGGGGCCCCATCATAGGACAGTGATCCACACTTCTCCGAGGGGGCCCCATCATAGGACAGGGATCCATGCTTCTCCAAGGGGCCCCAGCATAGGACAGGGATCCACACTTCTCTGAGGGGGCCCCATCATAGAAACAGGGATCCATGCTTCTCCAAGGGGCCCCATCATAGGACAGGGATCCATGCTTCTCCAAGGGGCCCCAGCATAGTACAGGGATCAACACTTCTCCGAGGGGGCCCCATCATAGGACAGGGATCCACGCCTCTCTGAGGGGGCCAAGCATAGGACAGGGATCCACACTTCTCCAAGGGGCCCCATCATAGGACAGGGATCCATGCTTCTCCAAGGGGCCCCAGCATAGGACAGGGATCCACACTTCTCCGAGGGGGCCCCATCATAGGACAGGGATCCATGCTTCTCCAAGGGGCCCCAGCATAGGACAGGGAACCACACTTCTCCGAGGGAGCCCCATCATAGGACAGGGATCCACGCCTCTCTAAGGGGGCCAAGCATAGGACAGGGATCAACGCCTCTCTGAGAGGCATCAGCATAGGACAGGGATCTACGCTTCTCTGAGGGGCCCCAGCATTGGACAGGGATCCACGCTTCTCTGAGGGGGCCAAGCATAGGACAGGGATCTACGCTTCTCTGAGGGGCCCCAGCATAGGACAGGGATCTATGCTTCTCTGAGGGGCCCCAGCAGCATAGGACAGAGATCAACGCTTCTCCAAGGGGACCCAGCATAGGACAGGGATCTACGCTTCTCCGAGGGGACCCAGCATAGGACAGGGATCTACGCTTCTCCGAGGGGACCCAGCATAGGACAGGAATCAACGCTTCTCCGAGGGGACCCAGCATAGGACAGGGATCTACGCTTCTCCGAGAGGACTCAGCATAGTACGGGGATCTACGCTTCTCTGAGGGGCCCTAACATAGGACAGGGATCCACTCTTCTCCAAGGGGAGCCCATCAAAGGACAGGGATCCATGCTTCTCCAAGGGGGCCCAGCCTAGGACAGGGATCCACTTTTCTCCGAGGGGGCCCCCATCATAGGGCAGGGATCCACGCTTCTCCGAGGGGGCCCAGCATAGGGCAGGGATCCACGCTTCTCCGAGGGGGCCCTATCAAAGGACAGGGATCCACACTTCTCCGAGGGGGCCCAGCATAGGACAGGCATCCATGCTTCTCCAAGGGGGCCCAGCATAGGGCAGGGATCCACGCTTCTCCGAGGGGGCCCTATCAAAGGACAGGGATCCACACTTCTCCGAGGGGGCCCAGCATAGGACAGGCATCCATGCTTCTCCAAGGGGGCCCAGCATAGGACAGGGTTCCACGCTTCTCTGAGGGGCCCAAGAATAGGACAGGGATCCACAATTCTCTGAGGGAGGCCCATCATAGGACAGGGATCCACGCTTCTCCAAGGGGGCACATCATAGGACAGGGATCCACGCTTCTCCGAAGGGGACTCATCATAGGACGGTTTTTTGACTGATAGTTAAAGTGGAACTATAGGCAAAACCTTTTTTTTCATATTTTATTTTGGATGGATTGGAGCAAGGGAGGGTTATAACCCCTGTCAGATTTTTTTTCTGTCATCTGTGTCCCATTGGGGAGATTTCCCTTCACTTCCTGTTCCATAGACAAACAGGAAGTGAGAGAAAATCTCTGCAAATGAAGGGCATTCCTTGGGGCCCCCCCTAGGTCACCAGAAATAGTGTCCCCATTGGAAGATGTCCCCTCTATTACTTTTCTGGGGACAACCCAAAATTTGGAATTTTCTTTTACTTTCACTTTCAATGATAATGGTAAACAGGACAAACAGAGAGGGAATCTCCCTATCAGGGACACATAGAAGAGGAATCTCCCTACCAGGGACACATAGAGGGGGAATCTCCCTACCAGGGACACATAGAGGGGGAATCTCCCTACCAGGGACACATAGAAGAGGAATCTCCCTACCAGGGACACATAGAAGGGGAATCTCCCTACCAGGGACACATAGAGGGGGAATCTCCCTACCAGGGACACATAGAAGAGGAATCTCCCTACCAGGGACACATAGAAGAGGAATCTCCCTACCAGGGACACATAGAGGGGGAATCTCCCTACCAGGGACACATAGAGGGGGAATCTCCCTACCAGGGACACATAGAGGGGGAATCTCCCTACCAGGGACACATAGAGGGGGACTCTCCCTAAGGCTAGGTTCACACCTATGCAAGTTGCGTTTGAGCCATTTCTGCATTGCGTTTTGTGTTGCTTTTTGCATTATTGCACCTGCGTTTTTGCCGCGTTTTTGAAGAGTTTTGTGTTTTTTTCTTTTTCTTGTTGCTAGGCAGATTTAAAACTCAAAATGCATAAAAAAATGCATCAAATATGCGGCAAAAACGCAGCCAAAATGCAAAAAATGCTTTTCTGCTTTTTGCTTTTAAAGAAGTCCCTGACCCTTTCCAAAAACGCAGCAGCTCAAAAAAGCATAAATGTGAACATGTTAAATAGGAAACCAAGTTAAATGGACTGTTGTGCGTTTCTGTAAAAAGCAAAAAGCACAAAAAAATGCATTGGTGTGAACGGAGCCTAAATTGACCAACAACACAATTATATATAAAGGCATTCTATGTATGGCCGCCATTATGATCAGTTGTCTGACACACGTGCAGCTCTGAAACGATTCATGGCCGACCGAGTTACCACTGTCGAAGACTATTGAAAAGCTCACCTAATCGATTGATCAGAGGGTCTGTGGTTTACAATTGTTATTATATTTGGTCAGTTTAGTGGCATCAGCCATAATGCAGGCCATAGACGGGTCGTTTATCGGCCGCATTTTTGTCCGCACGAAAAATCCGCCGATAATCACGCCGTTAGTGGGGCCAGCCCGTCGGCCATTTTTCGTGGATCTCCTCATTTATTTTTATTGGTCATGCTGGAAAATCCGGGAAAAACGGGCGTTTTTCGTGGACATGGGTGGCAGCATTGGCAACGGGGCTGACCAATTTTTCGTTTATCGTCCGAAAATTTGTTCGATAAACGGCCCATCTATGGCCTGCCTAATACTCATTTTTAATCACATTGATCACACCGATGAATGATCATATCGATGTACAGTGTGTGTGGCCACCCTTAGGGCTCTGCTACACGGGCCGGCCGTACGGTGACCCGCAGACTGCAACTTCCCAGGGAGATGACTATCAAACAATCAGTATGACAACAAAGATGTCAGCCTGGAAGAAGGAGATGACAAGGTGATATAGAAGTGACCTGAGCTGCCTGCGGAAAGGACTGGGAGGTTAACATGCACTGCCGTATTAAACCCAAAAGCAAACATTTATTCCTAGATGTGATGGCTGCATTAGTTTTCTTTTTTAGGCTTTCTTTCTTTTATTTTCACCTGGTGATCCAGCCGGTAAGTCTGTTATTTTTCAAAAGAACAACTCTCTTGCAGATGTAGCAGTTGGACGGTTGAGACCAGGGGTGGACTGACAACTCATGGGGCCCCCGGGCAATAGGGGATCATGGGGCCCCTGTGTCCTTGCCCAAACTCAAAAAAGCCTATGAAAAAGGTACCAGGGGCATCTCATGGGGCCCCCTACTGACCCCGGGCCCTCAGGCAGTGCCCGAGTTTCCAAATGGTCAGTCCGCCCCTGGTTGAGACAAACCATTTACCACTAACAGGGGTGCTTACTATGATCAGCTTTAGTCATTTATGTAAAGCCTTTATCCTAAAAAAAATTAATTTGCTGTAACGGATTGTAAAATCTGAGCTGGTTTGGCCTCAATTGGTTAGTGTATTTAAATTTGCTAGTACATCTCACACTCCACTCCCCCCAGACTGACAATGCTGCCATCCAAAGGTGCCCCCTGTGCTCCTTCATCCAGAGTGGGGGGTGCTCTAATACAGGAGGTGTGTTAGTGGGCAGATCCCCAGGTGAAAACAGAGGAGAAAAAAGCTTCAAAAAGAAAATGAATGCAGCCACCACATCTAATGTATGGTAAGCTGCAATATATTACATTTTTTGGTTTTGGGCACAATACTGTTCTAAAGAATATGATGGAAGAATCATTGATTTAAAATGTGATTCTGCATACCCGTGCCTTTGTACAAAGTGGATTTTATGGATCTGGCCGTTTAGATCATTCTTACTGTATAGAAGAGAGCTTATCTGAGCAGGAAATGAATACGAGGAAAATTCCCCTCTTGTGCTTCTCCGGAGTAGGCTGACCTGAACTAATGCCCATTGTCTGCTGTGTCAATGGCGATTGTCTCTTAGACACGGCTGGGATTATTGCCTTTCTTGCTTCATGTCCAGGAGACTGATGGCTTTGTACATACACTTTACATACAGTTCGGCTCAAAGGCTTGCCTACCCTGGCAGGAATCGTGACATTTTGCCATTGACATACTGTAGAAAATATGACTGATCATGTCAAAAAAGTGTCTTTTATTTAAGGATAGTGATCATATGAAGCCATTTATTATCACATAGTTGTTTGGCTCCTTTTTGAATAATAATGACAACAAAAATCACCCAAATAGCCCGGATCAAACGTTTACATCCCCTGGAATGTTTGACCTTGGTACAGACACACAAGGTGACACTCACGGGTTAAAATGACAATTTAAGATTCATTTCCCACATCTTTGGCTTTTTAAATAACTAGCATCTGTGTATAAATAGTAAGAGAGTTTGTAGCTCTCACGTGGATGCACTGAGCAGGCTAGATACTGAGCCATGGGGAGAAGAAAAGAACAGTTAAAAGACCTGCGTAACAAGGTAATGGAACTTTATAAAGATGGAAAAGGATAGCGTCTACAAACTATGGTATAGATACTGCAATTTACGCCATTTTTCTGCTATACAGAGCTGCGCTAGTTTAACGGACAATTGCGCGGTCATGCAATACGGTACATAAATGAAATTTACATCCTTTTTTCCCACAAATTGAGCTTTCTTTCGGTGGTATTTGATCGCCTATGCGTTTTTTATTTTTTGCGCTATAGAAAAAAATTTTGAGGAAAAAAAACAATATTTTGGACTTTTTGCTATAAAACATGTCCAGTAAAAAAAAATTAAAAAATCAAATTTAGTCATAAATTTCTGCCAAAATGCATTCTGCGACAAATCTTTGCTAAAAAAAAAACCCAATACGTGTAAATTAATTGGTTTACTTGAAAGTTATAGCGTTTACAAATGGTGGGAAAGATACTGGGATTTTTAATTTTTTTATATACTAATAATGGCGGCGATCAGCGACTTATGGCGGCGATCAGCGACTTATGGCGGCGATCAGCGACTTATGGCGGGACTGCAGGACTGCGGCGGACATTCTGACACTGGGGGGGAACTGACTTCGGGTCACTGACATCCCCAGTGACACCAATACAGTGATCAGTGCAAAAAAAAAAACACTGACACTGTACTAATGGCACTGGGGAGGAAGGGGTTAACTTTATTATTCAGTGAAAGGGTTAACTGTGTGAGGGGAGTGTTTTACTAGGGGGCGGGGGTGTGTACTGCACTGAGATACACTGATCTGGACAGATAAACTCTTCTGTCCCGATCAGCATGTCAGGAGCTGTCAGGGAACTGACAGAGAGCAGAGCTACTGCAGCCCTGCTCTCTGTCAGTGATTGCCCCCAATCGCTGGGACACAGCCGGTAATGATCACCTGTGACCCGGTGACTGACATCCGCGGCCGTGATCGGCAGGACAGGTAGCGCGGCGGAGCACCTCGCACGCGCCCCCTACCTGTTTTGAAAACACATGTTTCAAAACGTGGTTTTGCCCAGCCCTGCCAACGTATTTCTACAGTGGCTGGGCGGCATGTGGTTAAATGATTAATTGACTGATCTCATGAATATAAAGGAAAGGCTTTGCTTAATATTTCAGGGAGTGTTTTAAAATGGTTTAACTCACATCTTAGAATTAAAAAACAGGCTCATGGGTAAGAGGGTGAGACGTCTGTAGCCAGATGTTGTGTGTCTGATCCAGAGAGGAGATCTATTGAGTCCATCAGCAGGTGGTGCTGTGCATGTGCAACATGGATGGTAAGCCTGGTGGAATCTCCAAGGTGTCTGCCAGCAGATGGTGCCGTGCATATGCAGCATGGATGGTGGAGCTTGGCAGAGTCTCCAAGATGTCCGGGATCAGCACATGTGACGTCTGACGTCATCAAAATGCGTATTGTTTCCGGTAGGAAAACTGGCATACTGCTCCTAATATGAAATCCATGTGGGTGCATGTCTCACACTGTCTGCGTTTGGATCCATGCACTCACGTGGATGCCAATCAATGGAACTGCACGTAATACCTGTATATTCCTATGTGGGTAAACATGGCCCTCCATGGGCCTTGACAACTGGCTGGTAAACCTCACACCATGCTGTCACTGATTTGCAACATTGACACTCTCAGCCTCATCCTGCACAAAGTGCCTACACACTGAGAGCGATTGTCACTGGGTTTAGTTCACTAAGCAATTCACTCTTTACCAGCAACAATTTTTTTTTTTCTTTAAATATTTTATTAGTTTCAACGTTACAACATTACAAAAATAAATTATAACATTACTCATCATTTCAAGAAAAAACATTTTCCTTTTCACATTTCCTCAACTACCCTCCCTCAAAAACCCTACCTCCCCCCCTCCTCTATCGACTCCCTTTTCTTTTCCTCTTATCTCCCTGTTCCTCCTCTCCCCCTATTACTCTCAGGACTTCCTTCTCCTCCTTCCTTTCCCTCCACCTCTCATTTCCCTACCTTTTTAGACATGTTCTCTCTTCTCATTGTTCTCCATTTCTACCAATTCAACATATCTATTTGATCTTTTAAACTCATCCCATCTTTCCCATCTTTTTTTTAAATCTCTTCATTTTATCTTCTACGATGTGGTAAAGTTCCTCTACCCTATTTTTCCAGTCCTTTATTTTTGGTGCCTCCTGTACCTGCCAGTATTTAGGTATTAATCCCTTTGCTGTGTTTATTAAATGAAATATCATCATATTCTTGTATTTTTCTACTGTAACCTCAGTTTTATGGAATAAGCATATACCTGGGTCCTTCGAGATATTAGTCTACAAAATCTTCTGTGTTTGAATTCTTTCTTCCCAATACTCCTGTATTTTAGGGCATTGCCACCATATATGTGCCATTCTGCCCTTAATCCCACATCCCCTCCAACACATAGGTGATTTCTCTGCTTGTTGCTGATGTGCCACACTCAGTGTAATATACCACCTAGTTAAACATTTATAATTCATTTCCACCACCTTCATATCTATAGCCCTATGTGTTAATCTAAATATTTTCTTTTTTTGCTGCTTGTTAAATGATATTCCGAGTTCCCTTTCCCACTTCTCCATGTACGGCGGGGGAGTAGATCCTGCTATTCCAGTAAGGATTTTATAAATACGGGAAGTGCCATGTTTTCATATCTTGTGCTAAACAGTTGTTCAAATCGATTCAAATCCTCCATTCTCCTTAGCAGCTTTGGGAGCATTGCAGCAGTGTCTTAATTGAAAATATCACCACTCATCTAACATAAAAAACACTTCCTTCTTATTTTTTAACTCCTAAAAGGAGCATATTTCTCCTGCTTTCATTATATCTTTTAACTGTGTATTCCCTTTTTTTTAATCCATTTAACAGAAATGTTCTCCTTCCCTGGCAGGAAGAAGTCTGTTCCCACCAACGGTATTAATGTTGAGTTATACTCCCAACCCATTTGCTTATGAATGATTTCCCAAACCCTAATTACATTTCGTGTATAAGTGCTCGTGCTTTCAGCCAACTTATGATACTGATGTGGCAAACAAACAATCCTATCTAGTTGTGTCTCACTTAATGTGTTTTCTATATTAACCCAACGTTTCCCTGGTGCATTATATGTGCAATCAAAAATACGTGACATTAATATTAAAGTCCGGTACATCTAAACCCCCATTTTCTATATTTCTTCACAGCACTTCATAACTTATTATTGTTTTTTTATTTCCCCCAAATATATCTCAATATCATTTTTTAAATTATTTTAAAATAAGTTGCAGGTAGATATATAGGTAGCATATGAAATTTATATAGGATTTTCGAGACTATTATCATCTTTACCAGATTTATTTTATCCAGGATCCTAAAGAGATTCTCCTAAATTCATCTTTTATCTCATTTATTAATGGAATGTAGTTTGATCCATATAGGTTCTTAAAAGACGGGGTCAATTTTATTCCCAGATGTTTTAGTTATTTTTCTCTCCATGTAAAGGGGAATTCTCTCTGTAAAATCTTTTTTTTTTATTATTGGGACAATAACATTTAAGATCTCTGATTTTGACAGGTTGATTTTTAAATGTGATAAATCTCCATAATATTTAATTATTATCATTAAATTGGGTAGTGTCAGCCTAGGGTTTACCACATAGAATAGCATGTCATCGGCATATGCTGCAACTTTGTGTTCTCTCTCTCCCATCTCTATCCCTTTTACAGCCAAACTATTTCCTACTGTCCCCAAGAGAGGCTCTAAAGATAAGACAAACAGCAGGGGCAAAAGCAGACACCCCTGTCTTGTCCCATTATAATATTATTATTATACAGTATTTATAAAGCGCCAATAGTTCGCTCAGCGCTGTACATTACAATGGGGGACAGAACAATAACAATACAATACAATGCAAAATATGAAGGGATCGAGGGCCCTGCTCTTTCGAGCTTACAATCTAGGAGGGAGGGGATGGTGGTACAGGAGGAGATAGCTGTGGGGGATGGAGTGGTAGGAAGAGTGGAGGAGGTTGGCAAGTTAGCAGGGGGTGGGGTAGGCTTCCCTGAAGAGCTGGGTTTTCAGGGTGCGCCTAAAGGAGAGGAGAGTAGGTGATAATCTGATGGGTTGGGGCAGGGAGTTCCAGAGGATGGGTGACACCCTGGAGAAGTCCTGGAGGCGAGCATGAGAGGAGGAGACCAGGGAACTAGAGAGAAGGAGGTCTTGTGAGGAGCGGAGTGTGTGTGCTGGGCGGTACTTGGATATTAGGTCAGTGATGTAGTTCGGGGCAGTATGGTGGACGGCTTTGTACGTCAGTGTTAGGATTTTGAATTTGATCCGTTGCGCAATCGGAAGCCAGTGGAGGTCCTTGGAGACTTCCTCGATGGTATTAAGGTCAAAGGTGCGGAGTGTTGAGGGGGCTTCAGTATGAGGAATGTGGGGTGGGGTGGAAGTGGAAGTCAGAGCAGTGGTGGGGCCGTGGGAGAGGGGTGATGAGGGGGTAGCTGAGTGAGGGTGAACAGGGTTGGAGGGAGTTTGAGCAGTGACGAAGTCCCTGCGGGTTATGTCGAAGGAGAGGGGGGATGAGGGGGTAGCTGTGTGAGAGGGGATGGGTTGACCATTTTAACCACCTCCCGCCTGCCATATAGTAATATGATGGACGCAAGAAGATTCTCTCGTTCTGGGAGGACGTCATCTGATGTAATTGGGGGGGGGGGTGCTCTGGACATCTAGTCTTACAGAAACAATTGGCCCTTTGAGGGCAACTATAATGCTGATACGGCCCACGATGAAATGGAGTTTGACTCCACTGCTCCCCCATCCATCTGTCTTTAGTGGACACATATCCGTTTACACCCACCTCCCCTTAGAGGACAATGGATGGCCCAATTGAGTCCACCTGAAACACGGACAGGCGGTCCCGATCAGTCCACCAGTGTTAAAGGGGCCTAAGAGTTGACGGTTCTCTGAGGGTGCCCACACTGAATTGCATAATAGTTAATAGTAGTTAATAGTAGACATTTGCGGTCCATTTTGTTCTGAATCGAAATTCAAAAATGTTTTCATTATTTGGAGATTTGGATGTATCCGGACTTCAGTAGAAACCATGAATCTGAAATTCAAATCAAATTCAAAAAAGAAATAGAGAATGAGAATAGAAAATAAAATAATAGAATTTAAATAAAAGAATAGAATAGAATGAAATAGAATATAGCTGCCTTCCGAAATTAGAAAATAATAGAGTAAAAGAGAGCAGAAAAGAACGGAATGTAAAATAATAGACTAGAATAAAATAGAATAGACAATAAAGGAATAGAAAAGAAAGATAGAAAAGGATGAAATAGAATATAGCTGCCTTCCGAAATTAGAAAAGAATATAGGAAAAGAGAGCAGAATAGAAAGGAATGTAAATAAAAGAGTAGAATACAATAGAAAATAAAGGAATAGAATAGAAAAGAATAGAGTAGAAGGCAGCGCACCACAACCCACTACCGGGCAGTATGGTGGGGTGTTGTGATGAAAACACTGCCAGTACATGTTTTGGGGCCGCTCTTGTGCGCGGTCAGCCGACTCATAATCAATGGACCGCTATCACGCCTGTTAACGTCTGACGCAATGCGTGTTATCACAACCAGGGCGGACTGACCATTTGGAAACTCAGGCACTGCCCGAGGGCCCGGGGTCAGTAGGGGGCCCCATGAGATGCCCCTGGTACCTTTTTCATAGGCTTTTTTGAGTTTGGGCAAGGACACAGGGGCCCCATGATCCCCTATTGCCCGGGGGCCCCATGAGTTGTCAGTCCGCCCCTGATCACAACGCGCCATAACGGAACCATGTGATAGGCCCAGATAGCGCACGCACCGCAACAGCATCAGCCTGAATGTTTTCTGATTTTTATTAATCAAACAATAACATAACTTTTTCCTGCTTGTATTAGGGAGTTGTGTGACGTCACAAATGAAGTGTATGGTTGGTGTGAGGGAAGAACTTCCATAGCCTAATGTCAGGCGGAGATGACACGGCTCACAGCAGTGGGAGGGTTAGAGGCGGAGCCATTCACACATCATTCTGCCTCCCACATACACAGGAGCGCAGTACAAGCCGCACACACTGCTCAGCTCAATCAAGACGAGGAGGAGGGGGCGGGGCAAAGTACCCTCCAGCCATCCCCCGCCCCGCCCCAGCTCCCTCAGCTTGTTTTGCTCTAGTTCCGGCTTCCGGGGCTGACGTCACCAGGCTGACAACATGGCGGCGGACAGTGATGTGAGTAACCGGGTCTGTGTCAGCTGTCAGAGGATGGAGCGGTGTGCGGGGCTCCACACTGCACGTCATTCTGTATAGTACGGCCTCTCCCTCCCCCACACTCCCCCCCCTCCCCCATACTCCGTGGTCCCCCCCCCTCCCCCATACTCTGTGTGTGGTAAGAAGAGAACCAGAACCTGCCCTGAGTGGGACTGATAATACAGCTGGCAGTGCCTCCGCCCAGGACAGGGCCTCTGTGATCAGAGGGGGTCCCTTCCCGGGACAGTGATCAGTCATCTAATCACAGGTAGTGGGAGCAGAAGAACTACTGCAACCAGCATAACATGACCCATAAGCTGGGGCTTTTGTTGCAGAGGGAACTCAGTTCTGAATGTAGGAAATAGCAAAGGGTGCTGGTGGGAGATCTACTGTTGCTGGTGGGGGGTGTCTATTTTGGGGGATCTATGGTTGCTGCTGGGTATCTATGGTTGCTGCTGGGTATCTACGGTTGCTGGTTGATCTACAGTTGCTGGTGGGGGCTATATTGTTGAGGAATATACTGTTGCTGGTGGGGCGGGAGGGTCTACGGTTGCTGGTTGGGGTCAATTGTTGCCGGTTGATTTATGGTTGCTTGTGGGGGTCTACTATTGCTGCTGGGGGATTTATTGTTGCTGGTTGATCTGCGGTTGCTGATTGGGGTTCTATTGTTGCTGGGGGATGTACTGTTGCTGGTGGGGGGTCTATTGTTGCTGGGGGCTATTTTGCTGCAGGTGCCTTATTCTGCTGGGGAGGTCTTATGTCACTGGTGAAAGATCTATTGCTGCTTCGGGACTCTTGTTGCTGAGTGTCTATTCTTGCTTGGCTGGGGGGGTCTTCATTTGCTGCTGGGGGGATCTATTGTTGCTGGGCTTATCTTGTTGCAGGTATCTATTGTAGCCGATTGAGGGATCTTATGTTACTGGTGGAGGATATAATGTTGTTGGGGGGGTCTTATGTTGTTGCGGGGGATCTATAGTTGCTTGAGGGTCTGTTTGTAGTGGATATGGATCTACTGTTGAGGAGGGGGGCGAGTATATAGTTGGCGGTGGTCTTTTGTTGCAGGAGTCTGATGTTGCTTGGGAAGTATATTGTTGCTAATTTAGGAAATCAATTGTGGTTCTGGGGGTCTTATATATTGCTGGGGGGATCAGTTGATGCTGATGGGGGATTTACTGTTGCTTTGAGGTCTGTTGTAGCTGATAGGAATTTAGTGTTGAGGAGGGGGGTGGTTGTTGGCATGGGGGTCTATTGTTGCTGGTGGGTATTTGGCTGCAGGAATCTGTTGTTGCTTGCGGAGTATATTGTTGCTAGGGGTAGGAAATCTGTTGTTGCTTTGGGGGTCTTATGTCGCTCGAAGGTTAGATTGTTGCTGGTGGGGGATCTATTGTTGCTGGGGATGTATTTTGTTTCAAGTGTCTATTGTTGCGGGGGAAGTCTTATGTCTCTGGTGGGGGATCAATTCTTGCTCTGGCGGGTCAGTTGTTGCTTGGGGAGGATCATTGTTCGTGGTTCGTATTTTGTTGCAGGCATTTATTGCTGATGGGATCTACTGTTGAGAAGGAAAGTCGATCTATTGTTGGGGGGGCCACTGTTGTTGCTGGTGAGTATTTTGTTGCAGGAATCTGTTGTTGCTTGGGAAGGATCATTGTTGGTAGATCGTATTTTGTTGCAGGCGTTTATTGTTGCTGATAGGCATCTACTATTGAGAAGGAAAGTGGGTCTATTGTTGGGGGGGGCGCTATTGTTGCTGGTGAGTATTCTGTTGCAGGAATCTGTTGCTTGGGGAGTATATTATTGCTAGGGGTAGGAATTCTATTGTTGCTGGGGGATATTTTGTTGCTCTGGGGGTCTTATGTCGCTGGGATGTTCAATTGTTGCCGATAGGGGATCTATTGTTGCTGGGGGTGTATTTTTTTTCAAGTGTCTATTGTTGCGGGGGATGTCTTATGTCACTGGTCGGGGATCTATCGTTGTTTTATCGTATTTTGTTGCAGGCATCTATTGTTGCTGGGGGGTCTTTTGTCACTTGTGGGGGGTTCTGTTATTGCTGGTAGGGTATCTACTGTTGCTGGAGGGATCTTATGTTGTTGTTGGGGGTACTATTGTTGCTTGGGGGTCAGTTATAGCGGAGTATTTACTGTTGAAGCAGGGAGTAAAAACCTGCACATTGCTTAGTAAAAACAACCCACAGGCACACGTTTAACCCTTTCATTGCCCCTAAATGTTAACCCCTTCCCAGCCAGTGTCATTAGTACAATCACAGTGTATATTATTAGCACTGATCCCTGTATCAGTCAGTTAGTGTCAGATTGCACACCGCACTATCACAGTCCCACTATAAGTCGCTGATCACGGCCATTACTAGTATAAACAATAATATTCCAGTATATATCCCGTAGTCTGTAGGCGATATGACGGTCACACAACCAATCAATATACACTTATTGGGATTTTATTTTCCCTAAACAATATATGTTTTATATCTGACAATTTTATTGCGCTCCAGGAAGACGGCTATGGCTGTATTTCCAGGAGCCCGACGCTGATACTTCAGGTCTAAGGATCATCAACATTAGAGTTGGAGCAGGAGCTATGCCCGCCCCTCCCCTCCTCCTGCCCAATCACTCATTCACAAAATACAAAGGCTTCTGTGAATGGGCATCAGAGGGGGTGGGCGGGTACAGCTGCTCTGTGTGCCTCTCTCTCCTCTCTCACAGCCCCCAGAGCCGTAAATCTGTCAGATATAAATAAATAATAAAGATAAGTTCAGGAGATATCATGCACCTCCTTGGACTTAAAGTGGTATTAAAGGTTCAGCTTTAAAAAAAAAAAAATAAAAAAAATGTTACCTGCTGTGAGCAGTGGCTTTGCACAGAGCAGCCCCAATCCTTTTCTTCTCAGGTCCCCTGCTAGCTCTCCTGGCTCCTCCCCCTTGACCAGTGCCCCCCACCCATAGCACGCCACTTGCTATGGGGGCACTGGTTTGTGCACGCTCCTGAGCCCTGCTCTGTGCGTTCATAAGATACATAGAGCTATAGAGCTGCAGCTTGGCTCTGCCCCCACTCTCCCCCCACTCTCCCCCCATTGGCTCACTGACTGTGATTGACAGCTGAAGCTCCTGTGTAAACCGCTGAGAGGTGGCTCAGGAGAGTATTTCGGGGGGGGGGAGAGCTGCACACAGAAGGTTTTTTACCTTCCTACATAGAATACATGAAGATATAAAACCTTCAGCCTTTACAACCACTTTCAGTTTGCCTGCAGTTTTTAATACCTAGAATTCAGCTTTCACACACTCTAGATGCCAATCAAAGCAGCTGTCACTAAATAAAGTGGTTCCCCTATGGTCCTGTACACACAGGGTTTGCCCTGCTTTGCTTCAGAAATTGTACTTCATTCGTTGCTTTCTAGTTGCTTGACCACATCTCCAAATCGTCTATAGACATCGATCACAGAGCTCCCTAACCGCACTGTCAGCAATAGAGAGCCACTTCAATGTTAGCTTCACTATGTATTGGAGAAAATAGAAAACCAACGTGCACGGGGCATCTGCTACGCTTCATCAAGGCCACCGCGCTTTTACTGCATTTGCAGTGCGGTTTTCACGGGTTATGTGACTCAAAAACCGCACCAAAAATGCAACGTGGCTGTGTTTTTGCTGCCTTTTCCATTGATTTTAATGGGAAGGTGCGGTTTTTTTTTTGTTTTGTTTTGTAACTACACCAAACTTGCACCAAAATGCAGGAAGTAGGATTTTAATAAAATGCAGCGGGCCCGCAATGGATCAGTGTGAAGAGCTCCATAGGAATTCATGATCACGCGGTCTTCTTCCGCTTCTTAACGCAAAAGCCGAAGAAAAATGGATTCGTGTGACAGCAGCCTAAAGCTTCCAATACACATCACAAATGCATGTTAGGGCTCATGTACACTGCAGCTGATAAACGCACGTTTAGGAGATGTTCAGCGTTTTTTCAGCAGCCCCTGAACTCACCCTAATGTTTTCCTATGTGTCCATGTACACATTGTCGTTTACAGGCATTTGAGTTTACAGTAGTTTTTTTGAACGCAGAAAACTTGCGTTCAGCATTCGATTTTATCAACGTTTCAAACGCAAAACACCTGTAAACACGGCAAATCGCATTTGCGTCTGAATTTTTTTTTTTTTTTAACTCTTCCAGTTTCCGATGCTGTCCAGAGCCTTTTTTCATCATGAAAAATGCATGCAAAGCATTTTCAAGGTACTCGGATGGACAAAACACTGAACACAGGATGTTCCTACCAAGCTTGTCACACATTGTAATGACCAATTCACACCTCAGACCTCTCCCACCCTTAGAAACAAAAGATTTGTTAATGACCATTCACACCTTAGACCTCTCCCACCCTTGGAAAGATATGTTAATGACCATTCACACCTCAGACCTCTCCCACCCTTGGAAAGATATGTTAATGACCATTCACACCTCAGACCTCTCCCACCCTTGGAAACAAAAGATATGTTAATGACCATTCACACCTCAGACCTCTCCCACCCTTGGAAAGATATGTTAATGACCATTCACACCTCAGACCTCTCCCACCCTTGGAAAGATATGTTACTGACCATTCACACCTCAGACCTCTCCCACCCTTGGAAAGATATGTTACTGACCATTCACACCTCAGACCTCTCCCACCCTTGGAAACAAAAGATATGTTAATGACCATTCACACCTCAGACCTCTCCCACCCTTGGAAAGATATGTTAATGATATTCACACCTGAAATTCCTCATGAAGACCCCCTGCCGGGTGACCTTAATGACTCCCTCCACCAGACACCTTTCCCACCTTTGGAAACAAAAGAAATGTTAATGAGCAACTCACACCTAAGCTAATCTCAACACATGCTGCTGTCTCTGCTTCTACTCTCTGTATTTCTCTGAAACAGTCTGAAATAGTTAATAATTTACCACTTTTCAGCGCATTCTGGGCATTTGGGTTCTCCTGTGCTTATCTTTAAAAACTGCTTCTAAACACGCGTTATGCAAACGCGGCTAAACAGACGTTTTTTAACCTCCGTTTTCCAGCAGTCCGTTTCCATCGTTCAGAAGTGTCCCGTATACATGGGGCCTTAACGTTGTTGGTGCGTTAATGTGTGTTACTAATCCATGCAAGTGTGAAGGAGGCCTAAGAGTGAAAGTGCCGGCGCTTACACCTTTCTGTTGTGATTTAAAGTTCACCTTTTAGTAAAAAATAATAAATGCACATTTTGTTTGCAGGTAAAAAAAATGTGCATTTATTATTTTTGTCTGCAGGAGCTTGTAAAGCAGACCGCTGGTACCAAGTAGGTCTTCGGCAGATCTGTCAGTATATCTGCTTGGCCATACGTGACATACGGGCAAGCAGGTATACTGACAAGAGAATGAATGAATTAGTTCATTGAGGACTACAAGCCAACAGCCGCTAAGGCTGCTGGGACTTGTAGTCTCTTATTCACAGATGACTGTGAATGCGTGATTCGGCCGAGCAGGTGGGGATCCGCACCGCTGCGTTTTTTTTTTAATTTCACAACTAGCGGGTGGAGAGAAGATCCCCCGCTAGCTGTCAAAGCGGGGGCCGGTATGATCACTATTATTATTATACAGTATTTATAAAGCGCCAATAGTTCGCTCAGCGCTGTACATTACAATGGGGGACAGTACATGTGACAGAACAATACCAATACAATGCAAAACATGAGGGGATCGAGGGCCCTGCTCTTTCGAGCTTACAATCTAGGAGGGAGGGGATAGTGGTACAGGAGGAGATAGCTGTGGGGGATGGAGTGGTAGGAAGAGTGGAGGAGGTCGGCAGGTTAGCAGGGGGTGGGGTAGGCTTCCCTGAAGAGGTGGGTTTTCAGGGTGCTCCTAAAGGAGAGGAGAGTAGGTGATAATCTGATGGGTTGGGGCAGGGAGTTCCAGAGGATGGGTGACACCCTGGAGAAGTCCTGGAGGCGGGCATGGGAGGAGGAGACCAGGGAACTAGAGAGAAGGAGGTCTTGTGAGAAGCGGAGTGTGCGTGTTGGGCGGTACTTGGATATTAGGTCGGTGATGTAGTTTGGGGCAGTATGGTGGACGGCTTTGTACGTCAGTGTTAGGATTTTGAATTTGATCCGTTGCACAGTCGGAAGCCAGTGGAGGGATTGGCAGAGGGGGGTGGCGGAGTTGGAGCGGTTGGAAAGGTGAATGAGTCTGGCTGCCGTATTCAGGATGGACTGAAGCGGGGATAGCCAGCGGCGAGGCAGGCCAGTGAGGAGGGAGTTGCAGTAGTCGAGTCGTGATATGATGAGGGAGTGGATGAGCTGTTTAGTGGTTTAGTGGATCATAACATGTTACATCCTGGATATGGGTTTAACTTCTTACGAAAGGTGAACTTCTCCTTTAATTGCATACAAGACTAAAGAGGATTCGACTTTTCAGTACTCAAGGTACATGTGTGACAACACATTTGATTTGAGGTTTTGGGTTTAGATACACTTTAACCTTCTTTCTGTTGCCTGTTCTCATCTGTCTTTTGACTTTCTCTTGTGCAGCCTGAATCTGAAGTGTTTGAGATCACTGACTTCACTACAGCCTCAGAATGGGAGAGGTAAGACAGCTTGTTCACTGTAACCACTGCATTGATAATCACACCCTATGTTCTACTCCCTGTGATATCTTCTGTGAAGGGTGCGGTGTCCACCCCCTGCCCTACTCACCAACTTTTGACAAAGGACCAACCATTCTCACACTGCGCTGTCACTCATGTAAGGATGCCACTCTCAGCTGCACCCTGCACAAAGATTTTCCAGCTCGTGGGGCCACACTGTTGATGCCAGCAGCCGGAAAGCAATTGTTACAGGGTTAACTTACTTAAGCAATTAACCCTTTAGCCCGGGTTCACACTGATGCGGTGCGGAATTCGCAGCGTTTTCAGTGCGAATTCTGTACCACATAAGAATCGCACCCCGTTCAAGCAAACCGCTGCGGGTGTGTATGTTAAGTGAACAACACCCTGAAAGCGGTCCACAAAACACCCCATGTACAGAGCTGAATGGCTGCTATAATCATGCTAAAGTCAGTTTTACTGCCCCTTATGCTCAGCCCAGCTCATGGAGACCTCAGGAGAGAAGTGCATGCAGAGAAATCTGAAAATTGCTTTTTTTATTTTATTTAGCCTTTCCCATAACACACCAAGCAAATAATTACAAACAAACCCAAAAACAAATAATTTTTGGGAACATCTGTATTTTTTTTTCATTTCCTTAGCTGACCAAATGATTCTCTTTAAGCTCGGGTTCACGCTGATGCGGTTGCGGAATTCACAGCTTTTTTATTGTGAATTCTGCAGAGCATTAGAATCGCACCCCGCTCAAGTGAATTGCTGCGGGTGTGAATGTTAAGTTAACAACACCCCGAAAGCGGTCCGCAAAACGCGGTGCGATGTTCAGAGTTGGAACGCATAGGTGTGAACACCTATGCGATCCAATTCTAGTGCAGACCCAAAAAAGAGTCCTGCAAGTTTTGGGTGCGGTGCGATTAAAGCCATACAAAATGTATGGCTCCAATCGCACTGCACACAAATCGCATGTGATTTTCACCTTAGCTGCATAAAGTCTGCACATTACTTGAGCCCTGGTTCACACTGATGTGGTGTGTAATTTGCAGCGTTTTCAGTGCGAATTCCGCACCGCATCAGAATCACACCCTGTTCATGCGAACCGCTGCAGGTGTGTATGTTAACAACACCCCAAAAACTGTCCGCAAAACGCGGTGCGATGTTCAGAATCGAATTGCATAGGTGTGAATACCTATGCGATCCGATTCTAGTGTGGACCCAAAAAAGGTCCTGCATGCTTTTGGTGTGGTGCGAATAGAGCCATACAAAATGTATGGCTCCAATCGCACCACACACATATCGCATGTGATTTGCACAGGAATGCGGTGTGGTTCCTGTGCGAATAACATGCGGTATACCACACCGCATATATGTGAACCCAGGCTGAAACTCCAAACTGCCACCAGATAGCTTTAGGCCTATCAACCCTTCACAATATTGGCAAGAACAAATGTGAACACTAACCGTCTGTACACACTCTTTTGCCACAGACAGGTATATTCAGAGGATTTTTATATACAGTAGCACTCTCCAAGAGACAAGGATTCTTTAGTTTGCATTAAAAACGTTAGGGACAGTTTTAACAGTTTTCAAAATAGCGCTTAATAATGAAAAGGTCAAAATGGTGCAAAGAAAATATTTACAGAAAAAAGGTGTTACAAAGAAATAGAGACAATAAAGCAAAAGGGAATTAAAAAGGAGTTGAAAATGAAGAATGCTTGTAAAGTCCTTGGTTTTATCAGAGTTCAGTCAATAGCAAAGTGTTATCGGCTTTCATAGCTTGACATGTTCCTTCATTGATGGTAAAACGAGAGCTCTCAACAGGTCCTGCCACTCCCCTTTTATGTGGTATTAAAGGGTTGTTGACAGAGACCATCTGACCAATCATGCGGTTTAAGGGGTGAATGCTGGGAGGTCACCACGTTTTATGACCAAGTCCCATATACAGTTTCTTATAAGTACTCGTATACAGTTAGGTCCATATATATTTGGACACAGGCACAATTTTAATACTTTTGGCTCTGTATGCCACCAGAATAAGTTTAAAACAAAACAATCCAAATGAATATGAAGTGCGGACTTTCAGCTTTAATTCAAGGGGTTGAACATAAATATTAAGTACAAATTTTAGGAACTGCAACCATTTTTATACACCGTCCCTCCATTTTCAGGGGCTCAATTGTAATTGGACAAATGAATATAATCATAAATAAAATGTTCATTTTTAATATTTTGTTGAGAATCCTTTACTGGCAATGACTTCCTGAAGTCTGGAGCCCATGGACATTACCAAAGACTGGGTTTCCTCCTTTCTGATGCTTTGCCATGCTCTAACTTCAGCTGTCATGTTTGCGGGTCTTTCTGCCTTTAGTTTTGCCTTCAGCAAGTGAAATGCATGCTCAATGGGGTTGAGATCAGGTGATTGACTTGGCCATTGCAGAATATTCCACTTCTTTTCCTTCAAAAGCTCCTGGGGTTGCTTTTGCAGTGTGTTTTGGATCATTGTCCATCTGTATTGTGAAGCGCCATCCAATCAACTTTGCTGCATTTGGCTGAATCTGGGCTCACAGTATATCTGAAAACACTGCAGAATTCATCCGACTGCTTCTGTCTTCTGTCACATCATCAATAAACACCAATGACCCAGTGCCACTGGAAGCCATACATGCCCATGCCACCACACTGCCTCCACCATGTTTTACAGATGACATTGTGCTTTGGATCATGAGCCATTCCAAGCCTTCTCCATACTTTTTTTCTTGCCGTCATTCAGGTACAGATTAATTTTTGTTTCATCCATCCAAAGAATGCTTTTCCAGAACTGGTCTGGCTTTTTTAGATGTTTTTTTGGCAAAGTCTAATCTGGCTTTTCTATTCTTCAGGCTTATGAATGGTTTGCACCTTGTGGTGAACCCTCTGTATTTGCTCTCGTGAAGTCTTCTCTTGATTGTAGACTTTGACAATGATACGCCCACCTCCTGGAGAGTGTCCTTCACTTGTCTGGATGTTGTGAATGGGTTTTTCTTTACCATAGAGAGGATCCTGCGATCATCCACCACTGTTGTCTTCCTTGGACATCCATGCCTTTTTTATGTTGCTGAGCTCACCAGTGCATTCTTCTTTTCTCAGAATGTACCACACTGTTGCTTTGGCCACTCCTAATGTTGCTGCTATCTCTCTGATGGATTGGTTTTGTTTTTGAAGCCTTACAATGGCCTGTTTCACTTGCATGGACAGCTCCTTTGAACACGTGATGTAGGTTCACAGCAATAGATTCCAAATGCGAATATCACACTTAGAATCAATTCCAGAACTTTTACCTGCTTAATTAATGAATAAATAATGAAGGGGTAGCCCACACCTGGCCATGAAACAGCTTCTGATTCAATTGTCCAATTACTTTTGGTCCCTTGAAAAAGGAAGGATGGCTACTCTTAAGAGCTGTAATTCCTAAACCCTTCCTCCAATTTGGATGTACATACCCTTAAATTAAACCTGAGAGTGTGCACTTTCAGCCCATATCCATTATATAACTATAGCTGGAATATGTTTTGGTAAATACCTTAAAAAAACTAAAATTGTGCCGCCTGTGTCCAAAATCTGTGTTTACAAATGGTGGTATATATGATGGGATTTTTACATTTTATTTTTACTAGTAATGGCAGTGATTAGCGACTTATAGCGGGACAGCAGCGGGCATTCTGACACTGGCAGAAACTGACTTGGTGTCACTGATATCCTCAGTGACACCAATACAGTGATCAGTGCTAAAAAAAAGCACTGACACTGTATTAATGCACTGGGCAGGAAGGGGTGAACATGAGGGGCAAACAAAGGGTTAAATGTGGGCTGTTTTACTTTTGTCTGTGTCCATGTGCTTCACTGTTAGCACACTGCTTTGCATGGCTGTTCTGTGCACAGTCATCCAAAGCAGTGTGCATGGGCTGAGAGGGATGAGAACTGTCTTGTTTACAAAAAGTTCTCCTCCCCGTCGGAAATGCTCGGCAGTCACCGGGCGCCAGTGAGTTATCACTGACTGGGACCCGGTGATTGATGGCCGCGAATTGAGGTGTGGGTAGGGTGCGCCTCGTGCGCGCTCCCTACCCAGAAATGCAAACTTGCGTATAAATATGTGTGTTTGCACATCCGTGCCGCCCTGTAGCAGTATTTCCGCTATAGGGTGGTCGGGAAGCAATTAATATTGATTTTTTTCATATTTGTATGTAGTATTTGAGTGATGCATTGAATTTGGGTTTATGTTTCGTATAGTTTCACATGTTGGAAAGGTAACACAATTTTTGCACAAGACTAGGCAGCACCTAAAATAGTATACATTTTTACTATACAGTGGGTGTGTGTGGTAAACTGAGTCTCCACCAGTTCAGAATGCGGAAATAGAGCTTTTATCACTCATGTCCTGCTATGTCTATGCCCAGAACGCTCTCTGGGTGGAGATGTTTGGGGGCAGCAGGAAATGACATTATTCCCAACAATGGTGAAAGTGTGAAGCCTTCGCTGTTGTGCCTGAGCTTGAATTCTGGGATCTTTGCCTAGGTCAGTGGTGTCCAACCTTTTGACTTTCCTGGGCCACATTGGGATAAGAGGAATTGTCTTCGGCCGCACAGAAAATGCACTAACAATAAAGATAGATGATGAGCCGAAAAAGTCGGGCAGATCACAAGTTAACAATCACTGATATAATGTCTGAGGAATAAAACTTAATTTTTTGTAATAGTTTTTGTTATAAAAGTAAAAGACTGCAATCTAAAACTAGTGTGATATTTGACACTGTTTTTGATGAACTAACACGTAAGTAGCTGGTTGGATGATGGCGTGGCAATTCTTAATGAATTCTCAAGGTGTTCATCAGATTTTTTTGGTTCTAATTTTGCCCTTTCGTGTCCTTTTGTCCTGGAAAATAGTTGCTCACAAATACAGGTGCTGCCGAAAACTGATGACATGAATAAGGCATGATTGTGAAGAGTGGGAGATTTTTCTTTGGGAAGATTAAAGTTTTGTAGAGACACTATGAAATGTTTGTTCGGCTGATTGTGTTCGCTAATTGTAAATGCATTTTTATGAAAAATTCCCCCGAAAAATCAGCATTCTTAAGTAACTTTATTATTTTGTATTGGACTGCAATAATAGCCATCTTGGGCCACAGATTGGACACTCCTGGTCTAGGCTTTAGGGTCACATGAGGAAGTTCAGAAGTAGCATTGGTTTTTTTGCTATCCATAGCAAACGAGGCATTTTTTACCTGGAGCAATAATATCATTTGGTAACTCCAAGTTGTGTCGAATTGATTCATGAAGTGTGAAATGTAATCATAGGTCTTCTTTAATGCAGGTTTATTTCAAAAGTGGAAGAAGTCTTAAATGATTGGAAACTAATAGGCGAGTCCTCCAAGAAGACCCCAGAGAAGGTATATCTGTCATTTCAGAGATGATTGTTAAACATCCTATTTTTTTTTAGTAGCTCTGATCATCATTTATCTTGCAGGCAGAGTTCACTACTGGAGTGTGGGAAGAGAAAGGAGATGACATTTCATTTGCAGACTTCAAATTTAGTGTCAAGCACCACTATTTGGTACAGGAGTCGTCTGAAAAGGAGGAGAAGGAAGATGGCGGCGAAGGTAAATGGATACTTGGCGTTTTGTATTAAGTGTCTAAAAAACAGTCTGAGTGGAATTTATGAAGACTGGAGCAGCCAGAATCTGGAGAAGATGCGCATTGCAACCTGTCAAAATATATCTTTCATTTTCAAAGTTTAACTGCAGAAGCTGATTGGTTATTATGTACAGCTGCTCCAGATTCTGCCTACTCTAGTTTTTGTCCCTGGTAACACTGGATGCAAATTGGCATGCTATTTTCATGCCATGCAACTTGCAAATCGCATGCTGAGTTGCACCCTATTATCCGCAATTAGAGCGGTCATATTGGTGCGGTTTCAACTTGGTCAGAGCCGTACCAATTTCTAAAGTAGTACATGCACTACTTTTGGTGCGATTTGCATAGACATCTGTGTGAGATGCCTTACAAATCGCACCTGAAATTGGCATGTCATCCGAATTTGAATCGTACGAATTCACTGTAAGTTGCTCAATTTCAAAGTCGGGCTTGGTGTGACTGGGATGTTAGTCAATCCCCTCCGTCTGTGTTTCCCTTCTAGAAAGCAAGCAATCATTATCACTTGTATGTCTTACTGGTTACACAAAGTTGAATTTTGTTTCTGAACTGATCAACACAATGCAACAACAACAGCGTGGTGCAATTGCCTGTCTGACTGGATATAAAAAGAATGGATTATTTATGTAGCCTTACAGTGCATTGTTGTTCAAATCCATCTCTAGACAAATATTACTGCTTTTCACTGATTGCTGGCATTGCAAAAATAAAATCTAAATGCCCTTTTTTACTCACCTAAAGCCTACAGGAAGCAGGGTCCTTCGTTGGGTGTGCACGTCACAGCCTGCATGACGTGGACACTTCCGATTGGCTGTCCAGAGGTGGGGTTCTCTCACAGTCCACAAGAAGAGTTAGCAGCTGTGACATCAGCACAAGGGTGACTAGCTAAAAAAGGCACATCCTAATTTCAGGTTTAGCAGTCCCCCGTACCCAGAAATGGCACTGCTACAGATCCAGCTTGTGAAATTTCTGGATGAACACTCTTCACACTGCTATATACCCTTTCTAGCAAACCTTGCAAAAGGGAAAAGCAATACTGGGATTTTTAGTTCATACATTGCAATACATGTGTAAGCTGGCCAACTGCCTCAAAGTGATCCCTCTCTGGCCAGTCCCTACTTTGCTCTGCAAAATGCAAATGCTCCAGTGGATATAGTGCCAACGTGGGGCAGATAGACACAAGTTGAAGGAAAGCTTTAGGGTTCAGGTTTGGCCACCGACCTGCAGTGCAATAGAAGTAAGATATACCTCTGCTCAAATCCCAATAGCTTCTACATGTATATAATCCATCAGATGCTAAAGGGGTTTGACCATGTGTTAACTCTAAAAATTTTAGATGAACCCTCTGAACACTGCTATATACATTTACCAGCAAACTGCAAAATAAACAGGGATTTTTAGTTCACATACTGTATATTGCAAAACACGTTTAAGCTGGCCAGCTGCATCAACATTATCTTTCTATGGCCAGTCCCTACTCTACTCTGCAAAATGCAAAAGCTCCGGTGGATACAGTGCCAATATGGGGCAGATAGACACAAGTTGTAGGAGAGTTACAAGGACCTGGATGGTGGACGTGTCAGCAGGAGGCAGAGAAACAGCAATACCCTGATCTTCCCAGTGGTTAGCTGTTCAAGGGGGTGTGTCATCAGAAGTTTGACCACTGGAACACAGGCAGGCTCTTCTCCCAACTAGAATGCAAAGCAGAAACCTGACCACCCTGGGGTGAATGTGCTTCCATGCCCAGTGTGGTCAGTTTTAAATTGGAAATCAGGGCATTTTCAGGATCACCAGGTATGTCACACAAAAGAAGCAATGCAAAGAGAACAGGATACTTTTTAATACAAGTAAATTGTATCACAGAAATATATCAGGAATATGAAATGCTGGGCTGCATGCTAACATCCACTTTAAGTCTTTCATTTTTCAGAGTTTCTTCTTTTACTATTTTTAAAACACAGCTGGCTTGCTTGCCGAGTAAACTATAATGTAATCCTAATTGTATTAAAACTGATTTCCTTTTTCTAGATTCCCTTCCTATGTCCATGCAAGATCTGCTGTGTACCAACAATGACTTCCCTGCAATCGCTCATTGCCTGGTTCGATGGTACGTTCTTTTACATAGTGGAACAACTCGGTGCAATATAAGTTGCAATACCTTAGCTGCATAAAGTCTGCACATCGCTTGAGCCCTGGTTCACACTGATGCAGTGTGGAATTCGCAGTGTTTGCTGTGAGAATTTCGCACCGCATCATGCGAACCGCTGCGGGTGTGTATGTTAAGTTATCAACACCCCGAAAGCTGTCTGCAAAATGCAGTGCGATGTGCAGAATCGGATCACATAGGGGTGAACACCTATGCGATCCGATTCTAGTGCGGACCAAAAAATGGGTCCTGCATGTTTTGGGTGCGGTGCGATTAGAGCCATACAAAATGTACGGCTCCTATCGCACCACACATAAATCGCATGTGATTTGCACAGGAAAACGGTGCAGTTCCTGTGCAAATCACATGCGGTATACCGCACCGCATATATGTGAATCCAGGGTAAATCTTAGAACTTGTATTTCAGCCTCCATGTAGGCCCTAAAGCTTATTTAAAGTAAAATTTTCCAGTAATGATCTCCTGAAAATGCTAATTTCCTGGCTGTCATGCTGACCACTGGCTTCAAAAATTTAAGTCCATTGATTAGAAAAACCATAGAAAAGATAGATACTTGTTTTGGTTCAGTGACTCAAGTATTGAAACAAGAAAGCAAGGTAACTAGCGTTTTCACAAGCACCAGCCATGGCAGCCTCTGTTTTTTTCTGATGACATAATAACAGTTGAAATCTAGTTTTACTGAAAACCTTACAAAAGACTCCTGGAAAAGACAGCGAACAAGCAGCGAACTACTGTGGGTTACAGTAGATGTCTAGTCTTCTGCAGAGGAAGATTGCCATCTAGTGAGTGAAGCTTTGTGCTACAAGAAGGTGTGATAAGAAAGTAATGTTCAGATGTAAATTTCTGAAACCCTGTCACCAATGTAAAAAATAGCAGGAAAAAGCAGAAAAGTCAAGTACTTAACCACTTCAAGTCCGGACACTTTCACCCCCTTCCTGTCCAGGCCAATTTTCATCTTTCAGCGCTATCACACTTTGAATGACAATTGCGCAGTCATACAACACTGTACCCATATGACTTTTTTAGCATTTTTTTGAGACCGATAAAACTTTATTTTGGTGGTATTTATTCACCACTGGGATTTTTACTTTGTTTGCTATATAAATGAAAAAGTCAGAATATTTTGAAAAAAAGTGTTTTTCTTATAAAATTTTTCAAATAATATTTCTTTATAAATCTTGGCCAAAATGTATTCATCTATCTTTTTAGTAAAAAATAAATAAATAAATAACCCAATTAGTTTATAACCAAAAATGAGAATTAAAAAAAAAAAAAAAAATTTATATTTTTATTTTATTTTTTTATATTATTTGGTTGTTTTTTTTTTTTTGTTGTTAACATACTGTCACCCTAGCAGTACAGTGTCACTGTACTATTTGTGGGGGGTGATGAAGATTTTTTTTTTGTTAACACTGATTGCTTTTACACCCATAAAGGCTGTAAAAGCAATCATTTCTCCTCTCTGACTGCATTCTTACAGCCATTGAGAAATACTGTGAGAGCTGTGATTAGTTACAGCTTGTCACATGGTACTAGGCTGTTGTGAATATCCCTGTAACATGTGATCTCTGTGATCATTCACAGATTTCACAAGTAGTAAGTAATGATGTCAGAAGTGACATCTTGCTTACTACTGTTCATGTGAGCACTGATTAGCCAATCAGTGCTCACATGATCGGGACCTCACACAGAGGTCCAGTACAGTGATCAGTGCTGCGCGCTCCCAGGCTTAAAATGCAGGCACCGTTTATGAACGGCAAACCACTCCTGCACTGCTCCTGTTCAGCCGTTTATGTACATGGGCAGGACGGGAAGTGGTTAAAATGCTTACTTGCATTGTTTTTCTCTCCATAAACTCTTTTTATTCACATGCAATGTGCCTTTAAATTGGCTTGAAATTGTGACCACTCCATGGAGAGTCACTCCGTCGCACAGCCCCCCCTTCTTCTGGGAGTGTCTCATTACTGTTTCTGCTGGCCCAGCTCCTCTGCTCTCCCCTTACCTCTTTACATTATCTTTTATGTAGCTGCCAGGGGAGGAGCACAGGGGAATACTATAGAGCAGTCATTTTTAATCAGGGTTACATGGACAAATAGTAAAAAGAAAGTACAGTGCTATAATGCATGACATATAAAAGAAATTGTAGTGCCATGGTGCAGCACTATAATATAAACATATAAATGATGACTTAGGTGACCAAATAATATATATTATATATGAATCAATTGCAGCGCTATGGTGACGATATATAGATAGGTATTATAAATGAATAAAGTGCAGCGCTATGGTGACAACATATGAATAGTGATTTAAGTGAACAAATGGATAAATGATACCGATAAATGATTGAATGACCAATGATCAAATTCTTCTAAAGTGTCCAAAAATTGATTGTGACATCAGGTGAAAGGTGAATCCGTGACACATTCTTCCTTCTAATGCACTCACCAGAAGCACATATTTAATGCGCATTAAGCACAGCAATCAAAGCTCCACCAGCAGGTCAGCCTTATCCACCGCCAGGTATAAGCAAAGGAAATGCACAGCTCTCATGCACCAGAGATAGGATATTCTCTCAACAGATCGCTCAATCCTCAGCAATAAAACTTGCCCCACCTTGAAGGGAACAGATCACAAACAGAACCCAGAGAAAGAAAGCGCTTATGGTGCAGTATTTTTATTAAGTATATGAAATCATCCACGTGGAGCAATAAAACAGGGTAATCCCATGGAACTCTATGGTTCCGCCAAAGGTTAGTAGAGGTTTCTTGAGCTGTGGCTGATTGACCATCTTCTTGATGGGTCAGTACTTGATAGTTCCAGTGCCCAGCACCACTTGGAAGAGCCAGTGGTGTGATACCAATGTTTTTTTTTTGCTGTCTGTAGGGTGGCATTCTGAAGACCACTGAAAGTATTCCATTCTTCTTACTGACCAGCAATGTAAGGGGCCTTCTCATTCACCCCTATGAATTGGTTTTAGTAAGGGTTCCCTGTTACCTTAAAGCAGGGGTTAACATTTTGAGTCCAGACCTACTAGCTGGTCACAAAACTTACTCTCCACCAGTTGCCCCACCCAACCTTGCCCACGTTAGCCCCAAACCCCACCCCTGGCCCGCCCCAAACCCCACCCCTGGCCAACCCCAACCCTGCCCCAACCAACTCCCCCTTAAAGCTTATGAAATTACATTTTTCTTTAGAATAAAGAGTCCAAAATATAAAACTGTACACAATAATGTATATCCCAGCTACCCTGTACTCCATTATAGTGATATGACATGTATACAGTACTTACTCCTAGTCCCTCCAAGTCCCCCGCGGCGGTGGAGAGGGTGTCTCCTCTCAGCGGAGGAGAGCGGACCTCTCCTGCACCTGTCCCCTCAGAGGCTGTGCCGCAGAAGCCGGAAACCGGAAGTTGTAAACCGGAACTCGGCTTCACAATGAGGCTTGGAGCGCAGGTGCAGTCGCTCTATGCTGCATCTGTGCTCGCTGCTCGCCACAGGGAAATTTCTCCTCGCATTTGACAATCGGCTTTTTCAAGCCCTGCCTTAAGGCATGGTTCACCTTTACCTAAAAAACCTATCTATTAGGGGTGTCTGTCGATAAAAACTAACTCTGCAGCTTTTACCAAAGTTGAATAATGTCCTTGCTAGAGGTGTAGGCTATTTACAAATTTCCTAAAGCCTAAGTGAAAGACTCCCATAAATGGCATCACCCCACCCTGCTTTGTTACTAGGATGTTGCTAAGACACTGTCAGAAGATTCAGACCCCTTCATGTGCACTCTATCTTCCCTGTCACAGTAGTTCTCAGCAATGTTGTGTACTTTCATGAAGCCTGACTGAAAAACTCCAGGAGATCGCATTGTGCAGTCCTGCCTGTTGCTAGGATGTTGCTAAGACATGCCCACTGTTGCTGTTCACTTTCACCATCACAAGAGTGAGCTTTTTCTCTGATTTCAAACCCCCTCACATATGTTTTTTTTTTCTCCCTTGATGCAGTAGTTTTGATCTCAGTGTTTGAGAGTTCTCACTCCTGTGATGGCAAAAGGGGGGCAGTAACAGGGGGCAAGTCTTAGTGATGTCCTAGCAACAAAACAGGATCTCTACAATATCTTGGAATGTTTCTGTCAGGATTCATGGGCTACATAAATGGCCTACACCTATAGCAAGGACATTATTCAGCTTTGATGAAAGCTGCACAGCTTGTTTTTATCTACAGATGACCCTTACCTGCATAAGCAGTTTTTCTTTTGTTAAAGTGTTACTAAACCCACAACAGTACAATCAGTCTGTATATGCAGTAAAGCATGCTTGTTATACTTACTGTGGAATCTAAGGGTTAATCCTTTGCATGGTGTAAAAGGTGGTTTGATCCCGTCTTCTCTGATCTTCCCCTTTTTCTTCTGTCCCCAATCCAGCTGCTGATAGTAATGGAGTCACTACGCACATGCTCAGTTTGGTGTGTATTGCTAGAGAGGTTTTTTTTTTTTTTTTTTTGGGAGGATGTGATTGTCACAGGGCCAATCAGCACTATCCAGACACAGGCACAGGGGTCATGCAGCCTCCTAGGACAATCAGAAGTGAATGAAAATTCCTACACGCTTAAACAAGTGCTCAGCCAGACACTGATAGAAGTCACAAGACTGCTAAATACTGCTGATGAGAAAAGGTATTTAGCAGTTTATCTTTACTAAAATATTTGCACTTCCATGTTCTGTGTACTGTGGGAGACCAGATATAGTGAATGCAGGGTCCAGGGAAAGTGGATATAGTGAATGCAGGGTCCGGGGAGACCAGATATAGTGAATGCAGGGCCGGGGAGACCAGATATAGTGAATGCGGGGTCCGGGGAGATCAGATATAGTGAATGCAGGGTCCGGGGAGATCAGATATAGTGAATGCAGGGTCCAGGGAGACCGGATATAGTGAATGCAGGGTCCAGGGAGACCGGATATAGTGAATTCAGGGTCCGCGGAGAGCGGATATAGTGAATTCAGGGTCCGCGGAGAGCGGATATAGTGAATTCAGGGTCCGCGGAGAGCGGATATAGTGAATTCAGGGTCCGCGGAGAGCGGATATAGTGAATTCAGGGTCCGCGGAGAGCGGATATAGTGAATTCAGGGTCCGCGGAGAGCGGATATGGTGAATTCAGGGTCCGCGGAGAGCGGATATGGTGAATTCAGGGTCCGCGGAGAGCGGATATGGTGAATTCAGGGTCCGCGGAGAGCGGATATGGTGAATTCAGGGTCAGCGGAGAGCGGATATGGTGAATGCAGGGTCCGCGGAGAGCGGATATGGTGAATGCAGGGTCCGCGGAGAGCGGATATGGTGAATTCAGGGTCCGCGGAGAGCGGATATGGTGAATTCAGGGTCCGCGGAGAGCGGATATTAGTAACACATAGGTGAACTATGCCTTTAAAGTTATTTAGGGGTTCCATTGGGGTAAAAAGGTTAAAAAAGCTGCTATAGAGTCTGCTGGGGCTGTAAACATCACATTCAGGATGCCAGTGCCCAGCAGTAGTCTTTTTGGATGTTTACACAAGATAGTAAATAAAACATACAAAATACCGTATTTTTCGCTCCATAAGACGCACCTAGGTTTTAGAGGAGAAAAACAAGAAAAAAAATATTCTGAACCAATGGACTGCAGACATAGTACAGGAAATGACCAGGGACTGCGGACACGGTACAAGGGATGACCAGAGACTGCGGACACGGTACAGGGGATGACCAGAGACTGCGGACACGGTACAGGAGATGACCAGGGACTGCGGACACGGTACAGGAGATGACCAGAGACTGCGGACACGGTACAGGGGATGACCAGAGACTGCGGACACGGTACAGGGGATGACCAGAGACTGCGGACACGGTACAGGGGATGACCAGAGACTGCGGACACGGTACAGGGGATGACCAGAGACTGCGGACACGGTACAGGGGATGACCAGAGACTGCGGACACGGTACAGGGGATGACCAGAGACTGCGGACACGGTACAGGGGATGACCAGAGACTGCGGACACGGTACAGGGGATGACCAGAGACTGCGGACACGGTACAGGGGATGAGCAGGCACTGCAGACAGTAAAGGAAATGGCCAGAGACTGCGGACCTTTGGGGAGGGAGGGGGAGCGGGTACCTGAATTTGACAGGTACCCGCTCCTACTTCTGCGGAGTTGTCCTTCCTTCTTCCCGCGCCGGCTTGTGACAACCGGGTGCCCACTGTGCATGTGCGAGAAGCGCTGCGCTTTGTGAATGGCCCAGAGCCTTCTGGGACCTGTCGTGTCCCAGAAGACGCCGGACCATTCACAAAGCGCAGCACTTGTCGCGCATGCTCAGTGGGCACCCGGCTGTCACAGAAGCCAGCGCTGGAAGACTGTACAGCGCTGGAGCGAGGAACAGGTAAGGTCCTGCAGGAGAGAACAGCTGAGCGGCCGGCCCGATATTCTGACATGGTGGCGACAGAAATACCGGACCGGCTGCTTTATATTCGCTCCATAAGACGCACTGACATTTTCCTCCCTTTTTGGGGGGGAAAAAAGTGCGTCTTATGGAGCGAAAAATAAGGTAGTTAAATGGATATATGATTAGTCTTGTGGGAAGAGTTTTGTTGAAATGAATGGTGTTTTTAAGGTGTAAGGATGTTACTCTGAGGTTGATTTACTAAATCAGGAGAGTGCAAAATCTGTTGCAGCCTTCATGGTAGCCAATCAGCTTCTAACTTCAGATTGTTCAATTAAGCTTTGAAAAAAAGGAACAAGAAGCTGATTGGTTTCTATGCAGAACTGCACCAGGTTTTGCATTCTCCAACTTTAGTAAATCAGCCTCTCAATGTTTACTTCAGGGCTACTCTGCTTCATGTGAAGACCACTGTCATCCTGGGCTCCCAGATTGCATTGGAGAGCCTGGCAATGGTGGAAGGTGGTGGCGAAGGGAGGAATGAGGCCTTCTGCGCCCTGTAAAAGTAATTCGATGGCTGTAGAGGCACTCTGACTACTTCTATAGGAAAGCCCATCACTGTCTGCAAATTCTGATACCAGGACTCTGGTTGAAGCCATGATCTTGGCATCACCACTTCCTTCCAAGAAAGTATATGTACATATGGCAATGGAAAGCGGTTAAAGCAATAAAATAATTTTAACCCCCCCCCAAAAAAACCCATAAAAAAACAAAAAAAAGCGCTGTAAAGTCCCCTGCCCCCACATACACACACATAAGAACATAAGCACATGCGGCGGGTGAGCCTGCATAGGAAAAAAAATATTGGGCTACACGTTTCGAAACGCTGCGAAAATCTGGGACCCATCCCAGATTAAGAAGTCCACATGTAAATTAATCAAAAATTGTGCCAGATGATCCTCTTAAGAGTCTAAAGTCCTTTATTATTTTCACAATTTAATGCCAGGAAAGCAAAAAGGTAGTCAACGCTTCAAAAAAAAAAATCATCCTTCATCGAGGCTTGGACAATGTGTCAGGTAGTGAATTTAGAACAAAGCACCTGGAACAAAACAAATTTTTAGCAGCAAAATAGAGAATATCCAGATATTGCCCAAATTTTCCCCCACAAATCCTCCTTTACCCCTCTAGTACTTGTCTCGGCATTTTTTCTTTTTGTACCTTGTTCCTATGATGAGAAACCACTTTAATTGCTCTCTGTGACATCATCACCAGGCTTATAAAAGCCTTTCCAGGAGCAAGGAGCTTTTGCCCTACATAGCATTGGCAGGCCATTGGGGGTCAAGGCAGCAGCATTGTTTTGTTGGGAAATAGTTCAGTGTATCTGTATGGCATGGGTCAGGGGAGCAGGTGGGGGTTAGTCCAGCAGGCAGGGCTTAAAACACTGACTAGTATTTTGGTGCAGAACAGGCATTGTGGTGATGGTGTAAACTGGAAATTAGGAGCTCACTGGATTTCTGGTAGTTCAGCATATTCCTATTTGTACTTGCAGCAGTTTTAAGGAAATGTGCATGTTTTGGTGGGCTGAATGCAACTTTTTACATACACTTTGACATACATGTTTTAACCTCTGCGAACTTTTATGACTGGGTTGGGTATCATGTGCACCCAGATAATGGTTATGCCCAGTTTGGCCTAAACTGAGTGTTCAAATAAACAATAAAAACTCTGCACCAGAGGAAAACCAAAAAAAGTACACACAGATGAATGTGGTTATGGCTGCTGCAGTCTTCAAAATGTGTCTAACTTCCACATTCATGAACCCTATAAATGTGTATATAGACCGCGCTGACAAAAATGTGAATCAAAATGACTAAACATTATGGCGCATGTAACAGTGTAAGAAGTAAACAACACCAGAAAATACAACTAATGTCCAATGTATCAATACGTCCCATTCAGATAATAGTTGCTTAAAAAAACAAAAGGTAGGTAAAGAGCTGGTGGTGCCATTAGTAACAGATACACATGTGACCACTTTCAGGGGCTCCAGTGACCTGCATGGATTTACATTCACCACAATGGATGGACCTTCTATTACTAGACAGGTCTCACTGTGCTTTTTTGGTTGGGCCCTCTGTGCATCTTGTCACCATCTTGATCATTCACATGTACCAGGATGTGATTCATTCCAATGCAATACACCACCACTAAAAAAACAGCATCAGAGAAAAGGTGCATTGCACAAAGCAGACGATTTTAATAAACCATATAAAACCTTAGAATTAGACCGCACTCACATATATATGTGCCTAAGGACTGACTCCAGGTACATACAATGCTTTTGGTTAAGATAGCCGCTGCCACCCTGAGACCAGAAGCCGGGTGGCATTCCAGGGATATGATGTGACATATCGGCTGGGGAATACCGCCTTACCTAGTTTCGCTCGTGATTGGAAGTCTTCAGGTGATTTTTGGCAGTGTGGTCTAAACTGAGACTTACATCAATTTAGCTGGCTATAGATGAGTCCATTTTTTTAGTTTAACCAGCGGGTTGGAGAAAAAAACTGACCTGATTTCCACATCCACACCTTCAAGGTGGATGAGGGAATCCTCCCCACTTTATGTTTGTGTCCTGATAGCGAGGAGACTTCCTTGCCATCAAAATACACAGATAACTGCAGGCTGGCTGAAATCCGACAAAAGTCAATCAGTGGGTCAAGTTCTGTTCAAACCCAGTGGCCATTCAAGGATCAAAATTCTGCCGATCCCTGCTGAACTGCCAATTTGCAATCCGTTGATGGTTAGCTTTTTGGAATTTGTCCAGTTCTAATACATGTAGCTAGCTTTAGGAGCCCACTGAATTTCAGCAGAGAGTAAACGCATATTACATTGCAGGATAATATAGGACAGCCTATTAGAATGAGTGGACTGCCAGTGCACCTTAATGTGCAAGAGAGTTGAACGTGGCCCTTATTTTGTAACACAACGCACTACATTGCCAGATGTTACCTTGCTTTGCGGTGTGCCGCAATGCATGTACATTGGGTGCCATTCAAAATCATGAGCACTATAGTGCACATTATGTGTGGTACTGTGCGATGTGGTAAAATGCACATTGCCATGTTAGTGTAAATAACCAAACCGTTTCGCAAACACAGTGTAAATAACCCAACCGTTTCCCAAACATAGTGTAAATAACCAAACCGTTTCGCAAACACAGTGTAAATAACCCAACCGTTTCCCAAACATAGTGTAAATAACCCAACCGATTCCCAAACTTAGTGTAAATAACCCAACCGATTCCCAAACTTAGTGTAAATAACCCAACCATTTCCCAAGGTAGTGTAAATAACCCAACGTTTCCCAAACATAGTGTAAATAACCCAACCGATTCCCAAACTTAGTGTAAATAACCCAACCGATTCCCAAACTTAGTGTAAATAACCCAACCATTTCCCAAGGTAGTGTAAATAACCCAACCGTTTCCCAAACTTAGTGTAAATAACCCATCTGTTTCCCAAAAGCAAAACTGTTATGGCAGTAATATAATTGCAGCCATCGTTAACTTGTATTTGAAGGTACACGGCCCTGGTCCTTCATCCTTCTCCTTGCTTCACTACTCGATGAGTCACAGGCCCAGAGTGAGCACCTCCTGAGAAATGGTGAGCTCAGTGTGCGCAGTCATCACAGTAATAGCTTATTGAAATGGAAAACACCGCTTTTAAAACTCACTGGCATTGGCATACAAAGTCTATCATGCCTCCGGGTTTACCTCCAGGACATTAACTAATATGAGAATGAATGTTAATTATCTGAGATAATATTCCTGTGTACAGCAGAGGAGTAAGCAAGCCTGAATCCAAGCAGCAAGAACAAGTTGGCAATGACAGCTCCCAGATGTTTAATTCCGTCTAAAAATCCCTGGTAATTTTCACACAATGCAGTGCCGGAAATCTGCAATCTGTGCTCTTTTCCCGAGCCATGTTTTGAAACGTATTATAGTTGCAATTTACAGCGGGTGTCAATGATAATGACACGCCAAACGCCGGTCGCAAATGCAATGCGTTTGCCTTCACCGGATTGCACGGTACAAAAGTACTATGAAATCCGGTTGCAGCACGCTTCTAAAAGTAGTACATGCAGTGTGATTTGAACCTATTCAAAATGAATGGGCTTCAATCACCCTGCACTGAACCGCATGTGAATTGCACAGGAATGCGTTGCGTATTCCGGGGCGATTCATAGTGTGAAATGGGGCTTATTCACTAAGCCATAAAAAATGACATAACTGTATAGAACCTGGATAAAGCCTGGCCCTCGTGGAATAGTATATGACTGTGCTGGAAATATAATCATTTTATTATATCCCTTGGGTCAAGAATTGGTGTGACTGGTCCGGTGTACTCCATATCCATTTAACGACAGCACACCCACAATGTATTGCTGATGGGCAGCCACTATAGGCAAAGCCATGTGAGTTTTGGGTGTGCCCCCCCTGCCGGCACCTGCTGTGGTTGTTCACAGCAGGAGCCTGTCAGCACGTCCCATCCAGTGGTTCATGGCCAGGACCTGCTGATCAGCTGTGTACAATAAGAGCCCAGAGCTCTGTGTTGATAACCAACACAGAGCTCTGTACAGAAGGGAACGATCTCTGCAAAGCACGTATGGGAAACTCAGAGATCTGTTAGTAAAATCAGCACACTGTACACACAAGCACACTGTTAACCCCTTGATCGCCTTAGATGTTAACCCCTTCTCAGCCAGTGTCCGTACAGTGACCGTGTATAATATCACAGATCACTGTTTTAATGTTGCTGGTGATGTTAATGGCAGTTAATCAGTTACTCTCAGTGTCAGTTAGTGTCAGATTGCTCACCACATTATCACAGTCCTATTATAAGTCATTGATCACGGCCATTGGTAGTATAGAAAAAAAAAATCTAGTATGTATCCCAGTTTGTAGGCGCTATAAATTTCATGCAAACCAATCAATATACACTTATTGGGATTTTTTTTATCAAAGACGTGGAAGAATGCATTTTGGCCTAAATGTGAATTAATTTGATTTTTTTTTAAAGGATATGTTTTATGGCAGAAAGTAAAAAATATTGTTTTTTTTTTTTCTTAAAATGTTTGGTCTTCTTTCATTTTATATAATAAACAAACCCAGTGGTGATCAAATAACACCAAAAGAAAGCTCAATTTGAGTGAAAAAGATGATATAAATTTCATTCACTTAAAGTAGTGCACTGTGGTATAGCAAAAAATGGCCTGGTCATGAAGGGGGTAAAATCTTCCAGAGCTCAGATGGATGTAATGCTCATGAATTTGCTGCTGTCGCTGTCCAAATACAGAAACCAGATGACATATATTGGTAAAGATGTACTACTTTTGCCTGGCTGCAGATGGCAGTGTTGTAGTGCCTTTCTCTTTCTCAAACAAATCGATTTTTTTTTTTATAGGGACCATGTACAACGATCTACAAAATAACTTTGTTTTCCTATGCTGAACCTCTCCCTTATTTTCCTCTAGTTTATAAAAGTTAATATTAGAAGATTGCAACATTGAAGAAGAATAATCTGAACTATAGATCGACAGAGAGTAAAATTTTAGGAACGCAGTGAAATTTAATAAGCATACTTAAAATTTCAATAAATGGCAAAATAGTACAAAAAAGATACCCTGGGGCCTCAGCAGAAACATTCAGAAGTAATAAAAGTCACAAATAAAGTAGATATTAATTTTTCTAATCCCCAAACATTGTTCTAACACATTGTACCGATATGCATGCCACTCCTATATAGAGACAGGGCACTAGGAACACGGGGGATTTAAAAAATTAATATTTACTTTATTTGTAACTTTTATTACTTTAAATGTGTCTGCTGGGGCCACAGGGTATGTGTTTGTACTATTATCTATCTATGGAAAATTTGAGTAGGTTTAATAAAATGTATGTTTTTTTTAATATTCACTTTGTTCCCAGATCTTGCTGTCTATAATATTTGATACATATATTTTTTTTGAGTGGTTTACAGTTTTACCCTGGTATAGAGGAGTTTTCTGGCTCAGAAATATACATATTTTCCATTATGAACTACAGATTGAGGGGGAGAAATTGCAAAATAGTAACCAGTAAGGCAGCAGAAGCAGGGGGTCAGGAGGAAGATGGCACTTTGAAAAAAGGGTCTGCAGTTTGCTTCCTTTAGCATGTAGTCAATAATGTCGGGTATGTCGAGTTATAGTCTATTGTCTATATTTTTGGCATATCATCCACAGAATTCATTTTGTTGGCTTATTTTCCCCTTATTTAAAATCATGGCTCCCTAAATTCCCTTGGTTTAGAAGGACTGTCCCTCTTTTAGGACCAAATCCCTCTGTCCCTGTTTTAGGACCAAATCCCTCTGTCCCTCTTTTAGGACCAAATCCCTCTGTCCCTGTATTAGGACCAAATCCCTCTGTCCCTCTTTTAGGACCAAATCCCTCTGTCCCTCTTTTAGGACCAAATCCCTCTGTCCCTCTTTTAGGACCAAATCCCTCTGTCCCTGTTTTTGGACCAAATCCCTCTGTCCCTGTTTTTGGACCAAATCCCTCTGTCCCTGTTTTTGGACCAAATCCCTCTGTCCCTCTTTTAGGACCAAATCCCTCTGTCCCTCTTTTAGGACCAAATCCCTCTGTCCCTCTTTTAGGACCAAATCCCTCTGTCCCTCTTTTAGGACCAAATCCCTCTGTCCCTCTTTTAGGACCAAATCCCTCTTATGGTACTATCTAAATGCTGCAAAAGCTCTGATACCCAGGTTCTGGCGGAAATTATATTGTATTTTTATATACCGTATTTTTCGCTCCATAAGACGCACTTTTTTCCCCCCAAAAAAGGGGGGGAAATGTCAGTGCGTCTTATGGAGCGAATATAGAGCGGCCGGTCCGGTATTTCCACCGCCGCCGTGCAGAATACCGGGCCGGCCACTCAGCTCTGCAGCGGGACCTTATGGAGAGGACTGCTGACCTTTGGGGAGGTGGGGAGCGGGTACCTGAATTGGACAGGTACCCGCTCTTACTTCTTTGTTCTTTGATCTTACCTGTTCCTCTATCCAGCGGCGCGCTGTCTTCCCGGCTTCTATAGTGCGGGCACTGGGCATGACAGCCGGGTGCCAAGTGCGCATGCGCAAGAAGCGGTGCTTTTTGTGAATGGTAAGGCGGTACCTGGGACACATGACCGATCCCAGAAGCCGCCGGACCAATCACAAAGCGCAAGTGCTTCTCGCTCATGCGCACTGGGCACCCGGCTGTCATGCCGAGCGCCATTACAGAAGCCGGGAAGACAGCGTGCGGCTGGATCGAGGAACAGGTAAGATCAAACAAAAACTCTGCGGAAGTAAGAGCGGGTACCTGTCAAATTCAGGTACCCGCTCCCCACCTCCCCAAAGGTCAGCAGTCATCTGCACTGTCCGCAGTCTCTGGTCATCCCTGTGCTGTCCGCAGTCTCTGGTCATCCCTGTGCTGTCCGCAGTCTCTGGTCATCCCTGTGCTGTCCGCAGTCTCTGGTCATCCCTGTGCTGTCCGCAGTCTCTGGTCATCCCTGTACTATGTCTGCAGTCCATTAGTTCAGAATTTTTTTTTTCCTGTTTTCTGCCTCTAAAACCTAGGTGCGTCTTATGGTCAGGTGCGTCTTATGGAGCGAAAAATACGGTATATAATGTGATGATGAAATGTAGTTAAAATGGAAAATTTAATAAATATTTAAATTTAAAAAAAAAAAAAGGACCAAATCCCTCTGTCCCTCTTCGAGGACCAAATGCCTCTGTCCCTCTTCGAGGACCAAATGCCTCTGTCCCTCTTCGAGGACCAAATGCCTCTGTCCCTCTTCGAGGACCAAATGCCTCTGTCCCTCTTCGAGGACCAAATGCCTCTGTCCCTCTTCGAGGACCAAATGCCTCTGTCCCTCTTCGAGGACCAAATGCCTCTGTCCCTCTTCGAGGACCAAATGCCTCTGTCCCTCTTCGAGGACCAAATGCCTCTGTCCCTCTTCGAGGACCAAATGCCTCTGTCCCTCTTCGAGGACCAAATGCCTCTGTCCCTCTTCGAGGACCAAATGCCTCTGTCCCTCTTCGAGGACCAAATGCCTCTGTCCCTCTTCGAGGACCAAATGCCTCTGTCCCTCTTCGAGGACCAAATGCCTCTGTCCCTCTTCGAGGACCAAATGCCTCTGTCCCTCTTCGAGGACCAAATGCCTCTGTCCCTCTTCGAGGACCAAATGCCTCTGTCCCTCTTCGAGGACCAAATGCCTCTGTCCCTCTTCGAGGACCAAATGCCTCTGTCCCTCTTCGAGGACCAAATGCCTCTGTCCCTCTTCGAGGACCAAATCCCTCTGTCCCTCTTCGAGGACCAAATCCTTCTGTCCCTCTTCGAGGACCTAATCCCTCTATCCCTCTTCTGCAACCAAATCTCTCATTTCCATCTTCTAGGACCAAATCTCTCATTTCCATCATCTAGGACCAAATCCCTCTGTCCCTCTTCTAGGACCAAATCCCTCTGTCCCTCTTCTAGGACCAAATCCCTCTGTCCCTCTTCTAGAACCCACATCGGTCAGGCATCTGGACAGATCCCGACATTGTCAAGATTCCTGTAGAGTGTAGACTGGCTCTGTGATGTAAGCATTAGCTCAGTGTTGGCTGAATCTGAGTCTCAGGAGTGCAGAAATAAGTGCATTCCTGTAACCCACAGAAGTATGGCCAAGAGAGCTGTGGCCATACTTCTCCTTTTAACATTTTTCACACATAATTCTGAAGCGCAGCACAGCCCTGTCTTGTAGCACAGGAGAACTGATTTTTCTCTACTGCAGTTGTAACACTTATGGATCTGGTCCCTCCCCAAGTTTGTGACTGGATAATGAAAGCTACACACTGATGAGCTCATCCTTCTGTTACTCTGCACTCTCCTACTATCAGTGTACCACTGGCTGTACCACAGCTGACTTGCTCCTTCTCCCTTTTCCAGGCTAAAACTAAGTCAAATTCAGGTACCTATCCTCCTTGCAAAAAACAAACAAAAGAAAGCGCCAATCAATAATATTAATCCTATAAAGCAGCAAACCTCTAACCCAAGTATTGGTGTACAATAAAAAATCAAAAAATCGGAATGCGCTAAATTATATCAAGAATTCATATATCGTGCAAAAAAGTCCAAACACCATAAAATCAATCTATGAAAAAATCCCCAGTGAACCAATCCATAGATTATTATTAGTGTAAAAAGTCCAACATCCCAACGAAATTTCTTCTTAAAACATATAAATACACCGTGCTCAATCCACCACCAGATGAATGGAATAAACTCACCAGAGCTCAATGCTGATCAAATTATAAATCAGCACAAGCGTATTTGCTCTGGGAGCGATGAGAGAATCCAAAGAAGCAACACTCTGTAGTTTGAAATCATCCAGATACCAGGAGTAATACTCTGCAGCCACTCTGAGGTATGGCCAGGACCCTTTATATATCGATCATCCTCCAAATATATGGCAATATCACTCAGAAATAAAGGAAAGGCATGATGGTGCAGTAAGTAAAAACCGTTTGTATTTATTAAAATCTCATCTTACTCACAAATCAAGTGTCCACCTGACACTGGTATAAAAAGCGGCAGAATACAAGGAATGGACGAACTCCGTTCACCGTGGACACCTCGCCGACAGCTGCAGGGAACGTCCTGACGTCATCCAATAAGCTCCGCCCTACGCGTTTCGTCACTCCGACGTCCTCACGGAGCGGCATCATTTATATGTTTTAAGAAGAAATTTCGTTGGGATGTTGGACTTTTTAAACTAATAATAATCTATGGATTGGTTCACTGGGGATTTTTTCATACATTGATTTTAGGGTGTTTGGACTTTTTTGCACGATATATGAATTCTTGATATAATTTAGCGCATTCCGATTTTTTGATTACCTATCCTCCTTGCATGTAAACATAGCCAGGTTCACACCACAAAAACACACTCTGGATGTGTTCCAGGTGCGTTTTTGCTTACAGTTCACACCATGTGTTTTTGATGCATTTTGCTGTGTTCTAGTACAGTTCTGTGCAGAAAAAAATGCAACATGTTTTACTTTTTTTTTCCTGCTGCCGAACTGCACTGGAACTGACTGCACTAGTGTGAACTAGGGCTATTGGAATACATGGAAAACATTGTGCATATATTTTTGATGCAGAAAAAACCCCCACTGGACTGCATCTGGTTGAAATGGCCCTTAAGGAAGTAATGATGAATACAAAGCTGTAATAAAGTTTAAGAATTAAAAAAAAAAAAAAAAAAAACCCCCCCCCCTATCTCCCCCAATACAGAAAAACTCTGACAACCCTAGCAGGTGCTTATTTAATTCCTGCCCTGTCTTCAGGTAAGCCAGTGAAAAATGTAGTGCTGGGTTGCTTGTGTATGCGCCCCAAAATTTCATAGACATAAATGGAATGCTGCTCTCATAGTACAGACATTCAACTCTATGGGATGTTAGTAGATTTGTACTGGTCGGTCTGCAGACGGCACAGCAGGCTGCAGCTATTGGACAAGGTAAGTGAAGACCTGGGGCTGGTCACAGTTTATAGTACTGAGGGGGCTATGGAGGGGCACTGGGTATATATTAGATTGTAAGCTCCCAGGATCAGGACCCTCCTAACCCTCTTGTATTGAACTGTATTGCCTCCCGTTATATTGTAAAGCGCTGAGCAAACTGTTGGTGCTATATAGATCCTGTATAGTAATATATTAGTATTATTATTTCAGGTACTTATATAGCACCATCAATTTACGCAGCACTTTACATATATATTGTACATTCACATCAGTCCCTAATCCTCCAAGGGGTGTACAATCCAAGGTTCTTAACTCACATTCATACATACACATACTAGGGCCAATTTAGACAGGAGCCAATTAACCTACCAGCATGTCTTTGGAGTGTGGGAGGAAACCGGAGTACCTGGATGAAACACACGCAGGCACAGGGAGAGCATGCAAATTACAGGCAGGTGGTGCCGTGGTTGAAATTCAAACCAACGACCCTAGGGCTGCTAGGCGGAAGTGCCACTGTGCATAATTTTTTGGTTTTAAATCTATGAGCTTCTTTAATATGTGTACTCTATATCTGCTTGGACTCCCGTTTTAAATAAATGACATTTCTGCCATTATCCCTGTTCTGGTGGTATGGTCTGTGTAACATATATGTTCCTTGCAATATAGGCCAAGCAGGTGTAGTCATAGCTCTGTCAGAGAAATGTTGTCTATTGCTATTTATGAAATACTGTATTGTGCTGTAATGACACAAACAAGCCTAGTAAAAAGGTGTCACATCGCAGCTCACGTGTTGTAGTGAAATCTGGGCCAAGATGATTAATGAAGCTCCTGGCCGCAGAGTTGCCTCTGTAGAGCAGGAATGATGCCGAGCCTCTCGTTAATTAGGATTATGCATCTTTTCCAGGTACGGGCTTCGTGAATTTGTAGTCATATCTCCAGCGGCTAATGACGCAGTCATCAGCGAATCTAAGTGCAATCTCCTTCTGAGCTCTGTGTCTATAGCTCTGGGGAACACGGGATGGTAAGTTACAGATTATTATTATTCAGGGATTTATATAGCGCCAATAGTTTGCGCATCGCTTTACAAAATGATCAATGTAAACACTGCAAGAACTCCACTAAGCTGTATTTGTATATAAACTGTCAACATAATAGAAGTCTTCATCATTTTGGAAAAACTACAACCTGTTTTTGTAAGAAGAAATAAAAACTTTTATGGGGTTTCAAAGATGCTAACCCTTTGAAATATTTAAAGGATAACTCCACTTTCGTTGGAAAAAGATGGCAAATAAAAGAAAACAATATAACGTATACAATTGCAACACACGTCATATTGTAATTAATTACTATTAAAAATTACCTTTTACTTTTCAATCTGCAGCACTGTAATTTTCTGTAAAATGCAATATGGCTACCTGGAGGTGTTCTGTACGCATATGGTGTACAATATTCCCCCCCAGAAACATCATTTCCTGCTTGTGCGATTTGGCTCGCTGATTTCCCAGAAATCGAAAAAGATACAATTCAGATTTCAGGAATCCCTTACAACAAAAATGTCATTTTTTTGGTGAGATATTCCCAGTAGGAAATCACATCTAAAGGGATGCAGACTCTGCCACTTTCTTCTTTAGAGCCCTTCAAGTGCAGCAGCTGATTGATAATTATGAAACCACTCCCATTAGACTTGCTTTCCACATGGACACAGACAAACAGTTATTTCTTCAGAATAGCAAAAGGTAGCAATCTGCAGCAAAGTGTGATAAAATCCTTGCAATGTACATAGAACACCAGAGAGGAATGTTTTTTTTTTTTTTTCTTCACAAGAGTTGCTCTTTAACCACTTCCAGTCCAGACACTTTTACCCCCTTCCTGACCAGGGCAATTTTCAGCTTTCAGCGCTATCACACTTTGAACGACAATTGCGCAGTCATGCAACACTGTACCCAATTGAATTTTTTACCATTTTTTGAGACAGATAAAGCTTTATTTTGGTGGTATTTATTCACCGCTGGGATTTTTATTTTTTTTTGCTATGTAAATGAAAAAGTCAAAAAATTTTGAAAAAAAGTGTTTTTTTTTTTTTTAAATTTTGCAAATAAATAATATTTCATCATAAATCTTTGCCAAAATTTATTCCGTTATCTTTTTAGTAAAAAAAAAATCCAAATTAGTTTGTAACCAAAAATTATCATTTTTAAACATTTTTTTTTTACATTTTTATTTTATTTTTTTATATTCTTATTTTTTTTTTTTACATGTCACCCTAGCAGTACAGTATCACCATGGTGACACTGTACTACTTGTGGGGGGTGATGAAGATTTTTTTTTTTTACACTGATTGCTTTTACACCCATATAGGATGAAAAAGCAATCATTTCTCTTTCTCTCTGTGTGCATTCTTGCACTCATTGAGAAGTACTGAGTGAGCTGTGATTGGTCACAGCTTGTCACATGGTACAAGGCTGTTGTGAATAGCCTTGTACCATGTGACCTCTGTGATCATTCACAGATTTCACACGTAGTAAGCAATGATGTCACAAGTGACATCTTGCTTACTACTTTGCATGTGATCACTGATTGGTCAATCAGTGATCACATGATCGGGACCTCGTACAGAGGTCCCGTCCGATCGGTGTTTCACTGTGTCCAGAGGACACAGCGGGCACCGTATTGCGGTGCTGCGCGCTCCCAGGGAGCGTGCACAAGCAGGGTGCGGGGAGGCCGTTTATAAACGGCCATCCGACCCTGCAGTGCCACCGTCCGGCCGTTTATATGCAACGGCCGGTCGGGAAGTGGTTAAGCTGGGATTTATGAGTCTGCACAAAGACACATTGTAGTATTCAGAGCAAGCCATCTTGTTTTGGTCTGACTTCATTAAGTTGTATGTTTGTTATGGATTTCTTCACTTTTCCTCTCTCCTCTGTTAATTATTTTTCTCTAAAATGCAGCATCCTTGGAACTCCTTTAGGCTCTGTTCACATTAGTGCAATTTCAGATGCATTTTGAGTTGCGTAGAATCACATGATACTGGAAATCACATTGTTTTTCTGTTTTCAGTGATTTTTTTTTTTTTTTTTAAATTGAACACCTAATGTGAGGGGGCACTCTGATGGGCACAGCTGGTGTAAAGGGGCACTCTGGGACACCTGATGTAAGGGGACACTTTGATGGGGGGAACCTGATATATTTTTGATAGACTTACAATGATTGCAATCTTTCTGAGTCATAGCATAAACTTGAGATTTGGATCTCAGCCGGAAGACAATTTTAGCGACTGGACCTCCTTGAATTGAATTTCATTACCCTGGCATAGAGGATCATCATTCCCCATAAATTAAGGATGTAGGGTTGACAAAAGGATAAGGGGAGAAATAGGAAGAATGAAAGCGGGAAGGAAAAAGGAAAAGTCTAGTGGTTAGAAGCAAAGTACAGGTGAAACTCGAAAAATTAGAATATCGTGCAAAAGTTAATTTATTTCAGTAATGCAACTTAAAAGGTGAAACTAATATATGAGACTCATTACATGCAAAGCAAGATAGTTCAAGCCGTGATTTGTCATCATTGTGATGATTATGGCTTACAGCTCATGAAAACCCCAAATCCACAATCTCAGAAAATGAGAATATTGGGAAAAGGTGCAATATTCTCGGCTCAAAGTGTCCCACTCTAATCAGCTAATTAAGTCATAACACCTGCAAAGGGTTCCTGAGCCTTTAAATGGTCTCTCAGTCTGGTTCAGTAGGAATCACAATCATGGGAAAGACTGCTGACCTGACAGTTGTGCCGAAAACCATCATGGACACCCTCCATAAGGAGGGAATGCCTCAAAAGGTAATTGCAAAAGAAGTTGGATGTTCCCAAAGTGCTGTATCAAAGCACATTAATAGAAAGTTACGTGGAAGGGAAAAGTGTGGAAGAAAAAGGTGCACAAGCAGCAGGGATGACTGCAGCCTGGGGAGGATTGTCAAGAAAAGGCCATTCAACAGTGTTGGGAACTTTCACAAGGAGTGGACTGAGGCTGGAGTCAGTGCATCAAGAGCCACCACACACAAACGGATCCTGGACATGGGCTTCAAATGTTGTATTCCTCTTGTCAAGCCGCTCCTGAACAACAAACAATGTCAGAAGCGTCTTACCTGGGCTATAGAGAAACAGACCTGGTCTGTTGCTCAGTGGTCCAAAGTCCTCTTTTCTGATGAGAACAACTTTTGCATCTCATTTGGAAACCAAGGACCCAGAGTATGGAGGAAGAATGGAAAGGCACACACTGCAAGATGCTTGAAGTCCAGTGTGAAGTTTCCACAGCCTGTGTTGATTTGGGGAGCCATGTCATCTGCTGGTGTTGGTCCACTGTGCTTCATTAAGTCCAGGGTCAACGCAGCCGTCTACCAGGAGATTTTGGAGCACTTCATGCTTCCTTCCGCAGACGAGCTTTATGGGGATGCTGACTTCATTTTCCAGCAGCACTTAACACCTGCCCACACTGCCAAAAGCACCAAAACCTGGTTCAATGACCAAGGGATTACTGTGCTTGATTGGCCAGCAAACTCGCCTGACCTATGGGGCATTGCCGAGAGAAAGATGAGAGACATGAGCCCGAACAATGCAGAAGAGCTGAAGGCCGCTATTGAAGCATCCTGGTCTTCCGTAACACCTCAGCAGTGCCACAGGCTGATAGCTTCCATGCCACGCCGCATTAAGGCAGTAATTGCTGCAAAAGGGGCCCAAACCAAGTACTGAGTACATATGCATGCTTTATACTTTTCAGAGTTCCAATATTGTTCTATGTACAGTGGCAAGAAAAAGTATGTGAACCCTTTGGGATTACGTGGAGTTTTGCATGAATTGGGCATAAAATGTGCTCTGAACATCATCTAAGTCACAATAGAAGAACACAGTCTGCTGAACATAATACTACACAAACATTAGATGTTGCCATGGTTTAATTGCACATAACATGTAAACATTCACAGTGCAGGGAGGAAAATGTATGTGAGGCCCTAGCTTAATGACTTCTCCCAAAGCTAATTGGAGCCAGGAGTGAGCCAACCTTGACTCCAATCAGTGTGTTGGATGTGTTGCTGACAGCTGTCCTGCCCTTAAAAAACACACACCTATTTTGGGTTTACTGGTTTCAAGAAGCGCTGTCTGATGTGAACCATGCCTCGCAGAAAAGAGCTCTCAGAAGACCTACGATCAAGAATTGTTGACTTGCATGAAGCTGGAAAGGGTTACAAAAGTATCTCCAAAAGCCTTGATGTTCATGTGTCCACGGTAAGGCAGACTGTCTACAAACGGAGAAAGTTTAGCACTGTTGCTACTCTCCCTAGGCGGGGTCGTCCTGTAAAAATGACTGCAAGAGCACAGCGCAGAATGCTGCATGAGGTAAAGAAGAATCCCAGAGTGTCCGCTAAAGACCTACAGAAATCTCTGGCACATGCTAACATTTTGTTTACACATCTACAATAAGGAAAACATTAAACAATGCAACTGTACAATCCTTGTTTTATTGATTGCATGTAATATTCTAATTTTCTGAGATTGTGGATTTGGGGTTTTCATGAGCTGTAAGCCATAATCATCACAATTATGACAAATCACAGCTTGAACTATCTTGCTTTGCATGTAATGAGTCTCATATATTAGTTTCACCTTTTAAGTTGCATTACTGAAATAAATGAACTTTTGCACGATATTCTAATTTTTCGAGTTTCACCTGTAAAGGAGAAAAAAATGTATCTGCTCAACTCAGCACTCAGCCCTCCAGGGTAAAATAGGTGATTGTAAATCTCTGATCCAGGGATTCCAGATTTTTTTCAGATCTAGTGAGTCTATCACAAAGAATTAAATTTCTTGTAGCATTATCCAGGATAGCTTGTGTTTAGTTGTGGCTATGTTCACCAAATAAGTTTTCCAAGCTGTTGCAATAGACATTTTTGCAGCAAGTAGAATATGAAAGATGAGGGATGTCTAGGGATATTGTCTGCCAAATCATCTAGGAGCACCATTTTGGCACTTTTAACAGCATTAACAGAGGTCACAGAATAGATCAGTGTGAACACTGTGGTCCAAAATTGCTTGATTTTCGAACAGGTCCATCAAATATGGTACATGGTTCTGCAGCCTCTAAACCATAGAGGGGAAGTGTCAGGGAAAATATTAGCGAGTCTCATCGGAGAGATCAGAGCATGCCAGCTCCACATGCACTGTTCTGTCTCTCCAATCTAAGCATTGAAAGTGTGATCTCTGTAATTTACAGTTGTGATGAGATAGCGATAACTCCAATCTTAGTTGAATAACACAGGCAGTGACTCGATCTAGATGATACCTTGTAGAACTTGTGAAGTTTATTCCATAAACTGAGAGAATCTTACAACAATGAACATCTGATAGGTCAAAAGATCATAATGTGATCTGCTTCATGACATGAGACTTGAAGCTGAAATGCATTTCTGTGAAAAGGGGTGGGCTATCTATACAGCATGAACTAAACCAAAGGAAAGGGAGGAGCAGAGACAAATATAAAGAACACTTAAAGGCATATGACAGTCATGTGAAACATGACATGCACAGAATAAATGAAGCAGAAGCATCGATATGCTTGCACTGCATATCCCCAGGTACTGCTTCCTCTCCAACATGGAGAACAGGGAACAGCACAGTAGTGACGTCACCCAATCTCACTCCAAATCTAGTGATGCTCGCAGTCAGAGGCAGCAACTTCTGATCTCACCTCAAATATACTGTATTGCTATAACACCGTAGACCCAGGGAGAATTCAAGAAAAATAGTAAAACTTTCAGGGTAGTGCTCGGGCACCATTTTGTATTTTTAGATGTTCCTCTCGAAGCACATTTTCACTTTTGAGTCTACTTTTTATTGCTTTGTAATGCCATTGAAGTTCTTTTTAATCTCTGCCAGTTTTTCTTACCACAACTCCCTAACCGATCTGGTAATATTAGATATTGGCTTTCACCAATCTTGCACTAAGATGTGGATTATTACCAAGCTCGACTGTGTAGTGATAATATAACACCGTGCAGCAACCGATCGCTTCTCAGCCTTTTGGCTAAGATCAAGTGTAGTATCTGTTCTTATCAGTGTCCAGTAGGGGTGCTCCACGGTCAGTCTATCTTTGCGGGGATGACTGGTTGTATAGTACCCCTGCTGGTATGATGGGGGTCCTGACGGCTAGTACTGGTTGGAACAGAAACCGAGGCGCCCACAGGCTGTTGGGGCCCGGGAGTAATTCCCTCGGGAAGACCAGAGGGGCCCAGTTCCTCCTGATTTGAATGGATCTACCTTGTCTGGCCAGGGGCCGGGAAGGCAGAAAGTCCGCGAACCAGTGCCCCCTGAGTGGTCGCCTCAGGGGTGTTCTTAGTAACACTTGGGTGTGGGACCCCAGCGTGTGAAAAGGCACATGGTCACTGTGTTTAAACACTTTTTCTGCACAGCGCCCTTGGGACCAGGCCTTCTGGCTAAGTTCGGGGCAATTTTTGCTACAGGCCTCAGGGCCTGGTCTGTGCACAATTGGCACGACCACTTTTTATTTATTTAATTTATTATTTCTCCCACGTTTGTCACTTTCACTCTTATGTGTGTGTTTTATTTCCTCACATGATGGAGGGTGTGGGTCCTCAGGCCTACCCTGAAGTCTAGGGGGAGGATGTGTGGCCTTTTGGTTCCTTCCTCCCCTGTCCCTAGGGGGTTTTCTCTTCGGGAGAACCCCCTGGCCAAGTACTGAGTGGCTAGCCACAAGGAACGGTGGTCCGCCAGGCCTTTTGGCTAGGTGGACCAAATGGGAACCTTGTCCCTGTCAGGAGCTTCGTGCCCCGGGGGATCAGGGTAGAGGTCCATCCCCTTCGGGGGAAGGACAAAGCACACCCCTAAGTGCACTTTTTTGTGTGGTGTTTCGCACTTGCACGTTTTTTGTGATTCACTTACGGGTTTTTCGTCTTCGCACGTTCGCGGACTAAAGTAAAAAAAAAAACGTGCAGCAACCTTGAGTGTATGAAATGTAAATGCCATCTCCTTGTGACTGCTGTATCAATACAGAGAGGTAGCTTGTTATCATTCCTCCCTCACACTACAGTCATTGTATGCTGATACTGCCTCTGGCACCATATAGTATGTCCATGCTGCCTCTGGCAATAGGCTGAATGGCTGGCCCTAAATGGCTTGATAATTGGAACATGGGCTCACAAATTTGCACATTGCGTTTAATAATCTGAGTTTTTCTGATGTATGAGTGGGTGATAACAAGCACCTCGGGAGATCAGATGTGTTAGCTATCACACAGGTTTATTTTTAACTTGTTGAAAACTCTTCCTGAGACTGGGACAGAAGAAAGATGCCACATGCTCACAGTTTGCATTGAATGAGAATCATGGTGGGTTAATGGGATGGTGGAAGAGCAGAGCTGGTGACATCCGTGTGAGGATGATTACCGGCAGGCTCAATGGCAGTCAGGCGTTGAAGTCTATGGCATGGAGTTTGCAAACTAGGAAAAGTATTGACACCATAATTATAAAGAGAGATGTTTGACAGAACAGTTCTTCTATTTATGTTTTAACTTTGTAATTAAAATTAGTTCATATACACACTGCACTGAACTTTTTCATACATAACGGGTGCTGAAGTCAAGGAACGGATGACTCCATCTAATTAACTTCATAATACAGTGGCACCCCTGATACATCATCCTTAGTGGTCTGATGCTGTACATGATAAAGTCCTGAGAGGCTTATTATGTGCATTGGTATCACCTGTGTGTCTGCTTTCCTTTTCCTATTTGAAAATGACTTTAATGACTATCCCTGGAATTCAAAAAGACTGGCGCAGGCACATTTTGTGAATGTGTCTCTCACGCATTTTAAAAGTGAAGAATGTACCAAACTCATATACTTGTCTAGGACTTGTACTTGAATTTGGCTGATGCTGCGCCACTTTTAGACTGCACAAGACACACTTTTGCAAAATCTGTCTGAGACAGTTATTCTGTTTGCATGCCAAGAAGAGATGGTCTTAATTAGCTCCACCCAGCTGCTACACAATGTAAAAGTGGTGCGTTCAATACGGCGCGATGTAAAAATGGTGCATTCAATACGGTGCGATGTAAAAGTGATGCGTTCAATGCGACGTGATGTGAAAGCGGCACATTCAATACGACGCAATGTGAAAGCGGCGCATTCAATGCGACGCGATGTGAAAGCGGCACATTCAATGCGCCCCAATGTAAAAGTGGCACAGTCAATGCGACGCATCAAATGCGTCACAATGTAAAAGCGGCGCATTCAATTCGACCCGATGTGAACGTGGCGCACTCAATGTGACCCGATGTGAGAATGGCGCAATCAATGCGCCGCAATGTGAACGTGGCACATTAAATGTGACACGATGTGAACATGGCGCATTCAATGCAACCCAATGTAAAAGCGGTGCAGTCAATGCGACGCATTGTAAAAGCAGTCCATTCAATGCGACCCGATGTGAAAGCGGCGCATTCAATGCGACCCGGTGCGAACACGGCACATTCAATGCGACCTGGTGCGAACACGGCGCATTCAATGCGACCCGGTGCGAACACGGCGCATTCAATGCGACCCGGTGCGAACACGGCGCATTCAATGCGACCCGGTGCAAACGCGGCGCATTCAATGTGACCCGGTGCAAACGCGGCGCATTCAATGCGACCCGGTGCAAACGTGGCGCATTCAATGCGACCCGGTGCAAACGTGGCGCATTCAATGCGACCCGGTGCAGACGTGGCGCTATCAATGAGACACATTCAATGCGACACAATGTAAAAGCGGCGCAGTCAATGCGACACACTGTAAAAGCAGCGCAGTCAATGCGACACACTGTAAAAGCGGCGCATTCAAAGCGACACAATGTAAAATCGGCGCAGTCAATGCGACACAATGTAAAAGCAGCGCAGTCAATGCGACACACTGTAAAAGCGGCGCATTCAAAGCGACACAATGTAAAAGCGGCGCAGTCAATGCGACACAATGTAAAAGCGGCGCAGTCAATGCGACACAATGTAAAAGCAGCGCAGTCAATGCGACACACTGTAAAAGCGGTGCATTCAAAGCGACACAATGTAAAATCGGCGCAGTCAATGCAACACAATGTAAAAGCGGCACATTCAATGCGACACAATATAAAATCAGCGCTGTCAATACGACACAATGTAAAAGCAAGCTCATTCAATACGACACAATGTAAAAGTGGCACGTTCAATGCAACATGATGTAAAATCGGCACAGTCAATACGACACAATGTAAAAGCAGCAATGTAAAAAATTCAACTCTATTGAGAAAAAAATATATTTATCATTTTGTCCCTTCAAGAACCTATAGCAATTTAATGTCAAAGTGCATTAAAACACACTCCAACGCACAGAAAAATGCACACCATTGGAAGGCAATGTACATCCTTTTTTCAGACATTTTCATGCATCTTAAGGCACGATTATGTATGAACAGGCCATAAAATTCAATGCAATATGGCAATGACGGTTTACAGAACTTCCCCAGAGTTGTCCTATATGTCTTGTGTGATTGGCTCATTGATCTTCCTAGAAGTCCAATTTTAGGCATCCCCTGCAACTATATGTCATTTTTGGTGAACACTGCAAGTACAGCAGCTGATTAATAATGAAGTCACTCCCATTCATATTCACTCTACAAATCACTTTTTCTGCAGAACAGAAACTGCTCTGCAATAAAATTTGTTAAAATCCTTGTAATGTGCATAAACCACTCAGAAGGGATAGAAGTAGAATTACTCTATAACCACCTCCACGGTGGCAGTGCAGGGTCGGGTGGCTGTTTATAAATGGCCTCCCCGCACCCTGGTTGTGCGCGCTCCCTGGGACACAGTGGAACACCGATAGTCAGACGGGACCTCTGTATGAGGTCCCGATCATGTGATCACTGACTGGCCAATCAGTGATCACATGCAGAGTAGTAAGCAAGATGTCACTTGTGACATTGCTTACTACCTGTGAAATCTGTGAATGATCACAGAGGTCACATGGTACAAGGCTATTCACAACAGCCTTGTACCATGCGACAAGCTGTGACCAATCACAGCTCACTCAGTAGTTCTCAATGGCTGCAAGAATGCAGCTAGAGAGAAGGAGAAATGATTGCTTTTACATCCTTTATGGGTGTAAGAGCAGTATAAAAAAAAAAATCTTCATCACCCCCCCCACAAGTAGTACAGTGTCACCATGGTGACACTGTACTGCTAGGGTGACAGTATATATATAAAAAAAAAAATATATAAAAAAAACTTTAAAAATTATAATTTTTGGTTATAAACTAATTTGGGGTTTTGTTTTTTTTTTACTAAAAATATAACGGAAGAAATTTTGGCCAAGATTTATGATGAAATACTATTTTTGACTTTTTAATTTACATAGCAAAAAAAATAAAAATCCCAGTGGTGAATAAATACCACCAAAATAAAGCTTTATCTGTCTCAAAAAAATGCTAAAAAAATTCATATGGGTACAGTGTTGCATGACCGCACAATTGTCATTCAAAGTGTGATAGCGCTGAAAGCTGAAAATTGGCCTGGACAGGAAGGGGGTGAAAGTGTCCGGACTGGAATGGGTTAATGTGTTTCTTCTATGTCCACCTAGAGTTCAGCTGTAAAGATATCTTATTAGTAGCCATAAGAATTAAACTTGCCTCATCCCCTGTGGACTTCCATTTATCAGCAAACTACCTGTCCCATCATGCCTTGCTGATCACTGTACACCGTGTTGAGCTTGGTACATGTTCAGGCATCCCAGATGGCTCTGCCCCAGCTGCTCCCACAAACACGGCAGAATGTGGAAGTGATTTGTGGCTGAACTAAATATTTTACAGCAGGTCTTAGCTTCTATAAATAGCCTGGATACATTATTCTTTATTAGGACAGCGACTTGAAAACCCCAGGGAGCCGTGCGCATGGCTCTCGCCTGAGGGCTGCTCCGTGTCCCAGTTAAATATGTACATATTTTATTGTATGAAAAGTTCCAGTATAGTGTTGTCACAATGTATTGTCAAACACATCACTTTGGTTTCCTTATTGGAGTTTCAGCAGCTTCCAAAACTGGCATGTCCCCAAAGAACCTGCCTTAACCCCTTCTATGACGGATGTTGTCTCAGGCAATACTATGGACTTTATAGCTGCTGGCCAGGGTTGGCAGGCTTCTCGTGCACTTTTGTCAGCCAGAGGCTGAGAAGACTTGCTGATATTGTTAGTTTGTCCAGATGGAAGCTGCAGAAAAATCCGGGTACATTGAGCTATGATGACACCTAAATGCATGAGTACATTTCTAATGTCATAATATACAGTAACAGTATCATTTTATTTTTAAAAAAATGGCTTTACTCTTATTATTATTATTATTATTATTATTATACAGTATTTATAAAGAGCCAATAGTTTGCTCAGCGCTGTACATTACAATGGGGGGCAGAACATGTGACAGAACAATACCAATACAATGCAAAACATGAGGGGATTGAGGGGCCTGCTCTTTCGAGTTTACAATCTAGGAGATGAAACCATAACTGAGCTCCAATCTACAACATTTTAAAGTGATTGTAAAGGTGAAAATATATATATTTAAAAAAATAACAAGCATGTCATACTTACCTGCTTAGTGCAATGTTTTTGTGCAGAGCATCTCCGATCTTCCTGGCCTCTCCCCCCTGCTGAGTGTTCCTATAGCAAGTCACTTGTTATGGGGGCACTCATGCAGGCTCGTTCCCAAGCCACGCTCTGTGTCTATTGACACACACAGTTTGGCCTGGCCCGAAAGCACTGCTCCCTCCTCACTGGCTGTGATTACCTTTGAACCATCGGGCTTAGGTAAGTATATGGGGGGCCCTCGGAGGAAGGTTTATTTACCCTAATGCATAGAATACTTGACCTTTGTACAGTGTTACAAGGTGAGAGTTGGCAACAGGGGCTAATCTGTTGCAGACATTTGTGAGCACAGCCAAGAACTTCACAGACACCAGGATTCTTATGATTGTGTCATCTCAGCCAGCAAGTCAGTTCAGGAAGTAGATGGTGACTCTAGACTGTTGCCAAACTACAAGTCCCATGAGGCATTGCAAGATTGACAGTTACAAGCATGACTCCGAAAGGAAGAGACGTGATGGGACCTGTAGTTTCGCAACAGCTGGAGGGCCGCCAGTTTGAAACCCCTTCTCTAACTGATGCCGAAACAAAGATGGCTCCTCCTAATGAGAAAAACATACATAGGCATCGTTAAAGCAGAGTTCCACCCAAAAGTGGAAGCGCTGCTTGTTTGCGTCTCCCCCCTCCAGTGTCACATTTGGCATTTTTGGGGGGGAGGGGGTAGCGGATACCTGGTTTTGACAGGTATCCGCTCTCACTTCCTGCTTAGTTCCCGCGGAAAAGTGAGCCGGACGTTCTACTCCCCTCCTTCCTCCCTCAGTCTTCTGGGACACTTCACAGGTCCCAAAAGACTACCGGACCAATCAGGAAACCAGAAGAGCCTAAACAAGGACTTTTATGGCCAGATTTCCAGTTTTTATTTTTAATTTGCAGATTTAAGATTAAATTTTAAAGCATATTTCCAGGCAAAACCATTTTTTAAGGTTTGGATAGAGTGGCAAAGTGTTAGCTCCTATATCTAGTTTTTATTGCTGTCTATGTCCCCTTCAGATAATTCACCACACTATTTGTTATGGTGACCATTGTTGCCAGAAAGGAAAGTGATTGGATATCCATACATTTTAGATGTTCCCAAAGAAGAGGAGAGGGGAAATTGTCTAATGGTGATTCTTGTTTCACGGACAACAGTTTAAAGTAGAACGTAACATTTCTGCAGTTGCTTCCTGGTTTCTGGCTTAGGCCAAAATTGTCATGCATCCCAGGCCTCATGGGCATTTTTCTTTCTTTCATCTGGAGGAGAGGCTTTCTCAGCTAATCAAACCCTCCTGCCTGCATGCCTGAGCTAAAGGCTGATGGACTAATGGAAGTAAAAACTACATTAATTATCTGGTCTTAATCAAGATGTCCGAGGCTATAAATGCTAGGGGTCATTCTCAACACAATAAAGCTTGGACATGGGTGGATGGGGGAGTTTCCTTCAAATATTAAAAATGAATTACCCTCGGTTCACACCTAAGCATTTTTCTTTATCCAAAAACACAGTACAGTCCATTTAACATGATTTCCTATGGGACAGGTTCGCATCTCTGCGTTTTCACCCGGTGTGTTTTTTGGAAAGGGTCAGGGACTTTTTTGAACGCAAAAAAGTTGCGTTTATGTTTCTATAGACTTAAATGGAAACGCTGCAGAAAAGCATGTATTGCGTTTGTGCTGCGTTTTTGATGCGTTTTGCGGTTTAAAAAAAAAATGCAAAACGCATCAAACATGTGGCAAAAAAGGAAGTGCAAAACCGAACAAGCAATGCAGAAACAGCTCAAACACAACCTGCGTAGGTGTGAACCTAGAATTAAAGCGGAGTTCCAGCCTTTTTTTTTTTTTTCTTCCCTGAAAGACCATAGTCTCTCTCTTCACAGTCCGTTTTGGCAATATATATGTAGATTTTTTTTTTCCTAAATACCTTTTTTTTGATAATTTCTGTCTCCACTTCCAGTCCTGGCCACCTAGGAGATTACATCATCAGGCATTCCCTAGGGCCTCTGGGATACCGGCGTCATCTATCCCAGCAGTCCTAGGGAATGCCTAATACCAAAATCTCACGTTTATTATGAGACCGAGAGTGATGTGATCGTGGGGATTTCTTCACACTGCGCAGGTGCGAGATCGCTCCTTCTTCACACTGCGCAGGTGCGAGATCGCTCCTTCTTCACACTGCGCAGGTGCGAGATCGCTCCTTCTTCACACTGCGCAGGTGCGAGATCGCTCCTTCTTCACACTGCGCAGGTGCGAGATCGCTCCTTCTTCACACTGCGCAGGTGCGAGATCGCTCCTTCTTCACACTGCGCAGGTGCGAGATCGCTCCTTCTTCACACTGCGCAGGTGCGAGATCGCTCCTTCTTCACACTGCGCAGGTGCGAGATCGCTCCTCCTTCACACTGCGCAGGTGCGTGATCGCTCCTCCTTCACACTGCGCAGGTGCGAGATCGCTCCTCCTTCACACTGCGCAGGTGCGAGATCGCTCCTCCTTCACACTGCGCAGGTGCGAGATCGCTCCTCCTTCACACTGCGCAGGTGCGAGATCGCTCCTCCTTCACACTGCGCAGGTGCGAGATCGCTCCTCCTTCACACTGCGCAGGTGCGAGATCGCTCCTCCTTCACACTGCGCAGGTGCGAGATCGCTCCTCCTTCACACTGCGCAGGTGCGAGATCGCTCCTCCTTCACACTGCGCAGGTGCGAGATCGCTCCTCCTTCACACTGCGCAGGTGCGAGATCGCTCCTCCTTCACACTGCGCAGGTGCGAGATCGCTCCTCCTTCACACTGCGCAGGTGCGAGATCGCTCCTCCTTCACACTGCGCAGGTGCGAGATCGCTCCTCCATCACACTGCGCAGGTGCGAGATCGCTCCTCCATCACACTGCGCAGGTGCGAGATCGCTCCTCCTTCACACTGCGCAGGTGCGAGATCGCTCCTCCTTCACACTGCGCAGGTGCGAGATCGCTCCTCCTTCACACTGCGCAGGTGCGAGATCGCTCCTCCTTCACACTGCGCAGGTGCGAGATCGCTCCTCCTTCACACTGCGCAGGTGCGAGATCGCTCCTCCTTCACACTGCGCAGGTGCGAGATCGCTCCTCCATCACACTGCGCAGGTGCGAGATCGCTCCTCCTTCACACTGCGCAGGTGCGAGATCGCTCCTCCTTCACACTGCGCAGGTGCGAGATCGCTCCTCCTTCACACTGCGCAGGTGCGAGATCGCTCCTCCTTCACACTGCGCAGGTGCGAGATCGCTCCTCCTTCACACTGCGCAGGTGCGAGATCCCTCTTTCTTCACACTGCACAGGAGCGATGCGGGGCAACCAGCTGCACAATTTCCCGGAAGAATGAGCGAGCTTCAGGTGCCCACACTTAAAATGACAACATTCACAATATGAGGGTGCAGTAAGTAATTTTATTTTTTTATAAGGAAAGCAAAGGATTCCAAGTACAGGTGATCTCAACTGGCATTGCCTAAGCTGCCACTCTCACATGGGTGCCTTTATAAAAAAAATAATTCAACGGATGGAACTCCGCTTTAACCCATTCACGCCAGCGCCTCTTAGCCCTTTAAGAGTTTCAGAAGCTGGGAAGCGGGGCGGACCGTCACGGCGGTCACATGATCAGGAAAGGTCCTGATTGAAAGAGGAGATCGGGACCTTTCCGTGAGTACCAGACGTGTGCTGGGAGCGCACAGGGCGCACTCTCTCGACACATATGTCCTTTTTAATAGAGCGCAAATGTGCAGCCGCTCGGTGTCTAGTCCCAGACGCCGGGAGGTCGCACATTTGCGTGCGGCCGGCATGAAGAGGTTAAACAGCATTTTCAGTTTGTGGTGCTAAGATACAATTAACTTCCACTTTAAGAGGGGAATTTCCCACAATTTAGGAGATTCACACTAACTTCCTGTTGCATCTCTAGGACAGGAAGTGAAGTGAAATCTCCCAAATGGTACATACAGCAAAAAAAACCCCTTTAATCTCTTTAATACTTCCCTACTCTATCCAAATAAAAAGAAAAGTTTATGCTAAACATAAATTTCTAAGTTAAAAACTACATGAATAGTTGTTGGGTTTACTTTAACCTCCCTGGCGGTATTCCCGAGTGTAGCTCGGGGTAAAGTTTCGGTACCACAAGCGGTAACCCCGAGCTACACTCGGGCGTACCATGCTGCGCTGCTCCGCGATCCCGAGATCACTTACCTTGTCCTGCGCTCCCGCGATGTCCCTCCTGCAGTGTCCCCAGCAATGTCCTCCGGCGGATGCCGGCATCTGTCTTCTGGGTTCCGTCCCCTGCGAGCGTTGGGATGTACGGGGGACGGAACGGCTGGAAATTTGAAAATGACAAAGTGACATTAACTAAAATCACATAGTATAACATTACTGTATCAAACCATTTCACATACATTTTGTCCCGAGTGCTTTGTCCTGCGCCCTGCCTGCATTTTTACTGTTCTTTCTACCTGGAAACTGAGAAACGTCCATGGCGTCCAAAAAGCGTCCCTTTAGGTCAAAAGCGGTTTTAGACCGGCTAGAGAACAGCGATAGTAAATCAGAACCACTTGCAGAATTGAGTGATAATGATTCGTGGGGAAATTCGTCATCAGACACTGAAAACAATTTACGACTTTGCTCAGTGATGTGCGAACTTGGCGCTATATTTAAAATTTCAGTGTTTTTGGTTTGATTATATTATTGAATTAAATGTATTATTATTATATTATTATTATTTTTTATGATTATTTATTAAATTATAATTTATGATTTCGTGTTTCAAGTTTTATCCTATCCGGGATGTTTACTAGAATCTTGTTCGGACAGATTTCAGTGAGTTATTACAGGCCTAAGAATTACAGGCCTACAATATAAAACGCCAAATTTCCATGCAAAATAATGGTACCGCTTTCAGCACCAAAAATCTGAAATAATCATACCGCCGGGGCGGTTAATCATTTTACTTGCCTGTAGAAAAGGACTAAAGAAACATTACCTGGCCCCTTTACATGCCATGTTCCTGCGCCTAATCTTTGCTCTACCATTAGCACAGACTGATTACAGGACTAGATCAGGGAAAGCATAAGATCACATGTGGGGGGGGGTTGTGATGAGGGGGGGCTTTTTTTTTTTTTTTTTTTTCCCTTGTTCAGAATGACTCATCTAATGACTCCCTGAGGAAAAGGAGTAGCCACTCCTAGGGAACAATATTCAAATCTGAACTCATGTGCCTGGCAGTTAGAGACCTGGAGGCGCCATAACTTGTAAGTAATCTTCCACAGAAAGGGCTGTAGATTTTCCGAAATAGCATTTTGGTTATGTTAATGCGGCCATTTCACATGCAAATATTGCTTAATGGAGTTTTTTTCATTAACCCACTTGGCTGGCTTGCTGATATAATTCTGTAAACTGGAAGATTACTGCTCTCTAGATAGTAAATGACCTTTCTGGAAATGTACAAAGTGGCATTTGTTTCCCAGTAACCTGCAGTTGTTCTGCGTTTTAAATGTGCAGAATAAGCTTCTTGTATTGGGCTGTTTAATTTCCTTCGTCTGATCCCGCTGGGTTCCTCTGCAGCTATATGCTGCCTCATTCCCCAGGCGTGCGCGATTGTAGCACCTGGTGCTTCCACGTTTATAATAAGGAATCAAAATAGCTGCAGAGGCAACTAAGGTGGGGGTGGGGGGGGGGAGAAACGTTGCTGGTATAGAGATCTGATAGCAGCTTCATGCCCAGGAGATGATGCGGTACGATCGGGGAGAGGGGGGCCGCATGTGACCCACCTGCTGAAAATAGCAGGAGGCTCCTTGGGAGCTGCTCTCTTCGTTTTTGCTGTCCCGCTGTATGAATCAGTGCGAGACCTCCATCTCAGGGAAGGATGACGATAATAAATTTGATGTTTTGCAGCCAAGTTCCAGTCTTTGTGCAGATTCATCAGAAGTGGAGGAAACTTTACGTGGGCGAGTGCCAGGGGCCAGGAGTGCGGACAGACTTCGAGATGGTCCATTTAAGAAAAGTGCCGAATCAGTACACGCACTTGTCGGGACTCCTGGACATCTTCAAATCCAAAATTGTATGTACACAGGTATTCGGCAATGAGAGAAGACTGATGGTTCATATTTATTTTTCCCCAGATGTAGGATACAGCCTACATTTAAAGTTCTAGATAAAGCCCAACTCTGATCTCAGAAAAGTGTATTTGAAACTAATAGGGCCTGTCAGCACCTGTGGTAGTGAGCTCTTGCTGATACTCAACTTGGGGTTCCCCGGGGTGCGGAGTCGAAGCCCCAGCCTGCTTCTTCACCAGAGCCCCTGATGGTGGGGATGGACTTGCAGCAGGCTGCGACCAGGTCGCGGTCCCCAGGTACGCCCAGCTGAGGTTGAGACCACTCGCGGGAGCAGAGTATAATGGGAAGAGGCAATGGAATCCGATAGGCTAGCCGAGGTCAGGATAGGAGGAAAACAAGCAAGGTCAGAGAACGAAGCCAGGGTCGGTACACAAGTAGTCAATGTAGGATTCAGACAGTAGTAACACACAGGAGCTCCGACAACTAGGAAGTTGCTCAGCCAAAGTGGGCTAGACTGAGCATGTCTTATATAGACAAGCAAACTAGGAGGCGGGCCAGGAAGTGATGGAAGGGAAGGAAATAAAACCCAGAGGATAGCAGACGACGCCCATAGGTGAGCACAGACAGTCCACACATGTGAAAGGAATCAGGAGCAGCAAGGAGATAAAAATAAACAAGAGGCTAACTTGTGACAGGGCCTTTATTACTACAGCCAGATACTGCAAATACAAGGGTGATAATTATCTTTGCTAGAGGTGTGAGGCACATAACCCAAATTTAAATTACATTCTATTTATCTGTAGGAGAGTCTTGGAAAAGAATTGTGGGTTAGTAGTTAAGTTGTTTATAAATTTATCATTCAGAGTCATTGTGTTCCTACTCCGTCCCAAGGAAAGGGATGCCAATTTAAAGCAGAACTTTACCCATAACAACTTGTTAAAAAAATAATGTTCTTTAGCGAGGAACACACATTCTGCATTAATAATTATGCCACCAAAATTAGTGCATGCTGTAAATTGGCTCCAGCATTGCTCCTGTTCCTTCTTGCTGGAAGCTGCCATTTTGCTGAAGCCCAGAGCCCCTGAGCAACAGTAAATCTTTAGGCTGTCAGCAGATCGGCCTCTACAATTTTGGCACCGTGCTGAAAAATAGAGAGCAACTGAGCATGTGCAGAGTAGGGTGACACAGTGTATTACTACATTTTAAACACTATGAGAACTTATTATTAATGTTTTACATAGCTATACCTAGAAAAAGGGGCCAGCCTGAAGTGATCTGGCAGGACTTAATTTTGTGACTAAAGTTCTACTTTAATAACTGATATTGATTACCTTAAAAGAATTACCTAAAATTGGGTTTGAGAGAATGCTACCCCCAATAAGTAACATTATACTGTATTTTCTGGCGTATAAGACGACTTTTTAACCCATGAAAATCTTCTCAAAAGTCGGGGGTCGTCTTATACTCCGGTATACGGCATGCTGACACTTGGTGTCAGGGCGGCACTTTTTAGGGGGGGGGGGCGGTGCGGTTCTTGTCCCATAGAAATGTTGATTCTGAAAGGAAAGTAAAGGTTTTCTGACAAATCTGTTGGGGTCTACTCATTTATGCTGAGCACTGTACATATCCATGCATCACCATTAAAACATAAGGATCCAATTTACAAAACATGGAACAGGTGTGTTGAGTGCGAGTGTGGTCACAGATCTAAACGTTTTGCATCTAGCTTCATCAGGAGAAGATAGGTAATTACAAATTAGAGCAGCCTTTCTCAAACTCTCAACATAGAGGAACCCTTGAAATAACGTTCTGGTCTCAGGGAACCCCTGTTAAAGTTACCATGTCTACAACTCATGATACATTAGTGTGATGGTCAGTATGTAGAATGCTCCTCACATTTTGGGACATTGGGAAGAATTACCCCCTTACAGATAGCTTAAAAGATCAATGGTGTCAATGGAAGCTTATCTGAGAGGCAGAAATTGCTCATAGCTCAAGGGACCCTTAACCTCAGGAGGAACCCTAGTTGAGAAACCCTGTACTAGAGTGAAACCGAGAAGATCTACTGTGGTTTATGGAGGGGGAGAGAGTTCTATATAAGCCCCTGTAGGTAAGAAAGTCCTGGAGAAACCAAAAGCATTCAGAAGTGAAATAACAGTTTGTAGGAGATGCACCTAAAAGCATTCAAACTAGAACGTGTCCATTAGGAACGTCAGAAAACAAAATACCCAGTTGATATGGTCTATGGCAGCAATGGGCAAACTACGGCCCGCGGGCCGTATACGGCCCGGCGGACCTTTTAATCCGGCCCGCGGAGCTAGGCTCCTCTCACAGTCCGCCCTGAAGACCGGTGTAACATGAAAATCTGTCTCCTATGAGGATCTGTCCCCCTCGACGTATCTGCGCATGTGCCGGAGATCGCCGATCGGCTGCTAATGCCTGAAACTGGCACATGCGCAGATACGTCGAGGGGGACAGATCCTCATAGGAGACGAATTTTCATGCTACACCGGAACGGCGAGAGGAACAAAGGCGGAGCAAAGGTAAGTGAATTGACACAGGGGGACTTGGGGACTTAATATGGGGGATGAATTAATATGGGGAATGAATTACTATATGGGGGATGAATTAATATGGGGAATGAATTACTATATGGGGGATGAATTAATATGGGGGATGAATTACTATGGGGGATGAATTACTATGGGGGATGAATTACTATATGGGGGATGAATTACTATATGGGGGATTAATTACTATATGGGGGATGAATTACTATGGGGGATGAATTACTATAGGGGGGATGAATTACTATAGGGGGGATGAATTACTATAGGGGGGATGAATTACTATATGGGGGATGAATTTGAATGAATAGGGGGGATGAATTACTATAGGGGATGCATTACTATATGGGGGGATGAATTACTATATGGGGGATGAATTGCTATATGGGGGATGAATTGCTATATGGGGGATGAATTGCTATATGGGGGATGAATTGCTATATGGGGGATGAATTACTATATGGGGGATGAATTACTATATGGGGGATGAATTACTATATGGGGGATGAATTACTATATGGGGGATGAATTACTATGGGGGATGAATTACTATAGGGGGGATGAATTACTATGGGGGATGAATTACTATATGGGGGATTAATTACTATGCTTACTATGGGGGAATATTACTATACTTACTATGGATGACACATACACATCATTCATCTACTCTTGGTCCGGCCCCCGGGTCCAATATATGAACCCATTGCGGCCCTCAAGTCAAAAAGTTTGCCCACCCCTGGTCTATGGTCACAGTGAGGTCCACCATTAGTAATTCCATTAACTAGAACAGAAAAGCGTTTCCCCCCTCCCAGCCAGGCAGACCTTTGTTGGGATCATGAACAATTGAGTACTGTCCGTGATACTTTTTTTATTTGCACTAACATACAATTTTGAGGACAAGCTTTCGGGGAATGTCCCCTTCTTCAAATCTAAGCAGGTACTGAAACTGTTTCAGTACTGCTTAGACCTGAAGAAGGGGACATTCCCCGAAAGCTTGTCCTCAAAATTGTATGTTAGTGCAAATAAAAAAAGTATCACGGACAGTACTCAATTGTTCCTGTCGCAAATGCACTAATACGGCTACAATCACCTCAAGCAAATTGCCAAATTGGGATCATGAAGAATTGATATAAATAGAGGGGGGAAAAAAACAACTCTGGGCTATTTTTTTAAAGTGGTCCTTCCAGCCAATTCTAAAAAAAAAAAGAATAAAAATAACTATGGCTGCAGTACTCGCCTTCAATCTAACGCTCTATCCCACAGTACTCTTTTATTGCCATAAGATGTAGTTTTCAGGGTTAAATGAAGCCAAGCGTCGCGTCATAAGCCCTCCCATTTGGAGGACGTCACTGTGGCACCCTGCATTCACTGCATAATGATGCAAAAAGTGGCAATGACACTGAGGTGTCACATGACCAGCCTGGAAACTTTGGAAAAGGTTTTGTGTTTTCTTTTTAAATTATAACATTCAACCTTGAAGACCTCAGAGGAGGGAAGGGGGAGTGTCAAAGTCAGAGATCTGTGCTGGTAGGAATTCTGTAATGAGAGAAATATGGGGCGCACCATTGATAACTTCCTGCTACAAAAGTCCAAGTTGTCTGTCTCTGGCTCCATTGTTTTCAGTCTGATGCAAGCATTCAAATTAGAAAGTGAGACTGAAATCAGAACTCCTGATCTGCAGAGTTGTCCTAGGAAGTACTGATGCCACTGGATTAGCATGTTGGGCAGATAACTGGCCTTTTTATGTTTAGGAGAAATCAGCAGTGGCAGCCTTCAGATTCTTCCAGCACAGATCTCCCCAAAGATTCTTCCCTGGTCCTTCTTCTTTTTCCGGAAGACATTGCTGACGCTGCTCATAAGCAGCCGACCATGATGTATACTGGAACTGGGCTTTCTGTACCAGGAATTTGGCAGCAGGGAGTGTCCGAACGGTGAGCAATTTAAAGCTGACGTTTTAGTAACATTACAAGTTTGCATGAATACATTCCTGTCACAAAATATAATAACGGTATAACTTTAAAAAAATGTTGATGCACATTTAAGGTCTGAAGATTAATTAGAACCCTCAAACATTATATATTTTCTGAAAGCAGAGACCCTGAAGAATGAAATATTGGTAGTTGCCACTGGGATTGATGCAACTGTTTAGCATATATGTTACTAAAAATATGGTTTTGATAAAGTAAATTTTAGAACCAACTAAACAATGTATCACCCTTGTTTTCTGGGCAAAATATAAAAGATGAAGCTATTGTGAGTGAATAACAACTAGACATGTCAAGCCTCTAATATTGTGAGTGCCCATTAAATGGCAACAAGATACAGTACCCAAAATTGTCCATAGATGAAGCTTTAAAAGCCTTTACATGTCATCAGTTTGAAATTTTATTTATTGTAACTTTTATTTATTTTTTTCACTTCTCTTTATTGCTATCACATAGGTACTATGCCCCCTATGTGATAGCATAATGGACATGCCAGGTCCTTATTAAGGAGTTGCAGGGGTCTATTAGATGTCACCTCTGTGCACCCTATTGAAGTTTGAGGAGTTCATTTCCCAGTCACAGCAGCCAGGGAACTACGGCCCTGAAACCGGAAGTTATTAAATACTGTGTCAGGGATTAAATGAGGTTGATATCAAGACAAATTCTGGCACTTATGCTAGTTCTCCTTTCAATATGTTGAGTCAGCCATTCTTTAAATTATTCATCCATAATGCCATCCATTCTGAGTACCTGAAACTAAAAGTGCTGCCTAAAAGCAGCATGCCGTTTGTTGTCACCCGCCTGCTGAGGGGTGGGTGAAGCCAAGGCCTCACTAGCAAGTAGAAAGCAGAAGGGGAACCAGCACATTTTTATTGGATAAAGGCAGAGTGTCAGAAAGATGAGCTCATCAATGTGCCTTCTCCAATCACTGTCTCGTCACAACCTGGGCTCAGAGGAAGTGGGTTGAATGATGCTGACCATCAGAATGAAGGCTAGCTTAAGATTGATATATTGGATGTTTGCTGTTGGTATTTATTTACATGAAAAATTATATTTTGTCTGTTTTGTAGGGCTGTCCCCTTACTGCCTTCCCACCTGTGAACATTGCAATCCGCTTCACTTATATTCTGCAGGACTGGCAGCAGTACTTCTGGCCACAGCAGCCTCCAGGTAGGACAGTACAGACCCCCCTAACTGCCACATTGCCACTGAGCCTCAGTACAGCTCCCTTTCCCTTCTTCCCTTTCCATTCTTTTTTCCTTGTGCTTTTCTTTTTCTCTTTGTGTATCCTTTTTCTTTCCTTACCTTTTTTTCCTTTTTGTCCATTTTTTTTATTTTCATTATTAAGTTTTTGTTTAGACCTTCAGCAAAGTGTACAGATCATGGCAGTTAATTAACAGCCACCATATGGTAACAAAAACCATAGTCATAGAAGCATATAAACAATACCTGCCAGGATCTCATAAAGTCACCTCTGCCCCCTCCGAAACTGAATATCGGGTCACGGTTTGCATTAAAAAAAAGAAAAAAAGAATGAAAATACCAGTGCCATAAAAACATCAGGTATGATTGAAGAGAGAGCTCCCAGCACATATACCGTACAGAGAGTCAACTAAGACCTTGTGGTAATTAGGGATCCTAATGGCCTTGTTTTAGGAAATAATTTTTATTTATTTTATTTCAGATGCTTGTATAGCGCTGTCAGTTTTACGCAGCGCTTTACACATATACAGAGGGGCAAAAAAGTATTTAGTCAGCCACCAATTGTGCAAGTTCTCCCACTTAAAAAGATAAGAGAGGCCTGTAATTGGCATCATAGGTAGACCTCAACTATGAGAGACAAAATGAGAAATAAAATCCAGACAATCACATTGCCTGATTTGGAAAGAATTTATTTGCAAATTATGGTGGAAAATAAGTATTTGGTCACCTACAAACAAGCAAGATTTCTGGCTCTCACAGACCTGTACCTTCTTCTTTAAGAGGCTCCTCTGTCCTGCACTCATTACCTGTATCAATGGCACCTGTTTGAACTTGTTATCAGTATAAAAGACACCTGTCCACCAAATCAAACAGTCACACTCCAAACTCCACTATGGTGAAGACCGAAGAGCTGTCGAAGGACACCAGAAACAAAATTGTAGACCTGCACCAGGCTGGGAAGACTGAATCTGCAATAGGCAAGCAGCTTGGTGTGAACAAATCAACTGTGGGAGCAATAATTAGAAAATGGAAGACATACAAGACCACTGATAATCTCCCTCGATCTGGGGCTCCACGCAAGATCTCACCCCGTGGGGTCAAAATGATCACAAGAACGGTGAGCAAAAATCCCAGGACCACACGGGGGGACCTAGTGAATGACCTGCAGAGAGCTGGGACCAACGTAACAAAGGCTACCATCAGTAACACACTACGCCGCCAGGGACTCAGATCCTGCAGTGCCAGACATGTCCCCCTGCTTAAGCCAGTACATGTCCGGGCCCGTCTGAAGTTTGCTAGAGAGCATTTGGATGATCCAGAAGAGGATTGTGAGAATGTCATATGGTCAGATGAAACCAAAATAGAACTGTTTGGTAGAAACACAACTCGTCGTACTGTGAAGCATGGGAGTGGCAACATCATGCTTTGGGGCTGTTTCTCCGCAAAGGGACCAGGACGACTGATCCATGTACAGGACAGAATGAATGGGGCCATGTATCGTGAGATTTTGAGTGCAAACCTCCTTCCATCAGCAAGGGCATTGAAGATGAAACGTAGCTGGGTCTTCCAACATGACAATGATCCCAAACATACCGCCCGAGCAACGAAGGAGTGGCTTCGTAAGAAGCATTTCAAGGTCCTGGAGTGGCCTAGCCAGTCTCCAGATCTCAACCCCATAGAAAACATTTGGAGGGAGTTGAAAGTCCGTGTTGCCCAGCGACAGCACCAAAACATCACTGCTCTAGAGGAGATCTGCATGGAGGAATGGGCCAACATACCAGCAACAGTGTGTGCCAACCTTGTGAAGACTTACAGGAAACGTTTGACCTCTGTCATTGCCAACAAAGGATATATAACAAAGTATTGACATGAACTTTTGATATTGACCAAATACTTATTTTCCACCATAATTTGCAAATAAATTCTTTCCAAATCAGCCAATGTGATTGTCTGGATTTTTTTTTCTCATTTTGTCTCTCATAGTTGAGGTCTACCTATGATGCCAATTACAGGCCTCTCTCATCTTTTTAAGTGGGAGAACTTGCACAATTGGTGGCTGACTAAATACTTTTTTGCCCCACTGTATATTGTACATTCACATCAGTCCCTAACCCTCAAGGGGAGTACAATCTAAGGTCCCTAACTCACATCCATACATACACATATTAGGGCCAATTTAGACAGGAGCCAATTAACCTACCAGCATGTCTTTGGAGTGTGGGAGGAAACCGGAGTACCCAAAGGAAACCCACGCAGGCACAGGGAGAACATGCAAACTCCAGGCAGGAGGTGCCGTGGCTGGGATTCGAACCAACAACCCTAGTACTGCCAGGCGGAAGTGCTAACCATTTAGCCACTGTGCTGCCCAAAATCATACAATGAGAATATTGTACACACAATGAGAATATTGGATGAATGATTTTCCGTTTTTTTTTTTTTGTTTTTTTGGGCACACAAGTCTCTAGATCGCAAAAAAAATCTAATTTGACAGAATAGAATTTTGGAAGTGATGTAATATATTGTATATGTATTGGATTTTCAGATGAAAAGCGTACTAATTAAATGAATCACAATTGTATGATCTGGTATTGTACAAACGATCCGATTATCGTACGATTTCTTTGAAAGCTGTATTTTTCGTACACTTTTCTGATCGTTTGATGAGGCTTTAGGCTGGCCGTACAAGAGTCATTTTCTCTCGTTCAAACCCACTGGTTGAATTAAAGAAAATGACTTAATTCCCCTATCAACACACTGGGTGAGAATGGGGGGATCCCTCCTGCCATGCCTTTGTATTTTGACAGTGGGAAGATTTCCCCACAGTCAGAATACACTCATCCGCACCACTGGCTATAGCAAGTGGTGCTGATTAGGAGACCATTTTCCAACAGGCTGGTTGTACACAAGGTGATCGATAAATTGACTTGTGTATAACCAGCCTGTCCATACATAGATTGAAATTCAGTTGGTCACTGCTTAACTGGCCGAATTTTGATCCATGAGTGACCAGTTTAAGTAAGAATGACAGGTTAAGTAAAGGGGTGGGGATTAAAAAGAGGGGGATCCAAAGAGATAAGTACAAGGGGGAAAATAAAAACACATTGGGGGGTAGGAGGAGGAAGGAAAGGGAAAGAACATGGAGTCTATAGAGTGTAGTGATATGCAGGTTACACTATCTAGCACAGAATTGCCTATTGAGGAAAGGTCTGGGTTACCTGGACCTAGATGTAGGAGTGGTATTCCTGCGTGAATTGGAAGTTATGCCAATATTACCAGGTTTTCCGGAAATGTTCATCTTTACGCTGCAGAGCAGCATTCAAGCTCTCCATATCATTCAGCTCGTTCTCCACTGGTATCCATTATCCACCCATCAGAGGGGTCAGTACGTCTCCACTTTTGCAGAATACATTTTCTGGCAAGACTGAGAAGGTGGATCAAGAGAGATACCTTGTGCCTGCGTTTCGAAAGTGGGGTTAGAATTTTGTCTTTCTTTTCCTTTCTATTCCATACGATAAATATACCAGTACTGTCAGCCATATTGAAGATGAAGTTTAATTTACTTATATTTTGTCTTCCCTTGCCAATTAACCACTTCAAGTCCAGACACTTTTACCGCCTTCCTGTCCAAACCAATTTTCAGCTTTCAGCGCTATCACACTTTGAATGACAATTGCGCTGTCATGCAACACTGTACCCATATGAATTTTTTAGCATTTTTTTGAGACAGAAAAAACTTTATTTTGGTGGTATTTATTCACCACTGGGATTTTTTTAATTTTTTTTGCTATGTAAATAAAAAAGTCCAAACATTTTGAAAAAAAGCGTTTTTGCAAATGATATTTCATCATAAATCTTGGCCAAAATTTATTCCGTTATCTTTTTAGTAAAAAAAAAAAAAAAAACCAAATTAGTTTATAATCAAAAATTATAATTTTTGAAATTTTTTTTTACATTTTTATTTTCTTTTCTTTATATTCCTATTTTTTTGGGTTTTTTTTTTACATACTGTCACCCTGGTGACACTGTACAGCTTGTGGGGGGTGATGAAGGTTTTTTTTTTTTTTTTACACTGATTGCTTTTACACCCATAAAGGCTGTAAAAACAATAATTTCTCCTTCTCTCTGGCTGAATTCTTGCAGCCATTGAGAACTACTGTGTGATCTGTGATTGGTCACAGCTTGTCACATGGTACAAGGCTGTTGTGAATAGCCTTGTACCATGTGACCTCTGTGATCATTTACAGATTTCACACATAGTAAGCAATGATGTCAGAAGTGACATCTTGCTTACTACTCTGCATGTGATCACTGATTGGCCAGTCAGTGGTCACATGATCAGGACCTCACACAGAGGTTCTGTCCAATGACCGGTGTTCCACTGTGTCCGGAGGACACAGCGGGCATCGGATCCCAGGGAGCGCGCACAAGCAGGGGGCGGGGAGGTCGTTTATAAACGGCCACCCAACCCTGCACTGCCACCGTGCGGCTGTTTTATATACAACAACCGGACAGGAGGTGGTTAAACCCTTTCTGTTGCTGCCTTTAAGAGGATCTAAATGCCAGGAGGCATAGACAGGCATTCCAATCATGTGACCGCTGTAATTGGCTGTCAAAGTGATCACATGATCAGAAAGCTCCCGAATGCAAGTATACATCGGGAGCTTTCAGTGACATGTTAGTTACTATGCTGTGAGTGTGTTCTCAGCATAGTAGTCAGTTTACCTAAAGACGGATATATGCGGCCGCTTGTTGTTAAAGCCCAGCTGAAGAGAAACTGCATGTATGTGGTCAGCCGGCGGGAAGCAGTTAAATATTAAATAATATACCGGCAGATCATATCTGGTGGGAGGGGCTGGCAGGGTTCCATATGTAGACCCACATCCACCAACTCCTGTGCTCAGTGACTCAGGTCAGAGGAAGGCCAATTGAATAAAATGATAATGTTCATCCAACACTGATCAAAGGTTATGCAGCTCTAACACATAGCTGGGCAAGCTCGATATAAACTGTAGTAGAGAACAAAAAAAAACAAAGTGCACCAATCTTGCTTATTACCTCAGTAAACCGTTCGTAAATGTATTAATAAATTATACTCACAAGAGTAGCAGTAAAAAGGCATATAACATCCAAAACCAACACAGGGTTAGAAGGCACGTGCGAGTTCCATCCGGAAGGGAGATAAACTCTTGGTCAAGCTGATACAATGTATCGTTTCCGCAAATATTAGTATCATCTTTTTGCTTGTATCCGTTTCCATTTGTGATCATATGTTTTTATCTATGTTTTGTATGCTACAGTGGGGATCGAAAGTTTGGGCACCCCAGCTAAAAATTTGTATTAATGTGCATAAAGAAGCCAAGGAAAGATGGAAAAATCTCCAAAAGGCATCAAATTACAGATTAGACATTCTTATAATATGTCAACAAAAGTTCGATTTTATTTCCATCATTTACACTTTCAAAATAACAGAAAACAAAAAAATGGCGTCTGCAAAAGTTTGGGCACCCTGCAGAATTTATAGCATGCACTGCCCCCTTTGCCAAGCTGAGACCTGCCAGTGTCATGGATTGTTCTCAATCATCGTCTGGGAAGACCAGATGATGTCAAGCTCAAAGGTTTTAAATGCCCAGACTCATCTGACCTTGCCCCAACAATCAGCACCATGGGTTCTTCTAAGCAGTTGTCTAGAAAACTGAAACTGAAAATAGTTGACGCTCACAAAGCTGGAGAAGGCTATAAGAAGATAGCAAATCGTTTTCAGATGTCAATATCCTCTGTTCGGAATGTAATTAAGAAATGGCAGTCATCAGGAACAGTGGAAGTTAAAGCAAGATCTGGAAGACCAAGAAAATTATAAGACAGAACAGCTCGCAGGATTGTGAGAAAAACAATTCAAAACCCACGTTTGACTGCACGATCCCTCCAGAAAGATCTGGCAGACACGAGTTGTGGTACACTATTCCACTATAAAGAGATACTTGTACAAATATGGTCTTCATGGAAGAGTCATCAGAAGAAAACCTTTTCTACGTGCTCACCACAAAAATCATCGTTTGAACTTTGCAAATGAACATATAGACAAGCCTGATGCATTTTGGAAAAAAGTTCTGTGGACCGATGAGGTTAAAATTGAACTTTTTGGCTGGAATGAGCAAAGGTACGTTTGGAGAAGAAGGGGCACAGAATGTAATGAAAAGAACCTCTGTCCAACTGTTAAGCATGGGATTGGATCAATCATGCTTTGGGGTTGTGTTGCAGCCAGTGGCACAGGGAACATCTCACGAGTAGAAGGAAAAATGGATTCAATAAAATTTCAGCAAATTTTGGATGGTAACTTGATGCCATCTGTGAAAAAGCTGAAGTTAAAGAGAGGATGGCTTCTACAAATGGATAATGATCCTAAACACACCTCGAAATCCACGGGGGATTACATCAAGAGGCGTAAACTGAAGGTTTTGCCATGGCCTTCACAATCTCCTGACCTCAACATAATTGAAAATCTATGGATAGACCTTAACAGAGCAGTGCGTGACAGACAGCCCAGAAATCTCAAAGAACTGGAAGACTTTTGTAAGGAAGAATGGGCAAAGATACCTCAAACAAGAATTGAAAGACTCTTGGCTGGCTACAAAAAGCGTTTACAAGCTGTGATACTTGCCAAAGGGGGCAGTACAAGATATTAACTCTGCAGGGTGCCCAAACTTTTGCAGACGCCATTTTTTTGTGTTCTGTTATTTTGAAAGTGTAAATGATAGAAATAAAATCTAACTTTTGTTGACAAGCACATTAATACAAATTTTTAGCTGGGGTGCCCAAACTTTCGATCCCCACTGTATGTATGTTATTATTTGTTATTACACTTTAGCCCCCTCCCCCCCCAACGAGGCCATCCCGCCCATTAGGGCAGGCTCTTTGATAGAGCAGCACTATATTAATATTTAGGGGTGGCTTATCTCTGTGTGATTAGCTCTGAGGAAGAAGGGACCCCCCTTCGAAAAGTGTCACCTTTACCAATAGTTTATCTCCCTTCCGGATGGAACTCTTGTGAGCAGGGGCGGACTGACCATTTGGAAACTCGGGCACTGCCCGAGGGCCCGGGGTCAGTACGGGGCCCCATGAGATGCCCCTGGTACCTTTTTCATAGGCTTTTTTGAGTTTGGGCAAGGACACAGGGGCCCCATGATCCCCTATTGCCCGGGGGCCCCATGAGTTGTCAGTCCACCCCTGCTTGTGAGTATAATTTATTAATACATTTACGAACTGTTTACTGAGGTAATGCGCAAGGCTGGTGCGCTTTGTTTTTTATGTTCTCTACTACATTCCCTAAGTAGCACCCTGCCTCTTTATTTATCTCAAGAGCTCTACGCTGTGATGCAAGCATCTTGCAGGTACTTGAGATTTATCCAAAAAAATAAAATGACTTGATGTCAGGAGGAGTAGGTCTTCATCAGCAGGTGTATGTGCATGTAGATGACCCTAGGTAATGCTCACATATGCTGAGCCTCCATAATTGAAAGGACTGCAACCCAATGAATGAAAGAAATAGCTCAGGGAGGAAAGAGTTGGATAATGCTGGCGTTCCCCTAACCAGGAAATAAGATGGGCTCTTTCCGTAGCTTCTAATGCACATTGTGAGAAGCCCATAGCGTGCAGTGAAATCAGCGTAAGCAATGTCAGTAAAGGAGAGGAGCTGGTACAAGACTGAAGGGAAGGAGTCTGGATCAGTTAAAGTGTTAACTGTAGGCAAGTATCTATAGAGACAGTTGAAATACATTTTCCTGAACAGTCTGTCCTGCCAAGAATGTTTTACTTCTGTTCATCTGGTGTCCTAATTCTGACAGCATAGACAGTTCCTGACCTTTCCTTCTCCCAAATGCAGTCATAGCTATAGAACTTGTTTAAGACTGTGAGTGGACAGTGAAACAACGGAACAACACATGTATCATTTGTCTTATGTCTCCATACAGTTTACATTTTTTTTAACCTTAAGATGTTAACAAATAAACCTGATGTAAGCTGGAACTGAGAGGATTTCTGGTTGATCGCTGTAGGTGTACGCTTTGCATGCACCTGCCTCATCGAACAAGTCCGTGTGCATGTTTAGGTTAACGATTGACCTGGTTATTTTGCTGTAATGTATATTGTGTACTATATATATTGTTATTAATAGGGTCAATGTTATGTCTTTAATAGACATTGATGCTGTTATTGGGGGAGAAGTTGGAGGACTGGAATTTGGAAAACTTCCGTTTGGCGCCTGTGAGGACCCAATAAGGTGGGTATAATGGATCATGTGTGTTGTGTAATGAGACCTTTTTTGTTAGTAGGGAACAAAACCACGAATGGATAGCTGGAATCTGGTTCGTACAGACACATCTCCTGTACTGAAATGACTTACTGATTTCACAGCACACTGTGAGCTTCTCCTAGTGTACATTAAAAGCTGCAGCAAGTGAGAGAGAGCCCGTCTCATTTCCTGGCTGGAGGACATCCAGCATCATCCCTAGCCCTTTACCCCCGGTTCACATATATGCGGCCGTGCGGGCCACGTTTTGCGTGGGTACGAAAGCCCGTTCATTTGAATGGACTCCCGTGCCCCGGGTCACGCAGAGAAGTCGTCCCTGCACTTCTTTGAAAATCGCAGCCCGCTCGGGAACCTCGGTTCCCAGTGTGGTTGCGATTTCCAGTGCGGGCGGTGTACCATTAGAATTAATGGCACCCTCCCACGGGTTTGCATTCTTCTGTCTGGGTGGTGCGGCTGCACAGATTTTTGTGTGGATCAGCAACGGCACCAGCCGCACATATGTGAACCTAGCCTTACTCCCCAGCCTGTCTCTGGCCCACCATTTTCATTCGCTGAATTTCAGCTCTTTCAATCATAGAGGCTCAGCATCACATCTGGGTGTCACCTAGGGCAGATTGCATGCAAATGCAGCCTGCCTAGGAATGGCCACTCCTCCATACTGATACCCATCCATCAAGGCATTTTAGTATTTGCATAACTACCAGCCCCACTGTTTGCTTCAGGACTAAGGGCTCTTGAGAGGACTGGTGAGGCAGGGTGCTGTGATGCATTCAGGATGTTATGTACAACAACCTGTAGTCCCCTTCCATTATTCCATTAGCCGTGATCTGCCTGCGTTTCATAGACAAGGATTCAGTGGTGATACCACTGGCTTTTAAACTATGTAGTGAAAATGTAAAGACTTTTTTTTTTTTTTTTTAATTCCATTAGCATGTTGATAATGGGGCAGGGAGGTACCAGGGGATGCAAAACAAGCCAGATTAAACTTCAGCTTTAGATCTCGGCTCCAGCAAAGTGCTAAATGCACAGAAATGCATACATGGGAACTGTTTTACCTGCCAGTGGACTTGTATTTCTTTCTTTCCACCCTGAGATCTACACATCTCTGCCACACAGCACATTCCATTCACATTGTTTATAGCATATGAATTTGTAATAACTGTAGTAGGGGCAATCCGTTGGCCATATGCATTACTATCTGTACAGTGTTCTTTATATTCACCAACAGCTGTACAAGTCCAAGGGCCTGTCTGATTGGATATAAACTAAAAGCATTGTTTACGTAGGTCGTCTCTTTTCATAGTTTTTGTAAATCTAAAGAAAGATATAAAAAGTTTGTACACGCTGGCGCTGGTGCAGTTCTCGTAGTTCATTGATTCTTCTTGCCATTCAGTAATTGCCTTCCCATACGGGAGGTACGAGCAGACAACTTACTAAGGCTATGTTCATACTAGCTTTGTCAGCAGGCGTCAGACAGGAATTTGGGAAGCATTTTTAACACTTCTCAAATGCCTATGAAAATTCTACACATGGCAGCACACAGTGCTGTTCACAGTGAAGTGTTAGCCTCGTGTCGCGGCAAAACTGACTCCTCATGTCCAGTCAGGAGGAGTTGAAGCCTCCCATTCAAGTCTATGGTGACGCTTCTCAAACGCCTGGCAGGCATTTGTGGAGCTTTTGCGAGGCGTTAATACCATAAAACTTCATTATAGGCGTTTGTGGAGCTGTTTTAACGCTTTGCAAACGCCTATCAAACTCCTCAAAAACGCGCATAGGGCATTTGGGGAGCATTAAAAACGCTTCACGTTATAGGGGCATTTGACAGGAGTTAGAAATAGTCTAGTGTGAACATAGCTTTAGAGTCTCCAAGATCCTGACATTGCAATGTAAAACCAGCAATGTTAGAAAAAAAAAATGCACACTTTACCTGCAAAAAGATGTGCATTTCATGTGTTTTTTTTTTTTTTAACAACAAAAGGTGAACTTGGCCTTTAAAGTGGTCACAAAGGTAAAAGGCTTTTTTTTTTTTTTTTTTTTTAAACCATAATACTTTTTGCATACTCACCTGAGCCCGATCTCAGTCCAGCGCTTTGCACTCAGCTCCCCTCCTGTCTCTCATAGGCTTAGCTGAGAGAAGGTGGAGCCAATGGCTCACACTGCTGTCAGTCAGAAGTTGTGAGCAGTGCCTGGGCCAATATTCCTTTCTTAACTTTACGTATAAATATTAGTATCCAGTTATATTGTGTAGATTTAGGAAAGAATTCAGGCCTTTTTAAAAACAATACTGATTTGGCCAGAACCAGCTATTGAGGGAGTCTTTTCTACATTTCCTCCACTCTTACTGTAAATAAGCCTTTCCGTATTTGGAGATTAAATCTCTTTTCCTCCAGACATAGAGTTCCCCCTTGTCCTCTGTAATGACCCTAAACTGAATAACTCTACACAGAGTTCACTATATGAACCACTGATGTATTTATACACGGAGATCATATCCCCCTTATGTATTATACATGGAGATCATATCCCCCTTATGTATTATACATGGTGATCATATCACCCCTTATGTATTATACATGGTGATCATATCCCCCCTTATGTATTATACATGGAGATCATATCCCCCTTATGTATTATACATGGAGATCATACCCCCCCCCCCTTATGTATTATACATGGAGATCATATCCCCCCTTATGTATTATACATGGAGAACATATCCCCCTTATGTATTATACATGGAGATCATATCCCCCCTTATGTATTATACATGGAGAACATATCCCCCTTATGTATTATAAATGGAGATCATATCCCCCCCCTTATGTATTATACATGGAAATCATATCCCCCCTTATGTATTATACATGGAGATCATATCCCCCCTTATGTATTATACATGGTGATCATATCCCCCCTTATGTATTATACATGGAGATCATATCCCCCCTTATGTATTATACATGGAGATCATATCCCCCCTTATGTATTATACATGGAGATCATATCCCCCCCTTATGTATTATACATGGTGATCATATCCCCCTTATGTATTATACATGGAGATCATATCCCCCTTATGTATTATACATGGAGATCATATCCCCCCTTATGTATTATACATGGTGATCATATCCCCCTTATGTATTATACATGGTGATCATATCCCCCCTTATGTATTATACATGGAGATCATATCCCCCCTTATGTATTATACATGGAGATCATATCCCCTCTTATGTATTGTACATGGAGATCATATCCCCCCCTTATGTATTATACATGGAGATCATATCCCCCCTTATGTATTGTACATGGAGATCATATCCCCCCCTTATGTATTATACATGGAGATCATATCCCCCCTTATGTATTATACATGGTGATCATATCCCCCCTTATGTATTATACATGGAGATCATATCCCCCCTTAATCTCCTCTTCTCCAGAGAGAATAAATTCAGTTCCTCTAATCTTCCCTCATAGCTGAGCTCCTCCATGCCTCGTATCAGTTTGGTTGCCCTTCTCTGCACTTTCTCAAGTTCCCTGATATTCTTTTTGTGAACTGGTGCCCAAAACTGAACTGCATATTCCAGATGAAGGTGTTGAGGCGGTTATCCCTGTACAAATACAGATGATAAAAAGCCAATGCTGAGATGTGATTTGAGGACAGGACTATAGATTTTGCTTTGCACTTTTTCGCTGTTAGCTAAGTGACCTGTTATGTTCAAATGCTTTTTTTTTCTTCAGAATTTTTTAAAGTGACTTTTTCTCCGACAGCTAAGAGAAATTTCTAGAATGCTTTTATATTCGCAATAGCGTGCTACTGCCCTCTACTGGTCTATGCTGTGTTGCTCCTTTTTACACATAGGGGTTGATATACTAAAGACAAATAGACTATACACTCTGCAAGGGCAGCTGCATTCGTTTTTCCCGGAGCTTATGGAATGTGGTGAAGCTCCATTTAGTTAAGAATATATTGGGGGGCAAATATTTGGATGATGGAAAACAGCAGAGCTTCACCACATCCACTAATCTCTGGGGTATGTGAGTGCAACTGTACTTGCAAAGTGCATAGTCTATTTGCCTTTAGTAATTCCACCCCAAAGTTTGCTGTACCGTACTGACCACTCAAGTCAACTAATTGCCATTTGTGCTTTTTTTTTTTTTTTTTTTTTTTTCTTTAACCTATTGTGTTAATTGTTTTATTATTGTAAAAAAGAAAAAAATGTGGCGCTAATACCATATACATCCCTCACCATTTAACATATATAAAACAATATATAAGTAAATAATAATACGGTGTAAATAAATGAAACAATGCATTGTTTCACTTATTTACACCGTATTATTATTTACTTATATATTGTTTTATATCTGTTAAATGGTGAGGGATTTATATGGTATTAGTGCCACATTTTTTTCTTTTTTATTGTTCACGTTTGTCAATAGGTATTTGATGGAATGTTAGCATCTTTACTTCTGTGAATAGTTGATAGGGACTTAGTTAGGAGCGCAGGAGGTCTCTCACACACATATGGTTTGTTATTGTGTTCATGAAATAAAATTCAGTTTGTAAAATTTAAAGTGGTTTCTAAAGGGAAATGGTTTTACCTTAATGCATTTTATGGATTAAGGTAGAAAACCACCTGCATGCAGCTCTCCCCCCAAATACTTACGTGAACTCTAGCTCAATCCAGCAATTTGCACAAGAGCAGCGTCTCTCTATCCTCATTGGACAGAGAAGCAGCAGCAGGAGCCATTGGCTCTTGCTATTGTCAATCACAGCCAGTGAGAAGAGAGAGGGCGGCAGGGCCAAGCCACACACTTTGTGTCAATGGACACACAGAGCCAGCTTAAGAGCAAGCATGCACGAGCATGCACGAGTGCCCCATAGCAAACTAAGGGGAAGGAGGTAGAAGTCAGAAATGACAGCAGGGGACCTGAGAAGGGAATTGGGGCTGCTTTGTGCAAAACCATTGTACAGAGCAGGCAAGTATGACATGTTTTTTATTTTATGAAAAAAAAATAGTGCATTCAGAATCACTTTAATTTTTTTTTCTTAACCACTTCCAGACCGGACACTTTTACTCCCTTCCTGACCAGGGCAATTTTCAGCTTTCAGCGCTATCACACTTTGAATGACAATTGCGCAGTCATGCAACACTGTACCCAAATTAATTTTTTACCATTTTTTTGAGACAGATAAAGCTTTATTTTGGTGGTATTTATTCACCACTGGGATTTTTATTTTTTTTGCTATGTAAATGAAAATGTCTAAACATTTTGAACAAAAGTGTTTTTTTTATAAAATTTTGCAAATAAATAATATTTCATCATAAATCTTTGCCAAAATTTTTCTGTTATCTTTTTAGTAAAAAAAAAAAAAATAAAAAATTAGTTTATAACCAAAAATTATAATTTTTAAACATTTTTCTTTACATTTTATTTTTTTTTATATATTTTTTTTTTTTTTTTTTTTTTTACATACTGTCACCCTAGCAGTACAGTGTCACCATGGTGACACTGTACTACTTGTGGGGGGTGATGAAGATTTTTTTTTTTTTACACTGCTTGCTTTTACACCCATATAGGATGTAAAAGCAATCATTTCTCTTTCTCTCTGTCTGCATTCTTGCACTCATTGAGAAGTACTGAGTGAGCTGTGATTGGTCACAGCTTGTCACATGGTACAAGGCTGTTGTGAATAGCCTTGTACCATGTGACCTCTGTGATCATTCACAGATTTCACACGTAGTAAGCAATGATGTCACAAGTGACATCTTGCTTACTACTTTGCATGTGATCACTGATTGGCCAATCATTGATCACATGATCGGGACCTCGTACAGAGGTCCCGTCCGACGATCGGTGTTTCACTGTGTCCGGAGGGCACAGCGGGCACCGGATCGCGGTGCTCCGCGCTCCCAGCGAGCACGCACAAGCAGGGTGCGGAGAGGCCGTTTATAAACAGCCACCCGACCCTGCACTGCCACCTTCCGCCCGTTTATATGCAACGGCCGGTCGGGAAGTGGTTAAACACTGGGGATGTATGTTTCACCTAGAGCACCCTCTAATGCCAATTTGTGCATAACCCTTGCTTAGAATTTACCTGCTCCTAAAATCAGAGGCCTTTTCCATAGCCATTAAGTGTTAGCTGAGGAAATGGCTCATTTACTTCCCTTCAGGGTAATCATGCAATGTAAGTGCACAGTGTGGCCATTTGCACAGAAGTCTGACCTTTTTTTAGGCTAAATTGCACATTGAAATCAACAGATTAAATGATACGTTAGACACAATAATTGGTGCAATCTGCAGGTAGGTTTTCCGTCTCACGAAGAAAATGTATAAGTGGTGAATAAATAGATGCAGACTTGTGGTAAGAAATCTAAATGACCTATCTTCCAGGGTGATATTTTAGATCTCGCAATGTTCCCTGCCTTCTGCTGTTATGCACTAAAGTGTCAGTATGCTACGCTTAACTGTACCTGCAATCATTGTGAGCCTGCTGAGAGTGGGAGACTGGCACTGCCGCTAGCGGTAAGCTGTCTGCCACCTGTGCGATGAACAACAAAATCCTCCGGTTTTTTATTTATCTTACTAATTATACATCAAATGTTCTTGCTTTTGTGCCAAGCGCCCACTGAAGTCTGTGATCATATTTGTAGGTTTTCTTTTGAATTGCAGATTTTTATTTGGTCCATACAGAAATATAGTTTAAAAGGTTTCTCCACTTTAAATAGGAAAAAGACCACCTTTCTCTCTTTCCACTTTAACCACTTCCAGACCGGACACTTTTATCCCCTTCCTGACCAGGCCAATTTTCAGCTTTTAGCGCTATCACACTTTGAATGACAATTGCGCAGTCATGCAACACTGTACCCAAATGAATTTTTTACCATTTTTTTGAGACAGATAAAGCTTTATTTTGGTGGTATTTATTCACCACTGGGATTTGTATTTTTTTTGCTATGCAAATGAAATGTCCAAAAATTTTGAAAAAAAAGTGTTTGCAAATAAATAATATTTCATCATAAATCTTAGCCGAAATGTATTCCGTTATCTTTTTAGTAAAAAAAAAGAAATCCAAATTAGTTTATAACCAAAAATTATAATTTTTAAACATTTTTTTTTACATTTTTATTTTTTTTTATATTATTTTTTATTTATTTATTTATTTTTTACATACTGTCACCCTAGCAGTACAGTGTCACCATGGTGACACTGTACTACTTGTGGGGGGTGATGAAGATTTTTTTTTTTTTTTTTTGTACACTGATTGCTTTTACACCCATATAGGATGTAAAAGCAATCATTTCTCTTTCTCTCTGTGTGCATTCTTGCACTCATTGAGAAGTACTGAGTGAGCTGTGATTGGTCACAGCTTGTCACATGGTACAAGGCTTTTGTGAATAGACTTGTACCATGTGACCTCTGGGATCATTCACAGATTTCACACGTAGTAAGCAATGATATCAGAAGTGACATCTTGCTTGCTACTTTGCATGTGATCACTGATTGGCCAGTCAGTGATCACATGATCGGGACCTCGTACAGAGGTCCCGTCCGACGATCAGTGTTTCACCCGACCCTGCAGTGCCACCGTCCGGCCGTTTATATGCAACGGCCGGTCGGGAAGTGGTTAAAGTGACCCCAATGCTAGCATAATATAATTTTCACCAGCTTTGCCCTGTAAAAGTTTCTTATTTACCTGTCTGAGAGGGGAAACGTTCCCCCCCCCCCCCCCCTCTTTTGCACAGGGTGCCTTTTTACTTTTTGACATTTCCAGGAGTGCCAGATAGTGTGACTCCCGGTAGGCTCTTTGGCTTCTCCCACTACGATGGGGCTGGTGGTAGAACCAAAATACCCAGCAGTGGATACTTTCTGCAGCAAGCCCGGAAGTGCCCAGGGCAGGAGTACCCAGGGCTCTGCAAGATGGACAAATTTAATCATTGCCTGCCAGACAGGCAAGTAATCTTTTACAGGGGAAAGCTAGTGGAAATCTATACAATAAAGGTCACTTTAGCATATGTACATGAAGCAATATTGAAGTGTAATTCCAATCAAAGTGTTTTAGTTTTGGATGGCTTTGGTGAGAATTAAAAAAATAATTCTACTTTTTTTGGTGGCATCCTGCCCTGGTGACCACTGGACGGGGAAATTGGGAGCCAGTTTCTGCTGTTCTGGCTCTTTGGAAAACTAAAGTGCTCTGAGGAGCCTTTGTCTGTATTATATGTTTGTATTTGTACATCAAATAGTGTGTGTGTGTGTTTGTGTGTGTGAACGTAATTCATGAAACTATTTGTTTCTTTGCACGTATAAATTACATAGTTAGTCTGGCTGAAAAAAGACAAAAGTCCATTAAGTTCAACCATTAAAAAAAAAAAAGTTCTAATCCTACACCCACAGTTGATCCAGAGGAAAGCAAACACAACCCAGCAAAGCATGATCCAGTTTGCTGCTGCATGGAAACAATTCCTTCCCGATCCCCCGAGAGGTAATCGGATATTCCCTGGATCAACTTTACCTATAAATGTTATATCCAGTTATATTCTGTGTTGTTACCGACGTGGTGAAAATTTCATGTCAATAGCACCTTTAGAAATATATTTACTGAGAAAAATGATGACGTGTTTAATACTTATTTTACCCGCTGTATATATACACATATACATTGGGTATAGAAAAGAATCACCCCTTTAAAATAACCGCATTTTGCTGCTTTGCAGCCTGAAATGAAGACAGACACAGTTTTTGTTTTATCCAGCTGTATTTACTCAATGCAACCTATAACATCCAAGTGAAAGCTATAACACCAACATGTCAGAAAAAAAATTAAAAACAGAATCTCTGATTTTAAAAGGATCACCCCCTTGTGTCAGTATTTTGTTTAAACACCTTTTGCTTTAATTCCAGCCTTTAGATTGTTGGGATATGTCTCTAATAAGTTTGCACATGTAGACTTTGCAATATTTGCTCGCTCTTCTTTGCAGAATTGCTGAAGTACAGTTACCTTCAAGGTGTGCTTTTTTCAAAGCTCAGTGGTGACTGCATGTGTCCTTTGTTGAGGAGCGGCTTGTTGCTTGCAACCTCCCATACAAGTCACATTTGTGGAGGATTTGTGATCTAGTTGTCACCTGCACACCATGACCACTCTTTGTCATCTATTCTGGAAACTGCTTCAGACTTGCTGTAGGCCTTTTAGTAGCCTCTCTGACCAGTTTCCTCCTGGCTCTTTCATTCAGTTTGGAAAGACATCCTGATCCAGGGAGGGTCCGTGTTGTACCAAATACCTTCCCCTTCATATTAATAGTCTTCACTGTGCTTCTAGGCATTGATAAAGCCTTTTTTTAAACAACTTTGGTGTCCGTTTATGACACAGAGAATAGCTGAGATTCCGAGGATCGCAGCTATTCTCTGGTCATTCACAGTTTATGACACTCAGGAGATCAGTGAGGAGCGATGTCAGCCCTTCACTGGAGATCTGTGTTCTCCCTCCAGATTCTCCAGCCCAGAGCTGGAGAATCGGAGGGATCGCAAACTAAGCAGAGATAATTTACCTCTGCTTAGTAAACTGATCTTTTACTGTAATCTCGCGAGATTATAGTAAAATCAGCCATTTTCCAGTGTTTGTAGACCGTTTTCCAGCGTTTGTAGACCGTTTTCCATTTCCCAGCGTTTGTAGGCCGTTTCCCAGCGTTTGTAGGCCGTTTCCCAGCGTTTGTAGACCGTTTTCCATTTCCCAGTGTTTGTAGGCCGTTTCCCAGTGTTTGTAGGCCGTTTCCCAGTGTTTGTAGGCCGTTTCCCAGTGTTTGTAGGCCGTTTCCCAGCGTTTGTAGGCCGTTTCCCAGCGTTTGTAGGCCGTTTCCCAGCGTTTGTAGGCCGTTTCCCAGCGTTTGTAGGCCGTTTCCCAGCGTTTGTAGGCCGTTTTCCGTTTCCCAGCGTTTGTAGGCCGTTTCCCAGCGTTTGTAGGCCGTTTCCCAGCGTTTGTAGGCCGTTTCCCAGCGTTTGTAGGCCGTTTCCCAGCGTTTGTAGGCCGCTTCCCAGCGTTTGTAGGCCGCTTCCCAGCGTTTGTAGGCCGCTTCCCAGCGTTTGTAGGCCGCTTCCCAGCGTTTGTAGACCGTTCTCCCTTAGTTTGGAGAACTGATCTACACTGCTTCATAAACTGCATTCACAGGAGAACTGTGTTCTCCGAGAATGCCGGAGGACTGAGCAGCGATCTATTACCGCTGGTTAATAAATGGACACCTATATCCTGGAGATCTTTTGACAGAGCCTCGCCACCCATAGTTGATTGTTTGCTTCAGTTGCAGGCTGAGCTAATCAAAATGACCACAGCTGATCTCAGTTGAAAGTCAAATGCGTGCTATAGAGAAGGTGATTAGTTATACCTGATTGAGTTTGCAAGTCATTTTTAGGAGGGGGTGATCCTTTTTCCGACTCAGTGATTTTGTTTTTGAATTTTTGAATTTTTTTTCCTGACATGTTGGTGTTATAGCTTTCACTTGGATGTTATAAGTTGCACTGCATAAATACAGCTGGATAAAACAAAAACTGTGTCTGTCTTCATTTCAGGCTGGCTAGCGGCAAAATGTGATTATTTTAGAGGGGTGATTCTTTTCTATGCCCATTGTATACATATAAACACACACATACACACCAATCAGCGGTAGCATTAAAGCGGTAGTAAACTGCACTGGCTGCATGAATGGTCGAGACGCAATGACGTCATTGAAGTCACGGCCATGGCACAGAGCTCTGAAAGAACAACACGGGTATACTGTTCATTTAGAGTGTATGCACCGGTGATGTCATGACTCCTGCTAAAGTCAATATCTGCTAAACATTGCACGTTTAGGAGATATTTACTGTACCTATAGGTAAGCGTTGTTATAGGCCTCCCCAGGGGCGGACTGACCATTTGAGCACTCGGGCACTGCCCTAGGGCCCGGGGTCAGTAGGGGGCCCCATGAGATGCCCCTGGTACCTTTCATTGGCTTTTTCATAGGCTTTTTTGGGTGTGGGCGAGGACCAGGGGCCCCATGATCCCCTATTGCCCGGGGGCCCCATGAGTTGTCAGTCCGCCCCTGGGTTTACCTATAGGTAAAAATCAACCCAGTGAGTTTTCTACCACTCTAAGATCCCTGATAGGTGAATAATATTGTTTATCTTGTTACATTGTTGGCATCTGAAAGTCGGTGGGAAAAATTTGGCGGCATGTAAACTTGGTATTCCTGAAGTTATTGTGTTTAAAAGCAGAAAAATTGGCATCGCAGTTTGTTGTCTATGGGGCCACATAGCTGCAGACAGGCCAGGGTGCCCATGCTGACCCGTATCCACAGCCAAAAGTGCCTACAATGGGCACGTGAGCATCAGAATTGGACCACAGAGCAATGGAAGAAGGTGGCCTTGTCTAATGGATCACATTGTGTGTCTGTCTTACCAGGGGAAGAGAGAGCACCAGGTTGCAGTATGGGAAGAAGACAATCTGGCGGAGGTAGTGTGATGCTTTGCGCAATGTTCTGCTGGGAAGCCTTGGGTACTGCTATTCATGTGGATATTACTTTGACATGTATCACCTACCTGAATATAGTTGCTGACCAAGTAAACCCCTTCATGGAAATGGTATTCCCTGATGACAATGGCCTCTTTCAGCAGGATAATGCGTCCTGCTACATTGAAAAAATGATTCAAGAATGGCTTGAGGAACACAATAACAAGCTTGAGGTGTTGACTTGGTCTCCAAATTCTCCAGATCTCAGTCCAATTGAGCATTTGTGGGATTTGCTGGAAAATCAAGTCAGCCGCTTGGATGCCCCACCTTACAACTTACAGGAATTAAAGGAACTTCTACTGATGGGTTGGTGCCAGATAACACAGCATACCTTCAGAGGTGGCATCCAAGCCTTTGATGGATCAGTGCTGCTTTGGCAGCAAAAGGGGAACCTATTAAATATGAGGTGGGTGCTCATAATGTTATGGTTGATCGGTGTGTGTGTATGTAAAATGATTCCATCCTAGTTTTGATTGTTGTATATCTACAGAGATTTATAAATGTGTTGCACAGAAAGTGATCAACTGGTCATTGAAAGTAGGTAGGTGGTCTTTTTCCTTTGTTCCTTGGGGGCCCCCTCAAGATACCAACGGTCACACCTGGACACAGCTACGAGATCTCGGAAAGTGATTGCACTCAAGTCACCTCAGTTGCGATTGCAAAACACTTCAGTTTTATTGGCATAAGATCAGGGTTATTATACTGTAGTCTTTGGGCAAACACACCCTCAGACCATCCAATCAAATACATGTACATTTTTTTTACCTTAGCTCAACAATTATTTGTATGAGGTTTGCATTTTCACTCTTCTGCTTTATCTGTCACGCCATATCTGGTCTAACGCTCAGACCATGGCTGTAATCTGACCCAACACCCAAGTTGTGGTTAAAACTTTTCAGAAATGAGAGTAAACCTTATCTGCTTTTTTGTAAAGTTTGCAAAGCCACTCATTTCTACATGAAGCTGGCATAGACAGTTTTGTTTAGTGTGTACAAATTTCATATATACAGTGGAGATCGAAAGTTTGGGCACCCCAGCTAAAAATTTGTATTAATGTGCATAAAGAAGCCAAGGAAAGATGGAAAAATCTCCAAAAAACATCAAATTACAGATTAGACATTCTTATAACATGTCAACAAAAGTTAGATTTTATTTCCATCATTTACACTTTCAAAATAACAGAAAACAAAAAAATGGCATCTGCAAAAGTTTGGGCACCCTGCAGAATTTATAGCATTGCCCCCTTTGCCAAGCTGAGACCTGCCAGTGTCATGGATTGTTCTCAATCATCGTCTGGGAAGACCAGGTGATGTCAATCTCAAAGGTTTTAAATGCCCAGACTCATCTGACCTTGCCCCAACAATCAGCACCATGGGTTCTTCAAAGCAGTTGTCTAGAAAACTGAAACTGAAAATAGTTGACGCTCACAAAGCTGGAGAAGGCTATAAGAAGATAGCAAAGCGTTTTCAGATGTCAATATCCTCTGTTCGGAATGTAATTAAGAAATGGCAGTCATCAGGAACAGTGGAAGTTAAAGCAAGATCTGGAAGACCAAGAAAAATATCAGACAGAACAGCTCGCAGGATTGTGAGAAAAACAATTCAAAACCCACGTTTGACTGCACGATCCCTCCAGAAAGATCTGGCAGACACTGGAGTTGTGGTACACTATTCCACTATAAAGAGATACTTGTACAAATATGGTCTTCATGGAAGAGTCATCAGAAGAAAACCTCTTCTACGTCCTCACCAAAAAAATCATCGTTTGAACTTTGCAAATGAACATATAGACAAGCCTGATGCATTTTGGAAACAAGTTCTGTGGACCGATGAGGTTAAAATTGAACTTTTTGGCCGGAATGAGCAAAGGTACGTTTGGAGAAGAAGGGGCACAGAATTTAATGAAAAGAACCTCTGTCCAACTGTTAAGCATGGGGTTGGATCAATCATGCTTTGGGGTTGTGTTGCAGCCAGTGGCACAGGGAACATCTCACGAGTAGAAGGAAAAATGGATTCAATAAAATTTCAGCAAATTTTGGATGGTAACTTGATGCCATCTGTGAAAAAGCTGAAGTTAAAGAGAGGATGGCTTCTACAAATGGATAATGATCCTAAACACACCTCGAAATCCATGGGGGATTACATCAAGAGGCATAAACTGAAGGTTTTGCCATGGCCTTCACAATCTCCTGACTTCAACATAATTGAAAATCTATGGATAGACCTTAAAAGAGCAGTGCGTGACAGACAGCCCAGAAATCTCAAAGAACTGGAAGACTTTTGTAAGGAAGAATGGGCAAAGATACCTCAAACAAGAATTGAAAGACTCTTGGCTGGCTACAAGAAGCGTTTACAAGCTGTGATACTTGCCAAAGGGGGCAGTACAAGATATTAACTCTGAAGGGTGCCCAAACTTTTGCAGACGCCATTTTTTTGTTTTCTGTTATTTTGAAAGTGTAAATGATGGAAATAAAATCTAACTTTTGTTGACATATTATAAGAATGTCTAATCTGTAATTTGATGCCTTTTGGAGATTTTTCCATCTTTCCTTGGCTTCTTTATGCACATTAATACAAATTTTTAGCTGGGGTGCCCAAACTTTCGATCCCCACTGTATGTTAAACTAGCATCTTGTATTAGTGTATACAAAATGGATTCAGTTATATTCCATTTAATCCTTTCAGTCATGACTGAGTTATTGCAAGTATCCTAATGTTGAGTCTTTCACTGTTCAGTCTTACTTATAAAGTATTAATACCCCCCTTTTTGTTTTAGCTTTACATTGTCTGAATTTATAGCTTTAAATCAGGGGTTACCTGAAGTTTTACAGCTGCTGCCCCATCAGCTGGCCAACTTTACAGACTGGTTTTTAGTTTCTGAGTGTGCACAAAACGATCAGTGAAACTGTTTATATTTCTCCTAAAGCAGAACTGTGCTCACCTTCAGTCCACGGATGCGGCGTCCTGGAGCACCCTGCTGGCCACTGACATCTTTTGGTGGCTGGCTTCCGGGTATTGCCTGCTAGCTTTCATTGTCCAGGTTAGGATGACGTCAGTCCTGCAACTGCGTGAGAGTTCGGTTAGCTTGGAGTTGTCAAATTTGTACAATGGGCTGCGCGTGCACAGCTCACAGCACAGGGGCAGACTGGCAGATATGTAACTTTAATGCTGAACTGATATACTTACTTGACACGGTTATGAATTTACAGTATATTGTTTGTAAGAACTTTTGCTTTGTTTCTATTCTAGTGAACTTCACTTGGCTACCACGTGGCCTTGTCTGACAGAAGGCATTATTGTGGACAATGATGTGTATTCGTGAGTACTACTATTTTAATATCAAGTGTGCCCATGCTACCCAAGATCCTCTCAATTGCAATCTCTTTAGCAGTAAAAAAAAATGCTTGGAGGACAAAGTTCATCCTCACTTTTACCCCTGGTTCACATATCCGTGTTCCTGCAGTCTGCGCGGGCACGAGAGCCCATTCATTTGAATGGATTCTCGTGCCCCGGGACATGCAGGGAAGAATTCCCTGCACTTCTTCTGAAAACGCAGCCCGCATGGGAACTTCGGTTCCCAGTACGGTTGCGACTTCCAGTGCGGGCGGCTTGCCATTAGAATTAATGGTACCCGCCCGCGGGTCTGCATGCCTCTGTGCGGGTGGTGCAGCTGCACAGATTTTGTGGTTCCGCAGGGGCACCACCCACACATATTTGAACCTAGCTTTACTGTGTACTTACTTTTTCCCTTAAGCTCTGTTGAGCCAGTAGCAGGGGCTTGATACAGAAATCTACTTTCAGCCTTGCTACAAATGAATCAAGACACAGTATGTTGTTACGTTCATTGGAGGCTTAGTGCTTTTGTGCCCCTATTATATTCACAGAGTTTAGCTGAGATTCCCTAGCAATAAACAAGGAAACATCATCCTACAGTGACCTATGAATTGAATTTAATTATTTTGTTCACCTTTTGTTAAAAAAAAAAAAAAAAAAATATATATATATATATATATATATATATATATATATATATATATATATATATATATATATATATAAATAAAAATACGTCATTTTGCAGGTAAAAATATGTGCATTTATTTTTACTAGGACTCTGCACAGAATTGCACCCAAGATCAGCAGATTGCGGATGCAATGCAGGACTCCTGTGGACTTGTCAGTGCAAGCTGTCTTCTTGTACAGGCAAGCAGTAACAAACTGACACAAAGCACCAATTAACTACCTAGATTGCTCAACTGCACCCTGCTAGTTCATTGAGAACTACAAGCTAACAGCCACAACGGCTGTTGGTACTTGTAGTTCTTCCATTCACAGAACTCCATGAATGAATGACGTGGCTGGGTGGGTGGAGCATGTTTTCTTTAAAGTTGTGACAGTGAGTGCAGGAGAAGATCCCCTGCTCGCAGTCACAATGGAATCAGACGGGGGGGTGCTGCGGGGGGTGTTGCACAGTAACATGTTACTCCCTGAATGCAGGTGTAACATGTTACAAAAGGTGACATTGTCCTTTTAACTATAGTATGTTTTATACATTGTTTTGCGTGTAGGTCATTTGTTTAGCACAAACCTTTTTTCCCATATAGTGAAAAACAGGTTCTCTTCAATAACACCCTACTCATCATCACATGCACTTTTCCTTTGCTCCCCTGACATTTTTTTCAACTTCTGGGAGTGAAGTAAATGCCTGTTATGTCTGCATATGGAGGAGCATGTGAGTTGCCCCTTCCTTTCATAAGACAGCATTGGTGATTGGTCCAGCACTGTCATGTGGGGATACAGCAGACAGTCCTGAGCCCTGTGTAAGCTCCAACTAAACTCTTACACAGGAATTCCATTCCTCACTCCTGTGTATTGGGGAGCCAAAAAAACGGGAGTATGTTCTGGGGTGAAAGGCCATTAGGACAAACCTGTTACATTATCCTACGTGGGCAAAGCACAGGTTGGCATTAAATAGACTTCTCACCACCAGTAAAGGCTGTTATTCATAAGTGAAAAACCTTCAATTCACAAAGATACACTGATATCACCAGGGGTGGCTGCAGGGTTATGTTGTTTGTCCTTGGGCAAGCCATAGATTATGTGATTTTCTTGGTTGCAGGAATGAAAATTGCTCGATTTCCCTCCAGCCAGCAGTAATCGCATGCAAAAAAATCTGACAGGCTGGTGGTACTGAAGTCAGTCGATGGATCGACTTGAGCACAACCAGCCTGCTCTTAGATGGATTGAATCTCGGCCAGTCCTTGCTGAACCAGCCGAGATACATTCCATCTATGGCCGACTTAATTCATATAATAGTTACTTCCTCCTTAACAATGGTTGACCTCACAAAACTGCTCCCTTTGTAGAGTGTAGATAGCTGCTATATTTAGCGAAGTACTGTCTATAAACACTATAGAATGTATTGGGACATCAAGTGGCCAGTTTACTTCAGATTACTGAGATTTTAGCATTGTTCAGAACCTTTTAAAATAAGGTATATATTGGGTGTGGAATCAGTGTTACTTCACAAGCCATATTACCAAATTCCTGCATGAAATAAAGCATTTTTAGTACTATATTAGGGACTTAGGCAGCCCTACATGATATTAGGGACTTAGGCAGCCCTACATGATATTAGGGACTTAGGCAGCCCTACATGATATTAGGGACTTAGGCAGCCCTACATGAGTCAGTTTTTTTTTCATTCAACCGTGGGACTGAACAAAAATAACAGGTTCCTAATATAGTACTAAAAAAAGCTTTATTTCATGCAAGAATTTAGTAATATGGCTGAGGATGAGGAAATCCTCCCCGCTGAGCTATTGCATTCTGACAGCGGGGAGAATAGCTGACAGAATACACTGTTCAGCGTGGCTGGCTATAGCCAACTGTGCTGATCAAGTGGCAAAAATCCTACAGGTTGGTTGTACAGAAGTCAGTCGGTTGATTAACTTCTGTACAAGCTCCCTGCCCATACATGGATCGACATTCGCCCAGTCCCTGCTGAACCAGCCAAACTTCGATCCATGCATGGCCGACTTTAGTCTCTGTTAACTTCCCAAACACCTTCTTTTTTTTTTTTACATTTCACTGAATCACTTTTTGTTTTCTTTTATGAATAGGGACTTGGATCCTCTTCAAGCTCCGCAGTGGTCTGTCCGAGTCAGAAAAGCAGATAACCCTCAGTGCATGCTGGGTAAGCAAGTATCAGCTGAACATTATGACCTGCTGTTTTCTTTTCAGGATGCCAGTGGAGGGAAAACTGGATGAAAGTGTTGTCTATAGCAACCAATTACAAATCAGGTGTAATTTTTTTTTGTGCAGGTTATGTAATTGGTTGCTATGAACAGCGCATATTATTTCTTTTTTCTTTTTTTTGTGTTCTGCCTCTATAGCTTTATCTCTCCACACATGTGTACACATCTATAAACCGATACAGTACATCTTCCAACACAAGCACATCTCCTCATGTTTTGTCTATTTAAAAATGCTGCAAGTAGGTAAAATTACTTGTTCTGCCAGAAGCCGAGCAAGCTTCCAATTTCTGTAGTGGGCAGACTACGCTGCTTCTGCTGCACTTAAATCACAAACTGTGTTGCAGGTTTTTTTGAGTTCCTTCTGGACTACAGAACACTTTTTCCACATTTATATGACATAAGGGGAAGGTATTCTTTAGTCCATCCCGGGAGAACTAGAGCTATATCATTTCAGTTCATCAATTGGATAAAAAGTTATAATACTAATAACGAAATTGTAGTTATTATTATTTATTTACCCAGTAGAACTGAAATAGTCTGTCTGTCAGTATTTTAGGCAGTTCTGATTAGGCCCTCCATTCAGCCCTATGGACCAGTGGGTGTAAATGGACTTGTGTCCGTTTAGACCTGCCTAACTCCAATCTGATATCCGTAAGGGGAAAAAAAAAATGGAAAGGGATCCATCCCCTTCCATCTAGGTGGATCGGAGGGCAGTTGGGTGTGAATGGACAGTGGAGTCTGTTTACACCCGAATGCCATAGAGCAGAGCATACAGACCTGTCATTCGCCTGCTCTGATCTGATCAGCAGGGCATCATTGGATAGATCCCCTGCTGATCAAAACTGTGTCCATCCCGTGTGAAAGGGACCTTAGCAATGGTGTGGCACTTCAATTTCCATTTTTTGTTACTACAAGCCAAGGAGATCCCTTGGGGCTTAGAAGATACTTGCTCGGGAACCAGATCATTTACATAAACATCAATACTTTAACCAGTGAGATAACCCTATGGGTCCAGTGCTGTTCTTCCAATATCCTCAGCTGTGAGAACCAGGTCAGGGCTGGCAACACTGCTTATGGTTTCAGTGCAGCAGGGGCAGTCCTTTCGACTCACTATAGCCCTGGCCAAATGTTTTGAGAATGACACAAATATTAATTTTCACAAAGTCTGCTACCTTAGTGTTTTTAGATCTTTTGGTCAGATGTTACTATGGTATACTGAAGTATAGTTACAAGCATTTCATAAGTGTCAAAGGCTTTTATTGACAATTACATTACGTTTATGCAGAGTGTCAATATTTGCAGTGTTGACCATTCTTTTTCAAGACCTCTGCAATTTGCCCTGGCATGCTGTCAATCAACCTCTGGGCCACATCCTATCTGATAGCAGCCCATTCTTGCTTAGATAATGCTTGGACGTTGTCAGAATATTTAGGGGTTTCTTTTTGTTCCTGCCTCGAGGATTGACCACAAGTTCTCAATTAAGGTCTGGGCCATGGACCCAAAATTTCAATGTTTTGTTCCCCAAGCCACTTAGCTATCACTTTTGCTTTATGACAAGGTGCTCCATCATGGCATTGTTCATCACCAAACGGTTCTTGGATGGTTGGGAGAAGTTGCTCTCGGTGGATGTTTTTCGATCATTCTTTATTCATGGTTGTGTTCTTAGGCAAAATTGTGAGTGAGCCCACTCCCTTGGCTGAGAAGAAGCCCCACACATGAATGGTGTCAGGATGCTTTACTGTTGGTATGACATGGGACTGATGGTAGCGCTCACCTTTGGTTCTCTGGACAAGGTTTTTTCTGGATGGCTCAAAGAATCAGAAGATTCATCAGAGAAAATGACTTTACCCCAGTCCTCAGCAGTCCAATCCCTGTACCTTTTGCAGAATATTATTCTGTCCCTGATGTTTTTCCAGCAGAGAAGTGGTTTCTTTGCTACCCTTCTTGACACCAGGCCATCCTCCAAAAGTCTTCCCCTCACTGTGTGTGTAGATGCACTCACCTCTGCCTGATGTCATTCCTGAGCAAGCTCTGCACTGGTGGTGCCCCGATCCTGCAGCTGAATCAACTTTAGGAGACAGTACTGGCACTTGCTGGACTTTCTTGGGCGCCCTGAAACTTTCTTCACAACAATTGGACCTCTCTCCTTGGAGTTCTTGATGATCCGATAAATGGTTGATTTAGGTGCAATCTTAGTTGCAGCAATATCCTTGCCTGTGAATCCCTTTTTGTGCGAAGCAATGATGACTGCACGTGTTTCCTTGCAGGTAAATTAATATTTGTGTCATTCCTAAAACTTTTGGCCAGTGCTGTACAGAAAGTTAGGAGACAACTAGATTTCTAGCAACGTCGCCATGTTTTTTGTGTACTTTCAGATTTGTAAAAAGACAGAACACAAGGAAATGTGCAAATATTGTAGAAATGTACTGTATATGATTTTTTTTTTTTTTTTAACTTTTGGCAGTACATAAACTTTAAATCCAGCCACCTGCTGTTTTTGTGTGAGGGGAAAAAAAAAGAAAAAGAAAACAATGACCTGTATTTTAATATGCAATAAAATTGAGGTGGTTGTTGCTCTGACTGATTAAACTGGGCAAAACTTTTTATGTGTGCCAGCAGACTACTGTCAATTTTTGTCTGGTGGGAAAAAAATGTTAGGCAGGCTAAATCTTTTTAAACTATTAAAGTCTTATGCCCTGGATGTAGCAACGGCTGTATATTTTTGTGCAATCCATGCTTGGCTGATTTGTTTAAGAGGAGAAAAACAAAATTGATCTGACAATCTAGCTGTCAAATCACATCCAATTTTCCAACTGCCATGTAATATTTTCTGGATTGGTTTTCATCAACATTTCCTGACCTAAATGTTTATTTTTTCAGGTGACTTTGTTACAGAGTTTTTCAGACTTTGCCGGCGTAAAGAGTCCACTGATGAACTTCTTGGGAAATCTGCTTTTGAGGAGAATGGAAAAGGTAGTCATTGAAGGTTATTTCTGCTGTTATAGGTTTGCATTACTATTATTGTTCAACCCCACACTTTAGCTAACCTGTTTGTAGCTATAGGATTGTAGTGGCCTGGATTAATGGTAAACGTTTGGGTATACACTTCAAGAGACCATAAGTAACTGTAGGATGAGCACAGCGCATTCCTGTAAAAAACAAAAAAAAAAAAGTTTTTTTTTTGTTTCTGCTCAGAATGCTGCACTGTTGCTAAGAAATGATCCCTCAGAAGTCTGCTGCGAAAACAGTACTGCTAGAAAGGTTGATGCTCTCAGTTCCCACAGCTCGCACTGGTTCATTGTTCTGATCTATAAGTCTTTGCTGATGTCACGGAGGTAAGCAGTAGGAACAATGATAGTTGTGGAGGATCATGTAGTTTCGCCATCCTGTAAGTGTTAGTTTTCCAGTGGACTTCATGAGACCATTTCTCAGTGCAACAGTGCTGCATTCAGTGGTGCAGGCAGCAGGTGGGGTAAGCATTCAATTTCTCCTGTGTGCTTCGCGCATGCTGTTTAGTCTTGGGACAGGGTCTCTTTATGGAATTAAACAGGTAGCCAATTGTCAATCTCAAAGTAGAAACATAGAAAAGTGACGGTAGCAAAAAACCGAGTGGTCCATCATGTCTACCCATTTTTTTTCTATTTGTGTGTTTTTTTTTTTTTTTCCGTTAATTTAACTTTTATGTCTGAGTATAGATCTACGCTTGGCCCAATGACGTTTGAAGCTATTTACTACTTTTTCAGTAAAATAATACTTTCTGAGATTAGTTATTAACTTTCCTCCAGTTAGTTTAAGGTCATGTCCCCGTGTTCTTGATTTTGGTTTCCTGACACAAATACTGCCCTCCTGAACCTTATTCACTCCCTTGATGTATTTAAAGGTTTCACTCTTATCCCTCCTTCCATTCTTTCTTCCAGACTGTACATGTTAAGTTCCTGAAGTCACTTTTGATATGTTTTATCCCCCAGACCTTTCACCATTTTTGTTACCAGTCTCCGGACTCGTTTTATCTTATCTTTTTGTAAGTGAGCTCTCCAGAACTGGACACCGTATTCTAAATGAAGTCTAACAAAAGAGGGGAATCGGGACCTCCTTCCTCCTGCTGGTGACCCCTCTAGTAGATGCATCCTAGAATTCACATTCCCCACTCCCTGGCTACACCTTTCGCTCATTTTGCAATCATTTGAAATAAGTACCCCCCAAGTCCTTTTCCTCTGCAGTGATGGCCAACACTGTACCCCTAGTGTTGTACTCGTTCAAGGGATTTTTTCCCTAGCTGCATTATTTTACACTTAGAAACATTAAACTGCAATTTCCACTTCTATGACCAATCTTCCAACAATGCCAAATCATGTTCTATGTTACAGATACCTCCTGGGATATCAACCCTATTGCACAGCTTTGTGGCATCAGCAAAAAGATAAACCTTACCCAACAAACCTTTAGTTATATCAAATATGGATTAAATAGAACAGGACCTAGTACAGAGCCTTGGGGTACACCACTAGTTACTGGTCTCTGTTCCCAGTGAACCCCATTTATTCTGGATACCAGAGTGTGGTTGTAAATGGGGTTCACTCAGAAAACAGAGACCAGTCACTAAGTGGAAATCAAGATATGCTATGTCCACATCGCCACCTTGGTTCAAATTATTGGTAATATAGTAAAAAAAAAAAATCCAATCAGATTAGTATGACATGATCTGCCCTCAGTAAAGCCATGCTGCTTTGGGTCCAGCAAATTGTGTGTTTTTAAGTGATCAATGATCCTTCTTTTCAGGAGTGATTCCATTAACTTGACTACAACCGATGTTAAACTCACTGGCCTGTAATTGCCAGCTTCTGCCTTGCTGCCCTTCATGTAGTTAGGTACAATATTAGCTGTCCGCCAGTCATGGTGAAGAAGAGAAGTGATTGATTAAAATCTGTTAATGGTCCAACAACTATACCTTGAAGAACTCTGCGATGAATACCATCAGGGCCCATTGCTTTATTACTCTTCAACCAAGCCAGTTCCTCTGCTACCTCTGTCTCTGGAAATCCTAAAAATGAACCATTGCTAGAACCGATATAAGTTCCCAACCTTTTATTGTTAGTACAATTTATTTCTGAGAAGACTGAACAGAAGTAATTGTTTAGGTGATTTGCTACATCCAGATCTCCCTCAATATAAGTATTATTCTTAGTTTTCATTTTAGTGATCCCATTGTATTTTGTTTCTGTCACTAATGTATCTAAAAAAGGTTTTATGTCCTTTCTTAATAGATTTAGCAATTTCCTCCTCTTTCTGTGCTTTGGCAGCACTGTGTGTGTTTGGCCTCCTTTTGTCTATTCTCATACTCTTCTCTGTCAGCTACTCCTCCTGTTTCTTTGAATCTCCGATATCCTACTTCTCTCTTTAGTGAACCGTATTGTTTTTTTCTTCTGTTTATTCTTACTAACTTGCCTGACTTATAATCTAGTTGCCTCCAGAATGGTAGACTTTAACAGTGCCCACTGATTACTTGCTCCTATCGTTTTACTCCAACATTTCAGTACATTTTTTTTAGAAATTCACGCATTTCAGCAAAATGTGTCCTTTTGTAATCTAAAACTTTTTTGTTTTTGCATATGATTTTTCAGTTCTTATTTTAAGATCAAACCAAAGACATTGGTGATCACTAGAACCCAAATTTCTTCCCACCTCAACATTAGACAGCTGATCCCCATTTATCAGTACTGGGTCTAAAATATGATCGCTTCGGGTTGGACTTTTTACTAACTTTTAGACTACGTTCACACTAGCCTTGTTAGCAAGCGACAGACAGGCATTTGGGAAGCGTTTTTACCGTTTCCCAAACGCCTGGGAAAATTCTGCACATTGCAGCACATGGTGCTGTTCAAACGGGAGCGTTAGCGTTGCGTCGTGTCAAAACGGATGCCTCTGACTGAGTCAGGAGGCGTTGAACCCTCCTATTCAAGTTTATGGTGCTGCTCCGCAAACGCCCGGCCGGCGTTTGCGTAGCGTTAACACCATTCAAACTTCATTATAGGCGTTTGTGGGGCGTTTTTAACACTTGGCAAACGCCTAGCAACCGCCGCTAAACCGCACATGCGGCGTTTGCGGAGCGTTAAAAACGCTCCGCAAGCGCCGGACCAACGCTTGTCAAACGCTATAGGGGCGTTTGGCAAGAGTTGGAAAAGCAGTCAAGTGTGAACGAGCCCTTTAGAGAAACCCCATTCAGTGCTTTCCATTACATCCCGGCTCCTGATTGTAATAATAGTTTGAGAATTCCAGTTATTGTCAGACAAGTTGAAGTCCTCCATAATCAAAACCTCTCCCTTCATTGCCATTTGAGTTATCTCATCAATCAACAAGTTATCATAATCTTCAGTCTGTCCTCGGAGTCTGTATATTATGCCAATTTTAAGGGAAGATCCCTCTCTGGTTGGAAGGCAGACCCAGAGGGTTTCGTATTTTATTTGCTTTCTGAATTAATGTTAGTGTTATGCTGTTTTTGACATATACTGCAACTCCAGACAATCTGAAGATGCTATATCAGAATTTAAGACCCCATAGTTCTCACTCTTCTCCTTGGCCAACAGCCTCTTACAGAGACAGGGAGGTTGGAATAGGCACATAAAAACAAAAAGAAACAGGTCATGTATGATATTCCTATCATACATGTTCCTGGAACTGGTCAGTGGTCAGCAGGTGCTGTAGCAACTAACAGCTGGATGCTGGTTACATCATAGACCAAAGTGTATAAATATCTCAAGCACACCATGGATCTTTAACCACCTCCCGCCCGCCATATAGTAATGTGACGGACGCAAGGTGGTTTTCTCGTTCTGGGATAACGTCATATGATGTCCTCCCATTTTAACCGCGCATGTGCGGCTCCCGGAGCGCGCAGCGATCGGCAGTGTGCTGTGTCCCTCAGACACAGCGGATCACCGATCCACGGAAAGAGCCGAAAATGCCGGCTCGGTCATGTGATCAGCTGTGTCCAATCACAGCTGATCACATGTAAACAGGGAAATGCCGGTTATCGGCATTTATCTCCTCTAGTGCTGTCACGCTGACAGCTTGAGAGGAAAGGAGAGCCAGTAACCGGCATTCCGCGGAGGGGACATGTACACTGATCATCAGAGCACTGATGATCAGTGTGCCCTGATGATCAGTGTAGCCCCAGCAGTGCCAGCTGTCAGTGCCCATCAGTGCCAGCTGTCAGTGCTCATCAGTGCCACGTGCCAGTGCCCATCAGTGCCACATCAATGCCACATATCAGTGCCCACCAGTGCACATCAATGCCACATATCAGTGCCCATCTGAGCTGCCTTTCAGTGTCCCCCATCAGTGCCAGTCAGTGCCACCTATCAATGCCTATCAGTAGTGCCAGTCAGTGCCATATATCAGTGCTGCCTTTCAGTACCCATCAGTGATGCCTGTCAATGCCCATCAGTGCCACCTACCAGTGTCCATCAGTGCAGCCTATCAGTGCCCATCACTGCAGCCTCATTAGCGCACATCAGTGAAGGAGCAAAATCACTTATTTACAAAATTTTATAACAAAAACTAAGAAAAAAACTTTTTTTGTTTCAAAATTTTCAGTGGTTTTTGGATTAAGAAAAAATAAAAAACCCAGAGGTGATTAAATATCACCAAAATAAAGCTCTATCTGTCACAAAAAAATGATAAAAATTTCATATGGGTACAGTGTTGCATGACCACGCAATTGTCATTCAAAGTGCAACAGTGCTGGAAGCTGGAAATTGGCCTTGGCAGGAATGGGGTATAAGTGCCCTGTAGGCTAGTGGTTAAGGAATAGTCCGAATGTTTTTTCCAGTTCATCACATTGGTAAGGTGCAATGTTTCGGGGCCATGCAGGTCTGGCATCAAATGCCTGAGGAAGAGGTGTGGCATGGCCTCGAAACGTTGCACCTCAGCAATGTGAAGTGGTCATCTGAATAGACATTTGGACTATTTATTTATTATCAATTTACACAGCACTTCACATATACAGTATATTGCACATTTATTTCAGTCCTTAACCACTTGAGCACCTGAGGATTTACCCCCCTAATGACCAGGCCTTTTTTTGCTGTTTGGCGCTGCACTAATTCAAATGATAATTGCGCGGTCATGCAATGCTGTACCCAAACGAAATTTACGTCCTTTTTTTCACACAAATAAAGCTTTCTTTTGGTGGTATTTGATCACCTGTGTGCTTTTTAGTTTTTGCGCTATAAACAAAAAAAAAACACGAACATTTTGAAAAAAAAACCAATATTTTCTACTTTCAGCTATAAAAAATATATCGTAAACTCAAAGTTAGTCATAAATTTAAGCCAAAATGTATTCTGCTCCATGTTTTTGGTAAAAAAAATCCCGTGCATTAGCGGGCAAACTGGCGCTATCTAGGAGGGGCGCTAACACTATCTGAAGTTGCCAGCGACACTAATACAGTGATCAGTAAAAATCTGTTCACTGTAATCAATGACACTGGTGACAGGGCAGTAAAGGGGTTAACTGGGGGGGGGGGGGGGAGGGGGGCGATCAAGGGGTTAAATGGGATTTCTGGTGCACTAGCGGGCAAACTGGTGCTATCTGGGAGGGGCGCTAACACTATTGGAAGTCGCCAGCGACACTGATACAGTGATCAGTAAAAATCTGTTCACTGATCAATGACACTGGTGACAGGGCAGTGAAGGGGTCAACTCGGGGGGGGGGGGTGATCAAGGGGTTAGACGGGATTATTGGTGTATTAGCGGGCAATCTGGCGCTATCTGGGAGGGGCGCTAACACTATCGGAAGTCGCCAGCGACACTGATACAGTGATCAGTAAAAATTGGTTCACTGATCAGTGACACTGGTGACAGGGCAGTGAAGGGGTTAACGGCGGGCGATCAAGGGGTTAAACAGGATTACTGGTGTACTAGCGGGCAATCTGGCGCTATCTGGGAGGGGCGCTAACACTATCGGAAGTCGCCAGCGACACTGATACAGTGATCAGTAAAAATCGCTTCACTGATCAGTGACACTGGTGACAGGGCAGTGAAGGGGTTAACTGGGGGGGGGGGGGGGCGATCAGGGGGTTAAATGTGACCTAGGTGTGTTCTAACTGTTAGTGTAGTGCTTTGTACTCACTTTTACTGTGTCTTCTTCTCTGTCTGGAACGGAATGTGTCCAGGCAGAGAATAATGACGACATATCCTGTACTGTGTAAATGTCAACACAGGACAGGATAGGACAGGGACCGATCATGTGATTTCAGCCAGAAATCACTGGCTGAAATCTAATGATTGATCCCTCCTGGATCGAATCGTGTCACCCGCGGGTCGGCGGGAGCGCGCGCGCGCGCCCCTTACCCGCGAAAGTGTTGGGAGGGCGGAGCCCGTTTTAAAACATGCTTTTGCGCTCCACTGCCGCCCTGCACACGTGTATATATACAGTGGCTGGGCGGCAAGTGGTTAACCCTCAAGGATCTTACAGTCTAAGGATCCTAACTCACATTCATACATACACATACCAGGGACAATTTAGACAGACTCCAATTAACCTGAGTACTTGGTGGAAACCCACACAGGCACAGGAAGAACATGCAAACTCCAGGCAGGTGCTGTCATGGTTGGGATTCGAGCCAACAACATAACAATGCAAAATGCGCTTGGTTCAGTGCCACAAAAGGTACATTGGCTACTTTGGTGCATTTGTTTTGTGTAGGGCAGCCCATTCAAGTGAATAAGTTGCCCTGTGTTGTTGTGCAACAAATGTGGCAAAAAAAAGTTGACACGTCTATCAGGTGTAAATGCAGCCTTAAAGATCTGTTTTGTGCTGGCTTTGTTCACTTTGATAAAATGTAACAGAGCGCACTGGCCTTGTGAAGTACGTAGGTCATTTATTGAAAAGATAGACAAATACTACTCACAGATAGATACACAATGTCGGATATTCTGTATAAGCAAAGCTGAGGCTTTGAAAGAGGAAGCATGACCCCAGAAACGCGTCAGTCAGCCATCATTGTTATATATTTTCTGTGATACCAGGAGGCATTATGTTGGGAGTATATGCTGTCCTCTGCAGATCAACCAACAGTGACCTTGCTTAACCGCATCCCCACCACCCTACTGCTACGGGGCGGCAGGGGTGCGCAAAATCACATGTATATATATGTTTTGTGTGCCCCCTACCCGCGCCGCCGCTGCGGCTGTCGGTCACCGGGTCCCGGCTGGTAATTACTCGCCAGTGCCCGGTGATTTCCGACGATCACCGACAGGGAGGAGGACTGTTTTGTTTACTAACAGTCGTCGTCCTATCAGCTTGGGCACAGCACAGCCATCCAGAGCAGTGTGATTAGTGAAACAAACACACACCGCCCCAAGTAAAACATTCCCTGCACACAGTTAACCCTTTGATCGCCCCTCATGTTAACCCTTTCTGCCCAGTGCCATTAGTACAGTGACAGTGCTTTCTTTTTAGCACCGATCACTGTATTGCTGTCACAAGGGATGTCAGTGACACCAAGTCAGTCCCCCCCCCCGCTATAAGTCGCTGATAACTGCCATTACTTTTTTTACTGGACATGTTTAATAGCAAAAATAGTCAAAAATATTGTTTTTCTTTCCTCAAAATTGTTGGTCTTTTTATTTTCTATAGTGCAAAAAAAAAAAACGCACAGGCGATCAAATACCACCAAAAGAAAGTTCAATTCGTGGGAAAAGGTTGTAAATTTAATTTGGGTGCAGTGTTGCATGACTGCGCAATTGTCAGTTAAAGTAACGCAGCACTGTAACGCAAAAGATGGACTGGTCAGGAAGGGGGGGGGGGGTAAATCTTCAGGAGGGCAAGTGGTTAAAGTGTTACCAAACCCACACCAGTAAAATCAGTCTGTTTTTGCAGTAAAGCATGTTTGTTATACTCACTATTGGCACTAAGAGGATACTCCTCTGCATTGTGTATAAAGGCTGTTTGATCCAGACTTCTCTGATCCTCCCCTTCTTCCCCCTCTTATCTCTTGATAAGACATATCGTGTGGAGTCGCCCTGCACATGCTCAGTTTATTGTGTATTGCTAGAGAGTTTTTTTCTTGGGAGGGTGCATGTGATCAACACAGGGCCAATCAACACTGTCCAGGCAGAGATCAGGGGTTCTGCATCCTCCTAGACCAAAATAAAAACTCCTTCTACAGGCTTTAACCACTGCTCAGCTGGACACTGATAGAAGTCACAAGACCTAAGTGCTGATGAGAAAAGTTATTTGTCAGTTTACTAAAATAATTGTACTTGCATGTTCTGTGTACTGTGGGAGACCAGATATAGTGAATGCAGGGTCTGTTGAGACCAGATATAGTGAATGCAGGGTCTGGGAAGACCAGATATAGTGAATGCAGGGTCTGGGAAGACCAGATATAGTGAATGCAGGGTCCGGGGAGGCCAGATATAGTGAATGCAGGGTCCGGGGAGACCGGATATAGTGATTGCAGGGTCTGTTGAGACCGGATATAGTGAATGCCGGGTCCGTTGAGGCCGGATATAGTGAATGCCGGGTCCGTTGAGGCCGGATATAGTGAATGCCGGGTCCGTTGAGGCCGGATATAGTGAATGCCGGGTCCGGGGAGGCCGGCTATAGTGAATGCCGGGTCCGGGGAGGCCGGCTATAGTGAATGCCGGGTCCGGGGAGGCCGGCTATAGTGAATGCCGGGTCCGGGGAGGCCGGCTATAGTGAATGCCGGGTCCGGGGAGGCCGGCTATAGTGAATGCCGGGTCCGGGGAGGCCGGCTATAGTGAATGCCGGGTCCGGGGAGGCCGGCTATAGTGAATGCCGGGTCCGGGGAGGCCGGCTATAGTGAATGCCGGGTCCGGGGAGGCCGGCTATAGTGAATGCCGGGTCCGGGGAGGCCGGCTATAGTGAATGCCGGGTCCGGGGAGGCCGGCTATAGTGAATGCCGGGTCCGGGGAGGCCGGCTATAGTGAATGCCGGGTCCGGGGAGGCCGGCTATAGTGAATGCCGGGTCCGGGGAGGCCGGCTATAGTGAATGCCGGGTCCGGGGAGGCCGGCTATAGTGAATGCCGGGTCCGGGGAGGCCGGCTATAGTGAATGCCGGGTCCGGGGAGGCCGGCTATAGTGAATGCCGGGTCCGGGGAGGCCGGCTATAGTGAATGCCGGGTCCGGGGAGGCCGGCTATAGTGAATGCCGGGTCCGGGGAGGCCGGCTATAGTGAATGCCGGGTCCGGGGAGGCCGGCTATAGTGAATGCCGGGTCCGGGGAGGCCGGCTATAGTGAATGCCGGGTCCGGGGAGGCCGGCTATAGTGAATGCCGGGTCCGGGGAGGCCGGCTATAGTGAATGCCGGGTCCGGGGAGGCCGGCCATAGTGAATGCCGGGTCCGGGGAGGCCGGCCATAGTGAATGCCGGGTCCGGGGAGGCCGGCCATAGTGAATGCCGGGTCCGGGGAGGCCGGCCATAGTGAATGCCGGGTCCGGGGAGGCCGGACATAGTGAATGCCGGGTCCGGGGAGGCCGGACATAGTGAATGCCGGGTCCGGGGAGGCCGGACATAGTGAATGCCGGGTCCTGGGTTTAGTAACACTTTAATTATACGCTTGACATCGTGCACCTGTTTGTGAGTAGTATGTTTATTTTTTTCAGGTATGGAACTTTTTTGCATTGTTACATTGGACTCTTTTGGACCAGCATGTGGCATACCTGTAGGCTCTCGGTGGAAGCAGAGAATCACTGTAGTATTCATTGCTACTACAGTGATTCCTGCTGTCTTCTGGCTCCTGTGCTGAGCCGCTGACCTCTGCATAGTGAACACAGGAAGTCACTGAATGCAAAGCGTTCTCTGATTAGATGATGTAGAGATTGGGAAGTTACTGCCCCGTCTGTCGTCCTCATCCAGAGAATGCCTTGTAGCATTGAGAAAACTCCAAGGCGATCTGTGAATGGCACCCATGCGGAGCTCCAATACTACAGCGATTCTCTGCATCAACAGCAGTCCCATAGGTAAGGTATATATATGTGTGTATATATATATATATGTGTGTATATATGTATGTATGTGTATGTATATATATATATATATATATTCACATTGGTCCAAACTGGACCAATGTAACTATGCAAAAAAAATCCATACCTGGAATTCAGCTTTAAGGCAGTAAGTTATAGAACTGCATCTGTTAAGGGTTTTAAGCAACCTTGTTTGATGTTTTATTTGTGATATGTTCTATACCTGCTGAGCTATCTAAACCTCTAAGTAATATCTGAACTTTTTATGTAATAAATAATAGCATAAATAATTATTATTATGGATTATATTTGCAGAATTAAAATAATTATACACAATTACATAATTAACAAACAGTATAGCACGATTGGTTAGAATCAAAATCTTCGCAGTGCTAGGTTTAATTCCTGCCAAGACACTACCTGCATGGTTTTTGTATGATCTATGGGTTCCTGCAATTTCTTTTAACAGCAAAAATATCTGCCTGGATAGGCTTTAGTGTATGTGTGCCATTATGACTCGTGAGTTACTATTTGGTGGAGAAAGTGCATTCCCTGTGTACTCTGTAAGGCCTCGTTCACACCTACGTGCATAAGAACTGATGGAGACGAACGCTCAGATTTCACTTGCAGAGACATCTGTTCACATCAGTTTTCATGCGCGTTCCAATGAGGTTTATACACCTTGCAGATTCCTGCGCAAAAACAATCAGCATGTGATACTAGTGGTGTGAACAGGGCACATAGAGAACAATTGGTTTTGTTGTGCCCTTGCAGAACGCGTGCAGAAAAACTGACGTCTTTCCACCATGGTGTGAACGAGCCCTAATGGTCTGAGAAGTTTAATGGTGTAATAAATTATGAATTGGTATATGGAAGTGAATATAGTAAACCATTAAAGGACACCTGAAATGATATAAAGTGACTGTCATTGCTGATCTGTCTCTGAAAATGCTAATTGCCTGATTTTCTCTGGTTTCAATTCTTTGTGAGTCACTCTCTTAGAGATAACATGCAGCTGAGGAAATCGGAATGACATCTAATTCCCAGATCTTTATATTTCTTCCAAGTCTGAACCTCGAAGTATTTATCGCCAGGCAATTAGCATTTTCAGAAGGACCTCAGCTAACCAAGTCTCACCTCTTTAAAGAGATGTTGTCAACTACAAATTTTAGAACAGAGTGACAGTGCGCACCAACACAGGAAGGTATACCTACCCATCCACCCTCCCTTGCCCACATTTCAGCTGCAGAAGTTCTCACTGAGTAAGATCTGGTGTTGGATGGGAATAGAACTTACCTGGGTGTAGCAATGTCCCTATACCTGGAATCCCTACTCTGGTAAAGCAGTTGAGTGAGGGCTCAGTTGGGGTAGAGAGTCAACATGGGGTGTGGAAAAGTTAGGCAGGCCCTAGACAAGTTGAAACAGAATGAAAACTCTTGGTTGTTAGCGTTCACATCATTAGTGTGCCAGCTGCGACATGCAGTTTTTATGTCGCAATTAAAAGTACCTGATTTAGTATGCTGGATTTTGTTTATAAAAATGAAACAAATGTTGGCACAATCGTATGCACTTTGTAATTTGGTCGGCAAAACGTTCGTGTTTCAACTCGTCTATGGCCTGCCTTAGTATAACTTTCTGAAGGAGTGGGCTATCAGCGCTGCCTTTCAGTGCCCATCGGTGATGCCTGTCAATGCCCATCACTGCCACCTACCAGTGCCTCCTCATCAGTGCCACCTATCAGTGCCCATCACTGCAGCCTCATTAGCGCACGACAGTGAAGGAGAAAAATCACTTATTTACAACATTTTATAACAGAAACTAAGAAAATAACACACACCTGGCCATGGAACAGCTGCGAAGCCGATTGTCCCATTACTTTTGGTCCCTTAACAAGCGGGAGGCACATATGCAAACTGTTGTAATTCCTACACCGTTCACCTGATTTGGATGTAAATACCCTCAAATTAAAGCTGACAGTCTGCAGTTAAAGCACATCTTGTTCGTTTCATTTCAAATCCATTGTGGTGGTGTATAGAGCCAAAAATGTTAGAATTGTGTCGATGTCCCAATATTTATGGACCTGACTGTATGTAAATGGCTTACACCTATAGCAATGTCCTAGCAACATCAGACTTCAAGAGATATGTATATGGTCTACACCTATAGCAATGTCCTAGCAACATCAGGCTTCAAGAGATATATAAATGGTCTACACCTATAGCAATGTCCTAGCAACATCAGGCTTCAAGATATATATAAATGGCCTACACCTATAGCAATGTCCTAGCAACATCAGGCTTCAAGATATATATAAATGGTCTACACCTATAGCAATGTCCTATCAACATCAGGCTTCAAGAGATATGTATATGGCCTACACCTATAGCAATGTCCTATCAACATCAGACTTCAAGAGATATGTATATGGCCTACACCTATAGCAATGTCCTAGCAACATCAGACTTCAAGAGATATGTATATGGCCTACACCTATAGCAATGTCCTATCAACATCAGACTTCAAGAGATATATAAATGGCTTACACCTATAGCAATGTCCTATCAACATCAGGCTTCAAGAGGTATGTAAATGGCCTACACCTATAGCAATGTCCTAGCAACATCAGACTTCAAGAGATATATAAATGGTCTACACCTATAGCAATGTCCTAGCAACATGAGGCTTCAAGAGATATATAAATGGTCTACACCTATAGCAATGTCCTATCAACATCAGGCTTCAAGAGGTATTTAAATGGCCTACACCTATAGCAATGTCCTAGCAACATCAGGCTTCAAGAGGTATGTAAATGGCCTACACCTATAGCAATGTCCTAGCAACATCAGGCTTCAAGAGATATATAAATGGTTTACACCTATAGCAATGTCCTAGCAACATCAGGCTTCAAGAGATATATAAATGGCCTACACCTATAGCAATGTCCTAGCAACATCAGCTTTCAAGAGATATATAAATGACCTACACCTATAGCAATGTCCTAGCAACATCAGGCTTCAAGAGATATGTAAATGGACTACACCTATAGCAAGGGCATTATTCAACTTTAGTCAGAGCTGCACAGTTTGTTTTTACCTACAGACACCCCTTATCTGCATAGGTAGTTTTTTAGATAAAGGCAAACTAAACCTTTAAGGTTCTTTGTGACCTGATCTGAAGCTTGCAAGTAGTTGGTTATCCAATTGTACATCTGTTTGTTGTTCCAGGCAAATTGTTTTGGTACTTGGAGATGACGGTCTTCAAGGTAGCTTCCGATAACCAGGAATCAGTTCGGTTTTGTTGATGAGTTTGTAAGTGCAATGGTACTTAAAGAGGACAGAACCCTTTCATGTGATGCTTTGACCACACAACTGCGTTCTTATGGTTGACTTTAAAATTTCCGGGGGGACAAAAGATCTCGCAAAGGTCACCTTATCTCATAAAGAGTGAAGCCAAGATTTTGAGTCAAAGTTCAGACAATTCAAGTGCACCTAACGAATGAATGAATATGATTTTATGGTTTACTCATGATTTCTGGTGCAGTTCTGTCTAATTTTGAGACCAGGGAAAAAAAAAAAAGATTTTATTAGCACATTGTACAGATTGGAAGCGAGGCAGAATTTGCCAGTTGCTAAGCAGCACCTCGTAGATCTCTCTAAATTAATACATCTATGCAGTCAGCTTTCGCATACAATGTCCTTTTTGTAATTGTTTTTTTTTTTACAGATGCAGCTGATATCAGCCAGGCTTTATCGAAGCTCACCGAGCCAGCGCCAGTTCCCATACACAAACTCTCTGTCACCGGCATGGTCAGCAGTGCCAGGAAGAAGATCCGCAAGCATCGGGGTGCTGATGAATCCCCATTAAGTAACGACGTCCTGAATGCTGTTTTATCTGTAGGTTTTTCTTTTAAGGTTTTTTTTTAATGGATTTTTAATTCTTTTTTTTTTTTTTTTGTCGCCTGTTGTATATTCTCAACATGACCCTAATTTAACAAATTCATCTTAGCAGCTAATACAAGTGTTAATTAGGAGTTGCTGCAGTGTTGGTTGAGTGTGAATTAATCATATCTGTTGTTTACCTTGTTAACAGTTCAGCCTCCTGAATATATTGGGTATGTTATGGCGTTAGAAACATTTCTCTGCTCCTGAAATCTGCCAGCTGCGTAATAGGGCTATTTTTACCTGTGCATATCTACCACGTTAATCAGCCGGGTGCTGGTGAAAGAAAACGAGATACTGAAAAAATTAAATAAAAAATTATATATATATATATATATATATATATATATATATATATATATATATATATATATATATATACACACACAAACACACGCACGCAGTTCAAGCAGATTTTATTGTACCCCTGGAGCATCTGGCACAAGGCTAGTCTTGCATACTTGGTGTGCCAAGATGTAATCAAGGCTGGACAGATTGATGTATAATTCAGACAGTTCATCCAAGGTACTAGCAGGAGCTTTGAAAATGGACCTGTCGTTAAAATTCACACTTCATAAAAGTCACTGGGACACAAATCAGCAGTACCAAATTACCATTAACCAAAAACACAAACGTTTGCTGCAAAACACTGATGGTGTTCCCACACCAAAAATCTAAAACAACGATTAGTCATTAGTGTTGCGCTACTCAGTGACAAAACAACATTTCACTTTTTGTCTGGTTGTTGAAGTTTTGTTACCAAATTACCATTATGTATGGTTATTTAAAAAAATTACCACTTGAGCTCCTCCCATGAGTTAAAAAAAAAAAAAAACAGTACCTTTTAAATTAATTTAAAAAAAAAATCCCTTCTTGAGGTCCCTCCTGTAAACCTTTGCAGCCAAGATCAGATAGTCTTAGCTGCCAGATGGGTGTTTTACATCATTCAAGAATGCAGAGAACAAGGCTGCATGACAGGGTGGGTATACAGTGAAGGAAATAAGTATTTGATCCCCTGCTGATTTTGAATGTTTGCCCACTCACAAAGAAATGATCAGTGTAAAAATGGAATGGTAGGTGTATTGTAACACTGAGAGACAGAATAGCAACAAAAAATTCAAAAGAAATGCATGTCTAAAAATTATGCACTGATTTGCATGTTCATGAGGGAAATAAGTATTTGATCCCCTATCATTCAGCAGGATTTCTGGCTACCGGGTGTCTTTCATACAGGTAACAAGCTGAGATTAGAAGCAGTCTCTTAAAGGGAGTGCTGCTAATCTCATTTTGTTACCTGTATAAAAGACACCTGTCCCCAGGAGCAATCAAACATCAGTTTCCAAACTCTCCACCATGGCAAAGACCAAAGAGCTGTCCAAGGATGTCAGGGACAAGATTGTAGTCCTACACAAGGCTGGGCTACCAAACTATCGCCAAGTAGCTTAGGGAGAAGGTGACAACAGTTGGTGCAATCATTTGCAAATGGAAGAAACGTGCCCAACAGGAACACCCACCATTTCTACGGCCACCAATCACTGTGGCATGCTTTGTAGAGTATGTGTGCTTTTAGCATGCAGATATCAGGCCTCCTCCCCTCTTGCTTGTGTTTTGCCCCAGCTAGGTCAGGTAGTCTCTTCACTGGTAGAGAGTGTCTAGTTTGTCAATCAAACAGCCCCTGGGTGGTAGACTTGCTGTAAGTTAAGAGAATCATCACTATCACTGTGCATCACTACTAAGCAGGAAGCAGAGCCTTGCATATGTAATTAAACAAATATGGTTGACTGCATGTGCAAATAGTTTCTAGCTATACATAGAAGCAGGGCCAGAAAAAAAGCAACCTTCCTTTTGTTAGGGAATATGTATTCTTGCACATGTAGATCATTTGCCGTGTCTCTTCAGACCTGAAAGTGCATCTGAATTTCTGTGCATCATTGGCAATTGAGCCATTCAATCAGCAACTGAATAGTTTAGCCTTCTCTTTGTCCATAGTGGGCAAAGATAAATGTCCTGCAAAGTAGGCCTTTCACTGCAATTAATCCACTCTTAACACTCAAAATCACAAATAGAAAAATCAGCACAAGGGACATAACTTACAGTGAGTAGGATGCGTCCCTTGTGCTGATTCCTTTTCTGTTAGTGAAAGTCTTCCTCTGTTCTGCCCCACCCTTGCCTCAGTAATCTTCTGATACCACAGGAGATAATACAACTAATGCCAGCCATACATGGGTCAAAATTCGACCGATTTTTTTTTGTTTGAAAATCGGACCTAAGAATAATTGGCCGATTTTCGCTCTGTTAGTGGGTCAATAGCACCGTCCAATTTTCTTGGTTCCTCCCCTTTTCGGTGATCGGGCATGAAAATTTGTGAAAAACTGTTTTTTGTTTTTTTTTACTCAATGATGGTCAAATCGTACGTTCATTTTTTCGAAAATAATATGTGCATGAGCCATGACCTGGAAGGAACAGAAGTTTCGCCTGTTATATGGGGTGCACTTTATGACTTGGTCAGGCGATTTTCAAAATCATTGATGGCACCATCGGATTACCGAGCGAACGACGTTTTCGATTTTCAGATGAAAAATCGTTTGGAATTTGAGCCATGTATGGCCTGCATAAGGAACAGTCACAGGCTTTCATCAAGAAAGCCTGACTATGTCTGTCATTTCCACCCAGCTGCTCCAGTCATAAAAGCTGTATTACAGCTTCTTTGAATGGAGGATGGGCAGATGATTGATAGGTGTGCCCCATTCTATCATAGAAGCTATAGTGTGGCTTATGTGAATGCAGCAGCTGGACTGAAAGGTTGGGCATAGTTGGACTTTCTTGATGATGTCCTGTGACAGCCCCTTAGTTGTATTACCCCTCCACCGCTGCACCAGAAGATTGTGGTGGTGGGAGTGCAAGGGAGCATGGACAGTAGAAGATTTAATTGAAAGAAGAGGTATCAACATAAGGGACACACCTTTACTGACTGTAAGTTATGTCCCTTGTGCTGATTTGTTTTGGTTTGTGATTTTGGCTTAGGCTTTATCATATATAGATATTTAAAATTTTTATGTGTACAGGTATCTGTCAAAAAGGTGGACTGCATGTCCTGTGTATTGTGTGCTGGCAGGCTGTAATCTGCCCCCACTATGTCATACCAATGAGTCCCCGCACTCCCAAACGTTTCTTACTCAGTAGTTACTTTCTTTATTTGTAGCAAACATTTTCTGACATGCACAATAGTTTTAAGTCTCCAGGCTCTTCCTCAAGTGTGCTGCTAATTACACTTCACAGACAGCCTCATCAAATACCAATTCCAAGTGGGAAACCCACAGACCAGTAACACTAACACCATCCACCGTCTGTATTCAATAGTAACCCAAAAACACAACTTTTGGGAGTGTGGTGACTTATTGGTATGATATACAGTATGTGTGTGTATGTATGTATATACACTCACCGGCCACTTTATTAGTTACACCTTGCTAGTACCAGGTTGGACCCCCGTTTGCCTTCACAACTGCTTTAATTCTTTGTGGCATAGATTCAACAAGGTGTTGGAAACACTCCTCAGAGATTTTGGTCCATATTGGCATGATAGCATCACGCAGTGGCTGCAGATTTGTCAGCTGCTCATCCATGATGCAAATCTCCCCTTCCACCACATCCCAAAGGTGCACTATTGGATGGAGATCTGGGGACTGTGGAGGCCATTGGAGTACAGGGAACTCATTGTCATGTTCAAGAAGCCAGTTTGAGATGATTTGAGCTTTGTGACTTGGTGCGTTATCCTGCTGGAAGGAGCCATCAGAAGATGGGGACAATGGAGTCATATAGGGATGGACATGGTCAGCAACAATACTCAGGTAGGCCATGGCATTTAAACGTTGCTGAGTTGGTACTAAAGGGCCCAAAGTGTGCCAAGAAAATATCCCCCTCACCATTAAACCAACACCACCAGCCTGAACCATTGATACAAGGCAGGATGGATTCTTGTTGTTTATGTCAAATTCTGACCCTGCCATCTGAATGTCGCAGCTAAAATTGAGACTCATCAGACCAGGCAACGTTTTTCCAATCCTCTGTTGTCCAATTTTGGTGAGCCTGTGCGAATTGTAGCCTCCTGTTCTTAACTAACATGAATGGCACCTGGTGTGGTCCTCTGCTGCTGTAGCCCATCTGCTTCAAGGTGCAATGTGTTGTGCGTTCAGAGATGGTATTCTGCATACCTTGGCTGTAACGAGTGGTTATTTGAGTTCTGTTGCCTTTTTATCATCTGGAACCAGTTTGCCCATTCTCCTCTGACCTCTGACATCAACAAAGCATTTTCATCCACACGACTGCCACTCGCTGGATATTCTCTCTTTTTCGGACCATTCTCTGTAAACCCTAGAGATGGTTGTTCATGAAAATCCCAGTAGATGAGCAGTTTTTGAAATACTCAGACCAGCCCGTCTGGCACCAACAACCATGCCATGTTCAAAGTCACTTAAATCCCCTTTCATACCCACTCTGATGCTCGGTTTGAACGTCAGCAAGTCATCTTCACCACATCTACATGTCAACATGCATTGAGTTGCTGCCATGTGATTGGCGCCAACAACCATGCCACGTTCAAAGTCACTTAAATCCCCTTTCATTCTGATGCTTGGTTTGAACTTTAGCAAGTCATCTTCATCACGTCTAGATGCGTAAATCCATTGAATTGCTGCCATGTGATTAGCTGATTAGCAATTTGTGTGACCAAGCAGTCGAACAGGTGTATGTAATAAAGAGGCCGGTGAGTGTATATGTTACTTCTCTTGGGAAAGCTTTTTCTAATCCGATATAAAATGAGATGACATATGATGCAATAGGATCATAGGATGAGCACAGAAACGGCATCTTTCAGTGTGTCAGGTTCCGGACTTTGTGTTAGTTTCTTTTCCACTGCAAGGCAAGTAGTAGAAGCGTTAATTGGTAATAATTTGTGATTTCAATAGTCACTCAGATTAAACATAATAGTTTTTGATTAGTCAACAGCCTTCATCCCAAGGACACACCATTATATTTCATATCATGTTCCACAATAGTGCCTAGAAATCTGGACGGTGTTAAAACTGAGAACTTGTGTATGGAGAAGGCTAATTAGAAAGCCAACCCCAGAGGCAATGTATCTTGGCCGCACTCCTTTGCATGTCGGCCTGTTTTAGTGAGGCAGCAGGATGATATGGAGAGATAGCACCATGTGACCAGGAAGGATGCCATTATAGTAAAATCTTCTACACTCGCCTGGTTATCTTTTGTTTCATCACAAAGTCCTCTTTCTATACACTGATAAAACATGAACATCATGTGCATGGAGCACAGGGAAGAGATTGAGAGCAACGAACCACGGATTTTGCAGGCCTCGTCCGGAGTGGAATCTACTCATACTTTTTGTCAAAGTTGGTGGACTACTCCTGCTAACTTGGGAAGGGGGGGATGTACTGGCTTATTTATGGAATTACTAGGCTCTTACTCACTGAGATTCCATTTTAGGATACTTTTGTGAAATGGGAACGGCCTCTCTATTTGTCCTCATCACCGTTATAATTAAAAGTGAAACAAAATCCCAAATTTTGAATGGTAACCAGTGGTTACCAGATAATACCCTAAGTGGCTGTCTTCCGGCGCTATGAGAGTTAACATCTGCCGCTGCTGCTGTGAAAAGTTGTGCCGCTCGTCCAGTACTTACTGCCCTCTCACGTTACTGCCCTTTGCACTATTCACGTTGCTCGTATTTTTACATACAGCTACTGAGAAAAGTTGTACCGCCTGCCTGACCCCCTTCTGCCCTTTCCGCCATTCAAATTTCTTGCACAATGCATTGGGTTCTGTGAATGGAAGAGGAATGTCAGGATCTCCTCCAATGATTCACAGAACACGATGCATTGTGCAAGAAATATGAATGTCGGAAAGGACAGAAGGGGTCAGGCAGGCGGTACAACTTTTCTCAGTAGCTGTGGCTGCTGTTAACTTTCACAGCGCTGGAAGACAGCCACTCAGGGCAGTAACCTGCAACTGTGTAGGAGACATTACAGCAAAGATTTTTAATAGAAGCCTCCATCTTTGGGTAATGAGATGCACACCATTACACATAAATAATGTGTTTTGGTTCTGTTTTTTTTTTTTTTTTTTTAATGGAGTGGTAAAGGGTAAGAACCTCTGTTGTTGTCAGATTACCCATTGGAGAGATTCCCCTCACTTAGATTCTGGGTAATGGGTGTCAGAAATTTCTTTATTTATTTCAGGTACTTATATAGCACCGTCAATTTACACAGCGCTTTACATATATATTGTACATTCACATCAGTCCCTAACCCTCAAGGGGTGTACAATCTAAGGTCCCTAACTCATTCATACATACACATACTAGGGCCAATTTAGACCGGATCCAATTAACCTACCAGCATGTCTTTGGAGTGTGGGAGGAAACCGGAGTACCCGGAGGAAACCCACGCAGGCACAGGGAGAACATGCAAACTCCAGGCAGGAGGTGCCGTGGTTGGGATTCGAACCAGCGACCCTAGTACTGCCAGGCGGAAGTGCTAACCATTTAGCCACTGTGCTGCCCTAAATGACAGGAAGTGAGGGGATATTTCCCCAAAGGGCACCCAGCCAGCGCTTAAAGATGTTGTAGAGCTTTTTTTTTTTTCTAAAGAACAAACTTGTTGTACTTACTTGCCCCGAAACTCCTCTTCTAGGGTTCCCAGCTGGCACTCCTCCTCTTCTCCATTCGCCATCATACATTTCCAAACAGAAATAAGTCACAAATCATAATCTGTTGGGTACAAGTTAATAGCGAGATAAAGTGTGAGTAGAGTTTGGCCTTCTTTTCGGATTTTGAAAACCTCAGTTTGTGCTTGGAAATATCTAGGGGGCTAAAGAGGAGTTCTTGTTAAAGGTCCCCCCTCCTTGTTCACTTCCCATTCATGCAAACCAATATCTATATTTATTTCAGATTTCAAAGGATGCAAAATTTACAGTATACGTGGAGAGGATTAGTTCAGAACAACCACCAAAAAGTTCCTTATTGCCTCTTTCCCATATGTCTTCTCATTTCCTATTTCTTGTTTTTCTTCCAGTTCCTGTTTCCCGATGCAAAGTTACTGGATGGAGGAGAGCCAAAGCCCAGTAGATCTGCTGGAGATATAGCAGCTAATGCAGATAGTGATGAATATGTAAGTATACAAGCCAACCAGTTGTAAGTGTACCATGATGGGGTCCACAGAGTACTTCTATATGTGAAATAATTTCTGGGAAATACATAAAGTGTTACTAAACCCACAACAGTACAATCAGTCTGTATATGCAGCAAAGCATACTTGTTATACTCACTGTGGAACCTAAGGGGTTAACCCGTGGTTGCAGGAAAGAAAGTTGTATCATCACTGGCTTGCTTTAGTCTTTCAGGAGATTGAAAGTCATGGAAAATTGCAAATGAGGAGATATTGTATTGGTAAAAACCAGCATTATATCTCTGTTGTAGCAGGTCAGGTTGAAACCCGTTAGGTCCAGCAAATACAAGGTTCCCTTTAAGAACCAGGTCATATATTTGTGTTTACCATGAAAGTAATAAAGCCCCTGAAATGACCACACTATAACCCGTGATTGATAGTAAAGCATGATGTCTGTTTTGTTCGGTGCCTGGAGTTATCTGCAGTGTGGTGACTGCTGACACCAGTTCTAGTAATTGCTGCTGTATAATCAGAAACCTCCTGTATTCCTTCAAGGATAATTCGATTTTAACAACTTACAGGGGACCTGTAGACCTTTGAAATTGAATTTAAGTCGGCCATAGATGGATCACATCTTGACCAAATCAGCAGGGACCAGTCTAAATTTGATCCATCTATGGGCAGGCTGCATGTACTGAAGTCGATCCATCGATTGACTTCAGTACAACCAGCCTGTCAGACTTTTTGCTTGTGATTACTGACAAAGGCTATAGCCACTAGCAGTGATCATTGTGTTCTGCCGGCAGGGAAAGTTCCCTGCTGGAAGAACAAAATTCTGCAGATTCTACAAAATTTCAGTGACGCTGGAGACTCTTTCCTGCAACCCGTGGTTGCAGGAAAGAAAATTGTATCATCAGTGGCTTGCTTTAGTCTTTCAGGAGATTTGAAGTCATGGAAAATTGCAAATGAGGAGATACTGGTGTTGGTAAAAACCAGCATTATATCTCTCTTGTAGTAGGTCAGGTTGAAACCTGTTATGACAACAAGAAACTCAATACAGAGTGACCTGTGACAATCACCTGTGACACCTACTCCTGTGACAATCACCTGTAGACTTCACCTCCACAACATCTCCAAGATATGGCCGTTCTCAACCTCGGAAACTACTAAGGAACTTATTCACTCCCTTGCTATCTCTTGCCTTGACTATTGTAACTCCCTCCTCATTGGCCGACCTCATCGCAGGCTATCCCTTCTTCAATCTATCATGAATGTTGCTGCCAGACTCACCCACCTTACTAACCGTTCTGTATCTGCCATCCCTCTCTGCCAATCCCTCCAATGACCTCCACTCAGTGTCTGCCACCCCTCTCTGCCAATCCCTCCACTGGCTTCCCATTGCCCAACGGATAAAATTCAAAACATGAACAATGACATATAAAGCCATTTATAACTCTGCCCCAAATTACATCACCAATCTTGTCTCCAAATATCACTCAAACCGTACTCTCCACTCCTCGCACGACCTCCTACTCTCTAGCTCCCTTGTCTCCTCCTCCCATGCTCATCTCCAGGACTTCTCCAGAGCCTCCCCCAACCTCTGGAACTCTCTACACCAATCTATCAGACTATTGCCTACTCTGCTCACTTTTAGGCGATCTCTGAAAACCTATCTCTTCAGGGAAGCCTATCCTGCCCTCAGCTAATAATGGAATCTTCTACTCCTCCTACCAGTCCATCCCCCACAGTTGCTACCTTTTTGTACCACTAGTATGTCCCTCCTAGATTGTAAGCTCCAAGGAGCAGGGCCCTCCTAATCCTCTTGCATTGAACTGTATTGCCTCCTGTTATATTGTAAAGCGCTGAGCAAACTGTTGGTGCTATATAAATCCTGTATAATAATAATCAGCGCAAAGAGCAATCACCCAGCTCCTATACAAATTATAAAGCATAAAAGTCCAATAAAGGGCTGAAATGTCCGTATAGCACTAGGGCAAGCTTCATGCAGTAGTAGCAAGCTCTGTATAGAATGAACCCATTAGGTCCAGAAAATACAAGGTTCCCTTTAAGAACAAGGTCATATATATGTGTTTACCATGAAAGTAATAAAGCCCCTGAAATGACCACACTATTACCCGTGATTGTTAGTAAAGCATGATGTCTGTTTTGCTCGGTGCCTGGAGTTATCTGCAGTGTGGTGACTGCTGACACCAGTTCTAGTAATTGCTGCTGTATAATCAGAAACCTACTGTATTCCTTCAAGGATAATTAGATTTTAACAACTTACAGGGGATAATAAACCTAAATTATAGTTTGGGCTTATATAACTAGCTATTAATAGCTTTCTCAAAATAAGTATGTAAAACTTTGTAGAATTTATCAGGGCTAAGTCATTTTGTGATGAAGTTCGGATCCATGGAGAGGGGGGGAATTTTCTCCTGCGCACAACAGTCTTCTTACCCTTCAGTCCGATTCCACTACTTTCTGTTGGGTGTAACTATGGGGCTTCATGACCAGTGTATTCGTCAGGTGGTGACCGTTTGACATTGGTTCTTTTAGGGTAACGTTGTGTTGTTTGGTTAAAGCTGGACTCTGGGATAAGCTATTATTGTCGGAATTTGTATTCTTAGGCTACCTGTGCACAGTTCACTTTCTTTCTTACAGCAGGCTGAATGAGAGAAATCAATACATTTGTGGATGGAGGAATCATCCCTGCTGGCTATTGTATTCGAAGAGCCGCTCCTACCCTCGGATGTTAGTATTAGCGATCAGTGACTGCATCTAATAGGACTGTGCGGGAGCTTCCTGTAATAAAGACCGCTCACTGTTGCTGTCTCTTCTTGTGCAGGGTGACTGGTCTTGTCTCCGCCCTCTCCTATAATTTTCTGCTGGCAGCCTGTAGTGGGTGGGGCCTGCTGGGCCCCTCCTACAGCCCTGTTCTCTGGACAGGCTATGTGCAGCACATTGATGATGTCACCCTTACTTTTACAAAGTTATAATTGGGTTTTGCAAAAGACATTTTATGCACACAAAGTGGATTTATATCCTTTGTGGTTATTGAGGAATTTAATTTAAGATACAGGTTTTGTGCCCAAGTTTAGCTTTTACATGTACATTTTCAAACAGAAATTTCTTCTTTTACTATACTTTGTCAGGTGCACTTACATTTTTATTAGGTATATCACAAAAATACGATCAAATTGCATAGATGTATGTTTTAACTTCATTTTGTGATTGCAGGGTCCGGGGAGACCAGATATAGTGAATGCAGGATTCGGGGAGACCAGATATAGTGAATGTGGGGTCCGGGGAGACCAGATATAGTGAATGCAGGGTCCAGGGAGACCGAATATAGTGAATGCAGGATTCGGGGAGACCAGATATAGTGAATGCAGGGTCCGGGGAGACCAGATATAGTGAATGCAGGGTTCGGGGAGACAGATATAGTGAAAGCGGGGTCCGGGGAGACCAGATATAGTGAATGCAGGGTCCGGGGAGACCAGATATAGTGAAAGCGGGGTCCGGGGAGACCAGATATAGTGAATGCAGGTTCCAGGGAGACCAGTTATAGTGAAAGCAGGGTCCAGGGAGACCAGTTATAGTGAAAGCAGGGTCCGGGGAGACCAGATATAGTGAAAGCAGGGTCCGGGGAGACCAGATATAGTGAAAGCAGGGTCCGGGAAGACCAGATATAGTGAAAGCAGGGTCCTGGGAGACCTGATATAGTGAAAGCAGGGTCCGGGAAGACCAGATATAGTGAAAGCAGGGTCCTGGGAGACCTGATATAGTGAATGCAGGGTCCTGGGAGACCAGATACAGTGAAAGCAGGGTCCTGGGAGACCAGATACAGTGAATGCAGGGTCCTGGGAGACCAGATACAGTGAATGCAGGGTCCGGGGAGACCGGATACAGTGAATGCAGGGTCCGGGGAGACCGGATATAGTGAATGCAGGGTCCGGGGAGACCGGATATAGTGAATGCAGGGTCCGGGGAGACCGGATATAGTGAATGCAGGGTCCGGGGAGACCGGATATAGTGAATGCGGGGTCCGGGGAGACCGGATATAGTGAATGCGGGGTCCGGGGAGACCGGATATAGTGAATGCGGGGTCCGGGGAGACCGGATATAGTGAATGCGGGGTCCGGGGAGACCGGATATAGTGAATGCGGGGTCCGGGGAGACCGGATATAGTGAATGCGGGGTCCGGGGAGACCGGATATAGTGAATGCGGGGTCCGGGGAGACCGGATATAGTGAATGCGGGGTCCGGGGAGACCGGATATAGTGAATGCGGGGTCCGGGGAGACCGGATATAATGAATGCGGGGTCCGGGGAGACCAGATATAGTGAATGCGGGGTCCTGGGAGACCAGATATAGTGAATGCGGGGTCCTGGGAGACCAGATATAGTGAATGCAGGGTCCGGGGAGAAAAGATATAGTGAATGCAGGGTCCTGGGTTTAGTAAAACTTTAATAACCACTTGTTTTGTGGTATTGTTTACTATAAAAAAGGAGAAAAGGCAGAAAATATTGAAGAAAAAAAACGGTGTTGCTTATTTTCTGTTAAAATATAAAATGGACGAACAGTATGAAATCCCCTAAAGTTACCCTTTTTTTTGTAAAGTAGACACCCCAAGGTGATCTAATTTTTTGCTACATTTTTATGGAAATTAACAAATTGCAGGTTCTGAGGAGGTTAAACATGACGCTTGGTAACGGTGCACTAGATTCATTTACTGTACAGGTCATACACAGAGGGATTAAACAGTGAAGGGGTTAATGTACTGGTCACGTACGGTGGCAGGGTGGAAGTAAAGGGATTAATGTTCAGATGGGCTGAATAAGGGAGGTGATGGGGTTAATTTTCAGGTCACATGGGGACAGTATTAGATTTAGTATGTGTTGCAGAGGAGAGGGGAGCAGGAAAGGGTTAAAATAAAAAGAGTTTGGGGAGGGAGGGGTGTTGGGGGGGGGGGGGGGGAGAATGGGGCAAGGGGTGGTGGTAAACACAAATCTCAACGATGGGATTTTATCACCTCCCAAACCTCATGTGTAATCATTCCACCTGGGACAGGAGCTGGCGCTACAGAGGAAGCATTGACTTATGCGGCTCCTGCTTCCTCCACGGCCGCTTGCTTTCTCCGTCGCCAGTGCTGGCTCAATGTACTCTGATGCTCTGGGGGTGGCGGGTCAGCAAGCCCCGATTGCAATCAACAGGTTGTGCTGACCATGGGCATGAACTTCTGTGGGTTGAGGTCACAGGCCACATCCGAGGGCTCCGCGGGCCACAGGTTGAGCAGTCATGCTCTACACTTACTGTAACGCATGTACTTTTGAATGCGTGGGTAAAAATGAACCCTAACTGTTTCAATGCATAGTTGCTGTTTGCTTATAAATGCTTTCATTGGTTTTGTATGTGCAAGTAATCCTGTATTAGAGAACAAGACCGCAACAAAAGTACTGAAAATACAATTCGACTTTGACTCTGCCTACTGCAAGGGTTGCAAAGATTAAAAATATATTTGTACTTGGAGACAACCATGGTTGTATCTTGCTGATTCTCTTTTCGCAGACATGGTTTGTGTGAAAATTGTGAATTCTCTAATTATATACATAAAACACCCATAATCCTCTGGTAGCGGAGAGACTGTAATCTTAGCCTGGGCTGGGTTGGGCTGATCTGAGGGCAGTGTTTTTCTCTACTGTTTTACTCCAAAATAATAATGTGATATGGCTTTGCTGACATGTGAAGCGTGAATTTTAATGATGCGTCCACTTTAATCTTTTAGTATAGGTCTGCTTTAATGTTTCTATTGCTGGAAAAGGTGATTCTACAAAACACATTTTGGAGATTCATTACAGCATACATATTCCATTCATTTCCAAAAACAAAAAACCCATAATTTTTTTTTTTGGCTAACAGTGTGATGTTAAATATAGCTAATTTTATGTGTAAAGCAAACCTGGAAGTAATATGCAAGGCCCAATTAACATATCTGGGTCCCACTGCCGTTAGCCACTGTAGGACCTATTTACACTATTCTAAATATCTAATTCACCAAAAATGGTGCATATAAGTTGTTGACCGCAGACCATACTCCAATGCGTGTCCATTGGCAGCCAATTAAAAAAAAATGGGATGTCTGTATGCATTGCATGTTAATGTGCGTGTATAGCATAGTTACATAGTTGACGGGCTGAAAAAAAAAAAAAAGTCCATCCAGTTCAACCATAGAAAAAAAAAAAGTTATAATCCTATGCCCACAGTTGATCCAGAGGAAGTAAAAAAAAACCCCAGCAAAGCATGATCCAATTTGCTCTTGCTGGGAAAAAATTCCTTCCTGATCCCCCGAGAGGCAATCGGATATTCTCTGGATCAACTTTACCTATAAATGTTATATCCAGTTATATTCTGTGTATCTAAGAAATAATCCAGGACTTTTTTGAAGCAATCCACTGAGCTGGCCAGAACCAACTCTTGAGGGAGTCTATTCCACATTTTCACAGCTGTGAAGAAACCTTTCCGCGTTTGGAGATTAAATTTCTTTTCCCCCAGACGTTAGCGCGCCCCCTTGTCCTCTGTAAAGACCTCAGGGTGAATAACGCTACATGGAGTTCACTATATGAACCACTGATGTATTTATACATGGAGATCATATCCTCCCTTATGTATTATACATGGAGATCATATCCCCCCCTTATGTATTATACATGGAGATCATATCCCCCCTTATGTATTATACATGGAGATCATATCCCCCTTATGTATTATACATGGAGATCATATCCCCCCCTTATGTATTATACATGGAGATCATATCCTCCCTTATGTATTATACATGGAGATCATATCCCCCCCTTATGTATTATACATGGTGATCATATCCCCCCTTATGTATTATACATGGAGATCATATCCTCCCTTATGTATTATACATGGAGATCATATCCCCCCTTATGTATTATACATGGAGATCATATTCCCTCTTATGTATTATACATGGTGATCATATCCCCCCTTATGTATTATACATGGAGATCATATCCCCCCTTATGCATTATACATGGAGATCATATCCCCCCCTTATGTATTATACATGGAGATCATATCCCCCCCTTATGTATTATACATGGAGATCATATCCCCCCTTATGTAGTATACATGGAGATCATATCCCCCTTATGTATTATACATGGAGATCATATCCCCCCTTATGTATTATACATGGGGATCATATCCCCCTTATGTATTATACATGGAGATCATATCCCCCTTATGTATTATACGTGGAAATCATATCCCCCCTTATGTATTATACATGGAGATCATATCCCCCTTATGTATTATACGTGGAAATCATATCCCCCCCCTTATGTATTATACATGGAGATCATACCCCCCCTTATGTATTATACATGGAGATCATATCCCCCCTTATGTATTATACATGGAGATCATATCCCCCTTATGTATTATACGTGGAAATCATATCCCCCCTTATGTATTATACATGGAGATCATATCCCCCCTTATGCATTATACATGGAGATCATATCCCCCCCTTATGTATTATACATGGAGATCATATCCCCCCCTTATGTATTATACATGGAGATCATATCCCCCCTTATGTAGTATACATGGAGATCATATCCCCCTTATGTATTATACATGGAGATCATATCCCCCTTATGTATTATACATGGAGATCATATCCCCCCTTATGTATTATACATGGAGATCATATCCCCCCTTATGTATTATACATGGAGATCATATCCCCCTTATGTATTATACGTGGAAATCATATCCCCCCCCTTATGTATTATACATGGAGATCATACCCCCCCTTATGTATTATACATGGAAATCATATCCCCCCTTATGTATTATACATGGAGATCATATCCCCCTTATGTATTATACGTGGAAATCATATCCCCCCCCTTATGTATTATACATGGAGATCATACCCCCCCTTATGTATTATACATGGAGATCATATCCCCCCTTATGTATTATACATGGTGATCATATCCCCCCTTATGTATTATACATGGACATCATATCCCCCCTTATTTATTATACATGGAGATCATACCCCCCCCCCTTATGTATTATACATGGAGATCATATCCCCCTTATGTATTATACATGGAGATCATATCCCCCCTTATGTATTATACATGGAGATCATATCCCCCCTTATGTATTATACATGGAGATCATATCCCCCCTTATGTATTATACATGGTGATCATATCCCCCCTTATGTATTATACATGGAGATCATATCCCCCCTTATGTATTATACATGGTGATCATATCCCCCCTTATGTATTATACATGGTGATCATATCCCCCTAATCTCCTCTTCTCAAGAGAGAATAAATTCAGTTCCTTTAATCTTTCCTCATAGCTGATCTCCTCCATGCCTCTTATCAGTTTGGTTGCCCTTCTCTGTACTTTCTCCAGTTCCCTGATTTTCTTTTTGTGAATTGGTGCCCAAAACTGAACTGCATATTCCAGATGAGGTCTTACTAATGATTTGTACCGGGGGGGGGGGGGGATGATATCTCTCTCTCTGGAGTCTATACCTCTTTTAATACAAGAGAGGATTTTGCTCACTTTAGAAACTGCAGCTTGGCATTGCGTGCCATTATTAATCTTGTGATCTACCAGAACTCCCAGATCCTTCTTCACCATTGACCCCCCCAGTTGTACCCCCCCTAGTATGTATGATGCTGCATAGTCTTAGCCCCCAAGTGCAGAACCTTACATTTATCAACATTAAACCTCATTTGCCACATAGTTGCCCAATTACGCAGAGCATTGAGGTCGGCTTGTAAGTTGGAGACATCCTGTAAGAACATTATTTCACGGCACAGCTTGGTGTCATCTGCAAAGACTGAAATGGGATTTGCAATCTCAGACCCTATATTGTTTATAACTATATTAAAAAGTAAGGGTCCCAACACTGAACCTTTGGGTACACCACTGACAACCCTAGACCATGCAGAGTATGAATCATTAACCACTACTCTCTGAATACGATCTTTTAGCCAGTTTTCTATACATTTACATATGGATTTTTCCAAGCCCGTAGACTTTACCTTACACATTAGCCATGTGTGGGGAGCTGTGTCAAACGCTTTTGTAAAATCCAAGTATACCACGTCCACCGCCACCCCTCTGTCCAAGTATACCACGTCCACCGCCACCCCTCTGTCCAAGTATACCACGTCCACTGCCACCCCTCTGTCCAAGTATACCACGTCCACCGCCACCCCTCTATCCAACTATACCACCGCCAACCCTCTGTCCAAGGTTTTGCTCACCTCCTCATAAAAAGAAATGCAGTGCAGTAGCATGATTGGGACTTGAAGTTAAAAAAATAAACCAGGTACTTACTTTTCCACTAGCTTCCCTACTGCCGGGGGTGACAATTCTATCCTTCTGGCGAGATCCTGGGGAATGCGGAGTACCCAAAATCTTGCGATTTGTGGATCCAGCACAGTGCAACAGTGTCTTTTCATGATATTCTGAAAACTCTGCATTCCTTGGGATCTTGCTGGAAGAAGAAGAATGTCACTTTTGTTTTGGTACCATGACTGAAAACTGGGGATAAGGTAAGTACTGTATATTTAAATTGGTTGTAAACCCTTACATATACCCAGTAAAGTGGATTGAGACAAGTACACACTATAGTGGGATATGCTTTGTTCATATTTCATGTCTGAGTTTCACAACCACTTTAAGGTCTTTTCACCCCCATGTTTTTTTTTAATGGTTATCAATAAGGGAGGTTAAGAAGACTTTTTTTTTTCATTGGTTTTTAACTGCATGGTGTGCTTTATGTGCTTTGCTTTACAAAAAAAACTATATTTCCGTATTGTACCAGTTAGTCTGTAAAATGGGAGAATAAGTTCAAGGGTCTGAATACATTTGCAAGGTACTGTATACATTAAAATTATGATATATGAAAGGTCTATGAACTTGCACTTTTGTAAAGGTCACTAAACCTCTCGGTGAATCCTGACACCCTTGTAATTTACAGCAGAAGGCAAATTATCGAGTGTATTATGTATGATAGTAAGTCTTAATGCTATAAAAAAAAATATGTCAAAGAGATACTGATTGCATCCGCATCCATTTATTTTAAAGTTTGTATATCTGTCAGCAAGAAAGCAAAAGGTATTACAGTAGTGAAATAAATAAGGATACTAAAGCAAGAGTTTGCCGTAAAGGGCAAGTTCCATTTTGTCCTCCTTCTCTGTCCTCTACCAATTTTTTTTTTAGGTACTGAGTTTTGACCTAGCCTAGGTGATCCGAACCGAAGTTCACTCCACTTTGCCTGCAGCCTTTGTGGACCTGTCACAGGTCCCAGAGGACTGCGGGATCATTCATAAAGCACAGAGCGACTTTTACATGTGCACATCTGCAGGCACCAGCCATCTGCTGATCGCTGGGACAATAGTTTTACACCAAAAATAATAAATGCACATTTTTTCTACTTGCAAAAAAATGTGCATTTATTATTTTTAATAAAGAGGTGAACTTATCCTTTAAACTTCACTAAAAGCTGGAGATCAGCTTTAATGTGTTTCTAATGTATATTCAGCATAAAAGCTAAGACTCTTGGGGACTTTTTTCATCAGGGCTCTCTGTGTTTTGTAAGCACCTAATCTTCAGAGTACTAAATTCAAAGGGATTATTAGCGCTTGCAAGTAAAAGTGCAGAGTACTTCAGCTGTTAAATGTAGCTCAGAGCCCTGAGGAAGGCAGGCCCAAAGATCCCGAAACGCATTGGCTTATTGTAAAGTTCAGGGGTATAGCTACAGTGATATCACCTCAGGATCATGTGCAAAGCTGTTTGTCTTAAAAATAAGTCTTTTTCTTAAGAAAATGTAAGCAGAGCTTCCAGCAGCAAAGGAAACGCAGCACAAAAATCCGCTTGTCTTCAGCACAGATTAAATAGAAGACCTGCAAAATCCATGTAAGGGATTTAGCCAAAGTTAGGGGAGTCCAGCTTTAGTTCGCTTCTAGCACACATGCAGCCCTCTCCCATACTCCTACTATTCCACACACAGCACTGGGAGCTTCCTGTGTTACTAAACCCACAACAGTATAATCAGTCTGTATATGCAGTAAAGCATGCTTGTTATACTTCTTGTGGAACTCAAGGGGTTAATCCTCCACATTGTGTAAAAAAGGATGTTTGATCCTGTCCTCTCTGATCCTCCCCCTCTTCTACTGTCCCCAATCCATCTGCTGATAGAACAGAGCCTTGAGGGCAAGCTGCACATGCTCAGTTTAGCGTGTATTGCTAGAAAGCTTTTTCTTTTTCTTGGGAGAGTTCATGTGATCAGCACAGGCCCAATTAGCGCTATCCAGACAGAGGGTCAGGGGTCATGCAGCCTCATTGGACAATCAGAGGAGAATAAAAACTTGGGAGAAGGAATTCCTGTTTCAGGACCTCAAATGTCTTTAACACCCCATTTGATATTACAGAGGAGAGAGGGTATAATACACCTCTAGAGGTCCACAACTTGTGGTCAGGAACAGTTAGAAGTTCAGGAAACAATCGATTGGACCAAAGTGGGGTATCCATATGAAATTGCAGGGATTTGTTCTTGGAGGTGGAGAGATCCCAGATTTGTTTATAATGGAAGGCCATTCCTTTAGTGGAGGACTGTGCAATAGATCCCCGAACACCTCTGATAATATCACAGAATGGATGTAACCTGGGCGGAATTTCCGGGTTAGATACTAAGGCACAGAACCTTTCCCTGTCGATTTTATCATTATGTTAGCGATGGGAAAGTTGGGCTGCCAAATAGAGAACAAAATCTGGGATGGCCATGCCCCCCAAAGTGCTAGGATTTTTAAGTACTCGCCAAGCCAGTTTATATCTACGTTTGCTCCTAACAAGAGATTTCAGGATCGTGTCCATAACCTTAAAGTACTTTAATGGGATATAGACTGGGGAGTGCCAAAGTATATAAAGGGATTTGTGGGATATAGTAACTCTTTAGGTGCCACTTCCTGGGGGCTGCTTAACCCTGTCAGGACTGGTGTCCCTGTAATCAGGGGTGGAGGTTCTTCCCCACTCGAATATCTTTCTGAACCTCCAAAATTCCTGATCTCAAATAGGCAGTTATATAATGCAGAGAGAGCTGCAAGTTGTTCTTCTTTTGTTTGTCAGAATCTCTCACCCTGCACGGGCGAGAACCCCTAAGTACACCAACTACACCAAACATTTCCCTTAAAAGGACCGTCACCCAAATATAGGTGACCCATATCATCCATCCAGGACCTGTCCTTGGCGTCCTGTACACTATCCTTTATGCGGAATATACATTGATGGAGACACAATGAATTATTTGGACTCCTCATGCATAATGTGGCACTTTTCCCTTCCAATTCATCTGCCTTCTGTTTCATGCATTCTTGGAAGCTTACCTCCTGAGAGCGACCTATCCTGAGTGATAGCAAAGCAAGTACTGAATCTGCATCGGCACTATTACCCCAGTCTTGTATTCTCCATCAACTAGTTATAGGGCAGTGAACCAGAACCTATTTGGCTTTGCTATAAGGGACATATCTGCCCTGGAGATGGTGTAGAGCCAAGGAGTAAGACCGTGGCATGTTCACTTCAATTACTTCTATGTAACTTGTTCATCTGAACCTCATTTTTTAGTATCTGTTTCCATATTAGTCTGGAGTTTCTAGGTAATCTGTAAGAATGTCTGCTTGCATTTCATTGTTACTGATAGAAGGGCCCAATTAAGGTGGGCAGCAATCAATGCAGCTGATTGCATTACATAATATAGCTTTTATTTATAGGAGAAAGGGTGAAGAAGAGATCAGCCACCCACCCATATCTGTCAGCAATATATCATCTACCTCCTGTTTTTATTATTCTGCAATTGACCCCGGAGGATTGACAACCTCAGCTTTCTTTTTTAGAATTCATTTTCACACTTTGCTAGAAGAATCCACTTTTACTTTTCCAATATCTGTGACGCAAATGACGGTTTCTGATCTGGTTTTATGACCTTTATATAGTGCTCCATTATATAGGGTGGTGATGAGCCGTTCAACCAGTGTAGGATTTTCTTTTATTTCAGTCTGCGATCAGAGCACAATTTGTGCAGCTTATGTCTAATATGTAATGATTCTGGCACACAGCTAAGGAGGAGCAAAGGGCTGAGATAAATGATCGTGTACGGATCAGAACACTGTCTGTGTGTCCTGATCCATTCACTGGATTTGAGGAAAAGGTTACCCTAAATGTTTATTCATAATGGGGGGGGTTAAAACCCAGTAATTGAACTGCGCCTTTACCGCAACCCCCTTTAACTGCAGATGCAGCAGCTATGGGTGTACACATGTTGCAGCAGAAATTATACCCAATGCTTTCGGCAGGCACTACAAGTTGCAGCATGCTAATGCAGGGATTAAATCAGTTGGTGAAGAGGCTATGCAGTGCCTCCTCACCATCTGTCAGATGCTCTCTGAAGAGTGATTTGAACTCAGATCCATCTTCAGAGAGCAGCAGAGGGACTCCGATGACAAAAACCTTGCCAGAGGTTCTAAACATTCCACTCTTCAAAGGTTTTGGCTTTAGATCAGCCTTTCTCAACCTTTACAACACGGAGGAACCCTTGACATAACTTTTTGGCCTCAGGGAACCCCTGCTAATAATCATTATAGTTACAGCTCACAGTACATTATTTTGATGGTCAGTGGAAATAATGCTTCTCACATTTGTGGTCATTGGGAAGAATTCCCCCCTCCTTACCGATAGCTAAAAAGATCATTTATATCAGTTGTTACCCAAACAGAAATCTTCCGGAGGGACACAAGGGTTCCACAAACTCTGGTTGAATAACCCTACTTTAGATACATTGTGAAAAAAACATTGGCATTGACGTGGTTCCTCCCTAAAGTGTTGCACGAGGGCTGCTGCAATATAGATAAAGCAGACATGAAATGTACGCATACAATGCCATACCTTGTCTCCCTCCCCCTTGATAAAAATGCAATACGATTTTTTTTTAAATTAAATTATTTTTAAGAAATACCTCTTTTGATACCCAATGACTTTCTCTGTAGCATAATCAAGTTTCATGGGAGGGGCTGGCCGTTTTCTATAAACATTACAGCATCCTGTCTTCAGTGTTTTTTGAAGGAACACATCCCTGATATCCCTTTTACACATGAACCCTTGCTGGCCACGGGGTGCTCCAGACTTTAGCTGTGCAGTCTGCTGATCACTTGCTGATCATTTGCCTCTTCGAAGTGGGGGGACAATGTCACAATCTCCACCTCAGCCAATCAGAGGAAGCCTTATATTCACAGATAAAAATACAAGGCTTCCTTTAAAGACAAGCACTCATCCTGACTTGATTTTCTTCCAGCTGCAGATTGGAAGTCGCCTGCACTACTGCTGGAACACAGGGGTACATATTGTAGCTGATGCTACTACCAGTGCTTTTTTTTAGCTGGAACACGGGGAACGTGTTTCTGGCACCTTCAGCACAGAATGTATGTAAGGGAAAGGGGTGCTAGGGTGTGCTGGAAAATGGAGGTCTTTTGTTGCTGAGGAGGTCTATTGTTGCTTGGGGCGGGTGTATTGGTACAGGGGGATCTATGGTTGCTGTGGGTATTTAGTTGCAAGGGGTCTATTGTTGCTGACAAATCTGTTGTTGCTGAGGTGGATCTGTTGGTGCTGAATGGGGTCTGTTGTTGATGGGGTGGGTCTATTTTTGTTGAGGCATTATTTTGTTGTAAGTGGATCTGTTGTTGCTGGGGGGAGGCTATTGTTGCTCATTTTGAATCTATTGTTGCTGTGTGTACATTGTTTTGGGGGTCTATTGTTGCTGGCTACAGGGGACCTATTTTTACTGCTTTTTGTTATCATTACACATTCCAAACAAATTAATTAGCACCACAAAATTATACTTTGCTCTGTATTTTCTAAAAGGGGCTGTACTGGAAGGAGGGTAGGGGGTGGAACTAAGGGACAGTACTTGGAGGTGGGTGGAGGGTGGGGACAAGGAATGCCTTGGAAGGGGGGAGTTACTTTCACCTATTCTCCTGAGAAAAAGAAACCTTGGCTACTACAATACGGTAAATAGTCTTGACCCAAACAAACTAAAGTGACAGGAAACCTGGACTTCTCGCTGCACAGAAAGCTGCAAGACCGAAGGCACAGGAGTGCCTAGGCACCCACACTTACCAGGAAGTACACTGCTATTTTTCAGGAGTAATTCTAGAGCAGTGTTTTTCAACCTTTTTTCAGTCAAGGCACCCTTTAAAATTATGGACAGTCCCGAGGCACCCTTTAAAATTATGGATGGTCCCGAGGCACCCTTTAAAATTATGGATAGTCTTGAGGCACCCCATTCTAAAATGTGAAAAACTATTCTAATAGTTTTATATGACGCAGCAACATCCACACATGTAGGACACCCAACATTAAAGGTGATTTATTCTTCCAAAGCAAATGCACTTTTTCACACTGGTACTGACTAGTATTCCAGTGTTTCTCTTCTCTAATGTGACCCCAGCACTGACGGAGAGGGGCGGGGGAGGGTCAAACTAGGATGCTGTGCAGGCAGCTGACATCCTCCTTATCAACTGATGATGTCATTGGTTGTCAGGATGCCAACGGCTAGAAGGTTGTCATGGTGCGCAATGAAAACCTGTGGCTTAGTGTAACTAAAAGGCAGGTTTGATCCACCCGCTTACTTGTATACAGATTTTGGGCAATTTGTAGACATTTTGCCAAGGCACCCCTGAAGAAACCTTAAGGTCCCTGGTTGAGAAAGGCTGTTCTAGAGAATAGATCGCTCTCCCATGGAACTGATTACACACAATTAACATTCTAAATTTTGTTTATTATAAAGAAAATCATCTTGAGTTCAGTTTCACTTTTATAAAAGAAATGGAGGAGGCTCTGGAAAAAGTCAGAGTCAGGAAACCTCTGACTACTAGTCTCCGGATATTTCAAATGAGATTTGGTGATTTCACTACAGTGCTGCTCACTGTTCTCCTTGCTGGAAGGTTCTACATGAGCTGCTGCTACCAAGATAGCCATCTCTACACAGAGACACCATGCAGAACAAGGCATGGTAAACCATTGTTGGGGGGGAAAAAGATCAACTTCTTGCAGATCACAGGCAATACTGGTTATTAGTCCCTTACCTGCTTTTTCAGGCACAGCTTCCAGAGCTCAGCTCCTCTTTAACTATTGCGGAGTTAATTCATGCAAGAAAACAACCTCTGTAGTGTAAATTTGTTTATTTAAATGTTTTATTAATAATTTATTAACACTCAAATGTAGATGTTCCCAACACGCCAAGGTATACAACTTAAGCTGATCATAGATGGTTCCAATCTTGGCCGATTCAGCTGGGACCAGCCAAGATTTGAACCATCTATGGGTAGGCTGATTGTACTCAGTTCAATTGTATGGCTTGGGTTCAACCATCCTGTCAGATTTTCCATGCGATTATTGTCAGCGGCTATAGCCGTTCGCAATAATCACTGTGTTCTCCCGGCAGGGACAGCTCCCCACCCTGCCAAGAGAACACAGAAGTTCCGCGGCAGGGATTTCCCAATCAACACAGTCAGTGAATTGAGCGATTTTTCTTTCCTGCAACCAAAGAAAATTGAATAGTCTTTGGCTGGTTTTAGTCCCGTTATCAGCTACACTTCTGAGTGTTGTCTTTGTGTTTCACCGTAAAGACTTAATTGGGGGTTTCCAATAATATAAATGCATTGTCATTACCGGTGGTGGTAAAGAGCTGTGTTACATGGCAGAGAAACATACAGATAAGAATGACCTCTTTGCATTTTTTTAGATTTTCGTTTGTGTGTGTTTGTGTGATTTATCTAAATTTTTAGATGTTGACATATATAGACACTGACAAACACTCCTAAGAGGGAGATGTATAGGAACTTGCAATTACACAAGTTATTTACGAATTGTGCAAATGTTGTATGCAAATCAGAGCAATTAGGAGCTCATGGCCTCTTCTCTATTGCACTGTGTGATTATTGTAATTACAGGTTATCAATAAAGTTTAGTTTCAGCATCAATGAAGTATTGGTATTCAGCTAGTTTCGCCAAAGGAAAAGTCTAATCCTGACTTCTCCGTTCTGTTTTTCAGAGACTTATAGTCATTCTTTTTTTGCTGAAAAACTCCTGATCATTCAGAATTAAATCATTTTTCGGTACAATAAGCAGATCCATATTCATAGGGGGGCTCTCTATCTTTAAATGAGATGTTGGATTTTTTTTTTTTTCGGGAGCGCGGTTCAGGAATTTTGCATATTTTCAGCCATCTGTCCTTGGCGATCAGACCGACTCATTTGTGATGCAACAATGCTCAAATGATTGTAAAGTGCTTGAATTATGTATGTTGGATGTGATTGTTTCTCTGTTCACAGAATCTGTACAGCCAGCTAAAATCAGCACCAGCGGACAGCCTCACCTACAAACTGGCTCTCTGCCTGTGCATGGTCAACTTCTACCATGGAGGGGTGCGAGGTGTGGCACATTTATGGCAGGAGTTCGTACTGGAGATGCGGTATCGGTGGGAGAACAATCATATCATTTCAGGGTGGGTACCTATAGCTTTCTATTACCATGTGTCCTGGAAGGTCCACTTTGTTTTTTGGGTTTTTTTTTTAAAGAATACATTTTATGAAGTTGTGAAACAATTGCAGACATGCTGACTCCAGAGTCAACAGGAAATACATAAATAATAAGGTACTTCAGTACATAAAAATAAGTTTTTAATGCAAGTCATATTCAGCATTGAAGCACAAGCACATAGTGAATTGGAGAGACCCCAAATTTACATCATAGGACAATCTAGGTACAAAGTGTCTCCATTCTAATCACTTTACCAATGCTATGAAAAGCTATGTGAGCAAGGAGCCAGTGCCTAGGACTTAGAAATGTGAGGAAAGAGAGAGAAAAAAGAAGGGAGGACTCCCGACTGTGAGATCACCATAGAAAAAGTTTTGCAAGCTATTATAGGAAAGATAGAAGTTTGGGTAAAGTAGAAAAGTCAGTCGAAGAATACCACGGTACCAAAAATTTCAGATAACCTTTTGTGGAGGTTAGCAGTTAGTTCATCCATTCTCATGATAGAATTAAGTTCCTCTACCCATTCTCCAATGGTGGGAAAGGTTAGTCTTTTTTCAGTGTCTAGAAATGAGTGTACACCCTGTGGACAAGAGAATTTAGAAGAAACATTTTTTAATCTTTGAAATTGACCCAGCTATTATGGAGAGAAGTGCCACTTTTGGCGTTTCCGGCCATTTTCATCGGCTCAGTGATGTCAGCCGACACAGGTGGACTCTATTTACTAATTAGGTGACTTCTGAAGGCAATTTGTTCCACTAGATTTTAGTTAGGGGTATCAGAGTAAACGGGGCTGAATAAAAATGCACACCACACTTTTCACATATTTTTTGTAAAAAAATGTTGAAAGCCATTTATCGTTATCACTCTTTGCATAAACTTAACGTAAATGTCAAAAAATGGGCAGCACAGTGGCTAAATGGTTAGCGCTTCCGCCTGGCAGTACTAGGGTCTTTGGTTCAAATCCCAACCACGGCACCACCTGTCTGGAGTTTGCATGTTCTCCCTGTGTCTGCGTGGGTTTCCTCCGGGCACACCAGTTTCCTCACACTCCAAAGACATGCTGGTAGGTGAATTGGATCCTGTCTAAATTGTCCCTAGTATGTATGAATGTGAGTTAGGGACCTTAGATTGTACGCCCCTTGAGGGTTAGGGACTGATGTGAATGTACAATATATATGTAAAGTGCTGCGTAAATTGACGGCGCTATATAAGTACCTGAAATAAATAATAAAAGCCTTTGACACTTCTGAAATGCTTGTAATTATACTTCAGTATGCCATAGTAACATCTGACAAAAAGATCTAAAAACACTGAAGCAGCAGACTTTGTGAAAATTAATATGTGTGTCATTCTCAAAACTTTTGGCCGGGGCTGTAGTAAAGGTAATAATTTGTTTGGAATACCTTAGTCCAAACAAACTATATAAACGTCACTAAAAGCTGGAGATCAGCTTTACTTTAGAATATTTCTGATAATGCTGGTCACTTTTGTTACCAGTACAGTTCAGTCTTTTTTTTTCCCTTAAAGATCTTTCTTCAATTACTGTTCTGTTGACAATGTTTGTTTTTTTCCCAAACAGGAAGTGAGGGAAAATATGCAACAGAGACACACACCAATAAAAAGCTGATGGGTTTTATATTACTGAGTCTTTATTTATCACAATACAATGTTTCTGCTTATAATGGACCTTTAATATAGAACAAAGGATTTTCAAAAGCAAAATGCAAAGGAAAGTGTCACTTCTGAGCTGGAATTCTATAAATAAGCTTCTTTTAGCACAGGTGAAATAGTGGAATATGTGAAAAAGACAAGAGAGCTCCCTCTATTGGCTGGGTGGAAACTTTTGTAAAATTTAAATGCAATATTTCATCATTTTTTTTACTAAAAGGAAAACAAAAGTTCTTATAATAAATAAAGTATGTGCAAAACCACTCTACATTCCCTTAAAATTCCTTTTTCATTTTTATTAAATGCATTAAACACTCTGAAAACTATGTAAATGTAATACAATTTATAAACAGAATGTGTGCAGAAAGGGATCTGTTAATTACAGATGTTCAGCCTGCCCACGCACAGTGAATTTTCTGTTTCAGACCAAACAATCTTATTTTCAAACCATTTTTTTAATTTCTTTTTTTTTTTATTTTCTTAATTAAAGCTGAACTCCAGGAAAATGACTAAACTCAGAACTGAAATATATATATATATATATATATATATATATATATATATATATATATAACTGTTTTATCTGCCAGAAGATTTTCAATTCTGTCCATCAATCTTGTTATTTTTTTACAGCCCTGCAGACACTCTAAGTGCAGTCAATCAGTCAACTAGACAATAATATTATATGTAAATGTAAAGTTTCAAGAGTTTGGAAGAACTAAAAGTATTTAAATGAAAGTGGTAAAAAAAATGCAGGACCTCAGTTCTACAAGGTGGCAGTTCTTAATCACAAATCATTTAATTGTTTTTTTGAGGGAACTTCACGTAGATGAGCATTGCAATGGAAAGTTAATTGCACCTTCAGTACACATCTGCAATGTGCTGCAATGCACCTTTGTTATAGCACACAACAATGCACAGATGCATATGCTCTTTTTGTTCTTTATTTGTGAGGTACCTATTTTTTTGTGTACTGAGGTGCTCTCTTCGTCCATTTAAAATGGTATGCATAGATTTGCTTTAAAGACTTAAGTTCACCTTTGGAACATATTACATATTCTGCCTGTATTTAGGGTATAACATGTAACATGTTCGAGCTCCTGCCTCCTCTCCCCCCAATCCTTCCCTTTTTGTGACAGCAATCGAGAGATCTTCTCCCCCAGACCCACTGTCACAATTTAAAAACAGCGCTACTGTGCGGGGCTCTGCCCATGTGGCCTTGTCATTCATTCGCAGAGTTTCTGTGAATGAAGTACAATTACTGTCGGCCCCCTCAGCCAATGGTTTGTAGTTTTCAATGACCTGCAAGGTTGCTGGTGAGCGCTCTCATAGTTCATTGATTCTTACTGCAATTTGGTGACTGCCTGCCCGTTGGAGGTATGGGCAGATAGTGTACTGGGAGTCTGTAAGAACCTGGCATTGTACTCCTGATCTGCTGATTGCAGGTGCAGTGCTTTACAGGCTCCAGTGTAAAAGATTATTAAATGCACATTTTTTTACCTGCAAAAAGCTAGATGTGCATTTATTTATAAAAGGTGAACTTCTCATCCACTGCAGGGATTGATTGCTTGTTTTGGATTTGGGGAACAATAAAAAGAGGATTTACTTACCCAATACTCTGGCACCTCCCTGCAATTAGACTAGTCCCCACAGCTTCTTCTCCCCAACACTCCATTGGTCTAGAGCAGTGGTCTCCAAACTGGCCTTTTGCTTGCCTTTATCTGGCCCTTGGGGCACTATTCCTCTCACTGACATTACCAATTACCGACGCCAGGATATTCTCCACGCCCACTGGCCACAGTCCGGCTCCTTTAAAGTCTGATGGATAGTAAACTGGTCCTTTGTTCAGAAAGCTTGAAGACCCCTGATCTAGAGTCCTGACAGCATCAAGACCAGTTCAATGTCCATAGCCTTGCACTGGAAGTGGTGTCAGAGAGGGACTGTCCACTGCTGGATTGTGGGGTTCACCATCTGCTGGGGAAGTGGAGGGTCTGATAAGTAAAACTGTTTTTCTTCACCCTTAGACAAAACTAGTTGTTAACCCATGCTGTCCGGGCACAACCCCATTGCAAGGGATATTTTACATTTTCCTGGAGTTGGGCTTTAAGTCTGAATATGAGTAAATGTAGGCTGTTGAGTTCACTGGTTCTAGGCATTGCCCTCTGTAGTTTCTAGGTAGTAGTAGGAAGTTGCAAAGCAGAAATTCAGGTGACCTAAAGGCTGCTGTCTCATTTAAAAGGACTATACAAAGCCTGCTGAACCCGGTTGCTTGGATTAAGTTTAATATGAGCAGATGCTAAGCTACATTGGCTGCAGTATTTCCTAGGTAATGTTAATGAATTCCTGCTTTTACTAGCTGCCTGTTCTTAAAATAGTGAAGAACACAGACCTTTTCTTGTATTGTAGGTTAAGCAGCGGCCCTCCAGATCTTAAATGTTGCTTACTTCATCAAAAGCTCCAGGTATGCATTTTATTTTTTCATTTTACAGTATTACAAACGTGGACATTGAAGCCTGAAAAATACCGTGCTCTATGTTTTACATGTTCTGTCTTCCTGTCATGTAGATGTTGAACTGCTGCATTGAGCGGAAGAAAGCACGGGATGATGCCAAGAAGGCAGAAACAGCCGACTCTACCTCACATACCCCCCTGTACAAGACGTCGCATGACTCTGCCCATTCTGCAGAATCGGAAAAGGGCAAGTATGATGTGGGGAAGTCCTGGGACTCTTGGAGTGACAGCGAGGATGAATTCTTTGAGTGTCACAGCGACACAGAGGAACTGAAAGAGAGTACACAGGAGGCAACTAGGAAACCGTCAAACAAAGAGGAGGCTAAGGAGGCGACAATACTAAAACCTGATGGGCGCTTACATCAGTTTGGAAACATGACCTTATTAAACACGGGAGAGCCTCTCTTCATTCCAATAACACAGGTAAAAACAACAATGTATAAAGTTCTTTTCATTGCAAGGGATAGCCTACCCAAGAGGGGAACACTGCTGAGCAGTTCATTAATTTATATCCATCTAATATGGGTGCATACAGGAGCTGCAAATAGGTACAGGAGCATTGCTTGACAAGGATAGGATAAATATCACCGCTAGATAGCTAAATTGACCTAATTTAGTGTATTTAACTTATAAAAAGCAAGTCTTATACGTTTGTAATAACATGAATAATTTCCCATGGAGATCAAGGTACGCTTGCAAGTGTACTACTTTTATTTGTAGAGTATCAAAAGACTGAAATTGGAGCTCAACTCAAAAATAGATTTGATATAATATAGGAAACATTTAGAAATGTTAGTTGTGTAACTGTATTACATTGAAAATGTACCCTTTTATCCGCAATTCCTCCTGAAAAATAGCAGTGCACTTTCTGTGCCTACAGCAGTGTGAACTCTGCCCGATTGCTAGTCCAAGGGATTTAGAATGAGGTTTGGTGCTGCCAAATCAATGTTAGTCACTGTTCTCCTTGCTGCTGGCTTTAATAAGGAAGCACAACCCTGCCTCTTCCAAGATGGCTGCTTGCACACACAGGCATCATGTAGAACAAGGCATGGTAAGTTAGTAAAGGAGAAACAAATCTGCTGTAAGAGGCTTTATGGATAGCCAAGTCCTCGAGCAAGCAAGAAATGATGACTGGTATCAAAGTATATAGACCAATGGTTGTCAACTTAGGAGGCATAAGGGCCTCAGGGCCCTTGACATCACCTAGGGGGCTGCACATAGTATTTCTTCTATTTAAAGCTACAAAAAAGACTGTTACAGACTGCAAATTTAAGCTGGCCATTCACTGATGGATATTTTTTTTGATTAACCTGCATGCTGAACGAAAATAAAATCTGGCCAATTCTCCATATTAATGCAAGGATTGACATGTGATACTGGGTTATTATATGCTGACAGGTAATGACAGCTGCTGAATACCAAACAGCAGTGCGTCTGGTTGGATACTGCTGTTGTTCAGCTGACAAATTTCCACCCGGCTATTTTGATGTTTCAGTCGAAGAATTTCAGGTGGGAGGGGGCCAACATAAGATTGCAAGAGATCCTTGCCATGGCCATTACAGCCCCTTACAAAATCTACACTGTTGATTGCTTGGGTTCAAGAGCCTCATGACAAGCCCCAAAGGGCTTCATCCTCTATAGTTCTTGAGATTTTCTGATAGCAGCAGCTGCCCAAACCAGATTTCTGGTTCTTCAGATTTATTGAAGTTTAAATAGTTTTGTTTGTGCCAAGCTGGTCCAAAAAACTATTTAATTCTCTAACAGATTCAGCTGCTGTATGTACTATATAAACTGTATGTAGCCTCTGGTACATAAAGTATACAGTGCTGTCTTCCAGCAGCGGGATGGAAAGTTCCTGTTCCGCTCCCAGAACAAAATCGTGTCGTGGTGAGAACTTCTTAGCTGTTCACAGGAAGCTTTCTATTTTCTGAATACATGCAAAGCTTCCTCTGATTGGCTGAGGTGGGGAGATAGATGTCATCTGTCTTAGCCAATCAGAGCAAGCTTTATGTTCATTAATTGAATGCAAAGCTTTCTGTGAATGGCTGAGTAGCGCTCAATTTTTTTCCGGTAGCTGAGGATACATACAATTTATGCAGCACACACAGCAGCTGCATCTGTTAATGAATTAATAGTTCATTTGGACCAGCTTGGTCTAAACAAACTATTTACAAACTATTTACAAACTATTTACCCACTTGCCATCTGGCCGCTGTATATAAACGGCCGGACGGTGGCAGTCCAGGGGCGGGTTGCCGTTCATAAACGGCACCCGACATTATGGACTGTGTGCGCTCCCTGGCAGTCCAGGGGCGGGTTGTCGTTCATAAACGGCACCCGACATTATGGACTGTGTGCGCTCCCTGGGAGTGCGCAGCACCGCGATCCGGTGCCCACAGTGGAACACCGATCGTTGTACGGGACGTATGTGCGAAGTCCCGATCATGTGATCACTGTTTGGCCAATCAGTGATCACATGCAGAGTAGTAAGCAAGATGCCACTTCTGACATTGCTTACTACGTGTGAAATCTGTGAATGATCACAGAGGTCACATGGTACAACGCTATTCACAACAGCCTTGTACCATGTGACAAGCTGTGGCCAATCACAGCTCACACAGTAGTTCTCAATGGCTGCAAGAATGCAGCCAGAGAGGAGAAATTATTGCTTTTACAGTCTTTATGGGTGTAAAAGCAATCAGTGTAAAAGAAAAAAAAAAACCTTCATCACCCCTCACAAGTAGTACAGTATCACCATGGTGACACTGTACTGCTAGGGTGACAGTATGTAGAAAAAAAAACAAATAAAAAATAAATAAAAATGTAAAAAAATTTTTTTTAAATTATAATTTTTGGGTAATAAACTAATTTGGGTTATTTTTTTTACTAAAAAGATAACGGAGTAAATTTTGGACAAGATTTATGATGAAATATAATTTGTTTGCAAAATTTTATAAGAAAAACACTTTTTTTCAAAATTTTTGGACTTTTTCATTTATGTAGCAAAAAAAATAAAAATCCCAGTGGTGAATAAATACTAACAAAACAAAGCTTTATCTGTCTCAAAAAAATGCTAAAAAAATTCACATGGGTACAGTGTTGCATGACCGCGCAATTGTCATTCAAAGTGTGATAGCGCTGAAAATTGGCCTGGACAGGAAGGGGGTAAAAGTGTCCGGACTGGAAGTGGTTAAATCTCTAAAAATCTGGAGAACTTCTTTGAAAAAAAAAAACAAAACATGTTTTGTCAGCAGAAAGTCTCTGGATAGTATAAAGGATGCAGCCTTTTGGTTCAGTTTACAAGCAAATCAACTTTAAAGCAGAAGTATAGCCAAAGCTATTTTGCCTGTATTTCTGTAGGTCACAGGATTGCGGTAATTCTGCACGCCTGTGACCCGGTTTCAGCCAACGGCGGGCTTAAGTCTACTGTCAGCTGATGTCACTCAACCGGTCCAGGCTCAGAAAAGTTCCCAACCATATGGTAGGGATCCACCTGGAAGTCTGGACCGACTCCTGGCTCCGCCTCTTAGCGATCCGCCGATAGCCTGAGCCAGCCCCTTCCGCCCCCTCCACAGCCCAGCGCTCCAGTGAGCTCTGAAGAGGCAGAGCAGAGAGACGGTGGGGAGGAGAGAACTGACTGATCATCGGCGTTAGATCGCTCAGTTCTCACTGCAGAGCCGGCCCACAGGGCCATCAGATTGATGCTGCATCCACCTAGGTGAGTATAATGGGTTTTTTTTAAGTGCATGCTTCTCTTTTAAAGTGCGGTGGTGGGGAGCAACTATAATTTTGTCTATTATTACACAACTGCTTCCATCATTGTGCCCCCTCCATGGCAGCTCAGTGTTGAAATTTCTTCTGCATTCTAGAGCAAGTGCATTTGAATGTTATTAACTACTACTAGCTATGCCATGAACTAGATAAAATGAAAATGAAGATCAGATGAAAGTCCTAACAGTATGCCTGCAGTACAGACACTAAACAAATGGGCATATAATAATTAGGACTGTCGTGTCAGATATCTTAGGTTCTTTTGCTTTCTTTACTTCTTACTTTTAAATTCATTTTTTGCTTAATTGTAAAATAGTAATAATTATACCCTTTAAAGGTGAGTATAGATGTTTTAGCCGCCATTGTCCAGAAGTTAAAAGCTTGAGAAATATTCTTCAGGTCTAAGGTGGATCTCTTGATGTACACAAAGTCAGGTTGAAAGGAGAAAGCATATAATTTAAAGAAGTTACCTTAAACGCGTCTTTGGTGAGTCATTCCATTTTCACAAGGTCTCTGTGACCTACACAGCGATCTACAATTGTACCAGGTTATGTGTGCAGACTTGGTTCAATTATTGTATGGTTTGATCTGTCGTGGTTTTGAGTTTTCTTTGCTCTTCCACAGCATCATGTATTTTAAGACAATAAATCACTAGCAGTAAGAAGTAACCCATTCATTCAAAAAGAAATATTCTAGGTCACACATAATACAACATTCTGAGCATTCATACCATAACGGAAACAGAGACTGTTTACAGTTTTATCTATTTCATGATGAGAAACAGAACTCATCTGCATACACAAACGTGTGTGTGCGTGTGTGTACGTGTGTGTATATGTGTACATAAACGCACACACTACATTGCCAATCGTATTGGTCGGCCTGCCTTTACACGCACATGAACTTTAATGGCATCCCAGTCTTAATCCTTAGGGTTCAATATTGAATTGGCCAATACTTTGCAGCTACAACAGCTTCCACTCTTCTGAGAAGGTTGTCCACAACGTTTAGGAGGGTGTCTATGAGAATGTTTGACCATTCTTCCAGAAGCACATTTGTGGTCAGGCACTGATGTCGGATGAGAAGGCCTGGCTCACAGTCTTCCTCCACCCCAAACTTGCTCATCCATGTCTTTATGGACCTTGCTTTGTGCACTGGTGCGCAGTCATGTTGGAACAGGAAGGGGCCATCCCCAAACTGTCCCCACAAAGTTGGGAGCATGAAATTGTCCAAAATGTCTTGGTATGCTGACACCTTAAGAGTTCCCTTCACTGGAACTAAGGGGCCAAGCCCAACCCCTGAAAAACAACCCCACACCATAATCCCCCCTCCACCAAACTTTACACTTGAAACTCTGCAGTCAGGCAAGTTACATTCTCCTGGCAACCGCCAAAACCTGACACGTCCATCGGATTGCAAGACAGAGAAGTGTGATTCTTCACTCCAGAGAACACGTCTCCACTGCTCTAGAGTCCAGTGGCGGCGTGCTTTACACCACTGCATCCGACTCTTTGCATTGCACTTGGTGATGTAAGGCTTGGATGCAGCTGCTCGGCCATGGAAATCCATTCTATGAAGCTCTCTACGCACTGTTGTGCTAATCTGAATGCTGCATGAAGTTTGGGTGTCTTTAGCTATTGACTCTGTAGACAGTTGGCGACTTCTGCGCACTGTGCGCTTCAGCATGTGCTGACACCACCCTGTCATTTTATGTGGCCCTCCATTTTGTCGCTGAGTTGCTGTTGTTCTCAGTTGCTTCCATTTTGTTAGAATATCACTAACCATTTACCATGGAATATTTAGTAGCCAGGAAATGTCACGGATGGACTTATTGCACAGGTGACAACCTATCACGGTACCACGTTTGAATTCACTGAGCTCCTGAGAGCGACCCATTCTTTCACAAATGTTTGTAGAAGCAGTCTGCATGCCTAGGTGTTTGATTTTTATATACCTGTGACCATGGAGGTGATTGGAACACTTGAATCCAATGATTTGGAGGGGGGGCAATACTTTCGGCAATCTAGTGTGTGTATGTATGTTTGTGTGTATGTGTGTGTGTATGTATGTATGTATGTATGTATGTGTATATATATATATATATATATATATATATATATATATATATATATATATATATATATATATATATATAAAATGCACACATTGTAAATGAATGTGGAACCTTCACATTGCACCAAAGATTCCCTGCATCGTGTAGCCCTGTTGTAATCAATGAGAGCACCAACAGTGGAATTTACATTAGAGGAACAAATTCATCGAAAGGATGTTTACCTGGAATAATACCAGACCTTGATGTGCTGCATGCACTTGAAAAGGCCAAGCTTAGCCAAACGAAATTAAGGGATCTTTTTGCATGTACCAGATTACAAAAAAAAAATCACTCGGTCAATTTAATAAAGAGAATGCAAACCCAGCAAATCAATTCAATTTAAGTCACTTTCAGTATTTTTAATTCTGTACCTTTCATTAAAATAATGCATGGTGACCCTGGCATGGAGATCTTTGTTCAGGCCCTTCATGTTATAGGTCAAATGCTCTTTCTCTGTCTCCTAATTGTGCTTCTGTCACGTGGTCTTACTATGAAGATTGCAATTGGCCATTAAAACATGTATTATGAAGGCACGGTTAGCTGTTGTCACCATCAGGAAATCCATTTGGAGAAATGCCATGCAGCAATTGCTAAAGTGCATGTAGACAAATGCCTGCAAAGAGGTTGCAGAACATCAAAAACACTGAGTTGCAGCAAAGGTTGTAAAAAGAAAAAGGTATAATTAAGGCCTCGTTTACACTTGCTTTTCTCTCTTTGGAAAGCATTTGACAGGCAGTGAGGAGGCGTTGTACCTCCTCCTCGCTACCTGTTTTAACCTCCTGAATGCTGAACTACCATGCCACAGCTGTGTGCATGGTGTGTGGTTGTGGGGTGATTGCAATGCGGCACAATTCATTTGAATGGGTTGCGTTCAGTGGGTGATAGTGTCTGCTGAGCGCAACGGGGGTTATACTTCCTGCTGCGACATATGTACAACCGTAGCTGCTGCCCTGCCAGCTAAAGGGGAAGCAGTTGAGGAGCAGTAAAAATGCAGCTCGACCGCATGCTTTTACGCCACCCCCCATCCAAACCTCTAGTGTAAAAAGACTTTGACTTGATATTGGCCTGTTGCAGTTCCCTGTGCAACAACAATCACAGGGAGAGGGAGGGGCAGCACCAGGACACCATCAGGTATGATGCATCCAGATGTGCTAGCAAGTAATGTGCTAAGAGGAGGTGAGACGAGAGATGACCTCATCAGTTCTCTACTTCTCTCTAACTGTACAGTCAGCGGACTGGAAGTGGGGAGATAACACCATTGTAAGTAAGATAATAGAGTAACCCAAGACTTCAAGGATGACCAGCAGGTAAGTATACACCCAATTGCATAATAAAACCAATATTTATTACAACAAAATGTAAAAAAATCGCATAATAGCAGTATTAAAAATTATTTCACATGCAATGGTCCTGATCAGTGTATGCGTTACGCGTAGAACTTGCATATAATATGTAAATGATCTCATCTAGAATCAAAAGATACAGACACATGTTTATAAATCAGAAAATCTCAATAGAGCATGAGTACAGCAGTTGTCCATTTATCATGTAAAGTCATAATGCACAGCAGTATCAATAGAAAACCATCTGATATAAGGAGAAAAGAAGGAGAGAGAAAATGCAAAACCCAACACCGTACCATATATACCAATAAAATATAAAAGGGTAAACCCAACTACGTTGCCACAGACTGCGGAGAGGCTTCTAGGAGGACAAAAGTTCATCTAGTTCAATCAATAAAAAGGAAAAAAAAATAATTATACAATCCCATATACACAATCCTATATACCCACAGTTCATCCAGAGGAATGCAAAAAACTCAGCAAAGCATGATCTAATTTGCTCCAATAGGGGAAAAAATGTCCTTGCTAATCCCCCAAGAGGCAATTGGATATTCCCTGGATCAACTTTACCTATAAATGTTAGTATCCAATTATGTGCATTTGGGAAAGAATCTAGGCCTTTTTTAAAGCAATATACTGAGCTGGCTAGAACCAGCTCTTGAGGGAGTCTAATCCATGTTTTCACAGCTCTTACTGTGAAAAAGCCTTTCTGTATTTGGAGATTACTTCTGGAGGAAAAGAGATTTAAAGAGTGCCCCCTTGTCCTCTGTGATGACCTCAGGGTGAATAACTCTACACCGAGATCACTATATGAACCACTGATATTTATACATGGAGATCATATCCCCCCTTATGTATTATACATGGAGATCATATCCCCCCCTTATGTATTTTACATGGAGATCATATCCCCCCTTATGTATTATACATGGAGATCATATCCCCCTTTATGTATTATACATGGTGATCATATCCCCCTTATGTATTATACATGGAGATCATATCCCCCCTTATGTATTATACATGGAGATCATATCCCCCCTTATGTATTATACATGGTGATCCTATCCCCCCTTATGTATTATACATGGAGATCATATCCCCCCTTATGTATTATACATGGTGATCATATCCCCCTTATGTATTATACATGGAGATCAAATCCCCCCTTATGTATTATACATGGAGATCATATCCCCCTTATGTATTATACATGGAGATCATATCCCCCCTTATGTATTATACATGGAGATCATATCCCCCCTTATGTATTATACATGGTGATCATATCCCCCCTTATGTATTATACATGGTGATCATATCCCCCCTTATGTATTATACATGGAGATCATATCCCCCCTTATGTATTATACATGGAGATCATACCCCCCCCTTATGTATTATACATGGTGATCATATCCCCCCTTATGTATTATACATGGAGATCATATCCCCCCTTATGTATTATACATTGTGATCATATCCCCCTTATGTATTATACATGGAGATCATATCCCCTTTATGTATTATACATGGAGATCATATCCCCCCTTATGTATTATACATGGAGATCATATCCCCCCTTATGTATTATACATGGAGATCATATCCCCCTTAATTTCCTCTTAAGAGAGAATAAATTCAGTTCCTCTAATCTTTACTCATAGCTGAGCTCCTCCATTCCTCTTATCAGTTTGGTTGCCCTTCTCTGCACTTCCGTTTTGTGAACTGGTGCCCAAAACTGAACTACATATTTCAGATGAGGTCTTACTAATGATTTGTACCGGGGGGGGGGGTGATATCTCTCTCTCTCTGGAGTCTATACTTCTCCTAATACGAGAGGGTTTTGCTCCTTTTGGAAACTACAGCTTGGCATTGCATGCCATTTATTACACTTTTGCCTCTGCCTAGTATGTATGATGCATGCATATTCTTAGCCCCCAAGTGCAGAACCTTACATTTATCAACATTAAACCTCATTTGCCACATAGTTGCCCAATTACACAGAGCATTGAGGTCGGCTTGTAAGTTGGAGACATCCTGTAAGGACGTTATTCCACTGCACAGCTTGGTGTCATCTGCAAAGACTGAAATGGGATTTTTAATCCCAGACCCTATATCGTTTATAAATATATATTAAAAAGTAAGTGTCCCAACACTGAACTTTGGGGTACACCACTGACAACCCTAGACCATGCAGAGTATGAATCATTAACCACTACTCTCTGAATTTGGTCTTTTAGCCAGTTTTCGATCTATTTACATTCAGATTTTTCCAAGACTTTACCTTACACATTAGCCGTGTGTGGGGAACTGTGTCAAACGCTTTTGTAAAATTGAAGTATACCACGTCCACCGCCACCCTTCTGTCCAAGTATACCACGTCCACCGCCACCCTTCTGTCCAAGTATACCACGTCCACTGCCACCCCTCTGTCCAAGGCTTTGCTCACCTCCTCATAAAAATAACAATCAGATTTGTTTCATGACTTCTGTCTTTCATGAATCCATCCTGTCTGTTGCTTAAAATATTTTTCCCAACAACTCATCTATGTGGTCTTTTTATTAAACTCTCCAGTATCTTGCCAATTATAGAAGTTAAACTTACAGGTCTTTAGTTGCTTGATAAAGACTTTGACCCCTTTTTAAATAGAGACACCACAAATAGAAGGTTTACAACCACTTTAAAGAGTAGGATCAGAGTTCAGATTTGGTGCTTCTCCCCTTCAGCAGAGATCATGTGGCCCAATGTATTGGTACTGGTGGGAATTTGGTGGATCATCTTCTACAGGAAAGGTATTTTGGTTCTCTTTATCCATCCCAGTAGCATAACAGTATTGAGGAATTGGTTAATCTTCTTGAAGAATACAAAATTCCTTTCACTCAGTTTTAATTAACGCTTACCAATTGAATTAATTCCTCGCTCATATATTTCCCAGATTAATACATCTGCCGCTTCCCATCTTCTTACACGTGTAACTAATTTTCTCATTCAGGTAAAATTTCTAATATAAAAATTCAATAATTCCTCTAAGTGACAAAAGAGCATGTTCCGGAGAATTAATTAAGTGGGGTTTTTGATGAATGTACTTGTGCTCGATGAACATCTGTATTTGATCTCCGGTATAGAACTTCTTCCGTCCCTGAATTTCCTTTCTGCCTCTACAGACACATTACAGAACTTATTGTTGTATAGTGTATTAAATACAGTTGTCTGACGGTTATCAAACAATGAGAAATTTTCACGAACAGTCAGGCACCCACTTAAAAGTATTTCAGTTATCGGCCCCAGAAATCTTCTTTATTCACCTGTATGTTCTATAATAGATTTTTCTGAATGAGGTGACTCAGTAATAGATCTTTTGTGCTGAAAATAAGGCGTATTGTCGTTGATCTTTCTTCTACAACAGATAAGGGCTCAGGAGTACTTGCAGTTGTTTAGAATTGATTCCAAAGAGACACCATCTTCTCATTCCCAAAGTGACATTGTCTCTTGATAGCCCAGCAAGGAGTACACATCTGTCCACCTAGCTCCCCAATTCAAGCAATCATCCTGAGTAAGCTCCAGTGTTGGCTGGTATTGGAGCTTACCTAGGTGGTTGACGTCACCTCCGCTTCTTTGGCCGCTCAGTACTCAGGCCCAATCTCTGTCACATGGGGGAAGTGACATGTTCCCCCATACAAGGGAGCATAAATTAGCGAGTATACCTTGCTGGTGGAGATGGTACTGTCACTTTGCCCTTAACAGAAAAAGTGACCGTGTCTTATTTTAAAGTGGAACTTCACCCAAAAGGGGAAACTCCACTCTTTTTTTTTTTTTTTTTCCCCCCCTTAACAAATTTGGATGATAGTTTTGACAGGTATCCGCTCCTATGATTTGAGCAGTTCTCCCCCCCCATTTTAGTCATGTTGACTTTAAAATTACTGTACAGTCCACACTTTGAAATTTGGAAGATAAATTGGGAAATGCCACGCAAGGATTTGAGATATAGAGCAATAGATTGTCTGCATGCAAACTTAATTTATGTTCTTGTTGGTTGGCATTCGGGCCTTTTATAGAGGGGTTGTTGCGCATGGTGATTGCTAGATGCTCCATGGACAGGATGTAAATATAGGGTAATAGTGGACAACCTTGGTGTGTACCATTATGAATATTGACATGGTCTGATAAGATACCATTAACCCGTATGCAAGCGTAACAGGTGTCATATAAAGCCATAATTTTGCTGTAGAGTGGGGATAGAATGCCAATTTGTGTAAGGATCGCATATATGAACTGCCATCATAGGCAATTAAAGGGCTTCTCCCCATCTACAGCGAGAAGGCACAGGGTGGAGAAGGTAGTAGTCACCCAGTGATTAAGTGAAAAGGACTTGATGGTATTAACGCTGGCCTTGCAGTGTGGGATGAAGCCCACCTTATCGAGGTGGATCAGAGCTGGTATACTGTATATGTTCCAAGGTGGCGAGCTATGATTTTGGCATATTTGTAAGATCCAGATTGATCAGAGAAATGGGTAACTTGAACAAAGGGCAGGGTCCTTGTCCGTTATAGGTATAGCAGTTACGTGCGCCTCTTGAAATTGCTTGGGAAACAGGCAAGCATCTGAGATTGGATTGAAAGTCTTTCCATGTCTGGACTGAGGTTGTCAAACTGAGTGTAAAACGTAGTTGTGTAGCCACCAGGACCTGGTCATTAACTGGAGGGTAGAGTTTTAATAACAGCTAGTATCTCTTATAATGTAATTGGGGCTGCTAAAGAGTCAATGGCTGTAGTTGTAAGTCTAAGAAAGCCAGTTGCTTGCACATGTTCCTGGAGGTTTTATTGTGAGATTTTAACATGATAGAGAAGAGAGGGGGAGATATATTGTACAGCGTGGAATAGTAATTCTGAAATGTTGTCGCAATTGATTCTGAGGTGTTGACTAGTCTCTGATTTGGGCAATTTATTTTGGCAATGTAAGTGCATGATTATTTCTCTTTATGAATTCACCAATAAAAGTAGTAAACTACTTCCCAGATCAATTAGAGGGTTCTACGGGTGAGGTCTTTTTGTTACATAAATGATTGGTCTAACAGGCATCAGAGTTCAGTTTGCTTATTTGTGAAAATGTCATAAGTCTGGAGGGCTTGGGACTGTTTGTGTTGCTGTTCGAGAGTTTTAATGTCCTCTAGAAAGTCAGTTTTGTGGGTAGTTCTGGTCTTTTAAAGGCGCAGGCCATGTCTGATAAATTCTCCTCGAAGAATTCACTTTTGCATTTCCCATTGAAGGGGTGGTGGGGTCAGATTCTGGAGGTGAACTCTCTAGCTGCTTTTAATGTGAAGTTATTCATTCTCAAAATCACACAACAAAGAGGGCTGACAGCCTACTTAAGACTTCAGTGTCTGTGTTGTGAACTTTGAAAATGTCTTAAAAATTCCTCCAGCGACAGAGATAAGAGGGGTTTTATAAGTGCTTTTACTGCTTGTTAAATTGGAACTAAACTCTTTCAATCATCATTAACTAATTTGTGCTGCAAGCATTAATAAATAGATAAGAAGCTATATTGTTTTAAACTTTTTTGTACATTCCTTCAGTTGCTTCCTGATTTCTGGCCTAGGCCAAAAGGATGTCATACATCGCAGGAGTCTTCATGGGCTTCCCAGGAGTCATCTGGAGGAGAGTCTTTCTCAGCTAAGCATACGCTCTTGCCAGCATGCCTGAGCTAAAGGCAGATGGATTCCAGGAAGTAAATGCTACATGAATCATCTGCCCTTACTGAAGATGGCTGTAGCTAGAAATTCTAGAGGGGTGTTTTTCAAAGTGATTTCTCAACAATATACAGCATGGAGACATGAATGGATGGGGGAGTTTGCTCTGAATGTTACAAATTAATTAAAAAGTGTTTTTGGTTTGTGGTGCTGGGATACAGTTAGTGATTGAAAGGAAAAAAAACAAACTTGTCATACTTACCTGCTCTGTGTTGTGGTTTTGCACAGAGCATCCCCCGATCCTCCCCTTCTCGGGTCCCTGCTGGCACTTCTGGCTCCCCCCCCCCATTAGCCACTTGCTATAGGTACACTCATGCAGGCTTGGTCCTGAGCCGTACTCTGTCCATTGACACACAGGGCGTGGCTCAGCCAACTCCCCCCCCCCCCCCCCTCTCTCTTCACTGGCTTTGATTGACAGCTGCTGTCTGAGCCATTGAGGGAAAGAGCAGAGAGAGATGCTGCTGTAATGCAGAGTGCTGAATCGAGATCATATTCAGGTAAGTATTTAGAGGGGGCTGGGGGAAGAGATAAACACAGAAAGGTTTTTTTTTTTACCATAGAATGCATTAGGGTAAAACACCTTAAGCCATTAGAACCGCATTTAAGTTCTGCTTTAAGAATTTAAAAATATTTGAATGTACATGGGCACAAGTAAGTTCACTTTAAGGCTTTCTTACTAGAAACTGCAGTTATTTCCTCCCAGCTACCAATCAGATTTTGACTTGTATGGCAGGTATCATGCTGATTGGTTTTAAAGCAGTAACATCCGCATTTCTGCAGTCCAGCTTGTATGAGGGGTACAACAGGGTCTGGTAGAAATCTAGTGGACATTGTGCAGAAATCCCGCCTCATTTTTCTTTGTTTTGGCACCACCCCTTCTGTGTACTGTTCAGAGGCTATCTGTTGGTCCCTGAACAACCTGGCTTATGGCATTTGGGGGGGGGTTCTTCCGATGCTTACCTATCAGTAGTAATGATCTACACTGTGCGGTCATAGCGGGGCTGTTAGGGATCCGGGTATGACCAGAAATGTGTGGACTGACACAGGGAAGTAACAGGCTTCAGGAATGATATAATAATATAATTTATTATTAGCTACCCAAATATACAACGCACAGTAAACAAACCAACCTTCCACTAATCTTAGTATGTGCAGGAACACAGGCGCAGTCAGGGCTGGAGAGGTGGAATGGTCAGGCCGGCCATATGGTTCTGTTAACGACCGTCTGGTGGTACCTCTAGCAGTCCTCAGGACAGGATTCCCCAGGGCGCGGAGTCTAAGTCCCAGTTTGCTTATTCACCAGGGCCCCTGATGGTGGGGATGGACTTGGAGCAGACAGGAACCAGGTCGCAGCCCCTGAGTACACCTGCTCGTGGTAGAGGGATCCGCCAGAGGTATATGCAGGTAGGAAGCTTGATGTGAAGAGGCAGAAGGTGTGAGCAGGGATGGCTGGATCCGTGCAGGATGGATGGATCGTCTGGGTAGCGTAAGGCGTAGTCAGGCAGGCCAGGTCAGCAACGTGCAGGCAGCGAGGTACTGAAGGAGCAGACAGAGAATAGTCAGGGTCACAAGCCGGGTTCAGTAACTCTCGGGCAGCGTGGTACAGAGGATCAGGCAGAGAATGGTCAGGGTCACAAGCCGGGTTCAGTAACTCACGGGCAGCACGGTACAGAGGATCAGGCAGAAGGATGGTCAGGCAAGCCAGGGGTTAAACAGGAGACGGTCAGCAGGGTCAGGAACAATGCAGAGTCGGCAACAAATCAGATAGGCAGAAGAACAGGAACACAGGATACAAGGTACAGGGGCTCATGGGAAACAACACCAAGGCCCTGACTGCAGGTCTGGCCATTCCTTAAATACACCTCCTGCAATCAGCCCCAGGTGTTGGCTGACTGCAGGAGTGAGCTTCTGGCTGCTGATAGCACCCGCTGGTCAGCCCTGGTACTGCAGCCTACACGGCAGGTGAGTCCCACCACCAGTGCTGAGTCCATTCCTGACAGGGGCCTATTTGAAAGAGAAGAATAGCCAGGGTCATGGTTCTCTTGTGGGTCACAGGGGTGCACTTGTACTTTCTTGTGACCCAGTATCACCTAGCAGCAGGCTAAAGTCTACCGTCTGCTGACATCACAGGGCCACTCAAGGTTTTGGAAGAATCCTGACCGTATTGTCAGAATCAGCCCAGATGCCTGATTGGCAGCTTGCTCATCCTCTCACTGTGTTGCTGAGAGCCTGAGCCATCTGCTCCTGCCCCCCCTCCATCCTTGCGCTCTAGTGAGCACTGGAGGGGCAGAGGAGAGAGTGGTGACTGACAGTCACCGCTCTCTGCTCCGGGAAGACAAAGAACCAAGCGGTCATGTGATCACACAGTTCTTGGGCTTAGAGTTTATATATGACAAGTGTATACATAGATACACTTATCCTTTAAAGGACAATCATGAGAAGAACATAGATTTCCCTTGCTGAAAATGCTAGTTGCCTCACCAACATGCTTATCCACTGTCTTCAATACTCAAGGGTTGTTTTACTAAAGGCAAATAGACTGTGCACTTTGCAAAGTGCAGTTGCAGGCTTCCAGGTGCAATTGCTCCAAACCTTAGTAAATGAGGTAAATATTCACGTTGCAAAAAGTACCCAATCACATGTAAGGAAAATAAAAAAACAGCATGTTTTTCTTGCACATGATTGGATGACGGAAGTCAGCAGAGCTTCTGCTCATTTACTAAACTCTCTGGACCAACTGCACTTTGCAAAGTGCACAGTTTTTTTTGCCTTTAGTAAATCAGCCTTTGAGTCATTGAGACTAAGCAGGTAGGCAGCCAGTGATATCAGAATTTCTAGTTTGCACACTTACTCCTGTCACTTTGTGTCGTTCAGTATTAAAACGTTCTTATGTGTGTGTGTTTCTTTTTTCTTTTTTAATCTTCTTAGCTGAGTACATTGTTATGTTGTGTATTTGCCTCAAGGATCATATTACAGAATTAGCAGCGGGGGAACAAATGAGCAACTTCAAGCACTTGTTGTCAAATCTGTTGACTTGTGTTTTTACACCAACGTTCAATAATCTCAAACATTTAAAGTCGGCTCCTTATAATTGGTTTCAGCCTTTGTGCAAAAAGCATCTCCTTGATCGCCTGATTTTAATTTGACAGCGGCATGTCGTTTAAGTGCTGGAATTAAACTGCTTCTCTTTATTACATCGCTAGCCGGGAACTGTTTAATGTAAACATTCACGTATAAGTGGAGCAAAATCGTGTATTTAAGAGGTGAACAAAGTGCATTTGAAAAAAAGGCCATTTATGACAAAAATGACAACTTTGGAGCCCAGGGCTCTCCCATATGGAAGATATCCTTGTGACATAAACAGATATGGCATTTGCAGCCTGGTGGGAATTGTCAAAATTCATGCAGGATGGGAAAAATTGTACTAGGGGGCGTCACATCCAATATTACTGGAAACAAATTTATTAGACAGGCTTCAGGACTTTATAGGCACTGCATAGATTACAACAACAATATAATATACAATAAAAATGTTTCGTGCAACCATCTTAAAAGCAGCAGGACATAATACAATATGTAACCTATATAACAGGAAGGAAAATTCCCATATCATTAATAATTCATAAGACTCAATCACTGATGTCACTAATTAAAAAAAAAAAAAAAAGACATATGCTCTCACTGGCCACTTTATTAGGTACACCTTGCTAGTACCGGGTTGGACCCCCTTTTGCCTTCAGAACTGCTTTTGTTCATGGTGGCATAGATGCAACAAGGTGTTGGAAACATTCCTAAGACATTTTGGTCCATATTGACATGATGGCATCACACATTCGCTGCAGATTTCTCTTCTGCACATCCATGATGTGAATCTCCCATTCCACCGCATCCCAAAGGTGCACTATTGGATGGAGATCTGGTGACTGTGGAGGCCATTGGAGTACAGGGAACTCATTGTCATGTTTAAGAAACCAGTTTGAGATGATTTGAGCTTTGTGACTTGGTGCGTTATCCTGCTGGAAGGAGCCATCAGAAGACATGTAGTCATAAAGGGATGGATATGGTCAGCAATGATACTCAGGTAGGCCGTGACATTTAAAGTGGAGTTCCAGTTGATTTAAAAAACAAAAAAACAAAAGTCAACAGCTACAAAAACTTTATAATTTTAATTTTAGAATGATCCCCCACACCATTACACCACCACTACCACTAGCCTGAACCGTTGATACAAGGCAGGATGGATCCATGCTTTCATGTTTACACCAAATTCTGACCCTACCATCTGAATGTTGCAGCTGCAATCGAGACTCATCAGACCAGGCAATGTTTTTCCAATCTTCTATTGTCCAATTTTGATGAGCCTGTGCGAATTGTAGCCTCCATTTTCCTGTTCTTAACTGACAGGAGTGGCACTTGGTGTGGTCTTCTGCTGCTGTAGCCCATCTGCTTCAAGGTTGGACGTGTCATGCGTTCAGTGATGGCATTCTGCATACCTTGGTTGTAACGAGTGGGTATTTGAGTTACTGCTACCTTTCTATAAACTGGAACCCTGTGCCCATTCTCCTCTGACATCAACAAGGCATTTTTGTTCACACAACTGCCACTCACTGGATATTTTCTATTTTTCGGACCATTCTCTGTTATCCCTGGAGATGGTTGTGCATGAAAATCCCAGTAGATCAGCAGTTTTTTAAAATACTCAGACCAACCCATCTGGCTGATTATCAATTTCTGTTGTCAAGCAATTGAACAGGTGTACCTAATAAAGTGGCCTGTGTGTGTGTGTATATGTGTGTGTGTGTATATGTGTGTGTATATATATATATATATATATATATATATATATATATATATATATATATATATATATATATATATATATATATATATTCTATTTCTAACAACTTATTCATGAATGAACATCTGCAGGTGACCCCTAAGTTAAATCAGTATATTGACTTTGCTTGCTTTTCCCATGTATTGATGATTGAATTACTTAGGAAGATTTTATTTGATCATTTGATGGCAGTTTGGCACTTCAAAAGGTGTCAAAAACTGCACAGTATGACTTAAAGCGGAGCTCCAGTCCCCATAATCAATTTTTTTTTTTTATTCCCTTGTGATTGTTATTACTTGTACATTTAAATTAGAATACTGTTAGAACAGTATTTGTGGTGGTTCGCTTAAAATCTTTAAAAATTTACCTAATCTCAGACGCAGGCAGGTGGCCATTTAGGATGTGGGCATCTGAAGCCCACTTGTGTCTTTTTCCGTGATTTGGTGCAGCTGGCTACCCAGCATGCACCTCCCAATCTCGAGCCTGTGCATTAATGACACTGCGCGGCGCATCGTGTTTAGTGCAGGTTGCCATAGCAATGGCAGTGTCACAGAAGTACCCACCCTGTTGCTATGGCAACATGTCAATCACATTACATTATTAGGCTTCCCAAAGACTTCTGGGATAGATGACGCCGATATCCCAGGAGTCAATGGGAATCGCCTAATGACGTCATCACCTAATGGCGTCATCACCTAGGTGGCAGGAAGTGCCACCCGAAGAATTATAATAAAGGTATTTAGAAACAAACAAAATTATTTCCATTTCGCACTATACATTGGAGGGGCATTTGAAATATTTGAAGTTTAAAAATAAGACTGGAACTCCACTTTAAAGGCAAAAGGCAAGCAGATCAGTGTTCATCATGGATGTTTAATATTGGTATGAAGCCAAAAGCAATTCAGATCAATTAGTGTTCAGCTCTTTAGGACAGTTTGAATGAATGTTGTGGGGTAGATTTAATAAAACAGGAGAGTGCAAAATGTGGTGCAGATCTGCATATAAGTCAATTGGCTTCCATTTTTTTGTCAAAGCCTAATTGATCAAGCTGAAGTTAGAAGCTGACTGGCTACCATGCACAGCTGCACCAGATTTTGCACTCAACAGTCCAAGTAAATCAACCCGTGTGTTCTGAGCCAAGATAAAATGATGTAAAACCGTATATGGGTAACAGACTAGAACAAGGATTTAGATCTCCGGCAGTAGTGATGGGCAAATGTTCCAAAATGTGACCGTTTTATTCAGACTACTCAAGGTATACAAAATAAGTACAAGTGCCGTGTTTTTAATACGTTTTTTGCAAGTGTCTTGTAGCGGAGCCTTAAAGTCCCTCTGCTGCAGAGGAGGGGTAGGCTTGAGAAAGAAGCTGGTGGCTTTGAAACACATTTCCACACCCCTGTATCCACCCCTGGAATGTGATGTTATCATATCACGACTCGACTACTGCAACTCCCTCCTCACTGGCCTGCCGCACCACAGGCTATCCTCGTTTCAGTCGATCTTGAATATGGCAGCCAGACTCATCCACCTTTCCAACCGCTCCATCTCCGCCACCCCCCTCTGCCAATCCCTCCACTGGCTTCCGATTGCCCAACGGATCAAATTCAAAATCCTAACACTGACGTACAAAGCTATCCACCATACTGCCCCAAACTACATCACTGACCTAATATCCAAGTACCGCCCAACACACTCCGCTCCTCACAAGACCTCCTTCTCTCTAGTTCCCTGGTCTCCTCCTCCCATGCCCGCCTCCAGGACTTCTCCAGGGTGTCACCCATACTCTGGGACTCCCTACCCCAATCCATTAGACTATAACCTACTCTCCTCTTCTTTAGGCGCACCCTGAAAACCCATCTCTTCAGGGAAGCCTACCCCACCCCCTGGTAATTCCCGACCTCCTCCACTCTTCCTACCACTCCATCCCCCGCAGCTATTTCCTCCTGTACCACTATCCCCTCCCTCCTAGATTGTAAGCTCCAAGGAGCAGGGCCCTCGAACCCCTCGAGTATCGCATTGTATTGTTATTGTACTGTCACATGTTCTGTCTCCCATTGCAATGTACAGCGCTGAGCGAACTATTGGCGCTTTATAAATACTGTATAATAATAATAGATCTGCTTCTGTGCACATTGGTTGGCTCCTGGGGGCGATACTCCTAATACAGTGATAAGCTGAGTACTGAACACTGGGGAAGACAGCAGTTTCGGCCTGGAGGTTCCACATTACATGCGCTTTTGCTTGTGTCCTTGGGAGTTGCCATTTGTCTGTTATCTCAAATTCAATGTGTCTATGCTGCCTTTAGACACCGTTTTTACTCTAGTGTTTGTTTTATCTGATTATTCAGACTGCCCAGTCAGCTTGGGTGGCCAGAGAAATATAGAATTGTATTAACATGATGGAACACAGCAAATGGTACTGAGGTGCAGCTAAGTGTATGCCAGCAAGGCTTTTCTCTGCATAACTGGGGAACATTTTCCAACTAAACCACACAATGAAAAATTTTTTCTACCTTCTTGAAATTTCTGACCGGTTATCTTCAGTGGATATGTTTCCGCACAGCACACTGATTCAGTAATGATTCTGTTGCTGAGCAGCCGACCGGGGCTGAAGAGAGCACAACCACTAAGAGGTCTGTGCTGCCCCATGGCTCTGTGTAATCAGCCACTATTTGAAACTCGCTCAGAACCAAAAACTTTTTCCCTTACCATTACAGAGTCCCTGCTGAACATAATTCCTGAGTTGTGGTTGCTGCAGCTCCTTTTCCCATATTTAAAAGACCTGTTTCTTGTGCCTTATCTGCATGCCACAGGTCCCTGCCGCTCCGCACACAATCACCTCCTGATTCTCACAGCTTCTACCTGACTTATCTTAATGTAATCAGCTCTTTAGACATATTTACATCAGGTTGGTTCTCGGAAGATACGACCCTTCTGCTCGTATTATTTGTAGTGTGTTTATTTTGTCATAAACGGGATTTTTATTTATGAGGCATATTAGGTAGACACGGTACAGTCATTATTTCCTTTAAACGCTGGCAAAAAGTGTGTCCATTCCTTAGGGCTCTTTCACACCAATGTTCCGATCAGGTCCGCCTGCCCAGTTTTCAGGTGGACCCGATCAGAACCTCCATTCTCCTCTATGGAGCGTCGGGTGTAAGTGGATGTGTCCAATTCCCCTTCTGTCCGTCGGATCAGATGAAGACAGACAGACGGTCCGTTTTCATCTGAACGCCCATTGAAGAGAGTAAGCAGCGCAGAGGACGGGACAGAGGACGGGACACAGAGCTGTCATCTGCTTGCTCAGCGGGGATCACGGAGAGATGCCCCGCTGAGCAAGCGGATCCGCTAAACGGTTCCGTCCCGTCTGAAAGAACCCTTGAACAGGATTTATGTGAATATGCAACATACTAGTCAGCAAACATCATACAGCAGTTTGTGGTACATGATGTGCTGTTGCATTGGCTGCAGTCGGTGGATGGTGCAGTGACGTTCCATAGAGGAGTTCGCGGTGTGGTGGTGGTCATTGAAGAAGTACTCCGGTGCAACATATGAAAACACCTGAGAATAGTATACCAAAATTAAAGTGATGTTAAAGGTTAAGTTTTTTTTTTTTTTTTATATCAAACATGTCATACTTACCTGCTCTGTGCAGTGGTTTTGCACAGAAGAGCCTCGATCCGCTTCTTCACAGGTCCCCCGCCAGCGCTTCTGGCTCCTCGCCATTGACCAGTGCCACCAATAGCAAGCCACTTGCTATGGGGGCACTGGTGCATGCTCACTCCTGAGCCCCGCTCTATGCGTTCATAAGACACTTAGAACCATGGCTCGGCCCCGTTCCCCCACCAATGGCCTTCGTGGCTGTGTCAGCCAATGGGGAGAGAGAGACCCTGTATAGCGACCCTGTACCAATCATTGGATGTTGTGGCTGCATTCATATATTTTTTTTTTTTTTTGCTTTTTCCCCTCTGTTTTTACCTGGTCATTTGGCCAGTAAAACACCTACTGTATTAGTGCCCCCACTCTGGATGAAGAAGTACAGGAGCACCTTTGGACAGAAGCAATGATGAGTGACAGAGTGTTAGATGCAGATTTAGATAGACTAACAAATTAAAGCTAAACTCCAGCTCACACTTCATAATCTGTTACAGCAAAAAAATTTCCGTTTGAGATAAAGGTTTTACATAAATCAATAAACTAATCATTGTAAGCATCCCTGCCAGTGTTGATTGGTTTGTTCTCTCCCTGTAACTGATACAGCTGCAAGAGAGCTTGTTCTTTTAAAAAACAACAGACTTGCTTGCCAGACCACCAGTTGAAAATAGAAGAAAGAAGGCCTAAAGAACAAAATTAATGCAGCTATCACATCCAAGAATTGGTAGACTACAATAGAATAAATGTTTGCTTTTGGTGGGTTTATGTGATCCCTCACTTTGTGAAACAACCCATTCAGTTTAACCACTTCAAGTCCGGACACTTTCACCCCCTTCCTGCCCAGGCCAATTTTCAGCTTTCAGCGCTATCACACTTTGAGTGACAATTACTCCGTCCTGCAACGCTGTACCCATATGACATTTTTATCATTTTTTTGAGACAGAGATTTATTTTTGTGGTATTTGATCACCACTGGGTTTTTTTTATTTTTTGCTATATAAATGAACAAATACCGTAAATTTTGTAAAGAAAAAAATCTGCTTAGTTTGCGAATAAATAATTTTTCTTCATAAATTTAGGCTAAAATGTATTTTGCTGCGTTTTCTTGGTACAAATAACCAAAAACAGTGTGTATTATTTAGTCTGTGTAAAAGCTATGGAGTCTACAAACTATGGGATATATATTTGAAAATTGATCAGTTGAGACCCTAAAATGCCAGATGCTGTTATGATGTATGGAGGTGATCAGGGCGTTCGCATGAGGTAAGGTGGTGATCAGGATGCTGGTATGGCGGTGATCAGGATGCTGGTATGGGGTATGGCGGTGATCAGGATGCTGGTATGGGGTATGGCGGTGATCAGGATGCTGGTATGGGGCATGGTGGCGATCAGGATGCTGGTATGGGGTATGGCGGCGATCAGGATGCTGGTATGGGGTATGGCGGTGATCAGGATGCTGGTATGGGGCATGGCGGCGATCAGGACGCTGGTATGGGGCATGGCGGTGATCAGGATGCTAGTATGGGGCATGGCGGCGATCAGGATGCTGGTATGGGGCATGGCGGCGTTCAGGATGCTGGTATGGGGCATGGTGGCGTTCAGGATGCTGGTATGGGGCATGGCGACAATCAGGATGCTGTTATGGGGCATGGCGGCGTTCAGGATGCTGGTATGGGGCATGGCGGCGTTCAGGATGCTGGTATGGGGCATGGCGACAATCAGGATGCTGGTATGGGGCATGGCGGCGGTCAAGATGCTGGTATGGGGCATGATGGCTATCAGGATGCTGGTATGGGGCATGGCGGCGATCAAGATGCTGGTATGGGGCATGGCGGCGATCAAGATGCTGGTATGGGGCATGGCGGCGATCGGGATACTGGTATGGGGCATGGCGGCGATCAGGATGCTGGTATGGGGCATGGCGGCGATCAGGATGCTGGTATGGGGCATGGCGGCGGTCAAGATGCTGGTATGGGGCATGATGGCTATCAGGATGCTGGTATGGGTCATGGCGACGATCAGGATGCTGGTTTGGCATATGGGGTTACCAGAATATGCTGGTATGGGGTGATCAGGATGCTGGTATGGCATATGGGGTGATCAGGACGCTGGTATGGGGTGATCAGGACGCTGGTATGGGATATGGCAGTGATCAGGGCACTGGTATGATGTATGGTGATGATCAAGGTGCCAGTATGGCATATGGTGGTGATTAGGGTGATTGTATGGCATATGGTGGTGATCATGGGCAGTGATTGGGGTGGATGGCACTGCAGTCTGTGCATGTACATGCAGCCTGACCGTCTGCTGCAATGGTTCTCTCTGTTCTCACAGAGAGAACCGATGCTTAGTTTCACTTTGTGTTTACTATGTGATTGCTGTGATTGGACATAATGATCGCTGGGCGCACAGGAGCCGCCAATGCGGGCTGACATACAAGTATCTGCACAGCTTCCCTTCAGCAGTCTGTAGACTATGGGCAGATGGGAAATGGTTAAAATAGAAATGAAAGGCAAAACATTTGTATATACATATAAAAAACATAAATATCTTCAAGTTTTTTAAGTGATCGCATTCCCTTTGTTTTCAGCTGCAAAAAGAGATACAGGTGAAGAAACAGTAGCACACCGATCTTCCCAGTCAATGGCTGTGCAGAGGGGGAGTGTGAGGACAAGTCTGATCATTGGATGAGAGGAGGTTGAGTTCTCAGCACAGCTAGAGAACTGACCACACTGTGCTTGCATGTCTGGTGTGGTCAGTTTTTAATAGGAAAGCAGAGGGACTGGCAGAAACCCCAGGGATTTCACACAAAGGGGGAACACAAAGAGAACAGGATACTTTTTCATACAAGTAAATGGTACAGCAGGCATATATCAGGAAGAGGAAATGTTGGGTTTTCATATTCCTTAATACTGCTTTGTATTGGAGAACAGTTGTGAAGAGGGTGGGACACCCCCGTTGTGAAGAGGGTGGTACACCCCCACATTGATGCATATCTGCAAGCGGTTCATAGAATGCTGAAGGAGCTGGCCACATGCTTTTCTCTTTACACCTTTTATAGACTGCCAACCTTAAACTTTAATTGGGCCAAGTTTCATGCCGTGATTATAGGCCCTGCGCTTTAAAAGCAAACATCCCTTTAATCAATGCTTCTGCCTTTTCATACATTCATTTTGGCACACTTCATTACCTCCCTCCTAAGATGGGGGGAAAAAAAAGGCTGCTCTAGCGCTCACAAAACGACAAATGGGCTTTTAACAGATGCCTAGTGCTTTGTACGATCCTGATGGCGCGTTTAAAATAAAAATATGTTTATGACAAGCTGGCATTTTGGTTCTGCCACCCAGAAGATTTCTCTTTGCTTGGAATAAGAGCCCGCTCTCAGAGTCTTATTATTTCTGAGAGCTCCAGCAATGAATATTAATCTACCGTGGATATTTGTTCTGAGCTTGGGGCTTGGAGCAATATATGGAGCTTTCCCGCACGCCGTGGTGGTGACACCATGCAGGATGTAGAAGAAGTGCCCTCCGTGAGGCCCCCGCGCCTAATTTCTCACCAAGGCTGCAGCAATTACATCTTTTCATATTGGCCTGTCTCCTGCCAGACCCTCAGCAGAGAGTGGCCTCAGTGATTTTCATTGTAGGTGACATTCCTGCACTCGCTCTGCTTTGTGTGACTGTAACGGACGCACACACTGATCGATCCACGCTGTAGGTTTATTTACAGACTGGTAATTAAAGGTACAGCAAGCTATGTGACACTGAGCGCCGATTCGCAGCGTTAACACGGAATTGCTAGTCGGGTAGAAAATCTGTGAGCAGATAAATTACCGAGCTTTCCACCTGTGTGCCGCTGGTGGTGATAATTGGAATTATTTCCTTCTTTAGATATAAAAAGGAACTTCTTTTTATTTTTCATGCTGTGTGGACGGTACAGCTATTGGAACAAATTGGCCCTAGTTACAGAGATTAACATGTACGCCGCAGCTGCATGCTTATTAAAGCTCAATTGAAGTCACAGAAATCGATACCCAGTGAGGCACACATTGTAATGACAACTCTAGCATTGTGTATAAATCACAACACAATCTAAGTGACCTGGTAAAAAGAAAAACAAAACAAAAAAAACCTTCTCTCTACAAATCTGTATATAAGGGTGCATGTGATCAGAGGTGTGGCCACTACTCAGCTCTGCCAGCACAGACCACCGGAGTCAGATGCCAGGGAATGCACCAAGAAATTTCTACCAAGAGAGGTATGTGAAGGTATTTCCAAAGGAAAATTAACTTTAAAATGATAAATAGCAATATACAAGACTATAAAGATTATTATTATTTCAGGTACTTATTATAGCGCCATCAATCTACGGAGCGCTTTACATATATATTGTATATTCACATCAGTCCCTAACCCTCAAGGGGTGTACAATCTAAGGATAAAGAAAGGTGTGGGACATTACTTGGGATTGAATTGTTCAGTATAGCAGTGCTTTATAGTGATCTCAAGATCAGTCACAGAAAGCAAAGGAATTGAAGTAGTTCTAAAAAGCCTGAAGGTTATTTTTCTTAATGCATTTGTTAAGGTAAAAAAAGCTTTAAGTGTTCTGCCCCCATCCCCCCTAATAATTGTACACAAAAGTCACAACCAGTAAGGTTGGGGGGCTGCAGAACCAAGCTGCGCTCTGTGTGTCAATGGACACACAGAGGCGGCTCGAGAGCGAGCACATACAAGTGCCCCCATAGCATGCAGCTTGCTAGGGGGGCACTCAGCGGAGGGGAGGAGTTGACGGCTTCGGTAGGGGATCAGAGAAGAGGAGGATCATGACTGCTGTGTGCAAAATCATTGCACTGAGCAGGAAACATGTTTGTTATTTTTAAAAAATTGAATCCAAAGCTTTACAATCACTTTAGCACATTTTAGGATAGCAAAGTGAATGTAATGTGTACCTTGAAGTGTAACTTAAAACAAAACTATTTTTTTTTTTTTTGGAGAGGAGTGGATTAGAACACCTGTCAGAGTGATTTCCTCTCACTTCCTGCACTGGTTTTGGGACAGGAAGTGAAGGGAATTCTACCCAGTGGAACACAAATGGAAAAAAACTGAGGATTTATAACCCTCCCTTAGGGTCCATTTACACCAGTAGCTGCGTTATAATGCAGTGGCTGGTGTGCAGTTTCGGTCTGGCTAGCCCGGTACAGTGTTGAATAGCCAATACCAGCACCTTGCACTTTTCACTTTTTTAAAAATTTTTTATTCTAAACAAACTTTATTGAAATGTCACACAATGACATTTCATAGAGTTCTATTGGCCGGTATGTAGTGACCTGCTCTGAACTCACTCCGCCACAATGCTACGACATGAACTTGGCCACACCTGAGACAAGGCGTTTTGCTTTGTTTTGCAGTGGAACTGCACTGGAATAGCCCACTGCACCTGGTATGAATGGATCTTACTTTAGCCAAAATGAAAAAAAAAAGTTTTGCCTTTAATTCTACTTTGAAAGAAAAGTTTTAAAAAACAAACTTTGATAATTTAACATAAAAAAATAGTGCGGCGCTGAGGATAGTAATCATAAAACAGAAATGAGTCCACTGCAAGTCCAGAAGGAAACAAAGCTGATAGACCTCTATCACTGTCCGGGATCCTGACCGCGATAGACCTCTATCACTGTCCGGGATCCTGACCGCCTACACCGGCCGACTTATAACCTGTTCCCCGGCCTGCGGGATCTGGAGCATCAATGTCCAGAGCACTTTGCTTGCAGAACCCTGATTTTGGAATCCTACACCTAACTGGGAGGAGGAAGATCTGTTGCTGCATCCATAAAGGAGGGACCCATTTTCTGTGACTGGACCAGCTTTGTTTCCTTCTGGATTGAGGATCCATGGGCTTTGGATATATACTGCGTTTATATATCTTCTTTCTGATGAGTGCGTTTTTCAGCCACTTCCTCACGGATCACCAATATTGAATTGCCACTTGACACGTTTTTATGAACTGGACTTGCAGTGGACTCATTTCTGTTTTATGATTACTATCCTCAGCACTGCACTATTTTTTATGTTATTCTGTTTAAGTGTATATCGGTTGCTTAGAGTGCTTAGCTGCTGTTTAGGACCAGCGCTCGCTGTTCTTTTCCTTTTTAAACTTTGATAATTATCTAGGTAGATGCAGTATTGATCCGATGCTGCATCTGTACCCCTTCCTCTAAGACTGAGAACTGAGTGATCAAAGACCACTTATCACTCAGTTCTTGGTCTTCAGGGAGCTGGTGACTGTCAGTCACCAGCTCTCTGCTCTGCCCTCCAGTGCTCACTGGAACGCCAGGCTGTGGAGGGGCGGGAATGGTTGGCTCGGGCTCTCCGCAACATGCTTAGAGGCTGAGCCAGCTGCCGGTCGCTCTTCTGGGCTGATCCCAACATTAAAGTCGGGATCTTTCGATGGTCCTGGAAGGCTCTGTGACATCCGCTGCCAGAAGGCCTTTGTGCAGGACTAAGTGCACTCCTGTGATCCATAGGAGAAGTACGGCCAAATGAGCTTTGGCTATACTTCACGTTTAAATGAAATTCTAGCTCGGATGACAGCAGACAGGGCAGGCACCCCTCCCCCCAAATCCTATCTACAGTAGCTTTGATGGAGGTAAATATTAATCAGCAGTGCTCCAGCAACCAAAGTTACATATTGTTTGCCAATAAACAGTAAATACAGTATATGAAAAGGGATTCCCACAGCACAATGGGCTACCCAAAGATACAGTGCAGCAGACATTGCCTGTATTAAGGCTATGATTTGTCTAATTGAAACTTGGTCCTGATCCATCGGATATGGAGTAAGTCAATGAGATCATGCAGAAGCAAACAGAGTCTGGAAAGGTGAAAGGATCCTTAAGCTCCACCTGCTGGATCAAATAAAGAATGCTTTTGCATTGGTATGCAATTTTATATTTACTGTACCTCAGTAGGAAACTTTTTTTTTTTTTGTCCTGACCATAATAAATACGTTTTGTATAAAACTATTATACTGTATGTTCCCTGTAAAGTAAAAAAAAAAAAAAAAGTGTTTACTGGAAAAACATCTGCTCTGAAGTTCCATGCCAGCAATGCTTAGGCATTTGATCATATAATCTCTGCATTGGGGGTGATCAGCGTTCCCATTGGCTGGTCCTCTCTTTTAGCAGAAATCATGTGACCAAATATCTAGGCTACCATCAGATCTGCAATTTCAGTAGCCAAGTTAAAGTGACACTAAAGCTTTGGGGTTTTTTTTCTTTTTTTAAATAACAAACATGTCTATATTTACTTGCTTTGTGCAGTGGTTTTGCACAGAGCAGCCCCGATCATCTTCTTTTTTGGGTCCCCCGCTGGCGCTCCAGGCTCCTCCCTCTCAAGCAGTGCCCCCAGGGAAAGCCACACGCCCTGGGGCACCACTGTGTGCTTTTTCCTGAGCCACTGCTGTATGCGTCCATAAGACACATAGAGCCACGGCTCAGCCCCACCCACTCGCTCTCTCCTCAATGGCTCACTGACTGTGATTGACAGCAGCAGGAGTCAATGGGCTTCCGCTGCTGTCTCAGCCAATGAGGAGGAAGAGTCCCCAGACAGCAGAGACCGTTGAAAACATCACTGGATTGGAGGGGGCCCAGGTAAGGATTGGGGGGGCTTGGGAGGCCACTGCACACAGAAGGTTTTTTTTTACCTTCATGCATACAATACATGAAGGTAAAAAAACCTTCGGCCTTTACAACCACTTTAAGTCCTTTATGTTTTCTGTTAACGTTTTATGACTTTAAAGTGAACCTGCAAGGAAAGAAATGGGAGCATTGCCATTACAGAGATGTTTTGTAAACTGTAAGATGTGGGCTTGTCATCCTGATTCTGACTTATTGTAGCCAGTAAAGTCTAAGCTTTGGTCTGTTCTAAATCAGTCAATCATTGAGCAAAATCAGGATGACTGCTCCAGAGCCTGTACTTTTCAAAAGAAGTCATTAAAGTGGTTGTAAACCTCACACATGAAACATGAACAAAGCATATCCCTCTATAGTGTGTACTTATCTCAATCCAGAGTGCTACATGTCATTTCTGCTGTTTCACTGCTAACAGCATGAATCACTTCTGACAAGCTTTCCTGACACCAAGAAAAAATGGTGACAGGGGAGGGACCTCCAGATTGGCAGCCACAGCTCTGTTCCTGTGTGCTATGTGAAGGGCCCCCCCCCCCCCCTTGGTGGTTTCTTCCCTGCAATCAGCTCTCAGATCTTTTCTCACTGAGCTGTGCAGAGTGTAATTTCAGCTTTCCACTGCTTTCCGAACTCTCAGGTAAGCTTTATAAATTCTTGACTTTGAACAGATGTAGAGAATACTGCAGATAAACAGGTACAACGTATGTAGGAGGATTTGTTTCATCTCCATGTATCACCTGAAGCCAGTCACTTCACTGGGTATATGGAAGGGTTTACAACAATTTTAAATTCTATAAAAGGATGAAAGCTTCACTCCAATGTTACCTGCTTCTGGCATTTATTCCATTTTTATGGAGACAACTGCATGTATAATCTCCCCACCCAAAACCTCACTTTACCGCTTTTCACCACCTCTGGCTTGCTTATAAGAATAGCATCCTTGCACACATGCAGTCATCTCGTTACAAATGAAATAAATGCCAGAAAGAGCTAATATTGGAATGCAGCTTTCATCCTTTTATATCTGTAAATGGTGAGCAGAGATGCGGTACAGGAGCCACCAGCCTGATCGTTCATGGACAGCAGGAGGAGCGGGTCTGGAGTGGCCCTTTGGATCTGGGTATGTTTTCATTAACCCCTTGCCTACCAGGCACTTATACCCCCTTCTTTACCAGGCCAATTTTCAGCTTTCAGCGCTGCCGCACTTTGATTGACAATTGCGCGGTCATGCAACATTGTACCCATATGAAATTTTGATCATTTTTTTCTCATAAATAGAGCTTTTGTTTGGTGGTATTTAATTGCCACTGGGCGCTTTACTTTTTGCGCTATAGACAAAAAAAGTACAAAAAATTTGAAAAAAAAAAAAAAGTTTCTTTGTTTCTATTATAAAATTTTTCAAACAGGTAATTTTTCTCCTTCACTGATGTGCGTTGATGAGGCAGCACCGATGGGCACTGATAGGTGGCACTAAAGGGCACTGATAGGCAGTACTAATGAGGTGGCATGGATAGGCGGCACTGATAGGCAGCACTAATGAGGTGTCACGGATAGGCGGCACTAATATGCAGCACTGATAGGTGACACTGATGATGGGTACTGATAGACGGCACTGACTGGCATCACTGCTGGGCACTGACTGGCGGCACGAACTGGCACAACCGCTGGGCACTGACTGGTGGCACTGCTGGGCTGCACTGGTGGGTGGCACTGGTGGGCAGCACTGATGGGTGGGCACAGGTGGGTGGCACTGCTGGGCACAGGTGGGTGGCACTGCTGGGCACAGGTGTGTGACACTGCAGAGTGGCACAGGTGGATGCATTGCTGGGCACAGGTGGGTGCGCTGCTGGGCACAGGTGGGTGATCTGCTGGGCACAGGTGGGCGGAGCTAGTGGGCGCACTGCTGGGCACAGGTGGGCGGAACTTGTAGGTGGCAATGCTGGGCACCGATCATCAGGGCACTGATCATCAGTGCCCTGATGATCGGTGCCGATCCCCGCTCTGACAACTGCCGGTTCTCGGCAGTACTTTCCTCACGATCTGACAGCGTGAGGAAAGTGCAGCCGAGAACCGGCAATTGCATTTCTCTCTGATCAGCGTGTCATTGGACACCGCTGATCACGTGGTAAAAGGCCGCTGTGATTGGCCTTTTATCACATCACCATGATCAGCTGTGTCCGTAGGACACAGCGATCACGGAGATCGCCGGGTGCGCGCCTCATATGACGTCCACCCAGAACTGGCCGGCCGCAGTGCAGCCGTCATTCGGCTATCTGCGGTCGGCAACTAGTTAAAGTAAATGTAAACCTTTAGTTTGCTAAAACTGTGTGTATCATAAACAGTTGCCTTGTACGTCAGGTACCCGGATGCGGAAGAGCTGTGTCGGGGTTCTTTGTATAGCGTGCACGCTGTGCCCTGAGTGACCAGGCTGGGACCCGAGTGGAGCGTAGTGCTTTTTTGGGTGGGCTGTTTGGTCGAGCCCCCCCTTTTCAAGGTGGATATCTTTTTTGAGTGTCCTGGTCTGAGGAGTCTGGATTAGCTTTATGCCAACCGTTGCTGGATGTCTGGTGTCCCCCTGCTGGTTAGAGGAAGGAGCATCCCTACCAGAGTGACAGCCTGCTAGATGACCCACATTGCCTCAGCCTTCTAGTACCAGGAGTGGTCTGACAACTCAAATGCGCACATTATGCGCTTTCTGGTGAGTGCATAAAGTTTACCCACCTTTGAGCACGGAGTCGACAACTTTTGCACCTTTTACTGGGACAATTGAGATATCACCTGAGGACGTTGTTTTCACTTTAAGCACTTTAGACACCACTTATTTTATTCATATTTTATCAGACTTATGATTTATGTGTCATCTCTTTTTTAGCGCTGCATATGTTATTATTATTTATCGTTACATGGTTAGTCTGGCTGAAAAAAGACAAAAGTCCATCCAGTTCAACCATAGAAAAAAAAAAAGTTATAATCCTACACCCACAGTTGATCCAGAGGAAGGCAAAAAAAAACCCAGCAAACATGATCCAATTTGCTCCTGCAGGGGAAAAAAATTCCTTCCGGATCCCCCGAGAGGCAATCGGATATTCCCTGGATCTACTTTACCTATAAATGTTCGTAGCCAGTTATATTCTGTGTATCTAAGAAATGTTTGTTTTTTTTTTATTTCACGGTCTCTGATTTTGCAGCCACTTCCTATCTACATGTAACGGCTGCTTGTGGCATGTGTATTAAAATGGACACTTATTTATTTATTTCAGGTACTTATACAGCGCCGTCAATTTACACAGCACTTTACATATATATTGTACATTCACATCAGTCCCTAACCCTCAAGGGGCGTACAATCTAAGGTACTTGTAGCCTTATCGGAAGCCCGTGTGACAGGGAAACCGTGCCGAAACACAAGTGGGAGACGTGGACAGAGCTCGGTCACCCTATGACATTTAAACATGTTGAAAATGACTTGTAAGCTGTATTAACATGTGAAAGCTTATATGCGCTTTTAATGCTTCAATCTATTTTATTGTCTGCTGCCATATTTCCGCATTCTCAGATCTATACTATTCTAAAGCTGAGCTCCAGTATGATCTTAATTGCATAGTGATAATGGTCCAGCTTGGTCAGATGTACCGTAAGTCAATGCATACCTGAGGGACAGCTGTGGAAGCGGACAATCACTGTAGTAGTAGTCGGCCCTACTACAGTGATAGCGGCAATCTTCCAGGTCCTGGGCCCACTGCTGACGGGGTTACTTTCTCGACACCGCTGCCATTCACACAAGTCCTTGCCTTTTTTAAGTGAAAATAAGGTGTTCTCTAGTTGGACGAGATGCAAAGGAAGGGTAATCGCATCACAATGTCTAGCTCAGCCAGTCAGAGAATACTTTGTGTTCAATGAAAAAATACAAGGCTTTCTGTGAATGGTGGTGGTGCAAAGCGAGCAACCCCCTGTGTTCAGTATTCAGTGGGGCAGATGTTTGGCGAAGGACCCAAAAGATAGCAGTGACCATGGTAGTAGTGCTGGCTGTGAGGTCATCACAGAGGACAAGGGGGCACTCTTTACGTCTGGAGGAAAAGTAATTGACTCACCAAAAACATAAAGGTTTCTTCACGGTGAATAGACTCCCTCAAGAGTTGGTTCTTAATCCTTAATGGGAAGTGGGGGACAAAGCATTAAAGCGGAACGTCTCCTTTTGGGTGGAGCTCAGATTTAACCTCAAGTATATCACCACTACTCCGCATTGACATCACCACATCTATAAGTGCCTGTGTTACCCCTACATAGGGTTTGCAGGACCAGAACCCCTAGTTGATCATCAGGGATTACCTATACTGGAGGAAAAGAAATGTAATCTCCAAACATTGAAAGGTTTCTTCACAGTGAGAGCTGTGAAAATGTGGAATAGACTCCCTCAAGAGTTGGTTCTGGCCAGCTCTGTGGATTACTTAAAAAAAAAAAAAAAAGTCCTGGATTGTTTCTTAGATACACAGAATATAACTGGATACTAACATTTATAGGTAAAATTGATCCAGGGAATATCTGATTGCCTCTCAGGGATCAGGAAGGAATTATTTCTCTGCAGGAGCAAATTGGATCATACTTTGCTGGGTTTTTTGCCTTCCTCTGGATCAACTGTGGGTGTAGGAGTATAACTTTTTTTAATGGTTGAACTGGATGGACTTTTGTCTTTTTTCAGCTAGACTAACTATGTAACTAAGTGGTGCTTAGCAGCACTAGGGTCATTGGTTCGAATCCCAACCATGGCACTACCTGCCTGGAGTTTGCATGTTCTCCCTGTGCCTGTGTGGGTTTCCTCCCACACTGTAAAGACATTCTGAGAGGTTATTTGGCTCCTGTTTAAATTGGCCCCAGTATATACATATGTATGGATGTGAGTTAGGAACCTTAGATTGTAAGCTCCTTAAGGGCAATGACTTATGGGAATGTATAATATATTTATGGAAAGTGCTGCATAAATTGATGGCGCTATATAGGTACCAATAATAATAATTTTCAGCTTTCACAGCGGCCCCCCAGGTATGGAATATGCATACTTGTATTGGTCCAAGCTGGATCAGTGTATCTATGCTATTAATTACATACCTGGAGTTCATCTTTAAATCTACGCATTTTCTCTGAATAGATTTCCGGTGTTCAGGTTCATCTACCTCCTTGTCTTAGTTCCCCATTCTTGACGTTTCTGTATCTCTCATCTCCTGTATGGAATACAGCCTAGTCAGCTCAGTATCTCTATTGTGCTGTAATGTAAATGTTCAGTGCCCACTCAGTTCTATTTGGATCCTGATGTGTAATTCCCACATTAAGCCCTTTGTATCCTTCTGGCATTACTTCTATCCTCCTCTAGCCCTAAAGATCCATCTTATTAAACTGAAGATGGTGAGCAATGTCCCGGGATTCTGTAGAAGGATCATTATCTTTACAGCCCATCAGGATGGTTCTAGGGGGAGAGTAATAAGCTGCAGGTAATAGCTGAAGTCGATACTATTTTCCCTCTCAGCATTCCGGAGAGGGACGTGGTATAAATGTGCGGTGCGCTCCCCCTCCGCCGCGTCCCCCCAGCTACTCGTATGCTGGAAATGTCAGAGCCTTTCCAGGCACTAATGGCTCCTGCCGGAGAGATCCCTTGAAATCTATGGGCATCGTGTTTGTCTTTCATCCTATTAATCTGCAGTAATAGTTGACCCACGTCTGTTCTCCCTCGCAGGGGCGATCAATAGTTCTGTTTAGAAGCCTGACCCTGCTGTACTCCACCAAACTGTCTGACAGCCAGAGTTTCCAATTCCTTCGTCGTGCTGAGAGGTTACTCTGGGACACTTTTTTTTTTTTTTTTAACCCGTATCTTAAAAGGGAACCCTCGTGTTTTTTCACAAAGTTCGTTTTAAATGATTATTGGAATATTTACCTAAAAGTAGACCACAGGGTCTAATGTTTATCTTGGCAGCTGTCATGTGCCATTTGCTCACCTGTTTTATCAATGCCTCTGACTACCTGTCTCTCTTAGCTTTAAAGCTTGGGAAAATGCAATCTCGTTTAACACGAGTAACAGGCACTGTCATCTCTGTAATTTTAACAGAGGTTGCTTGCAATTCAAAGAATCCCGCGACAAGAGGTTGCAGCGCTGAACAAAAGCTTTGTGGAAAAATCTGAAGAGAGTATAAAAAACTCAGGTCACACTGGTTGATTCTCTGGACTGTGTTAGCAGGGCAGTGATACATAAAAATATGAGAAATAAACATATTAACGTGTAAAGGCAAAACTTTTTTTTTTTTTCATTTTGGATAGTGTAAAGGAGGGTTGTAACCCCCGCCAATTTTTTCCCATCTGTGTATCATTGGAGAAATTTCCCTTCACTTCCTCTCCCATACCCAAAACAGGAAGTGAGAGGGAATTGATGGGAAAATTGCATATTACAGATTTCCTTTTTAAATATTGTAGCTCACTAATGAATTTTAAGACTCCAATATCCCAGTTACCTTAACCTCCTTGGCGGTATGATTATTTCAGATTTTTGGTGCTGAAAGCGGTACCATTATTTTGCATGGAAATATGTAGTTTTTTATTGTAGGCTGTAATATTTAGGAATAACTCACTGAAATCTGTCCGAACAAGAGTCTAGTAAACATTCCCGGGTATGATAAAATTTGACACGAAAATCATAAATTATAATTTAATAAATAATCATAAAAAATAATAATACATTTAATTCAAAAATATAATCAAACCAAAAACACTGAAATTTGAAATATAGCTCCAAGTTCGCACATCGCTGAGCAAAGTCGCAAAATTGTTTTCAGTGTCTGATGACGAATTTCCCCACAAATCATTATCACTCAATTCTGCAAGTGGTTCTGATTTACTATCGCTGTTCTCTAGACGGTCTAAACCCAAATTTTGACGTAAAGGGACGCTTTTTGGACGCCATGGACTTTTCTAAGTTTCCAGGCAGACAGAACAGTCAAAATGCAGACAGGGCGCAGGACAAAGCAGTAGGGACAAAATGTATGTAAAATGGGTTGAAACAGCAATGTTTTACTATGCAAAATCATTTTGAAAAAAATGAAATTTTTTAAAAATTTTCAAATTTCCCGCCGGCGGCACCCGTACGTCCCGACGTCACAAGGACCGGAACACAGGAGCCGGATGCCGGCATCGGCCGGAGGAGATGGCCGGGGACGCTGCAGGGGACACATCGCGGGAGCGAAGGACAAGGTAAGCTCTGCAGGGACTCCCTATGCAGCGCCGCATGGTAAGCCCGAGTGTAGCTCGGGGTTACCGCTTTTGGTACTGACATTTTACCCCGAGCTACACTCAGGAATACCGTTAGGGAGGTTAACTGACTTCATGCTATAGGAATGTGATTGTAAACGGACTATATGGACAAGCCATCCCAATAATCTCCTTGCAAGAATGTGCCATTTTCCTTAGAAGGTCATACTGCTCCAAGGGGGATGGGTTGGTCATTTCCTTACGTTCAAGTATTATATTTCCACAGCCAAAACTTGTAAGATCTCAAGTCTCACATCAGAGCTGTCATTAAGCATGTGTCTGAACCTAGTCACCGGCCATGCCGTGAAAGCGGGCAGGACTCCGCGGCCTAACAGCATCTTTAGTTAAATATTCTTGTTATGTTTTCTAATAGTATCTGTATCTGTCATTACATTTAATGAATGTTATACTGATAAGTATTTGTATGATCTCTCTTTGCACATATCGAATACAACCCCAAAAACATAAACTATCACATGACCGCGATAAAACAGAAATCCCTCCAAATTGAAAGAATCCCCGTGTGTCTATTACCGTTCAGATGTCAACCCAATATTTGGGAATTTTCTTTCACTTTCCATGATAACAGTAAACAGGATAGAGAGTGAATCTCCCTAATGGGGATTTCACTGCACACTGTGAGCTTCTCACAGTATTCTTTGGAACCTGCAGCAAGCCAGATAGAGCCCACCTCTGCATGGAGGACATTCAGCATCATCTAGTCCTTCCCCACCCCCCTAGATTTATTGTTCCTGGACCTCCCCTTTCAGTCATTCGATTTCAGCTCTTTCAATCGGGGGGCTCAGCATTACATGTGGGTGTTACCCAGGGCTGTTGTCAGGAAGCTATGTAGCCCTTCCCTCCAGCCATGACCTGCCTGCATTGCATAGAAAGGCACAGAGACCCATTGATGACATAAGGTATATAGTGAAAATGGAAAGCTTTTTTTTTTTCTTTTATAATTACATTATCATGTTGATGAAGGTTGACAGGATGAACTAGGTAAAGCACAATATAGGCAAATGAAAATTTAGCTGTAGGTCATCAGTAATCCAAAGCAAAAAAAAATAATTTCACGTAGATATAGGCTTTAAAAGGGAGTTCTGAAATTGTAATGTGTGTGTGCATGCAATAAAAAGTTTAGATTACATTTGTGAGAGAGCCGGACAGAGACAAGGGCCTAGATATGTGCAATGCCCAAAAGCCAAAGTGCAACTAAATCTCTCTGTAGATCACGGGTGTCACACTGGCGGCCCTCCAGCTGTTGCAAAACTACAAGTCCCATGAGGCATTGCAAGATTGACAGTTCCAAGCACGACTCCCAAAGGCAGAGGCATGATGGGACTTGTAGTTTTGCAACAGCTGGAGGGCCGCCAGTTTGACACCCCTGCTCTTGATAGATGGATTTGGCTGTGCCGTGACATGTTGGAGTGAATGCAGGGGGTAGCCATAGGTGTCTCTGCTTCATATCTGTAACACAGAAGCAATATTGGTTGCTATTTATGACCTATTGATTTTCTTTTCAATGCATTTCACTATATTGAACATTTAATTAGAAAAATTTCATCTGCACCCCCGCCTCCCACTGTCACCTTCCTTCCTAAGGCAGTGATTTCCATTGTGACCTCAGATCCAGGAGGTTAAATGTACAATTATTGATCATTACTTTGATTTTTTTTTTTCCTCTTATTCCTTATATGTCCTATTGACTGCTCCTGCACTGGAGGGATTTTCATTGCTCTATACGTTGGCAGTTCTCTTTTCAGTGCTTCATTTATTTGTCTTTCCATCTGCTGGTATTGATTGTATTCTTATGGAGTGTGAGCTGTGTGGAGCAAAAACCCAAAGGCAGTTTAGTACTCAGGATGTATAGGTGAAGATTACTCCAATAGGGGAAGACTCTATTGTATTTTCAGTTACAACACATTCTTGCTAAAACATAAGCACACATTTCAAGTTTATTTTCCTTTAATTAATAATTGTATTTTCAGACAAAGTGTACTTATTCTTTTGTCCTCACTTAAATGATCCCACCCTTTCCTTCATAGGTATACTTTCCGAGATCCAGCAGCCATGGTCTCTGTTGTTTACATCCAGAGGCAAAAGGCATCCTCTCCTGGGCATGCCAGCAAATTAAAGCTCCATGGACTTCTATGGGGTCATCCCTTATCTAGAAGGTGGAGGTAGATGAGCCCCATAGATGTTTTTGGGTCTGTACTGCCCACTCCTAGCCAGGAGAGGGAAGCTTTCACTTGTGGATGTAAACAAGCAATGGAGACCGTGACCATCTGATTTTAATCTGTGGATGGGGAGGATGGGATTGTTTAGGTCAAGGGGAAAGATAGGTGCACTAATTCTTTAAAGTGGTTGTAAACCCTTACATATATCCAATTAAATTACTAGCCTCAGGTGATACAGAGAGATTAAATAAATCCTCCTACATAGGTTGTACCTGTTTATTTGCAGTCCTTTCTTCTCTACAGCCAATCAAAGTGCATAACACATACAGCTTGTCTGAACTTCCAGAAATCAGGGGCCAAGGAGCTAAAGTTAAACGCTGCAGAACTCAGTGAGAGCTGATCAGAAGGCAGGGACACACCCCTTTTCTCTGAGGCTTTCAATCACAGGCTGTGTGCTGGAGCTCCCTCCCCTGTCATGAGTCAGAAGTTACTCATGCAGATAGCAGAAGAAGGAGGCTGCTGGCAAAAATTACACATAGTGCTCTGGATTGAGACATGTACACACTATATAAAGGGATATGCTTTGTTCACATTTCATATCACTTTAAATTAATTTGTAGTGATTGTCAAGTTAGGAAGACAATATATAGATATGATGATGCCCTTTTCTTCAAGCTGCGCCCCTTTTTTTCATGCGATCTTTTTAGTAAAATCTATTTCTGAAAAGTGAATTGGAGTCAGCATGCAGTCTGTTTTATGTGTAGATCTGATTTTAACTATACAGACCACCAAATGAGATCAAAGATGATAATTTCATGTTTCTTGAACTATAGAGAGCCTATATAAAAATTTTTTGCTTCCCACTCTACCCTCCTGCCCTGAGCATGGCCTTACAAATGTCATTATGGTAAATACAGCACTTAATGGTAGAAATCTGGTATGTGGCAGTTACATTGCTTCTCACTCTATACTCATATGGTCAGAATTATGTGGACACCCCTTCAAATTTTGAGTTCAGGTGTTTTCAGTGAAGGGTACTGGCAATCCTACAGCATGCAAAGACATTTTAGACCAGCCTTTCTCAACATTTCTACTCCAGAGGAAGCTTTGAAATAATTTTCAGGTCTCGGGAAACCCTGGCTAAAAACAATTTATTGGTGGTCAGAAGGACAAATGCCCATTAAATTGGTGGTCAGAATGCCACCCTTACAAACAGCTAAAAACATCTCTTAGATTGTAAGCTCCAAGGATCAGGCCCTCCTAACCCTCTTGTATTGAACTGTATTGTTGTTGTATTGTCTCCCGTTATTTTGTAAAGCGCTGAGCAAACTGTTGGCGCCATATAAATCCTGTATAATAATAATAAAAACATCATTGGGTTCATACAGCCATCTCTGCCGGGTGGCATTGACCTCCAAACTAGGTGCCATCAAATGAGAGGTCAATCAACCACAACTCAAGGAACCTCTGAAAGAACCCTGGTTGAGAGTGGCTGTTTTCAGATTATTATTATTATACAGTATTTATATAGCGCCAACAGTTTGCTCAGCGCTGTACATTATAATGGGAGACAGAACACGAGACAACACAGTAACAATACAATTATACACGAGGGGTTCGAGGGCCCTGCTCCTTGGAGCTTACAATCTAGGAGGGAGGGGATAGTGGTACAGGAGGAAATAGCTGTGGGGGATGGAGTGGAAGGAGGAGTGGAGGAGATCGGCTGTTAGGTGAGGGTGGGGTAGGCTTCCTGAAGAGATGGGTTTTCAGGGTGCGCCTAAAGGTGAGGAGGAAAGGTGATTATTGTTGTCTTCCAACCTTATGGCAACTGTTTGGAGAAGGCCCTTTTCTCTTCCAGCATGTCTGCCCCTGTTTACAAAGCCAGCTCCATGAAGACATAGGCTGGGGTGGTGTACACAAAGCCCTAACTTCAACCCTACTAAACACCTTTAGAATGAACTGCAATGCTGATTGGGGTGCCAAGTCTTCTCATCCAACATCAAAACCTGACATCACAAATGCTATTTTGGATGAATGGGTACAAATGTCCAAAGACACACTCCAAAATCTTGTGGAAAACCTTCCTAGAAGAGTGTAGGCTGTTGAAGCTGCAATAGGGGGCCAATTCCATGTTAAAGCCCATAGCTTTGCAATGAGATGCCCACAGACTCGTAAAGGTGTGATGGTCAGGTGTCCACAAGCATTTGGCCATATAGTGTAGAACTGTACATGCTATGTCAATGTGTTCGCTCATGTATGTTCAGAAGTGTATAAATGCTGTATTTGGAGGCCACCAATATCAATCCTAATCGAATTCAGGAGGTGCCGCAGTGTAATAACTGTTAATTTACATCTCCTTCTCCCAGGATGTCTTGCTGCTGTGGAAACAGGAGAAAGTGTCAGTTTCTATGGTAAAATCTGATTTTTCTGAGACGTGTACTCATTAGTCTTCTGCTGTTTTACTAAGCTTAATATAGTGCTTAGTTTTCAACACCCTCCATCCGGCAGTAAGTAGACGGTGATCTTCTGTGTAGGCTTAACCCTTCCGCATCATTAGTTAGCTGTACTATCTGGCTCAACCCCGCCAGGTCAATCTGTTTGAGTATTTTATATTCTTTTTTTGTACATATAGTAAAAGAGTAACTGTGAAGCACGACAATGATTATATACAAGTAGAAAAAGAGTTTCAAGTAGCACATTTAAGGCTACATGCACACTGGACACTCTAGCCCAGCAATGGGCAAACTACGGCCTTTTAATCCGGCCCGCGGAGCTAGGCTCCTCTCACCTGAAGACCGGTGTAGCATGAAAATCTGTCTCCTATGAGGATCTGTCCCCCTCGACGTATCTGCGCATGTGCCGGAGATCGCCGATCGGCTGCTAATGCCTGAAACTGGCACATGCGCAGATACGTCGAGGGGGACAGATCCTCATAGGAGACAGATTTTCATGCTACACCGGAACGGCGTGGGAACACGGCGAGAGGAACGCACGGAGCAAAGGTAAGTGAATTGACACAGGGGGGACTTGGGGACTTAATATGGGGGATGAATTAATATGGGGAATGAATTACTATAGGGGGGATGAATTACTATAGGGGGGATGAATTACTATGGGGAATGAATTACTATAGGGGGGATGAATTACTATAGGGGGGATGAATTACTATGGGGGATGAATTACTATATGGGGGATTAATTACTATATGGGGGATTAATTACTATATGGGGGATGAATTACTATATGGGGGATTAATTACTATGGGGGATGAATTACTATATGGGGGATTAATTACTATGCTTACTATGGGGGAATATTACTATACTTACTATGGATGACACATACACATCATTCATCTACTCTTGGTCCGGCCCCGGGTCCAATATATGAACCCATTGCGGCCCTTAAGTCAAAAAGTTTGCCCACCCCTGCTCTAGCCCCTGTGTGTCAAAACCCATGGGACCCAGGTGCAATGGGCAGCCCTACTGTCCGTAACCTGGCACAGTCTGTGATAGGCTGGAATACGTGGCTGGATGCTGTACCAAGTGGTACTCTGTGTTTAAGGCCATATGTCCTGAATGCAGGTATTCTGCATTTTGGGCATACATCTCTGAATGCATAGATCCCTAAACACTGGAAATTGATGCAAAGAGGCTACATGCTCAGTGTGCATGTAGCCTTAAAGTAACAATTTTTGGATTAAAGAACAGCAATCCTTGAAGTGACTGAACATTTTTTTTTATGTAGCAGCTTAAAGAGACTTGGGTGTTTTTGTTTTGTTGGTTCTTCCTACTCTGCAGTGTGGAATTGAACACACAAAGGTGTCCTTTTATGAAACGGAGATCAGAGGCGATCCTGAGGATTGTTGCTGATCTCCGATCATTAGTGGTTTAGGAAACAGAGATGATCAGCGGAGAACATGTTCTCCGCTGATCATCTCAGCACACAGACAGCCAGTATATGCAGGAGCGATGTCAGCCCTTCACTGGCAATCCGTGTTCTCCCTCCAGATTCTCCAACCCAAAGCTGGAGAATCGGAGGAACCGCAAACTAAGCAGCAATAATTTACGGCTAGTAAATGGTGTTTGACTGATCTCTCACTGTAATCTTGAGAGATTCTAGTAACAGCAGCCGTTTTCCAGCGTTCAAAGCGTTTGTAGATCGCTTCTCTCCTCATTCGGAGAAGTGATCTACACCGCTTGATAAAAAGGCATTCAGAGGAGAACTCTCTCCTCTGAGAATGCCGGAGAACTGAGCAGCGGTCATTTACCGCTACATGATAAAAGGACACCAAAAGACCAAGTTTGCATGGACTGTTAGATGAGTTCTATAAACATTAAATATTTGTTTTTCTTTTACAAGAAGAGCTGTGGTGTATTGGCCATTGCACTGAGTTTTTGTATCTTAAAGCCCAAGGGCAGCCAAAATAGAAAACAGAAAAATCAGCACAAGAGACATGACTTACAATCAGTAGGATGTGTCCCTTGTGCTGATGCCTCTTATGTTAGTTGAAATCTTCCTCCTTCCATTCCTCCACCCCATCCGCATTGCCATAATCTTTAGGTGTGGTGGATGTTAAAGAGGCGCTCCATCCATTTTTGTGGGGTTTTTTTTTTTTAAAGCCAGCAGTTACAAAAACTGTAGCTTCTGACATTTAATAAACAGACCCTCACCTATCCCAGGATCCAGCGATGTGCTCACCCAAGCCGAACCGTCACTTCATCTTCTTTCCCTGGCACTGGCATCTAAACTGCAGGCACCTGGCTGTGACAGCTTGTAACTTCACAAACAGGTGCCCACTGCGCATTATTAATGGTCCCGCAGGCCTCTGGGACCTGTGAGGTGTCTCAGAATACTGTGGGGAGGGATGAGAACTTTCACTTCTGATCACCCTCGTCAGAGTGGAAGTGGGAGCAGGTACCTGTTAAAACCAGTTACTCCCCCCCAAAAAGGGCCATTTGGGGAAGAGAAGTGGGGAAGCGTTAAAGTGAAACTTCCCCTTTTGGGTGGAGCTCCACCTTAATACAACTAATAAGCTGTCACAGGCTCTGGACTCTTCGACTATGACCACCCTTTCCACCTAGCTGCTCCATCCAGAGAAGCTGTACTGCAGCAGGAACCAGACGAATGTTATTGTGTCTAATGACCGACTTTTGTTGAATAGTCATGCTAGAAAATCATCATTCAATCCGAGCTTGCAGCCAATGGCTGTAGGCGCTGATCTATGTATTTGGATTGGTGGGGAGTGTACCCCTTGTCAGAATACAATAGAACAGTGGGAGCTACCCCTGCATCAACATTGCTTTGTGTTGATGTAGGGATCTGTCAGTTTTTTTTCAGTCAGCCCCCTGGTAGAACAAAAAAAAAAAACAGTACATGTAGCTTTAGGGTGCATTCACACCTGCAAATATACCCAACAACAATCACATGCAAGAACCCCAGCGGGAGTTCCCAGTGATTAGTTGCAGGAGGCAGGCCCAATATAAGCAATGGGAGGCTGCCAGCTCTGCAGCTAATCATAACAGTGATCACATGCAAGCGATTGGCCCTGGATGCAGACTGCCTGTGTCAATGGCTGATCACTTGCATGTGATTGCTGCAAAAGTAATTACATGCAGATGACCTCTATTAGCTGCGGGAGCCGGCAGCTTCCCATTGCTTTCTTCTGCACTGCAGCTTATTGTTGGGAACTGCCGCTGGGATTTTCATGTGATCAGAGTTGGGTGAATTCACAGGTATGCATGCACCTTTATTCACCACTCCCCTGGCAGCCAGCTCTCTCCTCTACTGTCTGATGCTCCCGGGGTATGAATAGGCCCATGGCAGCCACAGGCAGCAAAGGAAAGAGGTACAGGCTGCTTAAAGAGAACCACTGGAGGGATAGTCGGCATTTGTGTAAATGGCAATATCCTTTATTGAAATGGCATGAAACTGCTGAAAAAAAACCAAACATGTTTCTGCCGTCAGGCCTTAGCTATGACTAAGGCCTGACGGACGAAACGCGTTGGTTGTTTTACAGGTGTTTTATGGCATTTCAATAAAGGATATTGCCGTTTGACGTTTTCAGTCTGAGCACTGGGTGGAGCTGGGGATTGAAGGAAGGTAGCAGCACCAGTACATCTGTTTGCTTAACAAGAAGGAAAGCTTGCAGGAGCTATGAATACGGTGAATATATTCCCTTAAATTATCATCGTCTAGGAAAAACTTGCCATTAACCCTTACAGTGAAAGGAGGACCCACTGCAAGGAGAGAGATTTTGCAACCTTGGAGTTCAGCTTTAAACATGTACTTTAAAGCGACATTGCTAGGCTCCGTGTATTCTAACAATGTCCCAAGAAGTTTGCTGAGCTTTAATTTCTTCTAAAAACGTCTTGGCTGACAGTTCCTTCTACGACTTGTAGTTCTCCTAAATGTTTCCCACCCTACGCAGCTTGAATGTGTTCTTCAAAACCAGAGATGGCTGATCCTTTGTACCTTTTATACCTTACTCCAGCCCCCTCCCGCACTCCCATTAACATTGTGACAAACCTTTGTTAGCAGACAGGTCAGTGGCCTAATTTGTGATTTGAAATGCTTCAGGAAACACATGCAGAATCTTGTGGGAATTCAGGGTGGAAAGTGCTGATGCAGCATCATCTCATTTCTGCTTGTCTGGGCTGTTTCAGGAGCCGGCACCTATGACAGAAGACCTGCTTGAGGAGCAATCCGAGGTTCTGGCCAAGCTGGGCACCTCTGCGGAAGGGGCGCACATCCGGGCTCGCATGCAGAGCGCCTGTCTGCTATCTGACATGGAGTCTTTCAAGGTATGGAAGAAAAGATGGCTGCAGTGCGTAGTACACAGGTGACGGTCTGAATATAGAGCAGCTTTTCTTATTACATTAGATGTCAAGCTTTCTGTTGTACTTAGAATGTCCCCAATCTTTCTCCATGTCTGCCTCTAAACTACATTCTTATAAGGACCATAATATTCATGGCTATTACCATTGAAACTGACTTTTTTGTTTATATTTAGGGTGGAGTTGGGTAGGGAGCATCTTCACCTACAAGTCTACACCGCTGTCCGGGAGCTCAGGAGCAGATTTCACCTAACCATGCCATAGATATGACATTGAGCTGTGTCAACTCTGTCTTTTCCTATAATGTCCGCTAGATGGGGCCTGATAACTGGAGCTGTCCTGTCCCAGTTAGAGACCCATAAGGCAGTAAAAGCCATGCAGGGAATTGAACCATGCCCCACACACTGTTCAGGACTGAGGAAACTGTTCTGGGTGGAGTTGCTTCTCAGCAGTCATAGTGCAATAGGCACAAAGATGCATTATTTCATAGAGGCTCTACTGTTTTATTTGCAGTTGATTGTGAAATATACTGTACCATTCTACAGACTGCTTGAGCGACCTAGTTAGGTACAGATTTAGGCCTTGGAGGGCCTGTGGCACTTCAGGTTTGGGGGCTCCTCACACACCAAGTTGGTTTATATTCTCATTGATAGTCACACATTTTCAAACTGCATGACAAAACATTATTCTGAGATCAGGCGTGCACTTGTCTATACTAACAAACACAAATTTCCCAGCACACTTACTAACCAGCCTGCAAAACCAAACAAATAGACCCTGTTCAACAATGCACGTTAAAAACAGAACGTTTTGTTTGAACACATTTGCAAATATATGTATAAACCGCAGTGCCTACATCAAGGCACCTCTCTGTACTGCAGTCCTAACTCTATGATTTTCAGAGTCTCCCAAGTTAGAGCACATATAGCAGTGGATAGATTAAGGGCAGGTTTGCCTGGAGGGAGCCCACCTCTCTTTAAAGGCACAGACACACCCAGTAAAAGCACAGTGGCAGCTGAAGGCATCCATTGTGTCCCCACATCCAATTTAACAGAGTGTACAAAAAGAGGCAACCACCCCAACCTATAACCAGGCTTTGCAGTAAGGTGCACATCTCTAACAACCACAAATTTACCAGCAAGCTTTCCAGCCAGCCTGCAAAAAAAATGAAATGACCCTAACAATTCTTGTTACAAACAGAGAGTACACCTCTGTGTACTGCAGTCCTAACTCTATAAACTTCAGTCTTCCAAGTTGGAGCACATATAGCAATGGATAGGTTAAGGGCAGGTGTGCACACACACGCATACATACATACATACATACACACACACACATGCATACATACACACACACACATGCATACATACACACACACACATGCATACACACACACACACACACACGCCATAGGCCACCTTCCTTAAGAGTGTAAGCGATCAATGAGTGGTTTGCTTGAGCAATTTTGTTTTTAGAAACGACACTATATTCCAGTCCAGAGTAAAAACTTTTACAGATGATGGCAGGCAAAATATTACTTCCGAAGATTCATTTAATAAAATAAAGTATTTATTTATTATTAGATATTTTACATTATTTTATTTATTATTTTTTATATATTTTTTTTTAATAGTTTTGTATTGGTTTTTATTATTATTTTATATATTTGTATAAAGGGGGGCCCAGGGCAGTTGTCCCTTTTTGCTCCCTTTATAAATCCAGCACTGTACATAGGGGGACATTTGTCAAGCAAATTAGCGTCTCAGGCACAAAACAAGTTTATATTTCATTTGCAACTTATGTTCCTGAATTCCGGGGTGAAGAAGGGATAGACAACTCCATATTAATGTCCAGGGTTTTGGAATGGAATATCTAACACGCTCATATAGCCAGGTGCTCACAAACCATCGACCATATAATGTATGATTTAGCATTTTGTTCTTTTCTGTATTGTGATCTAACCAATAGGTTGTGTTCCCAGGCTGCAAATCCTGGCTGCTCCCTGGAGGATTTTGTGCGTTGGTACTCTCCCCGTGATTACATTGAAGAGGAAGTGGTGGACGAGAGTGGCAATAAAGTTATTAAAGGCGAACTGAGCGCTCGAATGAAAATCCCCAACAACATGTGGGTAGAAGCATGGGAGACGGCCAAGCCGACACCAGCTCGTCGCCAGAAGAGACTCTTTGATGACACTAAAGAGGCAGAAAAAGTAAGTCCAGTATTGTCGGCCTGATGCTGCAGTGACTCATTTTAAAAGCCAGCATTGTGAGCGATATGATATTGTGAGGCCGGGTGGTAGCGTTCTCAAATTTGCCAAACAGTTTAAGCACCATTTTGCTTCATTGAGCCTCTGCATCCTTTTAAGTCTCCAACCAGCTATCAAAAAAATCACACAAACATGGAAGAAGGTAGCCTGGTCTGATGAATCACATTTTCTTTTACACCATGAAGATGGCTGGGTGTGTGTGCATCACTTACCTGGGGAAGAGATGGCACCAGGATGCAGTATGGGGAGCAGGCATGCTGGCAGAAGCAGTGAGATGCTTTGGGCAATGTTCTGCTGAGAGACTTTGGTTCCTGCCATACATGTGGATGTTAACTAATACGCATCACCCACATAAACATTGTTGGTGACCAAGTACACCCCTTCATGGAAACGGTATTCCCTGACGGCAGTGGCCTCTTTCAGCAGGATAATGCGCAATGACACACTGCAAAAATGGTTCAAGAATAGTTTGAGGAAAACAAGGAATCTGAGGTGCTGACTCGGCCTCCAGATTCTCTAGATATCAACCAAGTTGAGCCTATGTGGGATGTGCTTGAAAAACAAGTCTGATCTATGGAAGCCCCACCTTGCAACTTACAGGACTTAAAGGATCTGCTACTTGGTGCTTGGCTTGATGTCATGTACCACAGAATCCAAAGTCTGTGACTGCCTTGCCTCGCCAGGTCAGCGTCGTTTTGGTGACAAAAGGGGTCCTACGCAATATTAGGTGGGTGGTCATAAAGTTATGGCTGATCGGTGTGTGTGTATATATGTATATATGCATACACATTACAATATTTGTTACTGTGTACTTAGAACGACCTCACCCTTTATATTTCATCAAAAATTGGGTAGCGGATATTTAATGTGACATAAAAATTAGCAACTGCCACCATTTTATTCTACAGTGTCCCTGCTTTTAGAAACTCTAGAATGTGAATTTTAACATGCGTGCAAAAATAATTCCATCAGCAAAAGGGTTCAATGCAGCTAGCATAGTACCTGACTTGTCCTTGGTATCAGCCTCTTGTCTCCCAAGAGCACTCATACTGGGAGGAGAAGCAGTTTTATGGACCTGGCTAGGAACACACTGACTGAAGGAGAGAGCAGGCTGAGAAGAGGGATAACTCATTACTGTACTGCTGCAATGTCCTCCCTGCCCAATCACAGGCTGGTGGCAGGGAGGTGACCCAGCTGTGTTGCTTCACTGCAGTAGAGGAATGTCTGTCCACTGACCTGTCTGTGCTGTCAGGTAGAGCTTTCTAAATATAAGGACTGTATGGGCAGAAGTACAAATCTTTTTTCAGGTAAAAAAGTTTGATTATATGTATATAAAAGATATTTAAGCTGTTTGCCTGGGGTCCAGCTTTAAATTGCTTAGGTCCCTTTCACATGGGCAAGCTCCAATTTGATCAGCAGGGGAGGGGATCCCCTGCTGATCAGAGCTGAGCAGGCGAATGACAGGTCTGTGTCAGCTCCACTGTTATGCATAGTGGACATTGACAGAGCCCACACTGCTCTATGGGTGGCCGGGAGTAAATGGACTCCACTGTCCGTTTACACCCGACTGCCCTCTGATTTGATCTGCCTAGACAGGGGGATGCATACCCCTCAGTTTATTTGTTTTTAGCCGAGGTAGTTTTTATTGGAGGTAGTGGGTTTAGTTTAACACCTGTTGGTCCATAGGGGTGAATGGAGGGTCTAATAGGGTCTGCCTAAAAAATTGACAGGCGGACCTGATTGGATCCTTTGTGTGAAAGTGATCTTAGTGTTTCAGGGAAGCAGACCGATGATTATGGAATTTGGGAAAAGGGCGCTGCAATTCTTGAGCCAGCATCTAATTTTTAGTAAAAATAAAGGCTGAAAGTACAGCTAAAGACATATTTTTATACAGATAGAAATGGCAGTAATCCTTTCATATGTTTCCCCAAGCTTTTTTTTTTATTATAGGATACATCATTTTTACATTTCTACTCAGTCTTGTTAGTTGTCCTGTGCGCTTTGGCAGTTCAGCCTGTTATGGCGGCCGGGTTTCAGTAGCACTTGCACATCATTGACATATGACCTGCAAGTGGATGCAGAGAGTACACATTCCATGAACATTTACATGATCCCACCAAGCTGATAAGTCCGAAAGCTATAGGCTCACTAAACAGTGGGGACTACACAGATGAGGTTACTCTGGAGAAGCTGCTTTGGAATAACAATGGTACAGCGTTGTCATGCTCTGAAAGGAAGTGGAGGAACAATGGTTTGGCACATTGCTGGAGAAGTAGATGCAAACATATATCTAATTTTTTTTTCAAAAGGTGGACTTGGCCTTTAAACTGGCTTTTACTTTATAGGGATATTAAAACCAAAAACAAACATTTATCATATTGCAGTTTACTAGTTCTTAGATGTGATGGCTACATTAGTTTTCTAAATTTAGGCTTCTTTTCCTTTATTTTCGTCTGGTGATCCTGCCAGTAAATCTGTTGTTCTTCAACAGATCAAGCTGTTCTGCAGATGTAGCAGTTAGAAGGATGAGACAAACCATTTACTGCTGACAGGGGTGCTTACAATGATCAGCTTATATTTATGTAAAACCTTTATCCCAAAAGGGGAAAAAAAACTGTTTGCTGTAACTGCTTATGAAGTGGAGCTGGAGTTTGGTTTCGGTTTGCTAGTATATCTAAATCTGCTAGTATATCTAACATTCCCCTCCCCCCAGAATGACAGTGCTGCTGTCTGCCCCTGTGCTCCTTCATCCAGACTGGGGGTGTTCTAACACAGGAGGTGTGTAAGTGGCCAGAGCACCAGGTGAAAACAGAGGGAAAAAAGAAAACTGATGCAGCCACCACAACTGATTGGTAATCTGCAAAATATAGCATTTTTGGTTTTGTGTTTAATACTGATTTAAGGCTATAAATAGAATAGTTTTGTATTTTTAGCCTTGGTGCACATTGATAACACTATGTAGCTGATTTTAATTGCAAAAAAACAAAAAAAAACCTCATTAAAGGCGCAGTCATTCCTTATACCTGACCCCTGTCACTGATGGAACGGCGTGCCGATAACATTAGTGTGGACACCAGAGGGCAGACAGATGGGGGAGTTGTTATCGGTCTCCTCAGTCTCTGCCGGCCGGGCGATAATCCACTTTATCTAAATCTCGATGCTGCAAACTTCCCTAATCTGTAACATGCTGAATGCAGCAAGACGATTACATTTCTCCACGTGGGTGTCCTGCCCCTCTCAATTACTGCTATTTATAGTTTGTTTTTCTGAAGCAATAAATAAAAAGTGCTTAAGAGGATGCGGCCATTCCCGGCGGTTTCCATGACAGCACTTTTCATGGGATCTGGGCTCCTTGGTTAGGTGCTGAGGGTCTTTGTATTTCCTTGTGTTTGTCTGTAAAAGCGGCACCTCGTCAGCTCTGCCAGTAAAAGTGACCCGAGTGCTGGAATCTGTACCAGAGGAGAGTCCTCTGTTGTTCCAAGAGGAGTTACAAAACTCTATGGAGTAGTTACATTACATTACAAGACTCCAGGGTTCTCCTGTTGTACAGGGAGAAATTTTAGTTTAAAATTTTTATTTTATTACTTTTTTTTTTTTTTTTTTTAGTTTAAGGTGTATTTAACTTGTAGTTTGGAGGTATATTTATCATCCAGGGTAAAGTTGCGGATTAATCTGCTGTGTGATCAGGCTATTGGCATCTTCACCTTAAGGCTTGATAAAACATATCTGGCCCGTTATTCAAAGTGATGCCTGGTCTGGCTGGAAATGAGGCTTCGTTAAGTTACTTGGAACGTAACCCAAAGTGAGGCTTGGTCAAACTAAAAACGAGGCTTGGTTCCAGCTTATATAAATGCGAAGACGCGGGAGAGCCTCCAAGCCCCAGAAAAATGTCTTAGGACGAAACGCGTCAGTTAAGAGCCTTCCATGCGATGTCATCGTGCACACAAAGTAAACCGAAAACCTATGCTGTTTTGCCAGCTGGGTGATTATACTGATATATGCACCCTATGTGGAGAGATGCCATTAAGGCTGGGCAGATTAAACGCTTATAGACCACTCTGAGTAAGGAGGGGTTACATTTATCTGATAATCCCACATCCTATTCACCACTCCCGGTGAAAAGTGACACTGGTGACCTTTGGCTATATAAGGAAGATAGAAGAGATTCACTTACTGGATTTAAAGATTTGTTTTATGTTTATTTTTCACTAAAGACTATTAAATTTGTGGTCACTGTGACGAAACGCATCGGGGGGAACCTTCCATGGACATCATCATGTACACAAAGTAAACCAGAAACCTATGTGTTTTGCCAGCTGGGTGATTATACTGATATGTGCAACCTATGTGGAGAGATGCCATTAAGGCTGGGCAGATTAAGCGCTTATAGACCACTCTGAGTAATGGGGGGGGGGGGGGTTACATTCATCTGGTAATCCCGCATCCTATTCGCCACTCCTGGTGACGGGTGACACTGGTGACTTTTGGCTAAATAAGAAAGATGGAAGAGATTCACTTACTGGATTTAAAGATTTGTTTTATGTTTATATTTCACTAAAGACTATTAATTTTGTGGTCACTATATTTGTAAACTTTTGGCATTGATCATTTATAAGGACAACACTTCATATCTATAGCACTTTATTAGAGAGCATATCATCTTTTGTGTTTGCAGCTCCTTATGTTGCTTTATGCACAATTTGATTTCCATTTTATATGCTTTGTACAGGGAGAGGCGTTAGAGTGGGGTGGGCAGTTATTTTTCCCAAGGGGCCACATGAGAAACTGGGACAGTTATGGAGGGGCGAAGTAATAGGTTGAACTTTTATTCCATCCTCTGTTACACACACCCCCGGTCTGTAACACCACGGAAGTTAGGCCGCCCTCCACCCCTTACCTGTGGAACCTGACTAAACCTTAAACGGCATTATCTCCTTGTTGCCCAAAGAAAGGAAGAGCTGTGAGAAAGTCCAGAGCATAAGGAGAACATTGGAGGAGAGGCTAAAGAACATGTAAGGAGACTAAAGAGTTAAAAAGGGACCTTGCCTGTCTCTGACCACGATTCCAGATTCTGACTTTGTACCTTGCGGTCAGGATTTTTTGCTGACCCTGCCTGCCTGACTATGCTAATGGCCCAACCCCCAGCCAAACCTCCACTCTGGACTAAATCTTTCTACAGGTACCTTACAGCTGTCTTCAGTGCCACTGTACATTAGAGGAGTCACAAGACTGAAGTTCTCCTGTTGGACAGGGGCTTAGAGGAGTTAGCAGAATATTTTCTTTTGTGTTGTACAAACCTGAGTACTTATAAGAGATCTTAAGACTCGGTTGTTCTCCTGTAATACATAGACGGGCATAGAGGAGTCACAAGATTGACATTTATTCTACAGACGTGGGTACTTAGAGGAATCTCAAGACTCTGATGTTATTCTTTAGTAGAGATAGTCATACGAATATTTTCCTTTTGTGTTGTACAAATGTAGGCATTTAGAGGAGTCTGGAGACATTTTACTGTACTGCAGAGAGGGGAGCTTGGAGGACTCGTAAGACTAATACTTGTCTTTTGGGTTGTACACACAGGTTCTTAGACGATTCTCAAGATGCGGGTGTTCTGTTGTACAGAGAGAAGGGCTTGGAGGAGTCATAAGACTGATCTTTTCTTTTGTTTTACAAACATAGGTATTTAGAGGAGTCTGAAGTCTAATATTGTACTGTGGTAGACAGGGAGGGGCTCAAAGGATTAAGAAGAATGATGATTCCTTTTGTATTGTACAGAAACTTAGAGGAGTCACAATACTCCGATTACTGTCCTGTAGTACAGAGGCAGGTGTACTTTGAAGCATCGCAAGGCTCTAAAGTTCTACAAATATGTATATACAGTCAGGTCCATAAATATTGGGACATCGACACAATTCTAACATTTTTGACTCTATACACCACCACAATGGATTTGAAATGAAACAAACAAGATGTGCTTTAACTGCAGACTGTCAGCTTTAATTTGAGGGTATTTACATCCAAATCAGGTGAACGGTGTAGGAATTACAACAGTTTGCATAAGTGCATCCAACTTGTTAGGGGACCGAAAGTAATGGGACAGAATAATAATCATAAATCAAACTTTCACTTTTTAATACTTGGTTGCAAATCCTTTGCAGTCAATTACAGCCTGAAGTCTGGAAGGCATAGACATCACCAGATGCTGGGTTTCATCCCTGGTGATGCTCTGCCAGGCCTCTACTGCAACTGTCTTCAGTTCCTGCTTGTTCTTGGGGCATTTTCCCTTCAGTTTTGTCTTCAGCAAGTGAAATGCATGCTCAATCGGATTCAGGTCAGGTGATTGACTTGGCCATTGCATAACATTCCACTTCTTTCCCTTAAACTCTTTGGTTGCTTTTGCAGTATGCTTTGGGTCATTGTCCATCTGCACTGTGAAGCGGCGTCCAATGAGTTCTGAAGCATTTGGCTGAATATGAGCAGATAATATTGCCCGAAACACCTCAGAATTCATCCTGCTGCTTTTGTCAGCCGTCACATCATCAATAAATACAAGAGAACCAGTTCCATTGGCAGCCATACATGCCCACGCCATGACACTACCACCACCATGCTTCACTGATGAGGTGGTATGCTTAGGATCATGAGCAGTTCCTTTCCTTCTCCATACTCTTCTCTTCCCATCACTCTGGTACAAGTTGATGTCAGTCTCATCTGTCCATAGGATGTTGTTCCAGAACTGTGAAGGCTTTTTTAGATGTCGTTTGGCAAACTCTATTCTGGCCTTCCTGTTTTTGAGGCTCACCAATGGTTTCCATCTTGTGGTGAACCCACTGTATTCACTCTGGTGAAGTCTTCTCTTGATTGTTGACTTTGACACACATACACCTACCTCCTGGAGAGTGTTCTTGATCTGGCCAACTGTTGTGAAGGGTGTTTTCTTCACCAGGGAAAGAATTCTTCGGTCATCCACCACAGTTGTTTTCCGTGGTCTTCCAGGTCTTTTGGTGTTGCTGAGCTCACCGGTGCGTTCCTTCTTTTTAAGAATGTTCCAAACAGTTGTTTTGGCCACGCCAAATGTTTTTGCTATCTCTCTGATGGGTTTGTTTTGTTTTTTCAGCCTAATGATGGCTTGCTTCACTGATAGTGACAGCTCTTTGGATCTCATCTTGAGAGTTGACAGCAACAGATTCCAAATGCAAATAGCACACTTGAAATGAACTCTCGACCTTTTATCTGCTCATTGTAATTGGGATAATGAGGGAATAACACACACCTGGCCATGGAACAGCTGAGAAGCCAATTGTCCCCTTACTTTTGGTCCCTTAACAAGTGGGAGGCACATATGCAAACTGTTGTAATTCCTGCACCGTTCACCTGATTTGGATGTAAATACCCTCACATTAAAGCTGACAGTCTGCAGTTAAAGCACATCTTGTTCGTTTCATTTCAAATCCATTGTGGTGGTGTATAGAGCCAAAAATGTTAGAATTGTGCAGATGTCCCAATATTTATGGACCTGACTGTATTTCCTTACGCCACGCCTTAGTTGTCTTTTAACAATGGTGAATGCTCTCTATTGTGCAGATCTGTGTAAATAGGCGTGCCTTTCCCTCCATCTTTCTTCTCTTAAGTTTTAGTTAGTGTATCTAAACAGTTTTTTGTTTTTACTTTTGTGTGTAGACAGGTTAGTGCTTCTGTCAGGTTTTCATTGTCAGGATTCTTTGGTGAACATTGCCTCTGCCATCGAAGTGATGAGAAATACAAACATTTTACAGTTGTCACCGGAACAGGAAGTAAGAGGAAATCTTCTACTGGGGATGCCTGCTCCATTGACATTCGTCTAAGACAGTGGTCTCCAAACTGTGGCCCGAGGGCGAGATGCAGCCCTTTGCTTGCTTTTATCCGGCCCTTAGGGCTCTGTTTTATCCACTGATACCATCAATAGGGCATAATTCCCTCAACTGACACCAATGGAGGTGCACAAATCTTCCCAATGACATCAATTATGGGGCACAATTCCTCACAATGACACCAACGATGGGCTGCCATTGCTCCCACTAAAACCAAAGAAGGGGCATGCTTTATTCCCACTGACGTCAGGACCTTTTCTACTCCCAATGGCTACAGTCCGGCCCCCCTAAAGTCTAAAGGACAGCAAACTGGCCCTTTGTTTAGAAAGTTTGGAGACCCCTGGTCTAAGAGGTGATTTCCCCTCACTTCTGAGAGAATTCTCACTTCCTGTTGGGTATTTAAAACAGGAATTGAATAAAATATATCCAAAACAATTTTTATTTGCTACATCGCCAGTACAGGAATAAACATGCGAATGTATTTTGGCCATCAGGCCCTAATCATGTATATTGCAGTAGTGAAGGTGTGGAGACACGGAAGACTGGACACGGTTTTTCTTTCACCCTCTCTTCCTGATTGGCTGTGGTTCAGCGGTGTGGACTGGACTTGCTTTGTCAAAATAAAACCTAACCGAGATTTTACCGGTTCCTTGCTGTATCCAAAATGATGACAAAAAGTTATGACTTTAGCTATACTTTAAAAAGAAAAAGTGGAAGACAGATATTATGTGAATGAGGAAGCCATGTGTACAGTTCAGCAGTCTGTTTTCAGATACACAATGAAGCGCTGGTCTCAGCCGCCTCTTTAGTCTCATACTCTGTTCCGTATGTTGTTCGTATTGTTCGCTGTCCATCGGGGTCTACACATTTCAGCAGTGTGGCTGTCCAGTTCTGTAAATCAATAGTCCGTAAAGCAGAGCATTTGTTAGACAGTGTGTACATTGCAGGCCTGGACAGATCCCAGGAGCCAATTAGGCAGCCAAAGGGCCCAAACAATTACGGCTGCTAACTGACTTGTTTTTGGTGTGTCTTTCATTGTCAAGTGCATGTTGTCTGACTCCAGAGTGGAACACTAGCTTTCCCGAGGATACAGCAACAGTCCTTCAGAAACATTGCAAGGATTTTGGTAGATTTGTCTGTTTTGCAGGTACTAGGATATCCCATGCTAGTATAATTGATAAAAGGGAGTGTTAAAGTGTTACTAAACCCACAACAGTGCAATCAGTCTGTATATGCAGTAAAGCATGCTTGTTATACTCACTGTGGAACCTAAGGGGTTAATCCTCTGCATTGTGTAAAAAGGTTGCTTAACCTTGTCTTTTCTCTGATCCTCCCCTTCTTCCTCAGTCCCCAACTCATCTGCTGATAGTACAGAGCATTGGGGGGCAAGCTGTACATACTCAGTTTAGTGTGTATTGCTAAAGAGTTTTTTTTTTGTCTTGGGAGCTTACATGTGATCAGCACAGGTCCAATCAGCGCTGTCTAGGCAGAGGTCCTGCAGTCTCAGGACAGTGAGAGGAGAATGCAAACTCCTCCTCCAAGCTTTACCCAGTGCTCAGCTGGACACTGATAGAAGTTATAAGACTGCTCTAAGTGCTGAGGAAAAAGGTATTTAGCAGTTGAAATTTACTAAAATAATTACATTTCCATGTTCTGTTTACTGTGGGAGACCAGATATAGTGAATGCAGGGTCCGGGGAGAGCAGATATAGTGAATGCAGGGTCCGGGGAGACCGGATATAGTGAGTGCAGGGTCCGGGGAGACCGGATATAGTGAGTGCAGGGTCCGGGGAGACCGGATATAGTGAGTGCAGGGTCCGGGGAGACCAGATATAGTGAGTGCAGGGTCCGGGAAGACCAGATATAGTGAATGCAGGGTCCGGGGAGACCAGATATAGTGAATGCAGGGTCCAGGGAGACCGGATATAGTGGATGCAGGGTCCGGGGAGATCAGATATAGTGGATGCAGGGTCCGGGGAGACCAGATATAGTGGATGCAGGGTTCAGGGAGATCAGATATAGTGAATGCAGTGTCTGGGGAGACCGGATATAGTGAATGCAGGGTCCGGGGAGACCAAATATAGTGAATGCAGGGTCCAGGGAGACCGGATATAGTGAATGCAGGGTCCTGGGAGACCGGATATAGTGAGTGCAGGGGCCGGGGAGACCGGATATAGTGAATGCAGGGTCCGGGCAGACCGGATATAGTGAATGCAGGATCCGGGGAGACCAGATATAGTGAATGCAGGGTCCGGGGTTTAGTAATACTTTAGGTAGGAGGGTCTGCCTCTGTAAAAGGCTAAGTTCACCTTTTAAATAAACTGGCCCATGAAGACTCCAGCAATCTACAATACACCACATAAAATAAACAAGAAATTAAATGGTGCTAACAGTGCAAGCAGCACAAGTCCATAAAAATCCAACGTGAACAAATAATCCTGCAATGCCATCCACAGGCTCACTTAGGGGTCGCCACCCCAGAGTAGAAATCAGCCTCTATAGTAGAACAAAAAAAAGAGAAAGTGGGCGCCCGCTAAGTGTAGCAATAAAATCATCCATTTTTTATGTACAGTTGACAACTCACTGGGTTAACAGATCAAAGGCGTATCTCCACAAGAACATCGCTGTCAGCCCCACTGAAGTCTCTTTCTACTTGCGCAGCCACCAGGCTCTGTGTGGAAGGCTCAGGACTGCTGGAAAGCAAAAGAGGAAGTGCCAGTAACCACCCTGGAGAGCACAGGGAAGCAGGTGCGGAAGTGATGTCATGTGGGCTGTCCTTTGGGTGTGGCTACGCGTTTTAGAGCTTCATGCTTTTTTTCACGTCTTATACCTGAATATGCCTTTTGATCTCCTAACCCAGTGAATTACCAATTGTATGTTAATAAAGTGATTGATTGTAATGCTGCATTTTGTGGGCGCCCCCTTTCTCCCATTTTGCACCATATACAGTATACCATTTGTAAAATATTGCTTAGACAATGCCATACCCATAGGCCTTTTCTGTCATCCATGAAGTCTGCCGTCTGCTGAGCCCTCTTCATTGAGGGCAACTTAAGTAATGATCTTAGTGTAGAAGCATGAGATGGATAGAATTGTGGTGGGGATGTGTGACTGGAGAGTCTTTGTGCGATGGGAGATGGTGCACTACACAGCTATTGAACCAGGAAGCGCGCCCACTCTTGCATTGCTAGGGGTGAGCACCCAAAGGCTGCCATGTTTTGGAAATAAGCCAGGATATAGCAATATAAAGCTTGGTAGTATTTCAGCCGGGCTTAACAGGTGACACAAAGGGCCTTCAAGTATGGCATTTGTACTAAAACATTTTTTTAAAAACGACACAGTCAGGGAAATTTGTGCCTCTGCGTGACAAGTGTCAGTGCAGGTGACAAATTCATAGGGAGGAGCCACAGCGTTGTGACATCACACCGCTGGTGGCCATCTTTGAAACACATGGTCATTTTTTTTTGCTCTTGTTTGTGCAGCCTACTTTGGGATTATTAAACTCCTCTGATAATACAGTATCACACTATGTGGCATCCTTGAATTGGCTCTTTGTGAGTCTAAGCATTCACATAGCCTATCTTAGAGGAAACCTGATGTACTGATACCAATTGGAGGACCCTAAAGAGAACAGGAACCAGGCTGTGCACACTATTGGATTATCTGGCTGACCTGATGAGACAGTTGTAATCTCAAATGCGTGATATTATCGCGCATCTGGTGAGTGCACAATTTACTTATTACCAGTCACACCATCCATCACTTCGGATTAGGAGATTGGAACACCTATGCTGAGATCTTCTTGGATCCCAACGTTCATTATTTGGACTTTCACTTATTTATCACCTTATCCACCTTGTGTGGCTTTATACTACTGCACAATATATTTATTGGATTTATATATGTATTTATACCATTAGCCCCTATATCACGATTTATTATATGGTTTGTGACTAGCACTATTGACACTTTAATATTTGTATTTTATTTTGAATGAGCCATCATTCTTTCTTTATTTTGCATTAGCACTTTATTTCTTATTAGTGCTGCACCCATTTATTTCTATGACCAATTCATATACCTGTTGTAATCCGGTACCTGCATCTGGGACATACACCCTGTGCAGAGGGGCACTAAGACTGGAGTGTCCATATGGACTCTCCCTTTTCAGTGCAGCTGAGCTCCCTCCCCGCTGCTCCAACTGTTGCACAGACAGTGCAGCACCAAGGAGTTTTGTGCCTGTGTGGGCTGAGCCTTAGGTCCACTTCTCTTGTGATTGACAGCAGAAAGTGGGAGCATACATAGACAAGAGGCATGTCAGGACAGGTCTGATCATTGAAGGAGAGCAGGCTGAGTTGTCAGCATATCTAGAGAACTGACCACACTGTTCTCTCATGCCTAGCGAGGTCAGTTTTTATTAGGAAAGCAGTAGGGCTGGCAGGAACACCAGAGATTTCAAACAAAGGGAGCAATACAAAGAGAACAGGATACGTTTTCATACAAATACATCGTACAGCAGACACATATCCGGAATATGAAATGTTGGGGTAACATATTCTTTAATTTGTACATTTTACATATTTGCCTTGAAGTTCTGCTTTCATTTTGACAGTTGTGTCATCTTGCCTATTAAAGTCAGAGTTCCACGTTATTGTAGAAATTTTTCTTTTGAGAAAACATGTCCGTCTTAAGGATGGTTCCATAGATTGCTGGGATTTAACAGTCTTCAGATTCTTACCTACGTTTTCTCAGTACTCACTGAGACAGCCAATGGCAGTCATTTCTTCGAATAGACTGCTAAGTGGAAGGAACTGTCTGCTATAATTATGTTCTAAAAGTGGAAACCCTGCATCCCTATAAATACATAGATGGCAATAATCTCATGGATAAAGGGCTTTACTGCAGCAGACCCAAGGAAAGATGCTGAAAATGTTACTAAAAGCCCCAATGTAGACATCTAGAGAGAGCAACTAGCCAATCAAACAAGCATGGAATTAAGTCTCTGGGAGCATTCTGTTGCCATGGCTGCAAAGATGCAATATTTGGATTTTTGGAGGTTTTAAAAATTGATCAAACTCCAGATTATAAAGAAAGTAAGATTTAATATAATGAAATGAAAGAGTGGCTTTTTTATAATATATATAATAATAAATGTTGTATCAGCGCTATCATTAAAAGTGGATTTTTCCTTTAATACCCTTTGTGCTGAGAAGACCTCTTGGATGGCCTGTGCTAGCTGCTCCCACGTTACCCTGTTGTGTTTCCTATTGTAGGTTCTTCACTACTTGGCAGTGCAGAAACCCGCAGACCTGACCCGCCATTTAGTACCGTGCATCATTCATGCCGCTCTTCTTAAGGTGAAAGACGAAGGTATGTATCCCTCTGTGCTGTGCATTGTATGCTCCATACTTCCTCCATACATTATATCAAGATCCAGTTTTCCTTGTATACTATTACACCTCCGGGTCATTTTCAGATCGAAAATCTTCTGCATAGCATGCAAATTGATGGCAATCAACAACAAAACACTGGCTGCCAATCACTTAAATGGAACTATGGACAAACTCAGAAATGACATATCAGTGGTCTCCAAACTGTGGCCCGAGTGCTGGATTCCGCACTTTGCTTGCTTTTATCTGGCCCTTGGGGCACTGTTGTATCCACTGATACCACCAATAGGGTAAAATTCCCTCCACTGACACCAATGGAGGTGCACAAATCCTCCCAATGACATCAATTATGGGGCACAATTCCTCACAATGACACCAATGATGGGCTGCCATTGCTCCCACTAAAACCAAAGAAGGGGCATGGTTTATTCCCACTGACGGCAGAACCTTTTCTACTCCCAATGGCCACAGTCCGGCCTCCCTAAAGTCTGAAGGACAGCAAACTGGCCCTTTGTTTAGAAAGTTTTGAGACCCCTGACATATATGATGCACCCCATCACTAGAATGGAAATGGCAGTTTTTGTTTTTCTGAAGACCACGTATATTACAGCTTTATTACTTAGCTAGTTAAAAAAATTGATATAGTTGCCATTTTTGTTTAGTCTGCTGGATTTGGCACGGGGGACACACTGGCCACTTTCAGCTGCCATTGTGCTATGCTGGGCTTGTGCTGTGTTCCTGTGCTATTAATAAGGAATGGGCTGCCTCCAGGCATACTTGCCCTTTATTTGTCCATTGCTATACATGCTCCAGTGTGGAGGCTTTCATAGTATAGTGAGTTAGGACCGCACTATACAGAGGAGCCTTGATGGGGCAGTGCGACTGCCACATATATTAGCAAATGTGCCAATGAAACATCTGCCTTAACTGTTGGACAATTTAATTTCTTTTCTTCTGCTGGCTGACAGGCAAGTGTGCTGAGAAATACGTTTTGTTTTGTCTGTGCAAAACCCTTCCATGTGAACCTTACTTTAAAAAGCTAGCTATAAATTGGGGTGGTTTTTGTTTAGTTAGGTAATGCGCCCTGCTGGCTCCTCCTGCACTGTCTGTGCGACAGCTGCACTGAAAAGGGAGAGTCCATATGGACACTCCAGTCTTAGCCTGGCCATGATCTGCCTGCATTGCACTGAGCAGCACAAAGGCCCAGTAATGACCTTACTGGGTCTAAAATAAGCTATGTGATGGAATCTATATGTATTTATATTTAAAATTTGTTGGAGGAACCAGAGAAGGCAAATATACACAGATTGAACTTCAGCTTTAACCCCATAGAGTTACCAGGACACAATACTCAGCCCCTTTTCTTTGGATCTGGCCTCTAAATTATCTGTCTATACTTATCTCTGTGAACCTGTGTGGAGTAAACTGCTTCTCCCCTATAGTTTGCTGATCGTTACTTTTGTCATTCCTTTTCTTCTAGAAATATTAGACGACATTCCTTCTGTGAAGGCCTCCATAAAACGTATCGTCACCCATTCCAGTAAAATCCTGCGATTCCCAAACCCTGAAGACAAGAAGATGGAGGTGAGGAGGGACACATGTTTTTGCCTTCTTACACCAAATCTGGCACACATCAAGCTGGATCGCAGTGTTGTAAAACATGTCACTACAAGGCAGGATTTGCTTTTATTTTTGAAATGTATGCTACATCCTCCAAAGGATGCAGCACTATTCAAATCATATACATAACTTCACATGTGCAGAAATGTTACTTATAAAAACCATACTTGCATAATTCTGCACACACACGTGCATGATCACATTTGCATCATTGCTGTACAAATCAACACGCTACAACTGAGTTCTATAACAAAGTCCAAACGTTCCATAAGATGGTGAAGGCAGGTAAATAATCCTCGCCATTATTCACTTATTCCATCGTGTTTTCATTCCACCACCATGGCAAATCAAGCATCTTACCAAAAAACATGGACCCCAAAATTAGGTCACTTGCACACTTTAAACATAGGGGTTATCTCATAGATAGTAGTGCAAGGCATCAACCAGCAAAACTTTCACTCCAGAACCTCATAAATGATATACACAAAACATGTAAAAGACCGTTTCACATAGTGCAGATAGATAAACCACTTAATTTAATAAAAATAAGCACGGCATTCAGAAACATAAGTAGAAACAGGCAAAGTATCAGCACGCATGATGACGTCAGCATGATATGCTCCTCCCAATGTGTTCTGTCAAAATCAGCAGCTTTTGTCCATTCTATTTTGGCCGAGGCCGAGCTCCAGACGCCGAGGCCGAGCTCCAGACGCCGAGGCCGAGCTCCAGACGCCGAGGCCGAGCTCCAGACGCCGAGGCCGAGCTCCAGACGCCGCCGCATTCAGCACTATGGTGTGGCATTATTCCACACAATTGTTTGATGAAAAATTCCTCCTGCGCTGTAATGGACCCCCAATCCCTACCTATCAGCTGCTAACACTCAAACTGATACCCAACCAGTGCAAAATGAATTATAAACAATAGTGCAGCGCTAACAAATTAAATCACTATAAGTACTACTTCATGGGCTAAAAAAGCCAAAAACACCTACATGTGAAATACTTAAATAAAAGCATAAACATGAAAATATATAGAATGTGAAAATTATAACACATCTTAAGGTGACCAATTTATCTTAGTGCCCATTCCTGTGCCAACAAATAATATTAGAATAAAAATCGCAAAGGCCGAGCCCCAGACGCCAAGCTCCAGACGCCGAGGCCGAGCTCCAGACACCGCCGCATTCAGTATTATGGTGTGACATTATTCCACACGTTGATAGACTATGCACAGACATGTTACTTTACTTAGTGAACTGCTACATGTGCAAGTGCTCTTTTCTTGGGGATGAATTCCCTTTAGGTAAAGAACAACATAGGTGTGCAACCTATTGGCAATAATTTTTCATCGTAACAAACTAACAAAACGTCACACCTGGTTGGTTGCCACAGGTTACTGTGGCAGTTTGTGGTGTTTTTAGCAAATAAGAATGTTTTTGCTTCCCACCCTTCTCTCATCAGGACATCATCAGCCAAATTGCAAATGCTGAGGCTACCATAGCAAGAGCCCGGTCACTGAAAGCAAAGTTTGCCACAGAACGTTGTGAAAATCCTGTGGAGAAGGAGGATCTAGAGACGTATGTATGGGATATTGGTATCAAAGAGAACCTGTCACACTTGCATTGGGTATAGTGTGAAAAAGCAGTATGTTTTTTTTTTTTTCCTCCAGCAGTTGCTAAGGGGTTCCACAGGCTGTGGCCTACCCTCTGATGGTGGCTGCATATCTCTGGATCCTTCATTTGTCAGAGATAGCAGCGTGACAACAGTGATCCTTTTAGCTGTCTGTAAGGGTTTTATTCTGACCATCACTGTAAGGGGGGCACCACTGACAAAGTAAGGATGAATTGGTTTTAGCAGGGGTCCGCCCAAGACTTGAAAATATTTCAAGAGTTTCTCCATTGTAAAAATGATTAAGAAAGGCTACCTACACCCTAGAATTATACTCCTTTACTTAGCCACTTCCAGTCCGGACACTTTCACCCCCTTCCCTTTTCAGATTTCAGCGCTATCACACTATGAATGACAATTGCGCAGTCATGCAACACTGTTCCCAAATGAATTTTTTAGCACTTTTTTGAGACACATAAAAATGTATTTTGGTGGTATTTATTCACCACTGGGATTTTTATTTTTTTGCTATATAAATGAAAAAAAGTGTTTTTCTTATAACATTTTGCAAATAAATAATCTTTCTTCATAAATCTTGGCCAAAATGTATTCAGCTATCTTTTTAGAAAAAAAACTTTTTAAAAAATTTTTTTTTTTAACTACATGCCGCCCAGCCACTGTACATATACGGCGGCAGGGCGGCACTCTCAGGCAAAACCACGTTTTAAAACGTGTGTTTTGTAAACAAATAGGGGGCGCGCGCGAGGCGTGCCGCCGCCCTATCTGTCCCGCGAATCACCGCCGCAGATGTCAGTCACCGGGTCACAGCCGCTCCTTAGCGACTGTTTCCCGGCGATCGGCGGCAAACAGTGACAGAGAGCACAGCTGCAGTAGCTCCCCATTGCCATTAGTACAGTGTCAGTGTTTTTTTTTTTTTTTTTTTGCACTGATCACTGTATTAGTGTTTTTGGGGATGTCAGTGACCCCAAGTCAGTACCCCCCAATATCAGAATGTCCGCCGCAGTCCCGCCATAAGTTGCTGGTCGCTGCCATAAGTCCCTGATCGCCGCCATAATTCGCTGATCGCCGCCATTATTAGTATAAAAAAAACCCTAAAAATCCCAGTATCTTTCCCGCCATTTGTAAACGTTATAACTTTCACGTAAACCAATTAATTTACATGTATTGGGTTTTTTTTTTTTTAGCAAAGACATGTCGCAGAATGCATTTTGGCAAAAATTTATGACTAAATTTTATTTTTGCATTTTTTTTTACTGGACATGTTTTATAGCAAAAAGTCCAAAATATTGTTTTTTTTTTTCCTCAAAATTGTCAGCCTTTTTTTTTTTTATAGCGCAAAAAATAAAAACCGCACAGGCGATCAAATACCACCGAAAGAAAGCTCAATTTGTGGGGAAAAAAAGGATGTAAATTTCATTTATGTACCGTATTGCATGACCGCGCAATTGTCCGTTAAACTAGCGCAGCGCTGTATAGCACAAAAATGGTGTAAATTGCAGTATCTATACCATAGTTTGTAGACGCTATAACTTCCACACAAAGCGATCAATATATACTTATTGGGATTTTTTTTACCAAAAAGATGGAGCAGAATACATTTTGGCCTAAATTTATAACCAACTTTGAGTTTACTATATATTTTTTATAGCTGAAAGTAAAAAATATTGTTTTTCTTCAAAATTTTTGGCCTTTTTTTGTTTATAGCATGAAAAATAAAAAGCGCACAGGTGATCAACTACCACTGAAAGAAAGCTCTATTTGTGTGAAAAAAAAGGACGTAAATTTCGTTTGGGTGCAGCATTGCATGACCGCGCAATTATCAGTTGAACTAGTGCAGCGCCGAGTAGCAAAAAGAGGCCTGGTCATTAAGGGGGGTAAATCCTCTAGAGCTCAAGTGGTTAAACATACTGTCACCATAGCAGTACAGTGTCACCATAGTGACACTACTGCTTGTGGGGGGTGATGAGGATTTTTTTTTTTTTTTTTTACACTGATTGCTTTTACACAAAGGCTGTAAAAGCAATCATTTCTCCTCTCTGGCTGCATTCTTGCAGCCATTGAAAAATACTGAGAGCTGTGATTGGTTACAGCTTGTCACATGGTACAAGGCTGTTGTGAATAGCCCTGTACCATGTGACCTCTGTGATCGTTCATAGATTTCACAAGTAGTAAGCAATGGTGTCAGAAGTGACATCTTGCTTACTACTATTCATGTGATCACTGATTGGTCAATCAGTGATCACATGACCGGGACCTCACACAGAGGTCCCATACAGCGATCTGTGTTTCACTGTGTCCGGAGCACACAGTGGGCACCGCATCGCGGTGACGCACGCTCCCAGGGAGCGCGGACAGGCAGGGAAGCAGGAGGATGTTTATAAACGGCCACCCGCCCCTGCACTGCTCCCGTCCGGCCGTTTATATACATGGACCGGACGGGAAGTGGTTAATATAGTGTAGAAATATTTGCAGAGCTTTACAGATTCTCTTTGCCTGCAGAAGGAACATCAGACTAGAAATTTGTGGGACGGCAAGAACTGATCAGCCCTCATCATGCATACACACACGTCACACATGGGGAAAAGACATTTAACTTGCCAGTAGGATTTTGGGTGGTGAGAAGAAGCTTGGACCTCTATGGGAAGCCGGAGAGGAGACACATTTTTAGTAGGCACTTATCCTGGGACTTTTCAAGACAAGTGTGTAACTACTTACCATACTGCTCGTCTGATTGGCCGCCTTAGTAATGGCTGCAGTTTATATCATTTAGCCCTCTGCATGTCTCCTCTGTTCTCACTGACCTCCTGATTTCTCCACTCCGGCAGGTTTGTCAGTTGTCTTCTGGAACAGCCTGAAGTGCCAATCATTGGAGCAGGCAGAGGGGTGGCCGGCGCGATCATCCACAAGATGTTTGTGAATGCTCAGAGGGTAAGTTCACACTGATAGCAGTTAATAATGAAGAACTTTGGGTCATACGTGGAAGCAAAGGTAACTTTCCAAGCAGAAATGTAATGCATCTTACCGCCGTCCATTTTGTTTCTCTCAAACGTGAAGAAAGATAAGGAGACCCATTCAGTGTGTGATTAATGTGCTCTCATTATTCGGCACCGTGGGGCTGTATACAGGCACACAATAAATATGCAGCTTCTATTCTGCTTCCCTGCCACACTGTCTGCTGTAGAAATGAGGAGAGATGGCTGTACGGAGCGTCTTTTCTGTATCAAAGGATGTTTAATCTGTACAGCACTGGAAACACTTCTAAGAACATCTTTGAATCCTATCCTTGAGGTGCCCACATGCTGGGGAGAAGGATTCAAGAAGACGGGAGCACAATTTTTTTTTTTTGAGCGTTGGAGTTATAGAACAGAGAGGGACAGTTGGCTGTTTTTATAATCCGTCTCACACATACGTGACAACGTGTTGAAGAGCAACTCTGACCAAGTAAAATCAGGGCCAGATTTCTGAATCACCAATGTAATCTGCGACCTAGAATGCCCGGGGTGGCTGACATCCATACATGTGTGATGTGGACCATCATCAACACATTTACATGTATAGCAAAAGTTCCCAGACTGTCGACCTGTGAGTGTAACCATCCCTGGTCCTTACTTTGTTGTCCTTGCAATGTGTGAATTCTTGTTGGTGGAATTGTGTACTGTGCAGTCACAGTTTACCCATTCTGGTTCTGTACATTTAGAACCAAAGTGCTGGAATAGGGTGAAGGTTTATCTTAAAGTGCTTGTAAAGGTTCAAACTACCTGCATCATCTAATGATTTGCACTGCGCAGACCCTATCTTCCTTTTCTCTGGTTCCTCGCTGGTGCTCCTGACTCCTTCTCCCCGCTGAGTGCCCACCATAACAAGCTGCTTGATAAGGGGGGATTACTTATGTGGGCTCTCTGTAGCTCTGCCCCGCTCCCTCGTCGCTGGCTGTGACTGACAGCAGTGGGAACAAATGACCTCCACTGCTGTCTATGAACCAATGAGGAGGTGGGAGAACCCAGAATTTTGAATTTGTGTTGCCACCAGAAGAGGAACAGATGTTCCAATGACAGCTGTCTAAAAGGGTGTTTTCACTGAGGGGGGGAGATTTTCTCATACATCCTGTTGTGTTTGCAGAAAAGGAAGTGAGGAAAAATCTTTCCAGATGGAAAAAACTGACATGGGCTTTTTACTATTCCCTAATTCATCTAAAATTAAAAGAAACCTTTTGGCTTTAGTTGTGTATTGCAAGTCAGAAAGTCCACTTAAGCAGCACATAAATGATTCATTTCATGATAAAAAAAATGACCCGATCACCCATCCACACATTCAAAGTGGACGGGGGAATCCTCTTCGCTCTCTCTGTATTCTGACAGCGGAAAACTTCCCCACTGTCAGGAATACATTGATCAGTGCTGCCGGTGGTGCTGATCGAGGGGCAAAAATCCAACAGGGCAACCTCCCTTCCCATTCATGAATAAAATTTTGTCTGGCCCCTGCTGAGCTGGCCAAATTTTGATCCATGTGTGGCTGGCTTTAGCTATCCTTTCACCAGCACTTCTCAGGGTCCTGTCTGTATTGGGGGGAGGAGTGGAGCTGACAGCACAGGGCAGTTGGAAATAATGAGAAAGACGTAATGTTGCTGGGTGACTGCTAGGAGCTGGAATCAGACAGCATTTTCAGTAATGCACTTTGGCTCAGCAATACATGAACACTTAGGCCCTGGGGGGCAGTAAATATAGGCAGTTAAACCACCTTCTTTAACCAACATAGCAGCTGGAGCAGGTGGTGCACATGCAAAATTATAGTACATGTGGCATTAAGCAGGCAGGACTGCCAGTAAACATGACAAATTCAGGTGAATGGGACCGTGCTGCAACTGTGTGCAGTAGACTAGTGATTGCAACAGGCTTTTGAAGGTCACATCAGGTGTACAGGGGTCTACATGTCAGCTGCCCTCTAAAAAGCAACCCACCATGTATCGCTTTACAAAGGGCACCACAAGTGTAAATGAGGCCTGACTGCTATATACACATAGCTCCTTGCATCACAGTGATGTCACTGTTTTTAGAGGAAAAGGTACAGATTTTGATCAATCCTCTGAGCGAAATGTATTTTTTAGATTTGGTTGGATTGGGGGACTGAATTATCCACAAAGTTCTGACCATACAATTATGAGATCTCTGCAGAGTTCCTCGCTCCAGCTGTTTGACCTGGACATTTATATTTATATATATATATGTATATATATATGTGTGTATATATATATATATGTGTGTATATATATATATATATATTTTTTTTTTTTTTAACTATGTAACCATTTGGTTCTTCACCTATTACAATACAGAGAGAGAGAAAGTGGCGTTGCTGAGCTTTGTCATGGCCACATCAGGTGGAGTCAATGTCAGGATATGCAGAGAGGAAGTTCTCTCGGGTGTTCCTTCAAGTTCCAGGACCCCATTGTCTGACATTTTCTGAGATATTTGTATTGAGTGTGTGGGAAGATAGCGAGTATTGACCATCAGACGTAACCTGCACAGAGAAAAATGCTTAAACTGCCATTGCCGAATGTTGCCTGGCTATCAGACTAAGCCATTGGTTTTCCTTGACTTGGAACTAGTATGTATATGAAAAGTTGTCACTTTATTGATACTATACTTGTTCCAGGTCAGAGGTTCAATGTTGAAGTCAGCAAGAGCCAGACATCTGTTTTTTTAGGTGACAAGCAATAGCAGGATTCCTTTAATCTGGATATACTGAGTGTCTGTCCTGCTCTTCCCATAGAACGTGTGCAGCATGTTCCCGGCGCCTCCCATGTGCATGCATCTGTGTTGACTGGTCTACATATTGTCATGCTGCATGTCCTAATGTGTCTAACCTGTCCTAGTCATCCGAGGCTTGACTCTCTGTCTTTTACCACCTTTCCTTTATCAAGCTGACTGAATCTTCTGATGAGGTAACAGAACCTTCTACCTCACTTCCTCATCCCATCACCCATGTGCAAAGTAGTGGAGAGGAGGAACAACCTAACCCAACCCTTTACTAATCAACTAATATCACTCTTCATTACTCTGAAGGCAGATGGGAAACCGTGCTAAAGCTGCCTACACCCATCAGATACCATGCATGTGCCCTGGGTGCCCAGTGGTTGGGAAAACTGGTTTCTACCTTATGAGTGATTCAGATGGAGGGAGGAGCACCCAGTGTCCAAAGAAATACCACATTCAGTGTTAAGGTTACAATCTTTTATTGAAGATGATGGATATACAAGTTGATCCAACGCTCTTTGGAGGAATCGGCTCCCCCTGAGCTTCTTGGGAGAACAGATGTCGGCATTGACAGGTGCAGTGACATCCCTGAAGAAGGGGGAGCCGGTTACCCTGAAGGGTGTTGGCTCAACACGTATATTCATGATCTTCAGTAAAGGATTGTAATCTTTCCATCAAATTTGGTATTTCTCTGTCTCCATCTAAATACCCCTGTCACCGAACTAACACTGCAGTCGTACCAGTAAGGTAGCAGGCCATACCTCCAAAGGGAGGCAAACACCACCATTCACTGGAAAAAATCACAAAACACATTTACAAATAACTCAACCAGTCCCACGTGGTCCTCGGCTCCAACTAATCACCTAATGAGAAAGGAAGTGCTGATCTGTTTTGGGTGAAACGAATGTGATTGGCTGAGATCACCCAACTCTTCCAACCCCTTGACTGAGCAGACCTAGCCAGGCTCCTGTAAGGGTCTGCAAAGAGACCAACAATAACATTTCTGTCTATATGTCTTCATTGAAAGCCCACCGTCCTGGAAGACTCCACATATAATACAGGGAAATGGTCAGCTTACCGAATCATGCCTGTACAGCCTCTTGAACTGTCATCTCAGATTTTGCTCGTTGCCATGGAGTATCTGCACACATTGCTGTGTTGGTGGCATCTCGTTTCTGTGGGGCCAGTTCACTAAGCTGTGGGAACAATTCTAAGTGCGTTTATTATTTTTATCTGATGTTCTCATCAATTCAAGTACATAAATACAGCATCGTTGAGGATATTCGCTCTTCACACTAAATATTTAACTATTGCAGGCCTTTATTTTTCATGAATCTTCTCATTTATCACAAAATGGCTCCATCTTCTGCTCTCTTGAATAGTTGCCCCATAATTATAACCAAAGTGGTAAATTGAACTGAGCCATGCTATGAAACCTTCAGTGAACTGAGAACATCATTTTCTACACAGCAAATAAGGCACGGCACTGAATACAAAGTACACATTAGGTTTCAGGGCCCTGGCACAGTTTTGCATACATTTGTGTGTGATGCATTAAGGCAATCCATTCAATTAGAATGTCATCCATAATGAGCCTCAACACACAAAGAAAAGAAAAAGCTTACTTCGGGCATCCCAGCACACCATAGCATGTATACAGTCACATGCATGTGTTGTGCAATACCCAGTTGATATTGTTTACGGCCGCTGAGGTACCATTCAGAATGCATTGTAGTAATGTGCATAGAAGGATGTAAATATGTTGCAGGAAGCCTTCTGTATTTCCAGCAGAAGTAAACACCTCAGATACAACTTTCATGAGCTCCTTTGCTGGGACAAAATATCTTCTCTGCAGCTTCAGGTATTCGGCCATCTTGATTGGCCAGTGCGGGGGGACAGAACTCTTCCATATGTGCACTGGAGTTGGGTCCTGGCATCCAGTATGCACTGTTCAGTTTAAAGAAGAGTGTGAGGAGAAAGCCTTTATTGCACAAGAGACATATTGGGGCTGGTTTCTTTGTTGAAGCTTTTAAAGTATCATTCAAATTCAGATTGTAAATGTTGAACACAGATCTTAATTGGAGAATTGATTGCCCCTTTAAGCAAGCTGCTAGCAAGCTTCAGCAGGCTTTCAACAAGCTTCGAGAAGTACTGAAGCCTGTTAGCAGCTTGTTTAAAGTGGTAATCAGCACTCCTATTAGAGTCTGTGTTCAGCATTTACAAACTGGAGTTGAATGATACTTTAAAAACTTCAGCAAAGCTTGCTTAAAGCCCTGCAAATGCTTTGTCAAAGCTTGCTGTTCACACAGATATTTTGCAAGCTGAAGCCTATGTGCAACAGCACTTTGTTTAGTTTGAAAGTGAATTGGCTTCAATGCTTAATGAATGAGGTGAAGCTGTGTCCGTCATCCCATTGGATACATCCCATTCCTTGTATGCCATTGAGTATTCTATTCAAAGTTAAACTTCCCAAAATTAAGTGATGTTACGTTCTGAGGAAAGTTCCCTCCCTAGTATAACTTCCTTTGGTAAGTCAACCCCATTATGTCTCCTCAGGAATTCAAAAAACCCTTTATCCTCACAATTTGTTTTTAGATCCCAGTTCCCCTTGTACAGGTATAAAGGCACAAGATAGATAAGGCAGTTATTATTATCCTGCAATAATTGTAAAAACAGAATTTTCTTTTGCCTCTAGACCTCTGCAAATGGCCACTTACCTCACCTGTGATATTCCTGGACTTCAATGACTATTGTTTTTATAGATGTTTTTTAGAACTTTTATTTTACTATAGTAAAGAGGCAAACAGAGCTAATGTATGTTACCTTGCCCCAAGCGGGAGCCCCTTACCTTCCTTCAACTGATAGCAACTGGCCCAACATCTACTAGTGCCATTGATAAAGAGCCAACCAGCAGAGACTATCAGCCTCCCATTGCCGGCCATGCAGAGTGCATAGGAGGTGTTACAGGATGAGCAGTGTGTACCTATGGCTATCCATACCACCCAGTGCAGTTATCCCAGGGACACTGGAACTAGGCTGCAGTATTGTTAAGGGCGATGGCTGTTTGGCAGCTGGCAGCGTCCTTTGTCAGCCTAGCCTCTACAAGTGCCATTGACATCAAATGCCCCTTGATGAGCCTAAGGGGGGATTGGCCTTTCTATTGAACCCCCTGTGCCTCATTGCAGTAGTTAAACATTGAAGCGGAGAAGCTTTTTCATATCAGTCCATTGTTTATTGAACTGCATTAATACTGTAAAATATAGGTGTGTTAGCTGTAGACGTATTTGCATACCCCCTCCTGTAATGAAAATTTTCATAAACCTCTGCTATAGTTCTGAATATCAGTTTTTGTTTTTAGGCTGCCACCCTGGGCCCACTGGAAGAAGATCTGAAAAAGTCCAGTTTACCAGAAGACAGGAAGGTTATGTCTGGAACAGATTTCCCTCCCCCTGCAGGCCGGGAAGTCATCCTGCGCACTACGGTTCCAAGACCCGCCCCCTATTCCAAGGCCCTGCCCCAGCGCATGTACAGTGTACTGACGAAGGACGATTTCAGACTAGCTGGAGCTTTCTGCTCTGATACATCCTTCTTCTGAAGCTCCAGATTTCCCACCTAACAGAAACAGGAGATCCATAGGGGGATGGGTAATATTGCATTATCTTATCAGCTCGTCAAGGCAGAAATAATTTTCCACCTGAATTTGGTTAGAAGGAGAGAAAGAACCTTTGTTTCCCAGAATGCAAGAAGATGCTTACATGGCTAAAGTGCAGATGCACTCAGGTGCAGTAATGATAAATCTGTTCATGTAGAGCTTGGAGTAAAAACAATCACTATTGTTGGCCTCAGGACATTTGGGGGGGGGGCAGCAACACAGGCAGATTTCATCCACGTCCTTTTTGTTGTCATGCAGAGATATATTAGAGATGTCAGTGGACTTATTGCAGTTATAATATGTATGGGTCAGGTGAGCAAGTGACAAGAGTGCTACTTAGTGATGTTGGAAGTGCTGAGAAATAGCTGCAGCTAAGTAAAATAGACATTGTCTTCTCTCCATAAGAAATGAAACCATTTTGCTGCACCTGTCTCTGAGCAAAACATTGCTGAAATGCGGTAGGCTGCAGGTAGTATGACAATACAGTGGGTATGCAGGCAGCCAGTTTTATCTCCTCTCCCCTTAAATGTAGGTTTGACTCGGCAACAAGCTGCCCACTTGGCTGTCAAAGGTCGTACTTGAAGCCAGTTGAGGTTGTTGTGTATGTATGTATGCATGCAGGCAGGCAGGCAGGCAGTTGCCCTAATAAAGGGTTGATGGGCTGCCCCCAATTCATCTGCTGGTGAACGGTCAGCGCTCAAGATACCCAATACTGACCATCTTGGGGAAGAAAAAGCTCACTGGAAAGGATGCAGGGCAATGGTGTTCCTTCACCTGGGATTGAGGGGTTATGGTTGGTCTTTACCTGCTTCTTTGTTGATAGGTCAGATGTGAGGGAGAAGTCACATGACTCTACCTCCAACATGGCTTCTGCAAGGCTGAGATGTGCTGCATCTGATATTCATGTCACCAGTCGCATGCTAAGAATACAGCAGGCATGAACACCCTCCTGTGCTTTAATATTGCAGGAAACTACAAGGCCCAGCATGCTAGAACTTACCGCTCCCAGGCACAATTATATATAGTTTATGTAGTGCTTTCAGTAGTCACATTAAGGCCCCTTAATACCTAGGCACCCTATGTGTGGGGCATTAAAAAAACAAAACAGTTTGCTGCATCTTTGATGTGCTTTCAGGAAAATGATTTTACAGAGGTAAGTGGTTACACACCACACAGATGTGAACTGGCCCTAAGTCACCAGCGTTTTACAGTTCATAGCTATGTGCCAGTAGACTTCCTAAAAAGATGAAACTGGTCGACATTTAATATACTCTTAACAAATTACATTGGTAAACTTTTTTTGGGGGGGGATATTCTATTAAAGCAGTATTAAACTGCATTTGTTTTTTTAGGCATTTTTTTATTTTCACCTGATAATCTGGCCAGTATGTCTGTTCTTTTTCAACAGAACAAGCTGTGCTGCAGATGTAGCAGTTTCAGGGTTGGGACAAACTATTTACCACATGTATGATCAACCGTCAGTTAAAGCCTTTACAATTGTTGGAACCTGGTAGTTGGAGTTCAGCTTCAATTTTTGTATCTAAATCTGCTAGTACATCTAATTGTCCCTCCCCAGTGAACAGTGCTGCTGTCCAAGGGTTTCTCTTGTGCCCTTTCATCCAGAGTGGGGCACTCTACTACAGGAGGTGTGGTACTGGCCAGATCACCAGGTGAAAACATGGAAAAGGCCTTAAAAAAAAAAAAAAAAATGGAATATATTGCAGCTTACCTTTTTGTTTTTAATACCACTTTAGGAGCTGCTCTGTGAGACATTGGTGTTCAGATTTCCTTCTACATCCTAAACATAAGTGATCTGCAGCGCGAGGCTCTCTGCATATGAACGTAGCACTGGCATCCTTGCAGAAGTCCATGCACCCCTTTGCTTCGTAGGAATGAAAAACCCTTTTTCTAACCCTTCCAGATTGTTGTGTTCAGTGGTTTTAGATGTTGCAGTAACCCAGCTTAACTTTTATCAAAAAGAGCCCCGTCCCTCCCCACTCCAGAGGTGCCATTGACCTTCAGGATACGTGTTCGTTCCAAGGCAGTGGTGTCACTCATTGAACTCAACCAATTTGGCCACCCTGCAACTAGGATAGCGCCTGTAATCCAAAGGAAATACAAAACATAACATTCTATTTCATGTGATAATTGAGTCACATCAGCCTATTAAACAAAATGTCATCAAGGTTCAGCTTTTAGGTTTCTTTCAGATTTTATGTTTTTAATGTGATCGAAGTATTATGTTGCAAACCTGTACAGTGAATATACGAATGCCATGCCGTGTTTATTTGTAAGTGTGCAATATAAAGCAACGATTCTGAATGAAAACGTTACATGAGGTGGGTGCAGAGTTTTTTTATTATAATGTTCTCACTAGTTTGTCAAACTGTAATTAGTGCATTTTCCACACGTCGCATCAGCAATGCCATTACATATGGGCTATCGATTGGTGCAGCAGCCACTCCAATCACTTTATCAAACATTAAGAGAAACTGTAGCATCTCATATAAAGTGCATCCAAAGAAACAGCTGTGCTTAGAGTTCAGTTAAAAACTTCGAAAAATGTAGACCAGTCATCACTAAATGACAGGCCCACCATTTAAGAGTCATATATTTTCCTTCTGGCGCTGGCATTATCGCAGAGAGCAGTAGGCAGAACAGGTCTGGACAGAGAGTGGGGAAAAAAGGAAAGAAGAAAGAAAAAACAGAGGGCACACAGGCCTAGTGCATTACCATAAAAAATAAAGTAGGTGTTGTACTCACAAATGACAATATAGTCAAGGCACATCATAGAGAACAGCTGGGTCAACACCGCGCTGAGTAACAGTCCGCAATAGGGAGTGTAGACATCCAAAAGGCTGACGCGTTTCGAGGACTTGCCTCTTCCTCAGAGCCACAGCAGCTTTGGATGGAGGTTAGGAGTAGGAGCTGCTGGAGCTAAAGCGTTACTAAACCCAGGACCCTGCATTCACTATGTCCGGTCTCCCCGGTCCCTGCGTTCACTATGTCCGGTCTCCCCGGTCCCTGCGTTCACTATGTCCGGTCTCCCCGGTCCCTGCGTTCACTATGCCCGGTCTCCCCGGCCCCTGCGTTCACTATGCCCGGTCTCCCCGGACCCCGCGTTCACTATGCCCGGTCTCCCCGGTCCCCGCGTTCACTATGCCCGGTCTCCCCGGTCCCCGCGTTCACTATATTTGGTCTCCCCGGACCCCGCGTTCACTATATTTGGTCTCCCCGGTCCCCGCGTTCACTATGCCCGGTCTCCCCGGTCCCCGCGTTCACTATATTTGGTCTCCCCGGACCCCGCGTTCACTATATTTGGTCTCCCCGGACCCCGCGTTCACTATGCCCGGTCTCCCCGGTCCCCGCGTTCACTATGCCCGGTCTCCCCGGTCCCCGCGTTCACTATGCCCGGTCTTCCCGGTCCCCGCGTTCACTATATTTGGTCTCCCCGGACCCCGCGTTCACTATATTTGGTCTCCCCGGACCCCGCGTTCACTACACCCGCTCTCCCCGGTCCCCGCGTTCACTACACCCGCTCTCCCCGGTCCCCGCGTTCACTACACCCGCTCTCCCCGGTCCCCGCGTTCACTACACCCGGTCTCCCCGGTCCCCGCGTTCACTACACCCGGTCTCCGCGTTCACTACACCCGGTCTCCGCGTTCACTACACCCGGTCTCCGCGTTCACTACACCCGGTCTCCGCGTTCACTACACCCGGTCTCCGCGTTCACTACACCCGGTCTCCGCGTTCACTACACCCGGTCTCCGCGTTCACTACACCCGGTCTCCCCGGTCCCCGCGTTCACTACACCCGGTCTCCCCGGTCCCCGCGTTCACTACACCCGGTCTCCCCGGTCCCCGCGTTCACTACACCCGGTCTCCCCGGTCCCCACACCCGGTCTCCCCGGTCCCCGCGTTCACTACACCCGGTCTCCCCGGTCCCCGCGTTCACTATATCTGGTCTCCCACACAACATGGAAATGCAATTATTTTAGTAAATATAAACTGCTAAATACCTTTTCCCATCAGCAGTATATAGCAGTCTTGTGACTTCTATCAGTGTCCAGCAGAGCACTGGTTAAAGCTTGTAGGAGGAGGAGAAGAAAAAAAAAAACCCTCTCTAGCAATACACACCAAAGTAAGCATGTGCAGAGTCTTATCAGGAGGGGGGGCACTAGAAGAAGAGGAGGATCCATGAAGACAGGTTCAAACAGCATTTTTATACAATGCAGAGGATTAGCCCCTTAGGTTCCACAGTGAGTATAACCAGCATGCTTTCCTGCATCTACAGACTGATTGTACCGTTGTGGGTTTAGTAACACTTTATATTTTCAAGTTAGGTCAGTCCTAGCGACCAGTCATCAGTTTGTTAATATGATAAGTTAACTCGACTACAAATCAGGCCTCTGCTGGAAGAAAATCTTACTGACCGTAAACATAAACCTGGCTTGTTTTTCATACTTTTACCTTTGGCCTGCTTGGACCAATAAGAATGCATATGCCATACCTGGCTAATCCCTGTAGAGGCGGGCAATCATTGTGGTACGCACCACTACTCCACTAACTTCCTGGTTCTGAGACGGGCAGCTGTCCTGCTGCTGTGAACACAAGAGGTAGGCTGCTTGATATGGACACCATTCAGAGAACACTTTACATTTTCTCACTGAAATCAAGACATTCTCCGATTGGACAAGGTGGCCCACCTCTCTACCTTATCCAATCAGAGAATGCCTTGCTTTCATTGAGAAAAAAAAGAAAGTCTCTGAATGGTGTCCATGCTGGACAAGCGAACCCCGTGTTCACAATGCAGCCGGACATGCAACAATGTACCATTGAACTTTTACAGGCAGTTGGATATGTAGGTACAGTCTGATAGGCAGTATTGTAATTAAGAATAATCATCATTATAGACTCCTGCAGCAATATAGATAACCCATTCATTTCTATTGCACTCATGCAGGTGTAATAAAATGTCAGCTGCAAATACTTTGAGAACTATGCTTTTCTTAACAGAAACATGGAGACTGCTATTGCTGACCTGAAAATGATAGAGTGTGGAAGCCAATGCATAGGCAACTGAGTCCTGACCTACAACAAATCTGCAGATTAAATGTTACCGCTTTTTTCAGGGTCAGTAATTCAAAATATGTTGATAACAGCCAACATCAGCATAACAGCCAGATAATAAACAATTTCAAAAGCCCAGCAGTGGCAACTCCTCGTTTATTTCTCTTGACAGGTTCACTTTAACCATTAGCCGCCCGGCCTATAGCCGTTTGGCGGCCACAAAAATGCATTAGCTTTCCGGGGTATACGCCATTTGGCGTCCTCCCGCACATGCGTAGTGCGCACGGTTGCAGAGCCGCGCAGCGGCGCGATCTATCACCGGCCGTGTACCCCGGACACGGCCGATGACAGATCTGAGTACCTGCCCTTGTTGCCAGTACCATGCGCCCTGCTGTGACCAATCACAGCAGGTCACATGACAGTTGTATACAATGGATGGCTTCATTCATGCAATCTATTGTATACTAGTGTCTAGCTGTGAATGGTCACAGCAGGTCACATGCACATGTCATGTGATTAGCTGTGGCCAAATCACAGCTAAGGACAAAAAAAAAAAAACCTGAATGCTATAAGCAAGCATTTACCTGAATGACATCTATTCAAAGTAAATCTTTGCTATAAGCAGATTGTGTAAAAAAAAAAAAAAAAAAAAGCAAAGTAATTCTTTGCTATAAGCAGATTGTGTAAAAAAAAAAAAATACTGATCACTTCCCCAAAGTAGTGCAATGTTACTATGGTAACATTGTACTACTTTGGTCATAGTAAAATATGAAAAAAAAATCTTAAAAAAAATTTTTTTTTAATAAATTAAAAATAATTAAAGAAAAAAAAAAAAATATATATATATTTTTTTTCATACTGTCACCAGTCAGTGTCCCTGATCGCCATGCCAGTTATATGATGACGCTGTACTGCACTGGTGACAGTATGTAAAAAAAAAAAAATGGTGAAAATAATTTTTTTAATTTTTTCATTTTCCAAAAAATTATGACAAAAAAAATACAACTTCAAAAAACTCACCATGCCTCTTAAGAAGTACGTCGGACTGTCTACGTTGCAAAAAGGGGTCATTTGGGGGATATCTGTACTATTCTGACATTCTTGGACCTCAAGAAATTAGATTGGCTGTCAGTACTTCAGGATTGATCAATATTCAGATCTATACCATAGTTTGTGAACTCTATAACTTTCCTACAAACTAAATAATACATCCTAATTTGGGTTATTTTCACCAAAGACATGTAGCAGAATACATCTCGGCCTAAATTTATGAAGAACAATTATTTATTTGTAAACTTTTATAACAGAAACAAAGAAAAACATGTTTTTTTTTCAAAATTTTGGTCTTTTTTTGTTAATTTAGCAAAAACTAAAAACCCCAGCGGTGATTAAATACCACCAAAAGAAAGCTCTAGTTGTGTGAAGAAAATGATAACATTTTAGTTTAGGTACAGTGTTGTATGACCGCGCAATTGTCATTCAAAGTGTGAGAGCGCTGAAACCTGAAAAATGGCCTGGGCGGGAAGGTGTAAAATTGCCCGGTATTGAAACGGTTAAAGGATAAGTTCATCTTTGGGAACATGTTACATGTTCCACCCGTTTTTAGGGTGTAGCATGAACCCACTGCTGCCTCCACCGCCCACTCTCTCCCTGTGACAGCAGTACACGAAGAAGTTCCTTGTACTACAAGTCACTTTTTGAAACAGCACTGGTGTGCGGGGCTCCTTCCACACGGCCACATCATTCATTCACAGAGTTCTGTGAATGAACTGCAAGGTCCGACAGCCTTTTGTGACTGTCAGCTTGTAGTTCTCAAAGTACTAACACAGCGCTGTTGTAGTTCACTGAGTCTTCCTGTCAGACTGTATCTGCCTGCCTGTACGGGATGTACAGGGCACACACAGATCCACTGACAGGTTTGCAGGAGTACTGCATGGCACCAGTAATCTGCTGATTGCTGGTGCAATGCTTTCCAAGCTCAAAAAAAAAGACAATGCACAAAAAGTGAACTTATCCTTTAGGTTTGTCGTACACATTCAGCACATTTGCTGTGTGACAGATTCCATTTCCCACAATGGAGCCAGAAGCAGATTTTTAATTTGGTTGTGCAGTGCGTGCCGCTCATTCCTAATTGACTGATTATATGTTCATTAACAGAACAGCAGGATCCTGTGAGCGCAGGGCTCTTGGGAATTCATGGACACCACCGACATGTTATACATTCAATATCATTTACACACACACACACGTGGGAACAAAACATACTTACAGTATAAAGATGAACTCCGGCTACACACACAACAAAATACATATATGGGCACTGTATTACCCTACTAAAGGATCTGTAGCTCTGTTAAGCGAGTCTTGTGTTCCAGAAACCCCCCCCTAGGCAGGACAATCTGGCCCCCCAACAGTTTTAACCCAGCAGAAGCGCATATATACATATATTTAAATGTGTGTATGTAAATAACTGCAATACTTAGTAAATGCCTGGGCGATTCTGCCATTTCTGTCTACTTCCTTCTTCAGAGTGGCAATGCTACTCCAGCTAATACTCCATCTTCAGCATTGCCACTCACTGTGCATGCTCCAGTTTTCTCCTGGGGAAAAAGCTCTGCTCCCCAATGCTATATGAATGGACACCTCCCAGGGATCCTTTTAGATATGTACATTCCTCCCTGTTAGCCCTGGGTGCTGCAGACCTCAGATGTTTAATCTGTTCCAGAAGCAGGTCTCACAGAGGGAGATTTACTAAGACTTGAGAACTTAGCATCTGGTGCAGCTGTCCATGGTAGTCAATCAGCTTCCAAATTCAGCTTGTTCAATTAAACTTTGACAATAAAACCTGGAAGCGGATTGGTTTCTGTGTAGAGCTGCACCAGATTTTGCACTCTCCAGCTTTAGTAAATAACATCCATAGAGTCTTAGCAAGCAACTGCACAGCAGATTGCACAGTGAACAGGGAGGGAGCAGCATGTACATCTAAAGGGATGCCAGGGATGTGATCTTTTATATATTGTTGGGACTCAGAGCTTTGTCACATCTTTAAACATATCTCCACTTCACTATGAGACAGATGTAGAGTTACATGACTGCAAGATAAGAGGCACAAAAACAAAATGTATCTGAGCTTAGTGAAAATAGGATTTATTGCCAGATAAGGTTAGAACTACTTATTACAAATGTGCCTTAAATAATCCTAATGGATTTACATGTACTTTAAAGTGCAGGTATTATTATTCAGGATTTAACCACTTGCCCTCCAGAGGATTTACCCCTCTTCCCGACCAGGCCATTTTTTGCGTGTTATTTTAACTGACAATTGCGCCGTCATGCAACACCGCACCCAGATGAAATTTACGTCCTTTTTTTCGCACAAATTTAGCTTTCTTTTGGTGGTATTTGATCGCCTGTGCGGTTTTTAATTTTTTGCGCTATAAGCAACAAAAAGGTCCGTCAATTTTGAGAAAAAAAAAATATTTTAGAATTTTTGCTATTAAACATGTCCAGTAAAAACATTTAAAAAATCAAATTTTGTCAAATTTAGGCAAAAATTTATTCAGCGACGTCTTTGCTAAAAATAAAAAAAATCCCAATATGTGTAAATTAATTGGTTTATGTGAAAGTTATAGCGATTACAAATGGCGGTATAGATACTGGGATTTTTTTTTTCTTTCCTACTAGCAATGGTGGCGTTCAGCGACTTTTAGCCGGACTGTGGCGGGCATTCTGACACTGGGTCATCCATCCCCAGTGACACCAATACATTGATCATTGCTAAAAAAACAGCACTGACACTACTAATGGCACTGGGCAGGAAGGGGTAGTATATCTGCTATATGGTGGCAGGTAAGCGGTTAAATAATGCCAACAGTTGCACAGCGCTTTATGTCCCCATCCATTTCTTTTTCTATTTTGGATAGTGTAGGGGACGGGTTAAAGTGATTGTTGTTAAGAACAAAATAATAATGTTTACAAACACATTATACTTGCCTGCTACTTTTGCACATATCAGCCCCAATCCTCTTCTTCTTGTGTCCCTTGTTGGTGCTCCTCTCCTCTGCCGAGGGCCCCAGAGTAAGCGGCATGCGATGGGGGCATTTGTGCGGGCTCACTCCCGAACTGACTCAAGGGGGTTGATTTACTAAAACTGGAGAGTGCAAAATCTGGAAGCCAATTGGCTACAATGCAGAGCTGCACCAATTTATTTATTTATTATTGGTCAAAGTTTAATTGGACAAGCTGAAGTTAGAGGCTGATTGGCTACCAGGCGGAGCTACGCCAGATTTTGCACTCTCCAGTTTTGTTAAATCAACCCCTGTGTGTTCAGCACTGGCCGTGATTGACAGCAGCAGATGCCAATGGCTAAGTGCCAATGAAGAGAGCTGCTGCTTTTGTACACATCACTGAATAGAGATGGAGCTCAGGTAAGTATTGGGGGAGGGGAAGCTGATCATTGCCTTAAATAGAAAAAAAAAAAAAATCTTCGGAGAATTTAAAAAAACCTTCAGCCTTTACAACCACTTTATACCCATGGATGGTTTTCTTTGTTTTTTTTTTTTTTTTAATGCTGTCTGTCCAGTGAGATTTCATTTCCTGGCCCAGAGTCACAACAGGAACTAGGAAAAAATTTTAAGTGAAGGGATTTACGTCTTAGCCGGCACTGCAATGGGTGTCACCAATGGAAAATTGATATAAATCGCATCTGGTGACAGCAATAACATTTTGGATTTCTCATTCCTTTCTGTCTCTGTGATAATGATAATCAAAGCAAAAGGAGAGGGTGAACCTGCTGAATTGGGGGAGGGGGGAAGCAATCAACAAAAAAACCTGCACATTATTCAAAACTATAAGACTACTTTCACACTGATCTGCTGCAAAAATGTATAGGCGTTTGAACCATGCTTTCTGAGCGGTTTTAAAAGACCCGTGACTTAAAAACTGCACCAAAAATGCTTCTCTGAGGCACTGGCCATTCAATGGGAAGAGGCTTTTTTTTTTTTTTTTTTTTAACTCGCCAAACATGCCCCAAAGGTGCTGCAAGCAAGAGTTTTTACACCGCACCACCTCAGTGTGAAAACATACATAGATATACATTCACATACATATGGAAGAAGCTTCCTTAAGCTTTTCAAGTGCTTTTTTTTTTACGCAAAAACACTTCAAAAACTCCTCCGTGTGAACGTAGCCTGAAAAGGTGGTGGATATTTTATTTATTTCAGGTACTTATATAGCACCATCAATTTACATATATATTGTACATTCACATCGGTCCCTAACCCACAAGGGGTGTACAATCTAAGGTCCCTAACTCACATTCATACATACACATACTAGGGACAATTTAGACAGGAGCCAATTAACCTACCAGCATGTCTTAGGAGTGTGGGAGGAAACTGGAGTACCCGGAGGAAACCCACGCAGGCACAGGGAGAACATGCAAACTCCAGGCAGGTGGTGCTGTGGTTGGGATATATGCGGTTTAATATGCCAATTGCTGTAACTACACATACCCCCCAATATGCTTGTTTGTTGTTTTTTTTTTTATGCAACTGGTTAATTATTAAGAACTCAGGACAAAAATCGTCTTACATAAAATCCAGCCTTGAGCAGCCACAGTTTCATTTTGACTCTGAGCCTTGGCAGTAGCTGCAATCCACTGAGTCCTGGTCCCTAATGGCAGCAATGAGTGGATGAAGGAAGACTTCACCGATGGGGTCATAACCACACCGATGCGTCATCACATCCCAGACAAACTCCTCTCCCACCACAGGCCCCAAAACAAAAAGCAGCATTACATAGTTATGAAAGAACTCTCTCGCCTGAAGTTTTCTGTTAACATTGCGCTGACCTGCTCGGCGGGAACCTGTAGACTTACGGGCAGGGCGAGCAGATATGAAATCTGCCATTTTTTTTTTCCTGGCTTGCGATTATTAACTTTCCCTCCCCTGACTGGTGATATTTTCCCAGCTTCGCTCACGGCTATTGATAGATTTAACCGTACAGTAGCTGCTGCCATGGAAACTGGTGGAAATATCTATTTTAAGGCTTGAAATGGTGCTGGGCGTCATTGCAGCAGAAATAATGTGCTCTTTAACCCCTTCCCTTCCGGACAGGCCACCATTCTGCCATCTGCTTTTTGCGGCTCTGTAATTAATTTTTCCAGGACTTCCGTGAGCGCATACAACGCTGGTCTAGGGGTGTTAATGAACTTTTTATCTGTAGATCAAGGTGATGTGTAAAGAAAAAAAAAGTGAAGTGGCAAATATACAGAGATCAGCTGCTATAGCAGTGTCAAGACAAGTTCCGGTTCAGGGACCTTTTAACACCTCGTGCGTGGAATGTGGGATTGTGAGAATGTTTTAAAAAAGAAAAAAATATGCACAAAGCCAGGAATAGAAGATTGCTTCACAGGGTGTGAAATGCTGCCTTCAATTTACACAAAGAAACCGTATTAATTAGGAGTTTTGGTTTCTCTTGACTTCCTTATTCTACAAGCATAAAACTTCAAGGTTCCGGGTGTGTCCATCCATACGGAAGACTTCTCATTTTGCATATTTCAAATTTTACGTTGCTGGAGACATCCTCATCTCAATGTAGAGGTATGGAATGGAGGCTGCTGCTTCTTTAAAATATTTGTTTTAGAAGAGGATTATAGCAGCACACAGAACAGATGTAAAGGAAATGCAGTTGATGCATGCATTGGAATTTCAATCCATGGAATCATACAAACACTTGGCCTGGGTCTTGTAATCTGCCTTGGACTATGCTTTAGCAAACTAAATGTCATGCAGGTAAAGTTTAGGTCCAACAATGGCCATGTTCTGCTTTTATCTAGGGCAGTGGTTCTCAACCTGTGGGTCGCGACCCCTTTGGGGGTCAAACGACCCTTTCACAGGGGTCGCCTAAGACCATCAGAAAACACATATTTCTGATGTGTAAAGAGCAGATACTGTGTTGAAAGCAGCTACTGTGCTGAAAGCAGCTACTGTGTTGAAAGCAGCTACTGTGCTGAAAGCAGCAGTATTGAAGGTAAAACGACAATTCATGGATTATAATTACTGGGTAAACAATTTTATGGTTGGGGGTCACCACAACATGAGGAACTGTATTAAAGGGTCACGGCATTAGGAAGCTTGAGAACCACTGATCTAGGGGATAAAACATATCAAGAACAACTTCAGGCACTTAACATTTCCAGTCTGGAGGAAAGAAGGGAAAGGGGAGACATGATTGAAACTTTTAAAATACATCAAGGGGGTGAATAAGGTTCAGGAGGGGCAGGATTTTCAACACAAACCCAAAATCAAGAACACGGGGACATGACCGTCAACTAACTGGAGGACAGTACAGAAAGGAGTAGCAGAGGGATAACTGCATTAATGTGCTGCTACTCAATACTTGTCCAGTTTGAAGCTTGGATTGGTCCTTTATTAGGCTGCATTTTAATGTGCCAGGAGGGCCAGGACCTATTCATCCTGTCTGGCAGGAGTGCCTGGATCAGAAGACTTTCAGTTGTAATGAAGATCTCTACAATGTAGATTTACCTATCACAACCTAAAGTGACTGTGGAAGTCCTTTGCTGTGCAGAAGCTGCCAACCTAATACTAACAAGGTCACATTCATGCCACCATCATAGTGCTGAATGACATCATTCAACCAAACCTGAGGATTCCAGGAAAAACAAATATATATCACATTCCAACTATGACTACAGCAGTTCCTCTGAGGTTTGATCCCTTTTGTTAGCTGGTATAAGCGAGTTCTGGGAATCTGCTTTTTATATCCACTCTCAGTAAACGGCTGCCACATACATGTTTTGCTGTTTATAAAAAAAAAAGTTAAAAATAAACATGACTTTCACTTTTTACATGTAAGGATATCTGCACATATGCGGTTTGCCCCGTCAGCATCCATTCACTTTGTTTTTCAGTGCCCCGGAGGCACGGATGCAGCGTCCAAGTGCTGGAATTTTGGGCCTACATCCCTAAATGTGAGTACCGCTCGGCACAGCATCCAGCCACTATTTCAGTTTGTCATAGAATTTGACAGGCTCTCGCCTGCAGGGCCCCTCGGCACCCCAAAATGCTGGGGATTGATGCTGATGGAATACAATGAGTTCCTTTGCCTGTAAGGCCACATGCACCTAGGTGGATTGGTCCAAGGACATCAGCATGTAATAATACCAATGCTCTGCGTGTATTGCCCGGAATATTAAAGCGTGTTTCCACTTTTGCAGCCAAATTGGGATAACACCTACTTTTAGTTATGCTATGTGAATGGGGACATGTATAAACATAATTAAAGGTCGCAGCTTAGCTTTTTTAAGGGGATATATTCTGTACCTTCCAGCAAGGAAAAATCCTACCTAGTTCTCTTTGTTTATGAGGGGAGCTAGGCAGCTGTGTTTGCAATAAATAACCCTAATTACAAAGAAGGACATATGTCCACATGCTGAATATCATAGACAGAACCCACATTTTTGTAGCTAAGGACATTCAAGGGCATATGACCCTGTGGAAATGATGGTCTACATTGATAACATATCTTGTTCACGGTCCTGAAGAAGACACATGAATGTTCAAAACATGCTGAGTCTGCATCTGGAACATTTTATTTCATACCAGCCCTGGTGTAGAACATATGTGAACCTTATGCTTAAATATATGGATATAGTACTACATGTATTTTTTTTTTTGTACAAAAAAATATTGACTTTTAAATATATGTATTTGTGTGGCACCAGAAGTATCTAATATACCCTGGAAAGTCCTAAGCTACAAAAATGTGGGTTCTGTCCATAAATACCCCTGTCTGTACTGTGCAGGCAGATATCCATAATCAGTTTGTACCTAGACTTGAGCACGGCCTGGAGATGTAAAGGGTAGGCTTTCTGCATTGTACTTTAAGGAGGACAAACCTGGGCCAGACTCGACTCTGCTTAAAAAAAAAAAAAAATTTGCAGTCAATCATGACACCTCTTCCTGTGAAACATCCACAAGGCAAGAAATATATATATATAAAAAACAGAAGGAGAAAAAAAAACAGGCATGCTGTTAGAATGGGAAGACACAGTGGGCTTGATTAGGCAAATAGTCTGTGCACTGCAAGTACAGTTGCTCCAGATCTGGAGGGAAAGTCAGAAACATTGGGAAGCTCTGCTGATTTCCATCATCCAATCATGTGCACACAAAAATGTTTTTTTTTCCTTGCATGTGATTGGGTATTCTATGCAAAGTGAAGCTTCACCTCATTTAATAAGCTCTGGAGCAACTCCACTTGCAGTGCACAGTCTATTTGCCTTTAGTAAATCAACCCAATAATGTATAATGGGGTTTTCACAAATTTTACTGCAAAAGTGGAAGTATACTTGAAATGTTTTATTGTATGCAGGTGGCCGTTTCATTTGCCTGTGATATGTGGGGAGTGCAGATGAGCTCCAGTCAGCACCTGTACATACATAACATTAGGTCACCTACATTTGGCATTTCTCCGGAGAATTCTGTACTGACATGATTTGATGGTTATGATCACTCAGTGGTGGTTTTTTTTTTTTGCTCAGAGCCGACAATGTAGCAGGTCCTGAACGTACACAGAAATCATCCTATAATGAGGCCAAAATCTGGCGCAACTCAGGATTCCAGGGCAGCTGTATGTAATATGTATGTCAGAGAATTTAGCGTATACATCTCTGTGTGATGCTCATCCTGCACTGTGTCTGAATGGCCGCAGATAATAGGAGCGAGCTCCTGGTGTAGCATACCCACCTAGCTGCTGAGGAAGAGCACAGCGGTGAGCCCCATCTGCAATGATCTCTTAGATAGTACAAGGAAAAAAAAAAGAAATGTAGAAAGGAATAAGCTGACTGCCTTGGTGCAATCTGGTTTTCTATATGGACACATAGCTGAATAAATTATATGAATGCAATGTTTTACATGACACCTCTCCGCTGAGACTGTCCTATGCTCTCACCCTTTACACCCGAAGCCTGCAGATGTAAGGAGTATGATAGTATTGTTGGTATAACAGTACTCTGTGTGTCTCCCTAGACATGCCACTCCCCGCTCAGTCCTCGGCTTAGTACTCACACTAATAAGGCACGTGTGAACAGATGGTACTCACCCAAATAAATCTTTTTATTGTATTCATGAATCAGAAGAACATAAAACCAGAGACAAACATAAGACTTGTACAGGGGAAGAGACGGGAGAATCACAATGAAATGTCAGACCTTGGAGAAGAATTTAGTGATGTCAGAGCCGTATTTCGAGGCCACGGAAAGTTTCTTTATCTGGCTCCTTTCCTTTGCCTGCCGAGCTGTTCTCTGGATAAAGAAAAGTGCAGGTTGAAGCATAAAGTAAGCTCCCTCATTAAAACATTTCCTGCAAATATCTCATTTCAGCTGAAACTGGACCTGAACTCAAAAAGTGAAGATCTGCTATCTAGAGAGGACATGAAGAAATGTTAATTGGGCCAAAGCAGTACCCTGAAAGATTAAGCTTTTGTCTGAAATTCCTTCTGAAAATAGCAATGCCTTTCCTGGTATGTGGGGGTCCCTACAGTATCGTGGGAGCCCCATACAATAAAGTAATTGGAAAAAAAAAAAAAAAATATATATATATATATATATATATATATATATATATATAAAATAAAATATTTTATTCATTTATTTTTTCCTTCTCTTTTTAAACATACTTACCTGCTCTGTGTAAAGGTTTTGCACAGAGCAGCCCTTCCTCTTCTCAAGTCCCCTGCTCGCGCTCCTGCCCCCTGCCGTGTGCTCATAGCAAGCTGCTTGGTATGTGGGCACTCGTGCGGGCTCGCTACCGAGCTGTGCTCTGTGTGTCCAGTGACACACAAAGCATGGCTCGGCTCCACCCCCTGCTCCCTCCTCACTGGCTGATCGTCTCTGAGCTTATGAGGAGGGAGAGAGCCTCTGGATTAAAATCGGGCTTAGGTAAGTAGGCATGTTCCCCAGCCACCAACTTGTTTGAAGAAAAAAAAAAAAAGCGATCTTAGAATTTCCAGAAGGAAAATTCTCTGTCCTTTCTTCAAGATGCTGGGCTAAAAACTGAGTTGTCCACAGCTGTGGCGAAAGTATTGGCCACCCGGAGGAGGGCCATTCTCTGGGCAGTCATTGATTTTTTTAGTGCACCTAGCGTCTTACTCCTGCAAGTGGCAATATATCTAGTTGGTGATTATCTAAATCAGAGCTGTGTCCTCTAATGGAAAAGAGAGAAATGTACCTCTTCTCTGGAAATCCTCATGAAAAAAAGCAGTGCTCTTCCTGGTATGTGAGCGTGCCACAGCACTCCTGTACCTTCAGCCTCATAGATATATGTATGATCTGGGGCAACTTTGACATGAGGAAGCCAAGCCCATAATGTCCACCTACACACACACACACACACATTGCTCAGCATAAATGAGCACACCCCAACAGATTTGTCAGAAAACCTTTAATTTCCTTTCAGAATCAACATTTTCTGTGGGACACTATACTACAAAATACTCCCACAAATGCCGGCCATTGATTGCAAACAAGATTTGTTGATTTGCACACACAAAAAAGGATTTTTCCTAACAAATTCATTCAAGACCATGTTGAAAAAATTAATATACCCCAATGAAAGTCTTAGGAGCAAAGCTAAATTTTACACAACAAATCCTAGTTAACAAGAATTCCAACTCCAGGTGAGTCTAATTATTCATTAAACAGGTGTCCAACAGACAGTTGATTCTAGAAGGGCGTTACTTAACAAAGAAAACCCCTCCCATTTCCTGCTGTCAGCAATGGCACCAGGCCTGAGAAAGAAAATAAATTCTTTGCACAAGAAAGATGAAGGCTACAAGAAGATCAGCAAAGCTTTACTTATCAGTCAGAATACCGTAGCAAAAGTGATACAAACATTTAACAAAGAAGGAACTGCAACCATCTCACAGAGATGTCCAGGCCATCCATGGAAGTTAACACCTCGACAGGAGCGCCTTCTCATGAGAGGGGTTGAAGAAAATTGCCATGCAAGTTCATTGCAGTTAGCTAAAAAAAAAAAAGTAGAAAGCCAAACTGGGGTGACTGTTTCTTGTGACACACTACGGCGGAAGCTGCAGAGGAATGGCATGCATGGGTGTCGTCCACGAAGGAAGCCTCTCCTAAAGCCCATGCACAAAAAAGTCCACCTAGAATTTGCCAGAGCCCATGCTGAAAAAGATGAACACTACTGGAACTCTGTACTTTGAAGTGATGAGAACAAGATAAATGTTTTTGGAACTGATGGCTTCAAAACTTAATGGCGTCGCAAAGGTGAAGAGTAAAAAAAAATGCATGGTGCCTACAGTGAAACATGGTGGTGGCAGTGTCCTTCTGCGGGGCTGCATGAGTGCTGCTGGTGTCGGGGAGCTGCATTTCATTGATGGTTTTATGAATTCACAGATGTACTGCTTTATATTGAAAGAGAAGATGCTACCATCACTCCGTGCCCTTGGTTGTCATGCACTTTTCCAACATGACAATGATCCAAAACACACATCTAAGGCCACTGTTTCATTTCTGAAGAACAGGGTGAAAGTGATTCAGTGGCCAAGTATGTCTCCTGATCTGAATTCAATCGAACACCTATGGGGAATTCTGAAGAGACAAGTTGAGTATCACTCTCCATCCAGCTCTACAACATAACACTCTGCGGCTTACCAGATGTGGGGTATGTGACAGTCATGTGAGAAGTCAGGCAGTGCTTAGTTGATAAGACCATTCACGTCACCATCTCTCCCCAAATATGAAGCAACATAGGAGGTATAAAAAAAAAATAAAAAGAGCAAACACACCCCACACAGTATAAAATCCGGATGTAGTAGCTTTATTAAAATGGTTAGTAACACATATATCGGCTGTATACAACGTCCTATAAAAAAAAACACTACTCCCAGAATTCAGAGCATCCAAACGTACATGTGCGGTGACGTCAGAACCTACGGCTCTGCCCTACGTGTTTCGTCAAATATGACCTCATCAGGGGCATGGAGGCCGAGCGGAGATGCTCATGTTAAATAGGGGCAGCAAAGTGGCTAGTGGTTAGCACTTCTGTCTAGCAGCACTAGGGTTGTTGGATTGAAACCTAGCCATGACACTACCTGCATGGAGTTTGCATGTTCTCACTGTGCCTGCGTAGGTTTCCTACCACACTCCACAGACATGCTGATAGGTTAATTGGCTCCTGTCTAAATTGGCCCTAGCGTGTGTATGTAGGAAATGTGACTTAGGGACCTTAGATTGCAAGCTTCTTGAGGGCAGGGACTGATGTGAATGTAGAATATATACACACACATAAAAAAAACATGCTGTGTAAATTGATGGCGCTATACAAGTACCTGTAATAAATAATAAAATAAACATGTACATGTAATAGGAACCGGAAATGGAAAAAAAATGTAAATCCAACATTTCCTATTCCTGATTTGTGTCTGCTGTACCATGTACTGGTATGAAAAAGTATCCTGTTCTCTTTGTATTGCTTCCTTTGTGTGAAATCCCTGGTGTTCCTGCCAGTCCCTATGCTTTCCTATTAAAAGCTGACCACACCAGGCTTGAGAGCACAGCATGGTCAGTTCTCTAACTGTGCTGGAACTCTGCCTACTCTCTTCCAATTATGCTTGTCCAGACACGCCCCCTCTGCACAGCCATTCACTAGGAAGAGCAGTGTACTGCTGTTTTTCCTCCCCCATCTTGGCTGCAGGAACAAAATGGAGAAGATTGGTTCCTGTATATGCCACCTCTCCTATCCAAGTGCAAATCAGAATGTGACAGGGAGGCTACCGGGAGCATGAGGCTGGGTTGCAATGGCCCAACCATAGATAGCAGAAGTATTATAAAATATTACCTTTATTTCAATTCTGTGGAACAAAATATGTGGGAAATGTGAAATAACACATGAAATAACACATGTGAATAAATGTGAAATAACAAATTTTATTAAAAAAATTGTGCAATGTTATTTGTTCTATGGGACTAATAATAATAATAATAATAATAATAATAATAATAAAAAAAAGCATTCACATCATATTCCAAATTTAGTCCACGAGGAGAAAAATACTCAATTTGTAAATCAACTTAGTCTCCATCTTAGATATTTCTCTCTTGATCTAGTCCCTCCCCTCTCCCAATGTGGGATATACACTGGGTATAGAAAAGAATCACCCCCCCCCCCCTTTTAAATTAATCACATTTTGTTGCTTTGCAAATTAAAATGCAGACAGACAGTTTTTGTTGTATCCAGCTGTATTTACTCAGTACAACTTATAACATCCAAGTAAAAGACACAACACCAACATGTCAGAAAGAAAACAAAAAAAGGACCACCACCCTCCATGACTAAACTCAATCAGGTGTAGCTAACCATTTTCTCAATCTTCAACTGGAGCATACTATCAAGTATAGGTGCAAGGCACTGTCAAAAGATCTCTGGGCTAAAGCTGTAGAAAGTCACAAGACAGGAGATGGTTACAAAATATGTCCAAGGCTTTATTATTGCTTAGAAACACAGCAAAGTCTATTATTAAGTGGAAGGTATTTGGTACAACACAGACCCTCTCTGGATCAGGACATCACTTCAAACTGGATGAAAGAGCAAGAAGGAAACTAGTCAGAGAGGCTACCAAGGGGCCTACAGCAACTCTGGAGCAGTTGCACGAATGTATGACAAACAGTGGTCATTGTGTGCATGTGACAATATCACAAATTCTCAACAAATGTGGCTTGGATGGGAGGTTTCAAGAAAATAGCCGCTCTTCAAGAAAGACCACATGCAGTCAGGACTGAGCTTTGCCAAAACGCACCTTGAAGATTCTGAGGCCTAGTCAAAGCTCAGACTTAAACCCCATTGAAAATCTGTGGAATGACTTCCACAAACGGTCACCGTTAAATTTAACTGAACTTGAGCAGTTCTGCAAAGAAGAGCGGGCAAAGTTTGCAAAGTCTAGATGTGCAAAGTTAGTAGAGACATCCCAACAGACTAAAGGCCGGAATTAAAAAATATTCAAAAACAGAATCTCTGCGTTGGAAAAAGGATCACCCCCTTGTGTCAGTATTTTGTTGAACCTCATTTTATTTGTTTCTGACATGTTGATGTTATATCTTTCACTTGGATGTTATATATTGAAATGAGTAAATACAGCTGAATAAAACAAAACGCATGTCTTCATTTCTGGCTGAAAAGCAAAAACATTTGATCATAAAGGGGTGACTCTTTTCTATACCCAATGTATTTATCAATCCCAAGAAACAAGTCCCCTTAGGATCCTTGTTATGAACCAACTTATAATTGGACACACTATACACATTGGGAAGGCATTGTCAGGGGCAGTACTGTGATCTCTGTCAGAGGTAATAAATACCTGGAAATGTTACACTTCCACATTACTTAGCATACATTGGCTTAACATGAAAAAATATATCTGATGCAACATCAGCTTTAATTGTGACTCTCTTCTTCAGCATTCTCATTATGGTCCAAAAACAAGAAACCAAAAAAGAATGTAAAAAGTGAAAGGACACTCGGAGTGCCACAATAGACTCTAGGTAAATCAGTACATTCCCAGAATGACTTGCACTGTAAATAAGGCTTAGCTGAAAGCTTTTGGCATCAACAAGCACAGAGTGTCACATCATCTAAAGCTTCTCCGAGCTTGTCGGGTTGTCAGGAGGCAGTAATACCGCTGGACAAGTCTGCCGCGTCTCACTCAAATTGCCTCATTAGTGATGGAAAATTTGCAGAAATTAGGAAATGCAGATAACGAGCCACTTCCATTTTATCTCATACGCTCTTTAGAAAGGCGAGCCATAAAAATTGCCCCAATTAAGAGAGAGCAGAGACTCCACTCCCGCGCTGGATCCAGGCAAGAAAGTCACCTTCCACTACCCAGCAATCAATCGAACGCATTGAAGGAATGATGTGGACAGTTGTAAAATAATTGAAAGGAGCGCAGCGCTGTTGATGCCCTGATCTAAGCCTTTCCCATTTTCACTGGGCAATAATTACTGCTAATTACTGTACGGACAGGAATAGAGAGTAATTTGCTCTCTGTACATTCTTTACCTGATGAACAATGAAGACTCGCCCCAGTTTATGTAATAAAATTAGTGTTTTTTTTAGTGCCGGGAAAATAATGTCAATCTGGGTCTGTGACTTTCCATGCCGGAGATGGTCTCTGCAAACTTCTTTGAGAGATGAGATCTATAAATCTAGAAGGATCCGTCTACAAACTGTCCAAAGTGTACAAAAGTCATCACACCACAGATAGCCCACTGACAAGACAAATATTACACAATGGAGCCTTGTTTTTATCTTTATTTTGGTGTTTTTTCAATTTTAGAGCAATTGGAGCAAAGTCCGGCTTCCAACTGTTTCTGTCATTCCGCGAAGGAAACTTGTGCTGAGAGATATTACGGAGGCTTTCATTGTTGACCTCTTTCTGAAAATGCTGATTGCTTGACTATCATCCAGATCTAACTCACTTAGAACAATCATACTGATGAGAAAAGTCAGAGTAAACTCTAAGCTAATCTGCAAAAACTTGTTTTGGGGTCAGTGACTCTGAAAATGCTAAAGCTATTAGATCAGCATGACAGCGCAGCAACTACTTAGGTCTGCAATGGCATTCCACATACATTATAATGTCAAAAGTAGTGGTCGGCCTGCCTTTGCACACACATGAACTTTAATGGCATCCCGGTCTTAGTCCGTAGGTTTCAATATTGAGTTGGCCCCGCCCTTTGCAGCTGTAACAGCTTCAACTCTTCTGGGAAGGCCGTCCACAAGCTTTACAAGGGTGTCTATGGGAAGGTTTGACCATTCTTCCAGAAGTGCATTTGTGGGGTAGGGCACTGATGTCGGACGAGAAGGCCTGGGTCGCAGTCTCCGCTCTAATTCATCCCAAAGGTGTTCTATCGGTTGAGGTCATGACTGTGCAGGCCAGTCAAGTTCCTCCACCCCAAACTTGCTCATCCATGTCTTTATGGACCTTGCATTTGTGCACTGGCGCGCAGTCATGTTGGAACAGGAAGGGGCCATCCCCAAACTCTTCCCCCAAAGTTGGGAGCATGAAATTGTCCAAAATGTCTTGGTATGCTGACGCCTTAACAGTTCTTTTCACTGAAATGAAGGGGCCAAGCCCAACCCCTGAAAAACAAGCCCACACCATAATCCCCCCTCCACCAAACTTTACACTTGGCACAATGCAGTCAAGCAAGTACCATTCTCTTGGCAACCGCCAAACCCAGACACGTTCATCGGACTGCCAGACAGAGAAGTGTGATTTGTCACTCCAGAGAACATGTCTCCACTGCTCTAGAGTCCAGTAGCAGCGTGCTTTATGGAATGGGTTTCGGCCATGGAAACCCATTCCATGAAGTTCTCTACATACTGTTGTGCTAATCTGAAGGCCACACCAAGTTTGGAGGTCTTTAGTTATTGACTCTGCACTGGTGACTTGCGCTGACCCTCTACGTGGCCTACCACTTTGTGGATGAGTTGCTGTTGTTCCCAGTTGCTTCCACTTTGTTATAATCCCACTAACAGTTGAGCGTGGAATATTTAGTAGCCAGGAAATATCACGGATTGACTTATTGCACAGGAGGCAACCTATCATGGTACCACGCTTGGAGTCACTGAGCTCCTGAAAAGCGACCCATTCTTTCACAAATGTTTGTAGAAGCAGTCTGCATGCTTAGGTGCTTGATTTTATACACCTGTGGCAATAGAGGTGATTGAAACACCTGAATCCAATGATTTAAAGGCCTGGACCAATACTTTTGGCAATATAGTGTATATCCTCAGTTTTGGTTTCCTTTAAGTAGCTGAGATAATGTTGTCACCAGCGTGAGTTCCCCATAGTCTTAAATGTAGAATCCATTGGAGGGCCCAGTACATGCACCCCCTAGTGGAGAAATCAGTCTGGAAAGACCAATGCTCACAATATTTTTAAACAAAAAAAAGTTTTTTGTGATCACAAATTCTAAATTGGTCTGTGATATAACGAAAATTAGAATCCAAATTCCTTTCTGTGTGTGTTCATGTGACCAATTGTGAGCTACTTTTCACGTGATCTGTGCCAAATGGATGAATCACTGATTGGTTTGCTGTGCCTAAATGTCAGCCTCCAGGTTATGTCACAGCCCTGTTTAGAATTTAAAGCCTTGCCTTCAGCCTTGGTTCACATATATACGAAGTTCTGAACTGCACTGATTTGCATGATATGTGAAATGAAACTTTTCTGCGGTGCCCATTCACATATATGTGGGCTGGCTGCAGTACAACTTTGAAAATTACACTTGCACTGCACTGAAAATCACACAGGACACTTTTTAATCTGATACACTTTTACAATTCGCATCCGAATCTTCCTGCACCGGCCTTTAAAATTGCACCACATCCCAGCCCATATACATGTGAACCCAGGCTTAGTCTTACATAGTTGTACAGGCTCCTCTTCTGTACTGAAATTGCCTTAAAGTATTACTAAACCCAGGACCCCGCATTCCCTATATCCGGTCTCCCCGGACCCTGCATTCACTATATCTGGTCTCCCCGGACCCTGCATTCACTATATCTGGTCTCCCCGCCCCTGCCTTCACTATATCTGGTCTCCCCGGACCCTGCATTCACTATATCCGGTCTCCCCGGACCCTGCATTCACTATATCCGGTCTCCCCAGACCATGCATTCACTATATCCGGTCTCCCCGGACCCTGCATTCGCTATATCCGGTCTCCCCGGACCCTGCATTCGCTATATCCGGTCTCCCCGGACCCTGCATTCGCTATATCCGGTCTCCCCGGACCCTGCATTCGCTATATCCGGTCTCCCCGGACCCTGCATTCGCTATATCCGGTCTCCCCGGACCCTGCATTCGCTATATCCGGTCTCCCCGGACCCTGCATTCGCTATATCCGGTCTCCCCGGACCCTGCATTCGCTATATCCGGTCTCCCCGGACCCTGCATTCGCTATATCCGGTCTCCCCGGACCCTGCATTCGCTATATCCGGTCTCCCCGGACAATGCATTCGCTATATCTGGTCTCCCTGGACCCTGCATTCGCTATATCTGGTCTCCCAGGACCCTACATTCGCTATATCTGGTTTCCCCGGACCCTGCATTCAAAATATCCGGTCTCCCCGGACCCTGCATTCAAAATATCCGGTCTCCCCGGACCCTGCATTCAAAATATCCGGTCTCCCCGGACCCTGCATTCACTATATCCGGTTTCCCCGGACCCTGCATTCACTATATCTTGTTTCCCAGGACCCTACATTCACTATATCTGGTCTCCCAGGACCCTGCATTCACTATATCCGGTCTTCCCGGACCCTGCATTCACTATATCCGGTCTTCCCGGACCCTACATTCACTATATCCAGTCTCCCTGGACCCTGTATTCACTATATCCGGTCTTCCCGGACCCTGCATTCATTATATCTGGTCTTCCCGGACTCTGCATTCACTATATCCGGTCTCCCCAGACCCTGCATTCACTATATCCGGTCTCCCCAGACCATGCATTCACTATATTTGGTCTCCCCGGACCCTGCATTCACTATATCCGGTCTCCCCGGACCCTGCATTCACTATATCCGGTCTCCCCGGACCCTGCATTCACTATATCCGGTCTCCCCGGACCCTGCATTCACTATATCCGGTCTCCCCGGACCCTGCATTCACTATATCCGGTCTCCCCGGACCCTGCATTCACTATATCCGGTCTCCCCGGACCCTGCATTCACTATATCCGGTCTCCCCGGACCCTGCATTCGCTATATCTGGTCTCCCCGGACCCTGCATTCGCTATATCCGGTCTCCCCGGACCCTGCATTCGCTATATCTGGTTTCCCCGGACCCTGCATTCAAAATATCCGGTCTCCCCGGACCCTGCATTCACTATATCTGGTCTCCCAGGACCCTGCATTCACTATATCTGGTCTCCCAGGACCCTGCATTCACTATATCCAGTCTCCCTGGACCCTGTATTCACTATATCCGGTCTTCCCGGACCCTGCATTCACTATATCCGGTCTTCCCGGACCCTGCATTCACTATATCCGGTCTTCCCGGACCCTGTATTCACTATATCCGGTCTTCCCGGACCCTGCATTCATTATATCTGGTCTTCCCGGACTCTGCATTCACTATATCTGGTCTCCCAGGACCCTACATTCACTATATCTGGTCTCCCAGGACCCTACATTCACTATATCCGGTCTCCCCGGACCCTGCATTCACTATATCTGGTCTCCCCGGACCCTGTATTCACTATATCCGGTCTTCCCGGACCCTGCATTCACTATATCTGGTCTTCCCAGACCCTGCATTCACTATATCTGTCTCCCACAGTACACAGAACATGAAAATGCTATTTTTTTTTTAGTAAATATAAACTGCTAAATACCTTTTCCCATCAGCAGTTAGAGCAGTCTTGTGACTTCTATCAGTGTCCAGCAGAGCACTGGTTAAAGCTTGTAGGTGTTTTCATTCTCTCCTATGAGGCTGCAGGCCACTGACCCTCTATCTGGACAGTGCTGATTGGCTCTGTGCTGGTCACATGCACTCTCCCAAGTAAAAAAAAAATATTCTCTAGCAATACACACTAAACTGATAGAACAGAGCTCTATGAGTCACTCTGCACATACTCAGACGATGGATTGGGGACAGTAGAAGGAGGGGAGGATCAGAGAAGACAGGATCAAACAGCCTGTTTACATAATGCAAGGATTAACCCCTTGGATTCCCACAGCAAGTACAGCAAGCATGCTTTACTACATATACATACTGATTTTACTGTTGTGGGTTTAGTAACACTTTAACTGCACACTGTGAGCTTTTCACAATATGCACTAAAAGCAGCAGCAAGTCAGCATCCAGCTAGAATCTTTCCTCCCCAGCCTTGCTGCACCTGGCATGCTCCTTTCATTTAGTGGACTTTATTTTTTTTTTCAGTGATGGCTTCCATTACTGAAAAAAAAATTCATCACGTTTTACCAAAAAATTCCTCACATGTTTTACCTGGGACTCTGCATGAAAATGCTTAGAGGGTCACACTCCCTGCTTGCACTTAGACTTAAAGCAGAATTATAGGCAACACTTGTCAGTTTTTTCCCATCTGTGTCCCACTGGGGAAATTTCTCTTCGCTTCCTATCCCAAAGCCAAAACAGGAAGTGGGAGGCACAGTCCTTCCAAAACAAGGGCAGCATTTTGGAGATAAACTAAGAAAGGGTTATAACCTGTCCGCCATTTTTTTTTTTTTTACACCATCTGTGTCCCACTGAGAAGATTTCCCTTCACCTGCTGTCCCAAAGACTAAAACAGGTAGTAAACAGAAGTGAGAAGAAATCTCTGCGAATGAAGGAAATCTCTTGCAAGCCCCCCCCCCTCAGGCTCCAGAACTAGTGCCCTTATTGGAAGATTTCCCCTCTATGACTGTTCTGAAGTTAACCCAAAATTTGGGATTTTCTTTACTTTCACCCTCTCTGTTTGTCCTGTTTATCACTGCAAGTGAATCTCCCCAACAGGAGCACAGACAGAATCCAACCTCTCTCCATTCTATCTGCAACTGAATACAAGTTTTGCCTTTAGTTATACTTTAAGGCTCCTACTAAGAGGAGTAATGAGCAGACTAACCCTCATATAATGACTAACCCTCATATAATGACTAACCCTCATATAATGACTAACCCTCATATAATGACTAACCCTCATATAATGACTAACCCTCATATAATGACTAACCCTCATATAATGACTAACCCTCATATAATGACTAACCCTCATATAATGACTAACCCTCATATAATGACTAACCCTCATATAATGACTAACCCTCATATTTAGTTACAAAACAAAATGTGGCTTACCTTTTTTTAAGTATAGGTTCATTTTAAGAGGGAACAAATCGCCTCTAAATATAAAATACAACCCTCCTTTTCCCCCCCCCCTTTTTTTTTCTCCCCCTACATCTTATTTGGTGGGTGATGACTATGTACAGTGTAATATATCTGTTTCTCCCGATCTGACTCAGGATGATCGGTTGACTCTGTGGGATTTTTAGCATTGGATTCTCATGTGTATTGTATATCTACTGACTGCCGTATGCTTGTTTGTTCTTACGTACCTTGATTTGTTATATTTTTATACGATTTCAATAAACGCAACTGTTATATAGAATACAAACCATCACATTATGTGAAGTTGCCATTTCCAGGCACTGACAGGTAAAACTGCAGCACCCTCAGCTACCATCTACCATGTGGGGGATCACACCTACCAAAACGGAGAAATCTCACTTGAGTAGAGTCGCTCTTTCCGAACGTGTGTCTATATAATGTACCCAGAGAAGTGTAATCGCACAGCAGCACCAATAATGATGCAAAGTGTGACTGCTGTACATAACATGACCGTGACATCCATATCACACTATTGACAGTATGAGACATAAAAACTCTAATGAAGTAGAAAAACAACTTGCACAGAAACTTCAATCAATTAGACACTTATACAAACACCGGAGTTTAATGCTCTCAGTGACCCTGATATTGACAACTGTGACACACAGCAACACTAACAATGACACTGACATTTACAACAAACAATACTGACAGCCGCTGACACATTTATTGTAACATATAATCTATACACCTTATATTATTCACGCTTGTGGCTCCAACTGAAATGAGACCCGAGAAGCCAGGAAGGCAGCGGATTGGTAAACAAAGATACTGCATGTAAGTTCACATAACTTGCCGAACATCCTAAAGTCCACAAAATGAAAATCAGCAAATGGGACTTAGTTCATGATGATATCCTTTACCCCTGGTTAGAAATTCGATATTGCTATCTTGTTTTACATGTTCAGTAACCTCAGTTAAAGGGTTCTATAAGGCAGAAGGTTTTTTTTTTAACCTTCATGCATTCTCTACATTAAAGTTAAAAAAAAAAAAAACCTTCCATGATCAGTTCCCCCTAAACACTTACCTTGCTCGTTTTTTTCGATCCATCAAAGTGGCCCGTTGGCAGCCGTCTATTCCTACATTCACAGGACACAGAGGCAGCAGCAGGAGCCCTTGGCTCCTGCTGCTGTCGATAAAAGCCTGTGAGGAGTAAGCAGGGGCAGGGCCAAGCTGCGCTGTGTGCCTATGGATGCATAACGCTCGGCTAAGATGTGTTTGCATGACTGCACCCATAGCAAGTGGCTTTTTATGGAGGCACTCAGAAAAGAGGAGTTAAGAGTATCAGCAGGGAAACCCCAGAAGAGGAGGTTCGGGGCTGTTCTGTGCAACACCACTGCACAGAGCATGGAACTATAAAAATTTTTTTTTTTTTTTTTTTTAATTAAAAGGCTTTACAACCACTTTAAGCACGACTTTGCTTTCTTCTTGTCCATTCTGTGGGCACAGCTTTCACAAGCAAAGGACTAGTCCCCAGTATTTCCTAGAGGCTTCCCACGGCTCATCTTTCCCCATATCTACTGCACATTGTTTTGTACATTGTACACTGCACATTGTTTTTGTATCCCCCTGATGATTTTTTAACTGGTAGAGGAATAATCAAAATGCAGCAGGAGAGGTGGAGGCAGCAGAGATCAACAGAATTAAAGAAGCAGAGTGATCCTTGCTCTGCATGTCCTCAGATACAGCTTCCTATCCAGCAAGGTGAACAACTAGCAGCACAGCAGTGACCTAACCTAACCGAATGAGACTAGAGATCTCACAGTGAAGATATACAGCTATGAGGCTCTAAGCACAGGTGTGTACTACTATTTTTCAGAAGGAGTTCAAGGCAAAAGTTACATTTTTAAAAACTACTCAACACATTCATTATAGAAAAAATGTACTTTTTTTTTTAATTCAGATTGACTTTAAAGAAGTGTGAGAACTAAAAAAAACCAAAAAAAAACAAAAATCATACTCACCTCTACAGCTGCAGCATCGTCCTCACTGACTCTAAGACTGAGAACTGAGTGATCACATGGCCACGGATTGCTCAGTTCTCAGTATGCTCTGAGCAGAGAGTAGTGACCATCAGTCACCACTCTCTGCTCTGCCCCTCCAGAGCTCACTGGAGAGCTGGGCTGTGGAGGGGGCAGGAATGGCTGGCTCAGTCTTTGAGCAGAGTGCTGAGAGTCTGAGCTAGATGCCAATTATTGCCGGGTATCAAGTTTGGGCGAAAGACAGCGCTGGACTTGTACCACTAGGGGCTGCCTAGCGGCAAGTTACTGTGTGGAGAGTATAGAGGGAATTTCTTGTGTTGGGTAATAGACACCATTGGGGAGGCATTCTGATAATGACAATGGAGGCATTTTCACAGGGAACACTTGGGTGATTGGAGAGGAGCGCCCGATGTCCCCAAAAAAGTCTCACTTGATGAATTTTATAACGGATTGTTTACTTTTATTCTCCTCAGGATTATTGTTGGGATCCTTCCAGAGCGTGGAGCGGCTCTGTGATGGCTTTAGCCGGCTGAGTCGGGTCATAGGAAAGCACAAGTGCATTCCTGTGGCCCACAAGAGAAGTATGACCAAAAAGCTTTGGCCATACTTCTCTTTTAATAAAATTACCCAAAACCATCAGCATTTCTCTTTAAAGACACAAGACTGAATGATGGAAAAAGAAACACTGTACCTCTCTGTGGCACACGGTACACAGGGTTTGTAGATTGTCCAGCGAGCACTGACCTCCTCCACCGTACACCGGCCTAATGTGGTCCACTTGCCAGAATTGGCCTTCCGTGGGGTTTCTGAGGAGCTCGTTGAGCTGCAGGGGAAAAAGTTACACATCGTTTGTCCTGTTGCACATCTGAGGACATGACACATAAGAGGGCCGGTAACCGCCTTGATCCTCCTTATTTCCAAATGACTAGCTGTCATGCAGTGGTTTAATGTCATAGTACAGCAACATCGCTGTGTGGACCCTATTAAAACTGGCATCTGACAGCTATTGTCATGGGAATGTGAAAGTACAAGTGATCAGGCAGTTAGGTTTATTGTACAATCCCACACACTGCAAGCACCACTGCCTTCAATTAACAGTATGAAAACTACAATGTGCAAACTACAAGGAGGAGAACACAAAAGAGTGTGAATCCCTCACATCGTAATGATGAAAATGTGTCATATTTCTGAACTCCAACACATGTGAAAAATGTCTATTACAGATAACTAGGGCCTTGCATGCCTCTTTACATTACAGAGTAAAATGGAATTTACGGCACTACTTCTGGGTTGTTGGGAAGGTGTTCCAGCAGTTCTCCATACTGGGGAACAAGTAGGATTAGACATTTCTCACCTTCTGTTAGTAGGAATGACAACCACTCCTATATGTACAACCTGCCCACCCCTGCACCAACTGCTGTAGAAAATGTGGTGAGGGTTTAGGGAGGGAAAGAGGATTCAGCAATTAGCAGACAAATTTTGCTTCACTCTCTAACCGGTGTAGGGGAACACCGATTCTGATTAAGGTCTCATATGACTCTTCATTCATGTTATAACAGGTCTTCATCCAAAAACTAAAAAAAACATCCTTCTCTTCCCATTCCCCTGGCAGATTTTTTTTTATTGGGGAGGAAGAGGGGGTGTTTGCAAGTACCTATTTCTTGAAACCTCCCCCCCATTTCCCACCCTCAAAGGATAACGTCACATCTCAGGAGGCTACAGGACCTCTCAATGCTGGCCATGATTTGTCCATGTACATGGGGGGGCCGGCCGTGAGTCATCAGGTAGCAACAGTTGGCTCCCAAAACCAAGATGAGGGTGCAGAGGAACATAAACTCTGAGAAGAGTCGGTTGGCTGCCTGGAAGATAGCACTGAACTGTATGGGCTGGTAGGTATGTGTTTGTTACTTGTAGCTGCTGACAGTTCACATCTTACCAAACCCCAATGAAGTTCCTTTTTTAAAAGAAAAGTCTAAATCACGCTTGCACTTCAGTTTTAAATAAACCTGCCATAAGACACACAGAGGCTGCCATTTGGAAAATTCCTGTTTCCTGGCTGTCTGATTTATGTAATTGTTCATCATCGACTCAAAAAGTACTGAAGCCAGAGGAAAAGTCAGAAAAGGAGCCAGGCGACTATTATTTTTTGGAAAAGGTAAGCAATGACAGCCCCTCTCTAAAGAGAAAATCTTGCATTTTTATGTATGTGAGGGATACTGTACTCAGTGTCTATAACATGTGTGTTTGACCTGTGGCCCTCCAGGTGTTGCGGAACTACAAATCCCATAAAGCATTAAAAGGCTGACAGTTACAAGCAACACTCCCAAAGGCACAGACATGATGGGACTTGTAGTTCCGCAACAGCTGGAGGGCCACAGTTTGAGCAGTAACGGTCAAGATAGATAGCAGAAAAGTGCCAGGGACAAAATACAGCAACCAATCGCAAGTATGCTGTCACTTTACAGAAACATTGCTGCCGAAATCTGGTTTCATAGCCAACAGGGGCACCCTCTTTTTGCAGGCCTCAAAATTTCCACTCGCCTGCTCGCATCTGGCAAGTGAAAATAACATTGGGGCAACTGCCACACTGAGAGGGGTGGAGTTTAAGTGGGGGGGAGGGCACTTGAACTCACACCTGGTTAGCACAATACTGGATCACGATCGTCTCTTACAGATTGTTGTCCAGTCAACCATAGCGGGTCACCATCAGACCAACCTAACGTGGGGTCTCGGTAATGAGCATATACCCACTCTGCCCAGCCAGTTCCTGGCTGTGCAGGTTCTGGAGAAGATACAGGCACAGCGCCGTCCCGCTGTTCAATGCTGATGTCAGTTTAGGAGGTGGTGCCCAATTCTTCTGACAAGTGTGCGGAGGATGCTGCTGCGGCCCAACAGGTGAGATGAGGAAATCTGTGCTATACCGGGAGCAGTGCTGGGACTTGTAGATTCTCACCAGTTGGGGACAGTGCTGACACATTCAGTTCTTTATAGTCAGGGCAGTGTTGGGACTTATCGTTTTCCATCAGCTGGGGGCAATTCTGGGACTTGAAGTTCCCTGCCAGACATGGGAAAGTGCTGGGTCTTGTAGTTTCCCACCAGAATGAGTACAGTGATTGTAATTGTAGTTCCCCCACCAGAACGAGTACAGTGCTCAGACCTGTAGTTCACCAGAATGGGCACAGTGCTGGGACTTGTAGTTCACCAACATTTGGGACAGTGCTTGGAGGAGGCAGAGAACACTACTGGGACTTTATTTTTGTAACTTTATTCTGCATAAAACATTTAACAGTGTAATTTACAAGGGCGTTTTTAGGGGCGGAATTAGGGGCAGGGCAGGGCAGGGTAGGGGTTGGGTGGAGCAACTGGCGGTGAGTAACTCTTAAGGCCTGGCAAGTAACTCAGGACTTTACATTTTGAGCCCTGATAATTGCATATATTTTTGCATGAAAAAAATAATTGCAGGTTCCTTTAAAAAGGAACTGAAAAGAAAAAAGTAAATCCACTGATTGCGGGTGCAATGTCAGGCTCCTGCAGCCTCTCCCTCCTGCTCTCTGCCCGTACCTCTGTAAAAGCTTTCTGTTGCAGAGCTGGAGAAAGTTTCAATGGACTATAAATGTACTGATTACCACACTCATAGTCCATTGAGAACTACAAGTTCAATTGCTGCTGTGAAAGAATGATATGACTGTTCAGGAAGAGCCCTTGCACAGCCATGAAAAATTTAAAAAAAAGACAGCGGCTGCAGGGTGTCATTTGCACCACGTTACACCCTAAACAGGGATATACCATGTAGCAAAAGGTGAACTTTAAATTGGCTTTCATGCAGGGAAGTGGTGCGAATTCTCTACCAGAGAGGTCACATGGCTGGTAGCCTTTCCTGCTGGCTCCTAAGCAGAAGCCATGACCTAGAGCTGTCGAAGAAATGGACACCATGGCGCATATGTGCAGCAGCTGGGCGTTAGAGCCCACTTTTTTTTTTTTTTACACCACTTATATGGGTTTCGTGATTGGCAAGAGTTTCAAGTAAACCTATCCTAAAAGAAAAATGTAGGTTTCCATTGGTGTCCTTTCTACTAGATGCCAGGCCATCACTGTGGTCCTCCGATTTCAATACTTTCTGAGACACGGACCAAGAGGAAGCTGCAGCAAACAGAAGTCCGGACTAATCTGAATGCCTGAAAGGAAAGGTCCAATAGGTGGCTATAGTTAATGCAGAAAGTTTCTTTTGTGAGAAAACATTCGGCACTTACTAGAGTGACCTGAAAATCTCCGCCGGCTGTCATTACCGATAAAAGCCGGCATCTTGTCACCATGGAAACAGTCTTGCTCTAATTGATATGGGCCTCATTTATCACGTCTCAGAAATAGGAACTGTCTCTAGTGCCTCACAGCAGGGAAACCTGCACTGCAAGCCGACAGATGGAGAATGGAAGTCTTTGATCCGATAGGTAGATGCAGGTAAATACAGACCGTTCCCATCTCAGAAAATGTGATAAGAAAGTCCCAGTATAGACTCCTTGGTCACAATATGTCTCCTCTATACAACAAGAAAAATGGAAACAAGGACTGTTTGGGTTGCTCGCTGACAGGACTGTGATTTTAAGAAAATAAAAACCTGCCTTCTAACAATCCAACTGGCCGCTGTGAGGCAATACAGGAAGTCCTAGTTTCAGACACTTTAAACATGAGCTCTCATGATGGTCCATGTTGGGTTCATTTATCAAAGTGGAATTCACGAATGTTTAGGATGAAAAATGAATGCTACAAATGGTTAACCCATCCTGAGAAAAACATGGAGGCCCCCACTGGTATCTTCGCCTTCTTAAAGTGAAGCTAAGGGATTAGAACACTCCCGACTGCTGTCTATGTACCCATCAGGGACATTCACAATACTAGTCCAGATGACTGTTCTTAACAAAAGTGAAAGAAAATCTCCAATTTTAGGTTGTCACCAGAACAGGAATACAGGGGAAGTTTTCCAATAGGGACAACCAGGGATTCTCTGACTTTTGAGCGACTGTGCCTCTCACTTCCTGTTTGGTGGTGGGACAGGAAACACAGGGAAATCTTCCCAATGGGACACAGATGGCAAAAAAACTGACATGGGGCAAAATCCTTACCTTACTCTATCCCAGTGGTCTCCAACTGTAGCCCTTTTATTCAGCCCTTGGCACGCTATTCTTCCCTCTGATACAAGGAACTATTCCTCCCACTGACACAAACAATAGAACACTATTCCTCCCACTGATATCAATAATGGGGCACTATTCCTCCTACTGACACCAAAAATGGGGCACTATTCCTCCCACTGATATCAATTATGTGGCACTATTCCTCCCACTGATACCCAATAAGGGACACTGTTCATTCCACTGACATCAACAACGGGGCACTATTCCTCCCACTGATAGCAATGATAGGGCTCATTTCCTTCCACTGACACCAACAATGGGACACTATTCCTCCCACTGACACCAAATAAGGGACATCAAATATAGGACACTGTTCCTTCCACTGACACCAACGATAGGGCACTTTTCCTTCCACGGACACCAATGATGGGACACTATTCCTCCCACTGACACCAACGATTGGGCACTATTCCTCCCACTAACACCAAATAAGGGACATCAAATATGGGACAGTGTTCCTTCCACTGCCACCAAAAATGGGGCACTATTCCTTCCACTGACAACAACAATGGGGCACTGTTCCTTCCACTGATACCAACAATGTGGCACTATTGCTCACACTGACACCAAATATGGGACACTATTCCTCACACTGACACCAACCATGGGCATTGTTTACTCCCACTGATGCCAGGACATTTTCTATACCCACCAGCCACAGTCCTGCCCCCCTAAAGTTGGAAGGACTTTAGGGGGGCTGTACAGTTTGGAGACCCCTGTTCTATCTAAATAAAAAAAAAAAGCTGTTTTAAAATACCAGTTGCCTGGGAGTCTTATTTTGATCCAAAAGCCTAAATATATCTCAAATAACTGGTCTGACACACTAGTCTGCAATTTAGGAGTTCTTATTGTACTTTGACATCACTTTCTGCATTGTGGGTCCTACAGCCCAGTAAATGGTGTAGCCATTGGATTAGCATGAGAGCCAGACAACTAGCATTTTCAGGAGGTGGCCTCTATGTTTATGTCAGCACTGGTTTCTTTTAAAGCTTCCTGATTGTGGCATCACTATGACAGCCAATCATGTTGATCACATGGGTTTGTTTACAAACAATCCTGCTGGCTACAACTTTTGCACAAAGAGAGGCACAATGACAGTTGAAGCCAGCAGGGTGCAGCTGTCACGTTGCAATGCATTCTGTATATAAAAATGACAGTTTATTAAAAATCATAAAGATCAAAAGCTGTTGGGTGTAAATGAAATATGCACTTTATAAATTTTTTCAGCTCATAATAGAAAAAAAAAACACACTTTATCAATGAAAATGTTACTAGCTTTATACATAAATGAAAAAAAAGTAAAAATTGATTAGGCAAGCAAATTATTCATAGTATTATTGTCAAGTTAACCGACACTACTAGATTTGGTCTGGGCTTTTAGTCATTAATCTAGGGGTCATCTAGGGGTAAAACGCATTTCTGAACAAGGCCCTAAATTTTCTAAAATACAGATAATCTCCCTTTCTGGATTATTTAAAGAGACCAGTGTGTTAAAAAAAAAAAACCCTCATTTTCTGTAAGAGGTCCTTTAATGTTCTACTCATTGGGGATTTACTTCTTCTCTTACCTGGTCTAGTGGTAGCTGTGCCATCCAGGTGCTCTGCAACAGTACCTTCCTCTGGCTCCTGGGTGCGTCCCGCACAGTCAGGTACAGCTCGTGCGCATTTAAACAGCACAGTTGGCACACACCATGCTCCGTTTCAAAAACCTTTGCCCTCATGTAACTTTGATTGGAGCGGATTAGGAAGTCATCATGGCATTTTCGCGAGCAAAAGCGCGAATCCCAGGCCGGAGTCCAATCTTGCGCCTGGGGGCAGGGCTCCTGGCAGTGCAGACACAGAGGGTTCCCAGCATCATCCAACACCTGTAGATAACCTTGCAGAGCTGAGTTTTCCGCCCTTTCGTCTGTCTGGGCCCCGTCGGCTCCCGAAACATTTCCGTTTTGCGACCTAAAATTGGAAGCATCATTGGAGAGGGATAAGAAATCACAGGAGAGATGTAAACCATTCTGCTTAAATCGGCCTGCATAATAATCACTGCCTTATTACGACGTCACACTGTGAAACTAATAAGAGGCATAAAATGGTACAGGAAGCAAGATCAAGGATAAATTGTTAATTTTGTGATATTGTGACTCTCGCCCATCGCGCTCCTTCCAATAAAGTCTCCATCCATTTCTTTTTAACACATTCTTACTGGGAGGCCCCCCCTCGCTCTCCTGCTTAATGTGCACATATTGCATAGTCTGTGAGCTATATTTACACTCGTAAAACAAGATCACTGCTAAATTATTCATTTACACTTTGTAAACAGTGAAAGAAGAGACGGATTGACATTAATTTTTCAAGTGTTCCTGGTATTGTTTATTAGTTAAGGAAAATCCACAAAGCCCATGATGCCTAAAAATAGTTCATTTTCATTTAAAGGCCGACTTCATCCAATAAGATTGCCTCGATTTGGTGAAGGCACCGATGCATTGACATCACAAAATAGTATCTGTCCCAGCCCCCACTTACAAGGCTGTACCAAGGTCCAACTCTCATCCCACAGATCCCTAATTCCACATAATGGAGAATCCACTAGGACATCTACTTTGAGCTTTGAAATGACAAGAACAGTCAGGCACAACTGTGAATTCTGATGGGGAAATTCCCAAGAAGGGTAAAGAAGGTGGAATGGGTCCAGCTAGTCATTGGCTACACAAAATTGCAATCTGCAAAATAACATTTCCTAGCAAGATGCCGGATACAGCGGAAAAGTTAATCTACACTCCCTTTAAAACCAGGAGCCCTCGGCAATGTCTGGCCTTCAATCATGTGATCACTATGATAGACAATTATAATGAAACACAAGGATCACTTACAGCCAGCTGGAGTTGGTAAAGTGGAGGTCCAAAAAAAAAAAAAAAAAAAGATAATAGGCTATTAAAAGTAAAATGCATTTTAAAAAATGCAATTATTAGCTTATATTTAATTAAAAAAAAAATAAAATAAGCAGAGTTTTTTTTACTAAGGCCTGGTTCACACTGATGCAATTTCAGATGCAACTTGGGCTGCAGTAAATCGCATGACAATGAAAATAACATTGCTTCCAATGCTGCCTGTTCATTACAATGCAGCACACCTGCGATGCAACTTTGGGGAAGGGTCATGTGCAAGTTGTTGCGATGCAGTGCAATCTTGTGGTCCATAGACTTCAATGGATATGCATCAAAATTGCATGTACAGTCAGGTCCATAAATATTGGGACATCGACACAATTCTAACATTTTTGGCTCTATACACCACCACAATGGATTTGAACTGAAACGAACAAGATGTGCTTTAACTTCAGACTGTCAGCTTTAATTTGAGGGTATTTACATCCAAATCAGGTGAACGGTGTAGGAATTACAACAGTTTGCATATGTGCCTCCCACTTGTTAAGGGACCAAAAGTAATGGGACAGAATAATAATCATAAATCAAACTTTCACTTTTAATACTTGGTTGCAAATCCTTTGCAGTCAATTACACCCTGAAGTCTGGAATGCATAGACATCACCAGAAGCTGGGTTTCATCCCTGGTGATGCTCTGCCAGGCCTCTACTGCAACTGTCTTCAGTTCCTGCTTGTTCTTGGGGCATTTTCACTTCAGTTTTGTCTTCAGTAAGTGAAATGCATGCTCAATCGGATTCATGTCAGGTGATTGACTTGGCCATTGCATAACATTCCACTTCTTTCCCTTAAAAAACTCTTTGGTTGCTTTTGCGGTATGCTTTGGGTCATTGTCCATCTGCACTGTGAAGCGGCGTCCAATGAGTTCTGAAGCATTTGCCTGAATATGAGCAGATAATATTGCCCGAAACACTTCAGAATTCATCCTGCTGCTTTTGTCAGCTGTCAAATCATCAATAAATACAAGAGAACCAGTTCCATTGGCAGCCATACATGCCCACACCATGACACTACCACCACCATGCTTCACTGATGAGGTGGTATGCTTAGGATCTCGAGCAGTTCCTTTCCTTCTCCATACTCTTCTCTTCCCATCACTCTGGTACAAGTTGATCTTGGTCTCATCTGTCCATAGGATGTTGTTCCAGAACTGTGAAGGCTTTTTTAGATGTCGTTTGGCAAACTCTAATCTGGCCTTCCTGTTTTTCAGGCTCACCAATGGTTTCCATCTTGTGGTGAACCCTCTGTATTCACTCTGGTGAAGTTTTCTCTTGATTGTTGACTTTGACACACATACACCTACCTCCTGGAGAGTGTTCTTGATCTGGCCAACTGTTGTGAAGGGTGTTTTCTTCACCAGGGAAAGAATTCTTCGGTCATCCACCACTGTTGTTTTCCGTGGTCTTCCGGGTCTTTTGGTGTTGCTGAGCTCACCGGTGCGTTCCTTCTTTTTAAGAATGTTCCAAACAGTTGTTTTGGCCACGCCTAATGTTTTTGCTATCTCTCTGATGGGTTTGTTTTGTTTTTTCAGCCTAATGATGGCTTGCTTCACTGATAGTGACAGCTCTTTGGATCTAATCTTGAGAGTTGACAGCAACAGATTCCAAATGCAAAAAGCACACTTGAAATGAACTCTGGACCTTTTATCTGCTCATTGTAATTGGGATAATGAGGAAATAACACACACCTGGCCATGGAACAGCTGAGAAGCCAATTGTCCCATTACTTTTGGTCCCTTAACAAGTGGGAGGCACATATGCAAACTGTTTTAATTCCTACACCGTTCACCTGATTTGGATGTAAAATACCCTCAAATTAAAGCTGACAGTCTGCAGTTAAAGCACATCTTGTTTGTTTCATTTCAAATCCATTGTGGTGGTGTATAGAGCCAAAAATGTTAGAATTGTGTCGATGTCCCAATATTTATGGACCTGACTGTATATGCGGTTTTTGATGTGCTTTTGCATGCAATTTGTGCTGGTTAAGGGCATGCTTGTTACAAAACTAGTCCCAAAACGTTTTGATACCACCTCATAACTGCAGGCGTTTTATTCTTTGTATACCTTCTTTTCTCATGGTGGCCATTTTAACTAAGGGCAGAAGAATCCATTTCCCTTTACTTGCTAGATCTCTGGAACTCCAGGAACATGTGATAGGAATTTCCCAGGATGCATCTGTGAGGCCAGGGTTATATCACCAGTGCCTCACTCAACCAGGAAGTGGGAAAATAGTAAACGTAAGTAAAAGCAAAAAAATCTAATGAATGTAATATGATTTCATATCGATATGCAGAGCTGTATGTTGATGTGATTTTTTTACGGAAAGGGGAGGAAAGTTCACTTTAAGCATGATCTTAGAAGCAGATTGTTTTTAAGGATTCAAAACCAAACAATTTTATTGACAATTATAGAAAAGGATTAAAAAAAAAAAAAAAAATCTGCTGGTGCATGATGACTCTACATACAGCCGGCTCCCCAGGGAATAAATTCTCAGCAAAACTTTGTGAAATGTCTTGCAGACTTCACTTCAATCCGAAGCTTTATCTTTTCATTATGGTGCGTGAGCCAGGATATTAGTCTGAATCTCACAGCTCCGGCAGGTCAGTTCTCTGCTCTCCCGATCGTTATTAATATGGAGAGCAAAGTTCATTACATGGAGGACTGAACAATTAACACAATACCGGCATCCTTACCACCACCGCTCACCACACACCATGGCAACAATAAACACACAGAGTTTCTTGTTTCCTGTGCTGGGAACTAACCGACTCACACCCCGATTCTTCCCAGATCTCAACTTGCTCTGTTCTCTGTTAAAGGGAACTGGCCGTATCAATGTAGTAATCATACATAACCCCAATCACTGAACCCTCATAAAAGCTTTACCATGTTAATGTCATTTGAAAAATCATTTGTTTTCCAATAGTGTTTATTCATTTTTCATAAGAAATTACAAATCAGTAAAGAGAAGATGTACATCTATCCCCCCCCAACCCATCCCATACAAACTGCAGCCCTTTTGGGCCGGAACAGGCAATGCACAAATACAATGTTTCAACAAGAAAAATAAATCTCTGTTGATGGTAACCTTAGGGACCTGTGGATGGAAGATGTTCAAATCCAGGGAAGAAAAAGAGGAGGAGAATTAAAACAGAAAGGGAAGAGTGAAAACAGAGACAGGGGAAGTAAAAGAAAGAAAAAAGGAAGAAACAAAGGACGCTTGTTGAAGAAGGGTCCCACCAACAGTCGGGTGTGGGGAGCAAGACGGTTTATGTTTATTGACATCTCATGTCAAGTATCCTCCATCCTAGGAAGATATTGCATCCAAGGTTCCCAGGTTTTTCAAAATATACCATCCTGTCTTGAAGAATAGCGGTCAAACGTTTGTTGACCATTATCCAGGTCAACTTAGCCTTCAGAAGATCAAGGGGGACCGCCAAGAGCGTGCAATAGATATCCTGGCAGCAGTAAATATAAATGCGATCAGGATTTTCACATGTCTGGGTACCCCCTCCACTGCCTTCCCCAGGACAGCCTGGAGCGGTGATTTGGTAAGATTGAGTCAGTGAGTATATAAAGTTTTATGTGCAAATCCAAAATCTCTTGACTTTGCTATTAGTCCACCATTAATGAAAAATCATTTGAATACTATTTTTAAATCTGCAGCTTAAAAAAAAAAAAAGTTTCTGGTGATCTTGCCATGAAGGTCCTTGTTCGGACACGTCCCTTCCTGTTATATGATGCCAGAATTCTGTTCTGTCTCCCAGATGTGGTCTGTGCTGTATTGTTATCCTTTCACATGGGTTTCCAATGTATACTACGAGTGGATGTTATGATCTACTGTGGTCACCATCAGGAAACCCACCTGGAAAAATGTCATGCAGCCATTGCTAAAGTGCATGTGGACAGGAAGTGGCTTTGTGTGTGTGTGTATTGCTCCATGGTCCAGCTCTGATTGCTCATGTGCCCATTGTAGGCACTTTTGGCTGTGAACACAGGTCAGCATGGGTACCCTGACAAGTCTTTGGCTATGCAGATCCATGCAGAACAATCTGTGACGCCCTGTGTATTCTGACACCTTTCTATTGGAACCAGCATTAAACGTATATCCAATTTGAGCTCCAGTAGCTCTTCTATTGGATCGAGCTATGCGGGCCAGCCTTCGCTCTCCCTGTGCATCAGTGAACCGTGGCTTCCCATGACTCTGTTTCTGGTTGGACGGTTCTCCTTCTTTGGACTTTTGATCGATCCTGACCACTGCAGACTGTGAACATCCCAAAAAAGCTGCAGTTCTGGAGTTGCTATGATCCAGTCATCTAGTCATTACAATCTGGTGGACAACATGTTCACTTGCTTCCTAATGCATCCAACCCACTTTCAGGTGGCATTGTAATAAGTTAATCAGTGTTATCCAAAACTACCTGTCCTTATATATAATTTTTATTTTCTTCTCCCCCTTTTTTTCCCTTGGAACAGACCCCCCAGATGCATTTTCTTTTCATTTTCTTCACATCCACATCATGCTTTTCAGTCACTGGAAGCAAAAAGACCTTACCATACCCAGTCTTCCAGGTATATAGGAGCATGTGACCCACTTTCCTTCCTCCCACGTAACCATACTTGCAGTTGGTAATTGGCTACTCAGGCCCCTAGCCCTGGCATCTAGGGGGAGAGTAGTGACTTGGGGCTTACACAAGATTTCCTCTCTCCTCGCCTGGCAGCCAAATGGAGAAGGTGATATGTGCAGTTTGGGATGGGGGCATTGACCCTGCTTTGACAAATAGCATTAACTCATGTGCCTTAAAGTGTTACTAAAACCCAGGACCCTGCATTCACTATATCTGGTCTCCCAGGACCCTGCACTCAATATGTCTGGTCTCCCAGGACCCTGCATTCACTATATCTGGTCTCCCAGGACCCTGCATTCACTATGTCTGGTCTCCCAGGACCCTGCATTCACTATATCTGGTCTCCCCGGACCCTGCGTTCACTATATCTGGTCTCCCCGGACCCTGCGTTCACTATATCTGGTCTCCCCGGACCCTGCGTTCACTATATCTGGTCTCCCCGGACCCTGCGTTCACTATATCTGGTCTCCCCGGACCCTGCGTTCACTATATCTGGTCTCCCCGGACCCTGCATTCACTATATCTGGCCTCCCAGGACCCTGGATTCACTGTATCCGGTCTCCCCGGACCCTGGATTCACTGTATCCGGTCTCCCCGGACTCTGCATTCACTATATCCGGTCTCCCCAGGCCCCTGCATTCACTATATCTGGTCTCCCAGGACCCTGCATTCACTATATCTGGGCTCTAAGGACCCTGGATTCACTATATCTGGTCTCCCCGGACCCTGGATTCACTATATCTGGTCTCCCCGGACCCTGCATTCACTATATCTGGCCTCCCAGGACCCTGGATTCACTATATCCGGTCTCCCCGGACCCGGCATTCACTATATCCGGTCTCCCAGGACCCTTCATTCACTATATCCGGTCTCCCCGGACCCTTCATTCACTATATCCGGTCTCCCCGGACCCTGCATTCACTATATCCGGTCTCCCAGGACCCTGCATTCACTATATCCGGTCTCCCCGGACCCTGCATTCACTATATCTGGTCTCCCCGGACCCTGCATTCACTATATCTGGTCTCCCAGGACCCTTCATTCACTATATCTGGTCTCCCAGGACCCTTCATTCACTATATCTGGTCTCACGCAGTACACACAGCATGGAAATAGAACTACTTTAGTAAATATAAACTGCTAAATACCTTTTCTCTTCAGCAGTATATAGCAGTCTTGTGACTACTATCAGTGTCCAGCAGAGCACTGGTTAAAGCTCGTAGGAGGAGTTTTCATCTCCCCTGATTGTCCTGTGAGGCTGCAGGACCCCTGACCCTGTCTGGACAGTGCTGATTGGCCCTGTGTTGATCACGTGCACTTTCCCAAGGAAAGAAGAAAAAACAAAAAACAAACCTCACTAGCAATACACATTTGAGCATGTGCAGCCCCCACCCCCACCCCCCCAAGTCTCTGTTCTGTTCTGTCAGCAGATGGATTTGGGGATAGTAGAAGGGGAGGATCAGAGAAGACAGGATCAAACATCGTTTTTACACAATGTGGATTAACCCCTTAGGTTCCACAGTGCGTATAACACGCATGCTTTACTGCATATATAAACTTATTTTACTGATGCAGGTTTAGTGCGTTAAGAGCTCCTGCTCGTTTTGAATTTGTTGGCACTGCATTTTAAAGTGTTAAAAAAAAAATGGTCTGACACTTTTTTTTTTTTTTAATGCAGGGTAGTACATTGTGGTTTCCTGCTACTGTACTAATGCATTTGGGTGCATTTTAAAATGAATGGCACTGCAACGCACAGCAGTTCATGCCTTAACAAGCAGTAAATGCAATGCATCAATGTCAATAGGCCCTAAGGAAACCCTTTCCGGGGTGACATATAGGGGCTGACATCCTAAGAAGAACCCTGGTTGCCTGGATTTATCTGAGGCACATAAAGCTACTTACAAACGATCTGACTTTTGGCCACTTCCTGAGGAATCGAGTGAAATTCGCTAGGTCTGCAGCCTCCTCCCACCCGACATATTTATATTAAAAAATCGAAGAAGCCAAGTGGGAGCCTATCAGCTGAACAGCGGCTGCGTCTACTCAGGTATTCTGACATGTGCCGGCTGTGGCTGTCAGAATACAATAGTCTCAGCGGGAAATCCATTCAACTGCGCTGTATAGTGGATGGGGGCAGCAATTAGATTACATTTTGTTCAGCCTGCATGTTAAATGAAAACAATATATGTGTGTACTCCACCTAAAGCTGAATTCAGGGATTAGCAATTATTGTCTAAATACAGTTGTCATGAGTGTTCTTCCTTGGATCTCGGTGTACTTTGTGTATTTCTTCCAGATCCGTGCAGTAATCCAGTGTGAGACTTTCCCTCTGTGCGGGAGCTTCCTGTAATAAAGGACTGGGCATGGCTGCTCTCTAACCTTGTGCAGGGTGACTGGTCTGGTCTCCGCCCCCTTCCTGTAGTTTTCAGGTCCCTCCCACAGCTCTGCTCTCTGCACAGTGATGTCACTGCTACTTTTACATGGAAATATCTGGGTTTACAAGGCATTTGATGCACACGAGGATTTATATAATTTTGTGGCTATTGAGGAAAATATTTAAGAGGGAAGTTTTTGTGCCTGGAGTTCAGCTTTAAGTAAAGTCCTAACTCCCAATCTGCTTGCTGTTTATTAATCAGCGCCACAGAGGGTTGAAACCTTGGAATCATCATCACAGCAGGCAACTAGCATTTTCAGAAGGGGGGGTCGGTAATAGAAACCTTCGAATTCTATCAGTGACTGACGGCAGAACACAATCCAATTGACCGTAGAGTTTGACCTACAGTATGTTTATCCAACGCATGTTCACTTTCACTTACCATTGGCTGGCTCACCAGCTTACGCAGAAGCCTGGTTTAAGCAGCCCCTATTTTTTTTTTGCAAAATAATACAGAAAGAGTAATGGATGTTTTTGCCAGACATTTTGCTTTAAAGCAGTATTAAACCCAAAAACCAAAAAATGTAACATATTGCAGCTTACCAATCATTAGATGTGGTGGCTGCATTAGTTTTCGTTGTTAGCCTTTTTCCCTCTGTTTTCACTTGGTGATGTGACCAGTAACACACCTCCTGTAGTAGAACGCCCCCCACTGTGGATGAAGGAGCACCTTTGGACAGCAGCATTATCAGTCTGGGGTGAGGGGAGTGTTAGATGTACCAGCAGATTTAGATACACTAACAAATTAAAGTCAAAGTCCAGATAATACTTTATAAGCAGTTACAGCAAAAAAAATGTTTTCCCTTTTGGGACAAAGGTTTTAGATAAATAACAGCTGATCATTGTAGGCACCCCTCAGTGGTAAATGGTTTAGCTCAACCCTCTAACCGCTGCATCTGCAGGACAGCTTGTTCAGCTGAATAAACAACAGAATTAGGGCTCGTTCACACTTGGCTGTTTTACCAATGCTTGCCAAACGCCCCTATAGCGTTGGTCCGGCGTTTGCGGAGCGTTTTTTTAACGCTCCGCAAACGCCGCATGTGCGGTTTAGCGGCGGTTGCTAGGCGTTTGCTGAGCGGTAATAACACCCCACAAACGCCTATAATGCAGTTTGAGTGGTGTTACCGCTCCGCAAACGCCCCGCAAACGCCGGCCGGGCGTTTGCGGAGCGGCACTATAGAGGAGAATAGGAAGCTTCAACGCCTCCTGACTCGACCAGAGGCGTCCGTTTTGCCGCGACGCAAACGCTCCCGTTAGAACAGCACCATGTGCTGTAATGTGCAGAAATGGCAGAGGCGTTTCGGAAGCGGTAAAAACGCTTTCCAAACGCCTCTCTGCCGCCTGCACACAACGCTAGTGTGAATGTAGCCTTACTGGCAAGATCACCAGGTGAAAATCAAACAAAGGCAGGCTAAAAAAATAAAACTAATGCAGCCATCACATTTAAGAATTGGTAAGTTGCAGTATAATAAATGTATGCTTTAGGGTTTAACCACTTCCTGTATGGGCCATGTACATAAACAGACGGAAGGGAGCACTGCAGGAGTAGGTGGCTGTTTATAAACGTCCTCGAACATTCCCTGCCTGTGCAGGCTCCCTAGGAGTGCGCGGCACCACGATACGGTGCCCGTTGTGTCCAGAGGACACCGTTCGCTGTACGGGACTGCTGTGTGAGGTCCCGATCAAGTGATCCCTGATTGGCCAATCAGTGAACACTTGAATAGTAGTAAGCAAGATGTCACTTGCTGACATCATTCCTTACTACTTGTGAAATCTGTGAATGATCAAGGAGATCACATGGTACAGGGCTATTCAAAACAGCCTTGTACCATGTGACAGGCTGTGACCAATCACAGCTCGCACAGTATTTATCAATGGCTGCAAGAATGCAGCCAGAGAGAAGGAGAAATGATTGCTTTTACAGCCTTCATGGGTGTAAAAACAATCCGTGTACAGAAAAAAAAACTTCATCAAACCCCACAAGTAGTACAGTGTCACTATGGTTACACTGTACTGCTAGGGTGACAGTATGTTAAAAAAACCAAAAACATAAATATTAATATAAAAAAAGTAAAACTTTTTTTTTAATATTATAATTTTTGGTTATAAACTAAATTGTATTCAGCTATCTTTTTAGTAAAAAACAAAAATAACCCACTTTGGCCAAGATCTATGAAAAATGATTATTTATTTTCTTTTTCATTTATATAGCAAAAAAATTTAAATCCCAGTGGTGAATAAATACCACCAAAATAATGTTTTATCTGTCTCAAAAAAATGCTAAAAAATTACAGTACAGTGTACAGTGTTGCATGACCGCGCAATTGTCATTCAAAGTGTGATAGCGCCGAAAGCTGAAAATTGGCCTGGGCAGGAAGGGGGTGAAAGTGTCCGGACATGAAGTGGTTAATACCGCTTTAGAGATTGCAGAAAATGAATGTACCCTGGCTAGACCAGTGCAGCTAATCTGTTCAGCTTTAGTTCATGGTCGCTGCTTGTTTCTCACTCAACTCATCTCAGGCTATTTCCAGCTTAAATGGGTAAGAGCCCCTAAAATAAACTAAAGTGATCTTCAGCCCTCCCTTTATCCAGCACACTGTCTATCAGTACCTTCCCGAGAGCCGGCACCCAGCAGCTTCCATTAATCATTCCCAGCAGGTGCTGCCAATCATTCTCCCCAGACCAGTGTCAATCACTCTCATCGGGCACTGCCAGTCCTGCAGAACTTTCCGCATAAATAAGCTGCCACTGAAACTTACCAGACTTATCTCAAAGGAGCTATCACAAAGAACAATGCCTATCTCTGAAGCCTCAGATGGAAGCTGCTCTGTTATCAATTTCACTCACAAGCTACATATTGGTTGCAGGGCAGCAGCTTCATTTGTTAAAGAGACCCTGTTGCTGACTTATAAAACTAAGTAAAAGCACATAAATCAAGAATTTTCAACACAATGATATAAATCCTCATTGTGTACATTCTCACGAATGTTCCAATCAGGAACCTCTATTCTCCTCTATGGAATGGCAGGTGTAAACGGACATGTGTCGGTTTACACCCGCCGACATCTGATCCGCCAAAAAGGGACGGATAGGGATCCAATTCCCCTTCCGTCCGTCGGATCTGATGAAAAACGGACAGACGGTCTGTTTTCATCCGACCGCCCATTGAGGAGCGAGCAGCTCTGTGTATGCTCTGCAGCAGCGGAGAGGACACAGAGCTGTCATCCGCTTGCTCAGCGGGGATCAGCAGAGAGATTGCTCCTGACGAAGCTGAGTGAGATACGCCCATCGGCGAAACGCGTTGACGTCATACGTCAGATACGTCACTTCCGGTCATGCGCATTGGCGTTATGCACGCCGACCTACAAGGAGGCAGCCATTTTCACATGCCATGAGTCATGCAAGGCTGTAAAGGAGCCATGGAGAGAACAGAACCCGCGAGATGTCGGCTGATGTAAGCGGTTGTTCCCTGGATCAATACAGCAGTACATGTGAAGGACATTTCCATTATTTACTACCCATGGTGAGTGGACTGTTACAAGAGTAACGAAGAAGGTTTCTTGTTACCTATTATATACATCAGAGTGGGAGTACCCAGATTGACTGTCCTTATATCATTTGTCTTATTTCAGGATGGGGACATTATGATGCATTACCTAGATGCAAGGCATACAGCATATATTACAACAAACAGAAGTCCCATTGGGCCTCACTCCATCACGTATGTTAAAGTGGGTTATAGTCCACACGTTGTGGTGAAGAAACCATATAAAGCAGGGCTCTGCTATTTACATCTATTATTCCATCAAGGACATCAACAGGGACTCCTCCATTTATAAGAATTTTTGCAACTAATTGCATCTACCAAGGGTAGATGGGCCCCAGTCACATGTGCCTCAATAGGGTTGTACTGCATGAATTTATATTCATATTATTGGGGTATTTCCCCCCCTTTTGCGTAATTGTTTCCCACATTGCCTTGAATAGGCTAAGGCAGGGGCGGGCAAACTTTTTGACTTGAGGGCCGCAATGGGTTCATATATTGGACCCGGGGGCCGGACCAAGAGTAGATGAATGAATATTCCCCCATAGTAAGCATAGTAATTAATCCCCCATATAGTAATTCATCCCCCATAGTAATTCATCCCCCCTATAGTAATTCATTCCCCATAATAATTCATCCCTCATATAGTATTTCATCCCCCATAGTAATTCATCCCCCATATAGTAATTCATCCCCCATATAGTAATTCATTCCCCATATTAATTCATCCCTCATATAGTATTTCATCCCCCATAGTAATTCATCCCCCATATAGTAATTCATCCCCCATATAATAATTCATCCCCCATATAATAATTCATCCCCCATATAGTATTTCATCCCCCATAGTACTATTCCCCCCCAAGTAGTAAGCCAAGTCCCCCCTGTGTCAATTTACTTACCTTTGCTCCGCGCGTTCTTCTCGCCATGTTCCCGCGCCGTTCCGGTCTTCAGGGCGGACTGTGAGGGGAGCCTAGCTCCCCTCACGTTCATCACGCTGCCCCGCCTACACACATCCTGACAGCCAATGTTTGCCTGCCCTGGCTTTTTTTTATTTTTATCACGCTCTGCGGGCCGGATTAAAAGGTCCGCCGGGCCGTAGTTTGCCCATTGCATTGTCTCTCTCCACATGGCAACTGTATTAGCTATTATGCATAGCATGTGATAATTACATATTATATATACAGTCAGGTCCATAAATATTGGGACATCGACACAATTCTAACATTTTTGGCTCTATACACCACCACAATGGATTTGAAATTAAACTAACAAGATGTGCTTTAACTGCAGATTGTCAGCTTTAACTTGAGGGTATTTACATCCAAATCAGGTGAACGGTGTAGGAATTAAAACAGTTTGCATATGTGCCTCCCACTTGTTAAGGGACCAAAAGTAATGGGACAATTGGCTTCTCAGCTGTTCCATGGCCAGGTGTGTGTTATTTCCTCATTATCCCAATTACAATGAGCAGATAAAAGGTCCAGAGTTCATTTCAAGTGTGCTTTTTGCATTTGGAATCTGTTGCTGTCAACTCTCAAGATTAGATCCAAAGAGCTGTCACTATCAGTGAAGCAAGCCATCATTAGGCTGAAAAAACAACAGTTTGCATATGCGCCTCCCACTTGTTAAGGGACCAAAAGTAATGGGACAGAATAATAATCATAAATCAAACTTTCACTTTTTAATACTTGGTTGCAAATCCTTTGCAGTCAATTACAGCCTGAAGTCTGGAACGCATAGACATCACCAGACACTGGGTTTCATCCCTGGTGATGCTCTGCCAGGCCTCTACTGCAACTGTCTTCAGTTCCTGCTTGTTCTTGGGGCATTTTCCCTTCAGTTTTGTCTTCAGCAAGTGAAATGCATGCTCAATCAGATTCAGGTCAGGTGATGGACTTGGCCATTGCATAACATTCCACTTCTTTCCCTTAAAAAACTCTTTGGTTGCTTTTGCAGTATGCTTTGGGTCATTGTCCATCTGCACTGTGAAGCGGCGTCCAATGAGTTCTGAAGCATTTGGCTGAATATGAGCAGATAATATTGCCCTAAACACTTCAGAATTCATCCTACTGCTTTTGTCAGCAGTCACATCATCAATAAATACAAGAGAACCAGTTCCATTGGCAGCCATACATGCCCACGCCATGACACTACCACCACCATGCTTCACTGATGAGGTGGTATGCTTAGGATCATGAGCAGTTCCTTTCCTTCTCCATACTCTTCTCTTCCCATCACTCTGGTACAAGTTGATCTTGGTCTCATCTGTCCATAGGATGTTGTTCCAGAACTGTGAAGGCTTTTTTAGATGTCGTTTGGCAAACTCTAATCTGGCCTTCCTGTTTTTCAGGCTCACCAATGGTTTACATCTTGTGGTGAACCCTCTGTATTCACTCTGGTGAAGTCTTCTCTTGATTGTTGACTTTGACACACATACACCTACCTCCTGGAGAGTGTTCTTGATCTGGCCAACTGTTGTGAAGGGTGTTTTCTTCACCAGGGAAAGAATTCTTCGGTCATCCACCACAGTTGTTTTCCGTGGTCTTCCGGGTCTTTTGGTGTTGCTGAGCTCACCGGTGCATTCCTTCTTTTTAAGAATGTTCCAAACAGTTGTTTTTGCCACTCCTAATGTTTTTGCTATCTCTCTGATGGGTTTGTTTTGTTTTTTCAGCCTAATGATGGCTTGCTTCACTGATAGTGACAGCTCTTTGGATCTCATCTTGAGAGTTGACAGCAACAGATTCCAAATGCAAATAGCACACTTGAAATGAACTCTTGACCTTTTATCTGCTCGTTGTAATTGGGATAATGAGGGAATAACACACACTTGGCCATGGAACAGCTGAGAAGCCAATTGTCCCATTACTTTTGGTCCCTAAACAAGTGGGAGGCACATATGCAAACTGTTGTAATTCCTATACCAGTCACCTGATTTGGCTGTAAATACCCTCAAATTAAAGCTGACAGTCTGCAGTTAAAGCACATCTTGTTTGTTTAATTTCAAATCCATTGTGGTGGTGTATAGGGCCAAAAATGTTAGAATTGTGTCGATGTCCCAATATTTATGGACCTGACTGTACCTATGATACAATTTTTTGAAATACCTCCTACAGGGAGTGTAACCTATGTGCAGTGCTGCAAATGCTTTAGACAAGGTTTGTCATTGTCTCTGCAGCACATATATATCCAGACCGGTCTTGATGTGGTTTTAAATGGTTTTAGGTCTGTGTGTATTGTCTCATACTGAGGTGATGGTAAACCAGGGTGATTGCCCGATTGTCTATCATTAATGTTTAATAAAGCATAATTTTGGAAATTTTTCCGAGTATCGCATTCTGTCCATAATGTAGCCACTTTCTTGTGAATCTCTTTTCACAATTTCTTTGTTGATCAGCAGAGAGATCCCCCGCTGAGCAAGTGGATCCGCTAAACGGGTCCGTTCCGTCTGAAAGAGCCCTTAGATCAGTCATATCGATCCGACTTTGATATCATGCGACTTCCAATGTCACTCTGACTTGAGGTGCGACTTGCAAGACATCCCTGGCTTGCAAGACACAGATGCCTATGCAAGTTGCACCTGAAGTAGTGCATGCACTACTTTAGGACTTGGTGCGGCTCCGACCAAGTCAGAATTGCACTGATATGACTGGGGACAATTAAAACTCGCATTGCAAGTCAAATCCAGTATGACTGGGCACTTAGGCTGCTTTCACACTGATCTAATTTTTCTTCCACTTTTGTGCAAAATAGCAGAAGAAAAGCGTGTAACCATGTATTCCTATGGAACTCTTCACATTGGTCCAATGTGGGTCCGGTGCAATTACTTTCAATCCTGCTTGCTGCATTTTTGGTGCAGGTTAAGTGCAGTTAAAACACACACACACCAAAAACGCACCTCCCCACTGAAATCAATGGAAAACACAGCACAATGCACCAAACACGCACCTGTGTTGTGGTTTTTGAGTTACATGTCCTGAAAAAAATGCACGGCAAACGCAGTAAAAATGCATATGCGTTTTTGCAATGGATCAGTTCAGTTATTCCCTTTGCATAAATTATTTTTATTCACTTGCAATGTGTTTTTGAACTTGTTGGAAAAAAAAAAAGACTGGTCATATCCTTGGCACTATGCCCTCCCTCTTTGCACGATATATAGCCCTCTCCCCTTCTGGGAGTATGTATTTACTATCTGTGCTGGCCGAGCTCCACCTAATTTAACCTTTTATGTAGCTGCCAGAAGAGAAGTAAAGGGGGAATGCTATAGAGTACATGTGTCAAACACAAGGCCCATGGGCTGAATCCGGCCCACCAGGCTCTTGAACTTCTCCTGCAGCTGTAGCACCTTCCTTGTCTCCGCCCCCACCATGTCTCAGCAGTCGGCAGCAGAGAGGACAGAACTTCTCCTACAGATCCTGTGCCTCTCTGTGCAGCCACAGCAACCCCTGCTCTCCACCTCCCCTGGTCTCAGCATTCAGTAGACTCCAGCCCCCCTCTGGTCCTCCTCCAGACCCTGAACTTTCTGTTTCCCAGCTCCACCCCCAGCTTTTGCCCAGCAGCAGCACAAGGTAAGGGGGGGTGCACTGTGATGCAATGGTGGGGTGTTCTGAATATCCAGTCATACAGATACAACCGGCCCTTTGAGGGCAACCATAATGCTGACGCGGCCAACATCTGCATTAGGAGTTTGACACCCCCTGCTATAGAGTTTCATTGGAGTGACAGCTCGGACTCTGTCATTACATTCAAGATGGCAGCACACAGCAGTAGCATCAGGCTTCTGGATATCTACACAAAGACGACTTATGTATAGGTATAGAGGGTATAGAAAAGAATCACCCCCCCCACCCCCCTTTATAATCACATTTTGTTGCCTGAAATGAAGACAAACACAGTTTTAGTTTTATACAGCTGAATATTTTAAGGGGGGGGGTTCTTTTCTATGCCCACTGTATAGTCATATGGGAAGACTTACTGAAATGAATGATCCGGTGACATGACAGGGTCTCTTCCAGATGCAGAATAAATTCATTATTATTATCATTATTATACAGGATTTATATAGCGCCAACAGTTTGCTCAGCACTTTACAATATTATTAGATCAGAACTTGAAGGTGGCTCACTGAATGTGGTTTTAAGAACAAGGAAATAAGGCAGGACATCATACTCTCAATTAGCATGGACTATTTTTAATCCTTATGCTACTACCATTAATAAACAGTAAAGTAAATATTTCATTGTTTTGAACTTTTTTGTACTTTTATTTTGTTACGTTCTGGTTTCCGGACCCAGATAAATGTTGTCATACATCCCAGGAGTCCGCAGGAGAGGAGGAAGGGTTTTTATCAACTAAGCACACCTTTCTGCCTGCATGCCTGAGCTAAGGGCAGATGGATTCCAGAAGTAAATGCTACATGAATTATCTGAACTTACTCTGCGGGGGGTATTCAAAGTTATTTCTCAGCAAAATGAATGGAGACGTGGATGGATGGGGGAGTTTGCTTTTAATATTAAAAATGAATGAAATGGCATTTTTGGTTTGTGGTGCTCAGATGCAGTGTAGTTCCGCTTAATGTGAACGGTTCCAAATGTGGATCAGCCAGCAGAGTTACTTCCCAAGTTCACTGCATTAAGCATCACGGTCAGTCTATTAAAAGGCGGGGCTGGTGGGCTGAGTTGCCCGCTATTTTCTTATATTTATTCCTGCTATACGACCAATCCACCTCAAGTCTGCACCTATGCATTTTCAGCTGCTTTTTACATTTTGCAGAAACGCACAGAAGTCCATTTTACATAATTTCCTATGGGACAGGTTCAAATCTCCGCGTTTTCACCCGATGCAGTTTTTGTAAAGGGTCAGAGACTTTTTTAAACACAATAGACTTTCAATGGAGACGCTGCAGAAAAGCATTTAGTGTGTTTTTGATGCGTTTTAATCTGCCTAGCAACAAGTAAAAAAAAAACAAAAAACCGCATAATAAACACAGCAAAAACACAAAATGCATTGCAGAAATGGATCAAACACAAACTGCATAGGTGTGAGCCTAGACCGGGTGTCGGCAACCCGCGGCTCTTTTTCACCTTGGCTGCGGCTCTGGAGCACACTGCCCACCAGGTGACAGGCAATAGGGCAGCAATGGGCAAACTACGGCCCGGCGAACCTTTTAATCCGGCCTGCGGAGCTAGGCTCCCGCTAGGCTCCTCTCACAGTCTGCCCTGAAGACCGGTGTAGCATGAAAATCTGTCTCCTCTGAGGATCTGTCCCCCTCGACGTATCTGCGCATGTGCCGGAGATCGCCGATCGGCTGCTAATGCCTGAAACTGGCACATGCGCAGATACGTCGAGGGGGACAGATCCTCATAGGAGACTGATTTTAATGCTACACCGGAACGGCGCGGGAACACGGCGAGAGGAACGCGCGGAGCAAAGGTAAGTGAATTGACACAGGGGGGACTTGGGGACTTAATATGGGGGATGAATTAATATTGGGAATTAATTACTATAGGGGGGATGAATTACTATATGGGGGATGAATTACTATGGGGGATTAATTACTATATGGGGGATGAATTATTATATGGGGGATTAATTACTATGGGGAATGAATTACTATATGGGGATGAATTACTATGGGGGATGAATTACTATATGGGGTATGAATTACTATGGGGGATGAATTACTATATGGGGTATGAATTACTATGGGGGATGAATTACTAGATGGGGGATGTATTTTCAGTTTTAAAAATGTGGCTCTCAAAATAAATTTCAATCGTGGTTTTGGCGAGATTTGGCTCAGTTGAAAAAAAAAGGTTGCCCACCACTGACCTAAGGCTATGATTGTGATTATGACGATACACTGTGGCCCTGATTAACCCTTTGCTTACTGGGCCCTTAAACCCCCTTCATGACCAGAGCGCTTTTTGCAATATATGCAGTGTCGGATTTGTTTTAAATGTTGCAATGGTTTTGCGGCTCCCAGTCTTTTTTTCCCTCTCGGAAACGGGTCCAAGTGGCTCTTTATGTCTTAAAGGTTGCAGACCCCTGGCCTAGACTAATGGCCATGTGATTGCAGTATGCGGATGGGCCCTGTAGAAGAACCAGGAGACCACAGCTGTATGTGCTCCTAATTCAAGGACAGTGCAGAGGTTGATAGCTCCTGATTTTAACGATTAAGCACCATTCAGTGCAGATCCAAATCATGTGACCACTGCAACTATAACATTGTATATTGTGCACGCTGTCAGTGTATTTCTTTCTTTATGCACTCACTATGAACAGAGACTGAAATGCTTTTTATTTTTTTTGGTACAGAGAGTGTAGTGTTAAAATCAAATACATTAACAAAAGTTAAAAACAAAAATAATTTTTTGTCCATGTGTTAGCCCATAATAATAGATTAGAGTATTGATTAATATATTGTACCAAATAAAAGCCTTATATGACCTTAACAAAACAATGCAACAAAGATTCAGGCTATACAAGTTAGCCAGAGTTACGGCCAAGTTAAAGCACTTCACTTTAAAGTGAAAGTTTTGCTGATCCTCATCTTCCCCTCTTGTAACATTATTGGCAGTTCTTATTTCTTCTTTTCTGACAGGTACTGGCACCCACTTCCGCATTTCTTACCTAGGCGGGAATTACAGAAGTTCGGTCTGTCCCATCTTCCTGCCCTTAACCTCCTGGAGCATATCACATGTCCCAGAAGGCCGTGGGACGGGTCTAAATGTGTAGTGGATCCCACACATGTGCAGTAGGGAGCCAGCACAGGAAGTCACAGCTAGCTTCCTACAGCCAAGATGGAGGCATCGGGGGATCCAAGGACTGGCAAAGATCTGGCCAGGGTGAAGACAGTGCTGGACTCCTGGACTGGTGAATGTCTATTCTTTAAAAGTCAGCAGCTAGAGTGTGTATATATATATATATATATATTTAATTTATTTTTTTTTTAGAGTGTGGTTCCTCTTTAATCGACACACATCCATAGATCAATGGCTTCTGGTCATTAAAGGGTTAAGCTGCTCGCTTACATTGTCCATAATACAACATTGATTTAATAACCTACAGGGAGATCGGGTGGCAGATGAACAGATCAGGCCAACAGTGTCCCTGTGAAACTATTAAATGTTCAAAACCCCTGCCCTCTAAGTACTAACCAAAACCGTATTATCTATTTAAAATTATATATGTATGTAAAAATTAACACTAATCCAGACTAACAGTTTCCAGTAAAATACATCCATAGAGGTTTGATTCATCATATATTTTTACGCAAGTCAAGCAAAGCTGTTTTTATGAACTTAATTTAACTGAAATTAATTTATGACCTAAAGTGTTCAAGGTTTGGACTGATCGGCAGCGCTCATATACTAAGTGTACTGTGCTAGCCACTGTTGAAAGCCGAACATTAAAATGATTCAATTTATTGCCTTACTCAATAGAGTGAAAATACAAGTTTTAGAAGCATAGATTTTCCATTGGGTATCAAGCCTGACCAAGATATTTAGTGAGAATTGAAAGCTTGCATTTTGAGCACCAAGTTGACCAATGAAGGGTAAGACTTGCACTTCAAACCTTCTCTAATATAAAGCATTAGCATTGGTAATACTGTGAAGATCTACAATGGTTTACACTTCAAGAGTTTTATGCCGGGTCTAACTTATAGAAACTATAGCACAGGTGGTAAGAAGGGAAAGTATGAGAGAGGGGAACAAGAGAACAAAACAGAGAAGAGGAGATGGGAGAGAACAGATCAGAGAAGAGAAGAGAGGCCACAATACAATGGGAAAAGGGGAGATGAGAGGGAAAAGGAAAGAGAGGTGAGAGGAGGAGATATGGGGAGGAGAAAAATGGAGAGAAGGGGGGAAGAAACAAGGAGAGAGGTGAACGGAGAGAGGAAATGAGGGGAAAAAGGAGAAAGGGGTGAAATGAGAAGGGAGAGACAAAGTGGAAGAGAAGAGATGGGCAAATGGATAGCAGAGAAGAGAAACAAGGAGGAAAGGAGAAATGAGAGGGTATACAAAAAAGAAATGAGTAGGAGGTGGAGTGGAAAGAGAATAGAAGAGAGGGGAGAAAGGAGAAAAGAGAGGGGAGAAAGGAGAAAAGAGAGGGGAGAAAGGAGAAAAGAGAGGGGAGAAAGGAGAAAAGAGAGGGGAGAAAGGAAAAGAAAGAAGAAAAAAAAGGGGGGGGGGAGAAAGAGAGGGAGGAGAAACAAGGAGAGAAAGGGGGGAGGAGAAACAAGGAGAGAGGGGGAAGAGAAACAAGGAGAGAGGGGGAGAAGAAGCAAGGAGAGAGGGGGAGAAGAAACAAGGAGAGAGGGGGAGAAGAAACAAGGAGAGAGGGGGAGGACAAAAAAGGAGAGAAGGGGAGGACAAACAAGGAGAGAGGGGGAAGAGAAGCAAGGAGAGAAAGGGAGGAAAAGCAAGGAGAGAAAGGGAGGAGAAAGGAAAGATGAGGAAAAAATGCAGAGAGGGGAAGGAGAAATAAGGAGAGAAACAGAGTATAAACAAGGAGAGAAGAAAAAGGAGAGATGGGGGAAAAACAGAGAGAGGAGGAGAGATGAGAGGAGACATGAGGAGAGAGGGGGGGGGGAGAAATGAGGAGAGAGGGGGGAGGAAAAATGAGGAGAGAGGGGGGAGGAAAAATGAGGAGACAGGGGGGAGGAGAAATGAGGAGAGAGGGGGAGGATAAACGAGGAGAGAGGGGGAGGATAAACGAGGAGAGAGGGGGAGGTGAAACGAGGAGAGAGGGGGAGGTGAAACGAGGAGAGAGGGGGAGATGAAACGAGGAGAGAGGGGGAGGTGAAACGAGGAGAGAGGGGGAGATGAAACGAGGAGAGAGGGGGAGGTGAAACGAGGAGAGAGGGGGAGGTGAAACGAGGAGAGAGGGGGAGGTGAAACGAGGAGAGAGGGGGAGGATAAACGAGGAGAGAAGGGGGAGGTAAAACGAGGACAGAGGAGAAAGAAGAGAAGTGATGAGGGTAAAGAGAAGAAAAGAGAGGAAAAAAGAGGGGAGAGGAGAAATGAGGTGGAGGAGGAGAAACAAGGGGGAAGAGCTTATAGGAGAAACAAGGGGGAAAGGGGGAAGAGGAGAGAGGAGAAACAAGGGGGAAGAAGAGAAGAGAGGGGGAGTAGGAGCAGAAAGAAAAAAGAGAAGAGAGGGTAGAAAGAAAAAAAGAGAGAGGAGAAAGAAGAATTGAGTATTGAGAAAGAAGAAGAGATGATAGAGGAGGACAGGGGAGAAGGGTGAGGAGAGAAGAGGAGAAAAAGTAGAGAGGAGAAAGGAGTGGAGAGATTAAGACAGATGAGAGGAGAATGGAAGGAGAGGGGATGGAAATACAGAATGGGAAAGAAGGCAGTGAGAGAGTTGGAAGGAGGGAAAGAGTTTGGGAGAATGGATTAGAGGAAAGTAAAACAATCAGGCAAATACTTCTGAAACGAAGCCTTTTTGCAATGTGAAGACTGGTAGTTTTCTATGAGAGGAAAAAAACGTATTTTAAACCTTAAAAGTGCAAAAAATGGAGCAGTAATAAAACCAGCACACAGGTTTATCACGGCAACTGTCAGAGCACATAGCACTTACCGAGTGGGGGGTCCTGCAGCTGTACCCACAGACACCTTCCCTTTGACTGACGATGTACATTCCCTGCTGACAAGCCTCACGCTCCCCCCGCTGTTCTGAACTTTCCTTAATGAAGCAGCTGCAACATCTTCTTTGGTCAGGTACCTGGGAGGAAAACACGATCAAACAAACTACATATATGTGTCTGACACTCCATTAGACTGACTAATGTTTTGTGTGCTGCGTGCTATTTACACTTTATCATGGGCACATTATTGGGTCTGTTTTTGTCCTCTGCTATGTATTTAAATATTGATTTTTTTCTCCATTCAGAAATGCTTCTCCATTTTAAAGTTAGTTTGTAAAAGGCGATCTTAAATTTTTAACTTGGAAGAAAGTGGGAAAGTAGGTAATGTGTTTCCTAATTGGAAACCAAACACTTTCAGGTCTGGATGTTAGAGGCTTGCTGTACAGATTTGCAATACGTCATGTAGAATGTTACACGGCAGGGAGACAACAAAAGTTGCCTCATGCTGGGTTCATACACTGCAAAAATGAAGACAGGTCTCTTTGCGTTCTGTGTAGGCGCACACAAAAAAATGGGTTTGTAATGTGGTTCCTAACAGTGTAAGCCCAAACACAAATAAATATCGGGATAGGTGTCAGAGTCTACTTCGAAGCCAGCGAGTGCAACTTTTAGCAAACATTCACTAGTGGTGAATAATTCTCCATTAGGGATGAGCCTAGGGGAATTTGGATGTCAGAACCCACCTGAACTATCCTACTAGGAAGCTGTCAAAGCCAACAGTAAATCATAGGCAGGGACCGTATTCCCCTCCCCACAGCTGTGGGGCGATGAATGCCTCCACTGTCTATGATAGGCTGTCAGCTTTGACAGCTTCCTAGTGGGGAAAGCTCAGGTGGGTTTGGACTGCTGTCCCTAATCACCATCTTAAAAACACATGCAACTGGAAGATTCACCTGCAGTGAATGTCATATTCAGCACTTTTTAAATATGCCCCTTAAAATGTGACAAGACAAAGTACTCAAATTAAAAACGGCTTTGTAAAGTCATTGGGCTTGGTTTACGTAAGACAAATAGGCTCTTTGCAAGGGAATTTGCCCCAGAGCTAAGGGAATGAGGTGAAGCTCTGGCGATTTTCATCATCCAATCATGTGCAAGCAAAAATGCTTTTTTTTTTCCATGCATGATTGGGTATTCTTTGAAAAGTGAAACTTCACCACATTCACTAACCTCTGGGGAAAATTCCCTTGCAAAGTGCTACTTCCCCTGCAATATCTCTTCCCTATATGACATCCATGTGTACCTTTGGTGCATTGTGGGAACAGATTGTCCAGTCAGTATCAATGGGGAGGGGACCTCTCCATCCGCATTCCAGGCCTCCTATTGGTGGTGGGGTCCTGTGTGGGAGGTACAGGGGAGAGTCCTTGAGAGGCTCAGGAACTCCATTAGATCAATATGAGAATTTGGATAATGTTCCAGAGTAGTTTGTTGCTGTAGGAGTCTATCAACACCAACGTGGGGTCTACAGTCAGTTGCACATTCATGTAGACAAAGTGTTTCATAAACCTTCAGTTAGTCCTAGATCTCAATGAAAATCCTAATATTTGCATAAAAAAAAAGTGGATGTACAAAGATATTCTCCAGTCATACAAACACTTTCTGACTCTGGGGACAAGTCTGCTTCCTGATTTGTTCTCATTTACATCCAAGCATTCATTGTGCTGAGCTAGTTGCTTCAATGACTAAAACTCTTCAAGTATATCGAAGGACTGGTAAGCTGCTATAAATTACATTTTTGTTCCTGGTTTTTTTATACGCATTTAGTAATCGGTTTCCATAATTCCCCTGAGCACTGTACTCTAAATTTCTCAGACAGTTGAGCTCATGTGAAAAGTGACTGTAGTCCCATCCAGAAGCACACAGTTAACATTTTAAACAGATGACAAGGTTATATTGAGTGAACTTTCTGACTTTAGCGTACAGCCAGTGTTTCCTAGAGCTACTCTTTTTCCATGCAGGCATAAAGGAAAATATCCGTTCCATTATTAAAAAAAAAAACTGCACTGTTTTGCAGTTTATTGTAATTAAAGAATATGTAAACTCAACATTTCGCATTCCTGATATGTGCCTGCTGTGTCATGTACTGGTATGAGTATCCTGTTCTCTTTGTATTCCTCCCTTTGTGTGAAATCTCTGGTCTTCCTGCCAGTCCCTCTGCTTTCCTGTTAAAAACTGACCACACTAGGCATGGGAACACAGCACAGTCAGTTCTCTAGGTATGCTGGGAACTCATTTCAAACTGATAGCAAATACACAACCTCCTGCGCTTGAAAGTGGGCCCCAGAGATAGCAGTTGCCTATATTCCCATTCTGGCTTTGTTGGACACGCCTCTCCTTACTGCCGTCTTAAGGCTGGGGAAGTCTGGATACACTGAAACCATAAAACAAAACAGGGGGGTGCACCGGGCTAGTGGCTCTGAGAAAGAGGCAAATCCTTGAAACGTGTAGGTCTGTTGGATTTATATTGTTCCATTATGTGATGTGTTGTATCGTGGACTGGAAGTTTCTATTATATTATGGAAAGCTTTAATGCACCTGTCGGTTTGTGAGTATATCACTTACCACCAATTTATCAATAAAAGATGTTTTGAGGATAATGCACTAGGCCGGTGCGCTCTCTGTTCTTTTACGGTTTCATACTGGGAGCTCGGCCTACTCTCCTCCAGTGATCAGACTTGTCCTGACACGTCCCCCTCCCTTTCCTGCACAGCCATTCACTAGGAAGACCAGTGTCCTGCTGTTTCTCCTTTTCCAGCTCTGTGCTCTTTATGCAGCTGAGAACAAAGGGTATGTGTTCACTTAAAAAAAAATGCGAAAAAATATCTTTATGTTTTTTCATATGTATACTCAAATGTTTTGCCTTTTATTTCTATTTTAAATTGAAAAGGATTGTTACACAAGGTGAGGGTTCACATACAATGGCAAATGCCCCTGGGAAGATGAAAATCACTGAAAAAGGCATTGCTAATTCAGTGATCACCACAAGCTTCTGGGTCCCGTGCTGAGCAGCCACGCCTGCTGCTTTCTGAAGGCAGGTGGTCAGCCGCTTAGCACTGGTGCCATTCAGGGAACACTTTGCATTTTCCAAATTAATTCAAAGCCTTCTCTGATTGGAAGAGGTGGAGAATGTGAACGCCATCAACCCGCCTTTTGTGGTCCCGTTTACAACACTTCTTGTAGTGTCCCCGAGAACGAAAGTTACAGGAAATCTCCCCAATGTTACAAAGAAAGGAAGAGAGCAGGAAGAAAGGAGAGGAGAGCGGGGAGAAAGGAAAAGAGAGCGGGGAGAAAGGAAAAGAGAGCGGGGAGAAAGGAAAAGAGAACGGGGAGAAAGGAAAAGAGAACGGGGAGAAAGGAAAAGAGAACGGGGAGAAAGGAAAAGAGAACGGGGAGAAAGGAAAAGAGAGCGGGGAGAAAGGAAAAGAGAGCGGGGAGAAAGGAAAGAGAGCGGGGAGAAAGGAAAAGAGAGCAGGGAGAAAGGAAAAGAGAGCGGGGAGAAAGGAATAGAGAGCGGGGAGAAAGGAATAGAGAGCGGGGAGAAAGGAATAGAGAGCGGGGAGAAAGGAATAGAGAGCGGGGAGAAAGGAATAGAGAGCGGGGAGAAAGGAATAGAGAGCGGGGAGAAAGGAATAGAGAGCGGGGAGAAAGGAATAGAGAGCGGGGAGAAAGGAAAAGAGAGCGGGGAGAAAGGAAAAGAGAGCGGGGAGAAAGGAAAAGAGAGCGGGGAGAAAGGAAAAGAGAGCGGGGAGAAAGGAAAAGAGAGCGGGGAGAAAGGAGAAGAGAGCGGGGAGAAGAGAGCGGAGAGAAAAGAGCAGAGAGAAAGGAGAGGCGAGATAAAAGGGAAGAATGGAGGACAGGAGAGGAGGGAAGAATGGAGGACAGGAGAGGAGAGAAGAGGAGAAAGAAGTGGAGAGTCCCTGGAACAGGAAGGGAATTAGCCCAAATGGAAAGCAGACTGTATAAAGAAAAATTAAACTTTTAAGTTTTAAAGGCTAAGCTCACCTTTTATAAACAAAAATAAATGCACTATTTTGCAGGTTAAAAAAAAAAAGTGCATTTATTATTTATCTTCTTAGGAGGGTGCAATGTCAGGCTCCTGCAAACTTTCAGTATACTAACTACCCATATCTCTTGTACAAACTGAAGAGCAGGAAGACCAATGAACTATAAGAGCACTCACCAGCGCCCTTGTCAGGGTCCTGTCCACGGCAGGAGTTCTGGAAGATCTGGCATTTCTGCCAATACACTACATGGCCATAGAAGTACACATCAGCCTCAGTCTGGTGCCAGATGTCCTTTATAAGGAGGCTCATCACTTTCTCTGGTTGCTGGATGATCTCTAGCTCCCCGTACCCTGTTCCTGTGTTTCTGACTTGTGATTTCCTGTTACCGACTCGGCTTGCTCCTGGACCTTTCTACTCTGATTTACCCATGACCTGACCTCGGCTTGGCTTATGGATACTCTGTCTCTCTAGTTCCTCTGTGAATGACCTCGGCTTTCCCATCTGACTACGTCCGCTCTGATTCCCACCTGGTACCTGACCTTGGCTTGAACCGACTACCTAGTAAAGGTCCAAATCTCGGAAGGGCTTGCATACCACGCACAGGCGCCTCCTGTCTGGAGACCTATCTCCGTGGACCAGTTGTGCTTCTGAGTGGACCACCAACCAGCACTCCTACAGGCGACCTGTGCAACTTTGGGCCTGACTCCCGCTGTCCTACTCTCAGGGGAGTCCGGAACTTAGCCGCAAGGGAAGCCCTCTCTCCATTGGCCTCCATCACCAGGTACGTGATAGCCCTTGCAGTTCATTGATAACTACAAGCCGTCTGCTGCAATAAAAGATGGTACTTGTAGTCCATTCGTTCACAGAACTCTGTGAACGAATGATGTGACTGTGTGGGTGGAGCCCCGCACTATATTTCAATTGTGACTTCTGATACAACGAGGAATCGGGTTGGTGTGGAAGCAGATGCTTTAGTAACATGAAACTAAAAGGTAAACGTATCCTTTAACCCTTCCCTACTCGATTAAGAAAAATAAATCTGTGCTTATATGTAGACTTTAATGGCATGTTCATGAACAATGAGATGCATTATTTATGTCTTTTATACCTGCCTGGAGTTCAGCTTTATTCAAATGCCTAAAGCTGTTATTTACGAGTGCTCCTTTTTATTCAACAAGGAAATGTCCTTGTAAACTCACAATGAGCAGAGCAGTAAGTGCCCCTGTAGCTGAATTAGGAGTTTGGAAGATTAGCGCTGTTCTTATATACCTGGATAAATGGTCTCTCTTTTCCAATATACAAAATTCACTTTCTAGCATGACCTGTAATTTGTGCCACTGCAAGTGACTTAATCCTGTCCTCAAAAGAAGGCTAACATGTACCTCTGCAGTTTCTGCTGATCAGAGATCTAACGGAGCCTAGGCTCCTCTGTACCTCTTGGTGCTGGTGTGCGCCGACTGCTGTTTGGAGATCTCTCCTGCGGTCAGGACAGGGCTTGTGAAAATCAGACCACTCTTCCGGACTACGCGCTGCTTCATGGCTGTCAAATTGTTCCATTCTCTGACGAATCTCAAAATCTGGGACAGAAATGGGGAATTAGTACACACAGCTCTTGGAGGGACACAGATTTGTCTGGGAAATACCAGAATTAATGCAAAACATTACAAGAGCAGTTAACATTTAGGTGGTCTACAAAATGGTGGCCGGAAAACATGATGGCAACGATAATCAGTACAGAAACATGGACACTAGTACAGGGCAAGAGTTCCTATTTGGGCACTCTGCAGTTTTGCCCTTGCCTTGTAAGAATTGTGGTACACTGCCAAAATCCTTCTAGGCTTGATTTCTGGAAACTGGTGAATGATCTATTATCACAGAATATTACTGGATTTGGAATCAGTTTACAGTACAGCTGCAGATAAATACAAAGCTGACATAAAGACATGAGTATACTGTTTGTACTGTCGATCTTGTGACCCAGGCACCCCTTGCCAGACAGTACAGCCAGGTCAATGACCTCACTGTCCTTCCCACTGCAGTTATATAGAATAGCTTAATCACCTATTGATTGGACAATGAAGAAGCTTCACGCTCTGACCTCTCCTTCTATCAAGAGTAAAGACTAGGTGTGCAAGGGGGAAAGCACAAAAAGCAGAACGCAAGATGTCTAGATCTAAATTTTGGGGATCTTGTATCATAAAAAAATTAAACACGTTTTGGGGGTTCAAAGGGCCCCTCTATAAGGGTTTGCTACTGCTGAACTTAAAGTTTGTACTAGACTGGATACAAATTGGAGGAATCCTAAGGCGTGACTAGTATGATCACTACAGATACATGCCTGCTTAACATGGTTGTAAAGCTTCAGTATTTTTTTTTTTAATAAAATAACATGTTATACTTACCTGCTCTGTGCAAGGGTTTTGCACAGAGCAGCCCCGATCCTCCTGGCTCCTCCTCTTCATCCAGTCACCCCATAGGAAGCCACCTCTTATGGGGGCACTTGTACTGGCTCGCTCACGAGCCCTGCTGCCTGTGTCCATAGACAGAGAGTAGGGCACTGCCCCGTGCTCCCTCATCACAGAGTTTGACTGACAGCAGCAGGAACTGCTCTGTGAGGAGGGACAGAGCTTCTGCTCTCATGCACAGTGCTGGATCATGATTGTTCTCAGGTAAGTATAAGGGGTGGCTGGGGGGATTCCATACACAGAAGAGTTTTTTTTTGTACCTTAATGCATAGAATGCATTAAGGAAAAAAAAACCTTAAGGCTTTAGAACCATTTTAATCATTCTCTCTACGCTGCTTACGACCGGACTAAAAATACCCACTGCTTTAGAACATCCATCCACTTTCTTCAGCTCTCCTCCTATACAATAAGCTTGAGTGTGTTTGATAACACTTTGCTATGCCTTCCTGCCCAAGTCTTAGCCTTGCTGTTCAAGGGACCACATGTAGCTAATATAAAAACAGCTTCAGGTACTGATACCAACTGTAATAAACACACAAGTAAGGATTTTCCTAAAGGATATATAATACCCTTAAATTTTTATTGTATGTACCAACCTGGAATTCATCTTTAAGAACTGATGAAAGCATCAGTGAACTGGTGACAGTATGAGCCGCCATAATTATTAGATGCCAACTAACAAGACAATTGTCATTCCAAGACCAAATCATTTGCAAATTTGGCAATACACAGCAACATTTGCTATTCATAGCCGGTAAAAATTGCATTAAAAAAATTATATTTTGCCAAGCTACTAGAATCTGCAAATCGTTTGTGGCCAATTTAGACTGCATCAAGGTTTTGCAAATGTTTGTATAACACGGAAGAATGCAACCATAATTATTCCTTAATACCGGATAATACAAGATTTAGAGAACAACACAGCACAATTTGAAAAGAAGTTAACGTTTTATGACAATCGTTTCCTTTTGTAAAAAATTCAAGCCTTGAGCAGAAACTAAAGTGTTCCAGACTTTAACTCTTCTACAGAAGCCTCAGCAAAGCCTTTACTCACACACTTTGAAAGCACTTGCTCGGTTCAAGAGTTAAATCACCAGGTTGCCGAGACGTGTCAAAGTTTTAGCACTAAGTGCAATTTTCTTCATTACTTAGAAGGAGGGGAAGGTAGAGAGCTGGATGTTATTTCTGAACGGTGTTGTTCACATTGGGTGTGAAAGTGTTAAAACACAAGGCTATGAATATTGATGAATTATCACAGTTGGTAATTCTGCAAATGAGAAGAAAAAAAAAAAATCCCCTTCCTTGGCCTTCGCATCCACAGAAATGTAGGTGTTAGAATTTGCTAGAGGAGCAGAACCCGAGTTTATTTTCAGCAGAAGCAGACGTTCGCACCACTTGTCTGAATCTGCTGTATGTGTGTGTGTTTGTGTGTGTGTGTGTATATATATATATATATATATATATATATATATATATATATATATATATAAATTAATAACAGCTTTCTATATATAGGTCCATTAAAGACATAGACCATTTATTTTATTTTTCCAGTATTAGATGCAATTAGAGCCTAAGACAAAAAAAATCTTTGCTTTCATCTCGGTTTATTGTATTTTGTTCTCGAGATACGATATAAGTGGCACATAATTGTCTGTGATACTAGAGTATGATCAAAACCAGCTATTGTTCAGGGAGCAGGCTTCCGCTTCAAAAGAATAATATTTATCCAAATTATGTAACTAGATAAAATTTAATGTATACATAGTAGCAAAGACGCTCACTGTACAATATCCGGATGCCCGTTTTAATAAAAATCAGTAGTTACCAGTATAAATATTAGAGATAAAATACATGATGGCATACAATGTCTGCTTAGTTCTGGACCACTGGAACATAATCTCATTCTAGAGGTGCTATAAATAAATTAATAAATTACAGCACAATGATTTCATTTATTGAGCAGATTGAATATGACCTTTTACTCAGGTACAAATAAAGAGTTGATAATAAAAAAAAAAACAAAAAACGTTTGCCAAGAATCTTTGTATATCATCTCAGCCCCTCTGTATAGCAGTCATTTATATTTCTAACGTGTTATGTGGTTCAATAAACATACAAAAATAAAAAAAAACTAATGCTGAAAATGTGTAAATTTTTGATATATATATATTTTATTAGAAGTAGAAATGTATATTATATATCACAAGGTAATAAATAAAAAGCTGACGGCATACATTAAAAATGATCCTTATACAATTTTGCTATCATATAGCAGGGCGATGATATAATAAAGTTTACGAACTCTATCCATTACCCAACATGTCCAGATCTGCTTGTACAGGATAATGGAGTACTTGTTATGCCCAACTGGAAAGTTTCAAATCTGGCATGCTATCTGCCTGCAATGACCAACATTTGGCAGGATGAAGTCTACATTAAAATTCTGATTGAGGCATTCAGCAAAAACTGTAAATACCTAAAGAATGGTGAACAAGAGGCCTTTTATTAAGAGTAACATCCCTCGCTCCGTTGCCTATCTTGTTCCCTTAAAGCACAAATGATTGCAAAGTCTCTCAGATGTTTTGGATAAAGCATTTGCCACTTCAAGATTCCATAGCACCTAGTCTCATTACAAATTTGACTAAACATTTGGTCACATGATCTCTGCTGTATGGGAACTAACCAATCGATCCCAGTGTAATGGTTTCTCCATCCAAGTTGCATATTTTGGAGCTACTACTTCTGCAACACCTTAGGTCCCATGTGCCAAACACAAGGCTCACAGGCCAAATCTGGCCCACCAGGACATTTCACGTGGCCCTTGCACCTCACCTGCAGCACCCCCTAATCTCTGCCCCCTCCTTGTCTCATCAGTCAGCAGCAGAGAGGACAACAAAACTCCTCTGCCAGATCTTGCACTTCTCTGTGAAGCTGCGGAGAGGCTCATCTCTGTCCCTCACATCTCAGCAGTCGGCAGCAGAGAGGACAGAACTCCTCCTACAGATCCTGTGTCTCTCTGTGCAACCGCAGCACTCCCTCGTCTCTGCCTCCCTGGTCTCAGCATTCAGAAGACTCTGGCAGCTGACTCCAGCACTCCTTTGGTCTTCCTCCAGAACCTGTAACAGGTCCTGTGAGGGCAACCATAATGCTGATGCGGCCCATAGAGAAACTGATTTTGATGCCCCTGCCTTAGATATTTCAGGGAGCAGAGGGAGCATGGAAGGTGCAAGAGATCTTACTTTTGAAGAGATCAAAGTTTAGTTAGTTTATACAACAAGCTCTCTCTCTTATTTACGTTTTATACTGGCAAAAAACGAATGTATTAAACCATGCCTTTTCAGATGGAACCATTAATGCCAGCTGGCCACTAAACAGTTTTAATATCTAATGTAACCCCTCCTAACAAATTGTAATCAAACCTTAGGGACAATGTAGTCAGATTTCCATGATCCGATCAGCACGTTTTTGGGTTGTGGGTGGAAACCTATGGCCTTAGAGAAAACCCACTTAAAGACAAAACTTGTAAACTCTGACCAGAAATTCCCTCTAGTAAGATTCAAACCATTGACCCCAATTGCTGCAATACTAACCATATATCACTGGCTGACCAAAACAGATGTTCAACTAAATAAAAAAAAAGGAAAGACAGTCTGGCTTGAATGATTTGAAAAGGCAGTATTTTCAAGTGCCAATGCTAGCTCAAAATGTGCACTCACAGACATCTTGCTTTAAAGCAAATCTTTTACATGCTTGTGCAATTCAAACTGAGCAAGTGATGAAAAAACAAAACAAAAAAAAAAACAAACAGAGATTAAATTCAATGAACGACACATGTCAAAACAATTGGCAGATCCAAATATGTAGACAGCTGAAGTTAAATGCAAAATCCAACTGTTCCTTTAAAAAGGGGAGCTGATTCCATCTCAGTGGAGGCTTCCCTTTAACATTAAAAAGAGACCCTCAAAAGAAGAGATGTCAAGTATTTGAAATAATTTATTGCAGTTTTTCCTCTTCTGTGAATTATTCTTTATTCACTTGCACTGTTTTTGAATTTGCAAGAAAATCTGAAAATCATGAAAAAAAATTAGGACAAATGTTTGGACACAATATTTGTAAATCTAGTAGCCCCGTAACCCCCCCCCCACACACACACACACACAAGTCTATCCTCCAGGCTTTGACACCCAGATACAGCTCGTCTAACCTAACTTGGGCAACACTCATGCCCTTTCCCCTTCCCTACTCTAGCCCTTGACTACTCTTCCATTCTTTCCTTTCCACACACCCCTAAGTACTCCCTGTGCTGGCCCAGCTCCTTTATTCCTCACCCTCCCTACATAACCTTTTATGAAATTAATTGTTTGGCCACATGATGACACACAGCATTTCCAGTGTTAACATACACTACGGAATTTATAGTGGCTCTATAAAATTTCCATTGAATGACAAATAGTGGGTGCAAAAGATTCACGTAACCAGCAAGGAAAAAATGTCACCAGCACACCCAGGATCACCAATATGGGTACAAAGTTTTAAATAAACTCCTGATGAAGGGGTCCAGCGAGACTCCGAAACGTTGACTTGCTGTAACTATGTGATCGTTTATTAAAACCTTTGGATCCATATTGGTGATCCTCGGTGTGCTGGTGACATTTTTTCCTTGCTGATCTTGTTTGGTTCCAGCTGACGGTCACTGCAGCACCCACTCATACACACAGCCATTTTTAACACAGGAACATGTGCGTTTGGATTGTACACTTAGATTCACGTAACGGTCACAAATGGGTACAGACTGTTGTTGTTAGGATACTGTTGGCTATGCAGCAGAAATGGATCCGAACAGCTGACATATCCCCACATGTAATCAAGTGCTATCTGGGGATTCCCCGGGCTGACATCTGCATGTAAACCAAAAGGGCAGGGATGCTGGTGCTTAGAAACCAGCCTGCAACCAATTGAGTTGTCCTGTCTAACAGTTCACGTTAAAAACAGGGGTTTAGTTTCACACATTTGCAAATACATGGGTAAGCTGCAGAGCCTCTTCATGGCACCCCAGTATTCTGCAGTTCCTAACTCTATGCATTTTGAGAGTCTCTATAGCAGAAGCACATGCATAATAATGGATAGATTGAGGGCAGGTTAGCCTAGAGGGAACCCATCCATCCTTAAAGGCGCAGTGGTACACTGGACACCCAGCATATAGCACAATGGCAGCAAAGGTGTCCAGTGCATCCCCTCACCAATTTATCAACAGTACAAAAGAATGGCAACTGTCCCAACCTATAACTAGGCTTTGCAGCAAGAAGGCTAGGTATACAGGTGCTTCTGCTATAGATTGTGTCAAAAATGTACAGAGCTAGGAAGTACAGAATACTGGGGAGCTTTGAAGAGGCTCTGCAGCCTACGCATGTATTTGCAAATGTATACAAACTAAACCAGTTTTGAACATGAACTGTTAGACACAGGGGCGGACTGACAACTCATGGGGCCCCCGGGCAATAGGGGATCATGAGGCCCCTGTGTCCTTGCCCAAACTCAAAAAAGTCTATGAAAAAGGTACCAGGTGCATCTCATGGGGCCCCCTACTGACCCCGGGCCCTCGGGCAGTGCCCGAGTTTCCAAATGGTCAGTCCGCCCCTGGTTAGACAGGACAATACGGTTGGTTTCAGGCTGATTAGTAAGTTGAGCCGGGAATTTATTTGTTGTTGTTTGACATGTGTTGTCCTTCCATGTGCTCCTTGCTGCAAAGGCCAGTTATAGGTTGAGACAGTTGCCAGTTGTTTGCACTGACAAAAATGGCCATACATGGTCAATATCACTAGCATCTACGCCCCTTTCTTTACATTCAGATATGGGCTGGGGAATCTCCTGGTGGACACATGAATGGGTCCGGGTTACATCACTAGGACAAATAATAGACAAACACTGCTCCAGGTCAGCCCACGTAAGTAGCCCCTAAATTGTGCAGTAGGGTGCAGGTCCAGTTCACAGCTGTCAAACACTGCAAAAATATGCAAAGTAGAACTTCAAGCATAGGAATGCACTCAATCATGACCATTATTATTAGTTATGCTTAACTAACTGCATTCTGCATGAAATGCGTTAACATTGTGTTCAATGCCTGATGAGCTGTGGTGTCTGATATTATGAATTTATATTAAATTTCATTGGATTTCCTTAACTGGAGTGTGATCAACCTCTTTGCACATTTGTGAGACATCATTGAGACATCAGCTTCTGGCCACAAACACGGAGTCGGAAGCTGTCATATTCATGATATGGTCTCAGTTCAGACATGCACCATTCTGAGCACTGCCATACCTCCGTAAACAAGTTCAGAGTTGATCCTAATCATTTAAATTTTTAATTCTTCAGAAATCCGTCCTAAGCAAAGCGACAAATACTTAAAACGGAACTACCAATAACTACTTGAATTATACACAGGTGTCGGTAAGATTACCAAAACTGTCACAAGACTTGCTTGAATTTGGAGCAGGCTCTTTTAAAGGGGTCACCCCCCCCCCCAAAATTGCACAGATTGTTTTTAATTCCCCCCACCCCCAGTGTGTTATTTAGAATGGGCTGTCATGGCACAGCAATGAAAAGAAAACTAGATCTGCATTTTTTTAAACAAAGTGCACCCTATTGCATGGCATGTGTATTGTGGTGCATTGCCGTCTGGGACTGTAGGCACTTACTGCACTTGTGTGTTGGGAAGCAAAGTACTCCATAGAGTGCTTTGTGCTATCATGTGTTGAGGTAAGACATACGTGTGTAGCCAGCTTTAAAGTGTTACTAAACCCACAACAGTAAAATCAGTCTGTATATGCTGTAAAGCATGCTTGTTATACTCACTGTGGAACCTAAGGGGTTAATCCTCTGCATTTTTTAAAAATGCTGTTTGATCCTGACTGCTCTGATTCTCCCCTTCTTCTAGTGTCCCCTCTTTTTTCCTGATAAGACATACTGTTGGAGATATTCTGCACATTCTCAGTTTAGTGTGTATTGCTAGAGAGTTTTTCTTTTTCATGGGTGAGAACATGTGATCAGCACAGGGCCAATCAGCAGTGTCCAGACAGAGGTAAGGAGTTCGGCATCCTCCTAGAGCAGAAAGAAAACTCCTCCTACAAGCTGTAACCAGTACTCTGCTGGACACTGATAGAAGTCACAATACTGCTCTAACTGCTGATGAGAAAAGGTATTTAGCAGTTTTCCATGTTCTGTGTACTGTGGGAAACCAGATAGAGTGAATGCAGGGTTCTGAGTTTAGTAACACTTTAAGGATCAATAAAGGACTAAAAAACAAGCCAAGTGTAATAGATCATAGAGAGTGCCAAATGAAGAAATATTTAGGAGCCCAAAGTCGGATACTTTAATGTTCAACGAACGGGTCCAAACCATTCATTGCGTTTCAGGGACCACACAATCCCCTTTCATCAGGGCCTTGCAACTTCTACCGTGAACACCACCACCACTGCCTGTTGTTTCCAACCTCCTCTGCCTGCAGATATTTCTGCTTTGTACTTTTGAGTCCATTTAACATTCTGCCATTTCAGTAAGCCCTTATGAAGGGAGGTTGTGTGGCCCCACAAAGACACTGGCTGTCTTTTGCCCTACTTGTTGTAACCAGCTGACCAATAAAGAGTTTGGACTCTGAAGGATATTTAATTTGTCACTCTCTTTAATCTACTACACTTGGATTTCTCGATTTGGGTGAATGTCCTCTCCTGGGGGAACCCTGTCTTTGGGGTGAGCTGGCCCACTGGGCTCAAGAAATGACTTTGTCCATATTTTGATAACTTGGGAAAAACCATGTCCATCACACCTCTACCACTACCTCTTAAATAACAAGCCAGAGGAAGATCAAGGTTTGCTGTAAAATTTGTGCTGTACGAGATACTTTTTTTTTTTTTTTTTTTTGCACCAACATTCAAATTTTCAGGCATAGCTTTCAGGGTGTACCCCTCTTCTTCGAAGATTCAAGCAAGTTTTTGTAAAATATGATATCTACTGACAAATTTGATATTTGGTCTTCCCTTAGCAAAACATCTGTATATGTATTTTTATTATATGCTCATCCTATGCTGGCTAGGTGAAGAGTTTTTGTAGTTACCGTCTATTGCACACCATCCCTGCACCTTCCCGTTTTGCTGAATCAGGTCAACAGCTGACTGTTTGCTGTGGCTTACTAAAATCTGCACATTGCCCTCTATTTACTCACAACACCCTTGAAATGTCAAAACACAAATACAGCATAAATACACCAGTCAACTGTCCACTGACAACTGGTTTCTCCATTGCCTCTAAACGCTGTTCTCATTTCCTACCGTTCTCTAGTATGATACAGGTCACCTCTATCTCGGAACGTTGGTACCATACAGATATTCTCTGGTTCAGAGGAACCATGTTGATAAAAGTGGATAGAAATAATAAACGTACTCGAATTATGCCGTGTAATATTAGCGTATTTATCATGTAGAAGAATTATTTGGGAACAATCTAGCCTGCTTCTAGTATAGAAGAGATGGTTCCAAAGGCTTTAAAATATTATCTAGTTGATAATATTTCTAGTTGTAGGGCTAGGTTTACATTTATGCGCTTTCCATTGTGTTTTCCGTTTTTTGCAGAAACGCACTACAGTCATTTAAAATGAATTCCCAAAAGCTTTTCAGCTAATTATATTAACATTTCAATAGTTCTTTGAAATATTTTTTGGAATGGTTATTTTAAGAATACTTTATGTTGATACTTGTCAGATATAAGAAGCAACTTGTTATTCTCAACCTTCTGATGTATGTATTAACAGCTTCTTGTTTTGTTGAATAAATTGATAAAGCATAACGCAGCTATATGTCATGCCTGATTTAAAGTCCCACGGGAAAAACATTTGTTTATATTGTATAGACAGAGAGAAGAGCTCATCAGTCTGCTGCTTACCCATTCATTGTCCATTTCCAGGATGGAGGAGGGACAAGACCTGTAAGACCTAACTAGATAGAAGCATAAATCATTATAACATCAAAGCGACAGACACTATCTATTGCTAAAAATGTTTCTTCCCCCTTCTCCTGCCTTACCAGTATACAAATAAAAAGATATGCATACTTTCCTCTTTTTAATGCGCTCCAGTCTGGTCATGTGATCCCGCAGCCCAGCTCCTCTCTGTCAGTAAACAGATACTGCAGGGGAGAGGAGAGAATGCTGACAGTGGCTGGGCCATGGGAGCCTATGGGTGATGTCATGGCTCCTAGAATGCAGAGCTGTTGATGAGTGCTCCCTTACATGAAGCTGCATGATCACATGAATGGACCCAAGCAATTTAAAAATGGGTAAGTATAAAGAGGTTTTTTTTCCAATTAGGCAGGATTGGTAGAAGGGGGAGGGAACATTTTTAGGTCAGTATTAAACCCAAATATTTATTATAATGCAGCTTACCAATTCTTAGAAAAAAGTCTAAAAAAGAAAACTAATGCAGATATGACATCTATTTTCATTTGGTGATCTGGTCAGTAAGTCTATTGTCAAAAAGGAAAAAAACGGTTTGCTGTAACGGTTTATAAAGTGTTAGCTGGAGTTTGGCTTCAATTTGTTAGTATATCTAAATCTGCTAGTGCATCTAACACTTCCCTCCAACTCCCCACAGACTGACAATGCTGCTGTCCAAAGGTGCCCCCGTGCTCCTTCATCCAGAGTGGGGACACTCTAATACAGGAATTGTGTTAATGGCCAGATCACCAGGTAAAAAAAACTAATGCAGCCACCACATCTGATTGGTAAGCAGTAATATATTACATTTTGGGTTTGATTCTGCTTTATGAATAGTAACTTAGTAATAATACAACATTTTTAAGACATAGGCTTTTCTTCAACTTTAAACAGTTGCCATACATGTATTTCTTCTCTGTTTGCCAGGAGGTTATATTTGATTTATATTTGATGTCAGATTGGACCCTAACAAGCCAGAGGACCTCTGCAAATGACCAGAACCTTTTAATGAGGAATTTACTAAGAGGAATTTTTGAAAATAGGGTTGGAAAACCTAGGAGTAATGTGAAGCCTGCTGAATTTAGAGAAGAGAGAGGCTGTGTATTATGGCTCTGTTATGTGCAGTATCATATACTGACCACTTTAAATTATTTATAATCTATATCCTACCCATGACAAGCTGATAAAGACATCCATGGTAACAGAATATTGATTGCCGCTTAAAAAAAAAAAAAAAAAAAAATCCATTGATCCAGCTGGTCCACATGTTGCCTCATTACCGGATTTTCAGTTGCTTCTGCATCAGATTTATTCCGTGCAGTTCCTTGTCTTTGATTAAGATTTACCTTTTCATGTCTCATAAGATCTTCTGGCACTATCTATTCATGGTTCAATAAAGCCTTCCTGTAACCAGGAATTTTACTTATTCTGCTAAATTCTCACCTCACCTCCTGAACTTTACACATTATGTTATTACAATTAGCTTAATGAAGTGCATTTCATGTAGAGAAATATTTTACACTTTTGTTAAAGCAAGTGATAGCTGACAAGTCACATGACCTATATGCTACTTCTAACTGCTGCGCTGTATCAGTTACTTTAACCTTCAGCTGGTTCCTTTCAATCCTGAGTGGCAGGCTTTGGAACCTGTGCAGACCAGCTTTTATTCATGTCAGAACCACTTTCTTCCTCATAAAGGTAAATAGTGATACAAAGCAGTACGATGCAACTTAAAAGCACATCAAATGAAAGTCAGAAGGAATTCTGCAGCACCTGTGAAGGCAAAGTGAATGATCTCAGATGCATCTCAAACCGATACCATATCCAAAATGAATGCACCTGAATGGAGGCTGCGTTTACCCATCGACAGGAGCAGTACCCCTGGAGTAAGGTTGTGCTCCGAGGAGTTAAAAATTTAGAACTTTGCCCCTCTCCTCTGTCCCCTTTCCAGTCTTCCCCTCTCACCCCCTCTGTTCCCCTCCTACCTTCTTTCTTGGTTACTGGGACCTTTCCCTTTCTTCCTGCCTTAGACTGTTTTCATAATCAACTAAACAGATCCCCCTATATAACATAATTAATCCTTCAATGTCAAGATAGCAATGGAGTGAAAGCACTTGGACACCTGAAAATTTGCTAGTTTATGTTTGTTACAATGATTCAATTACATGATTGTACTCGTTTTCAACGGATCTGAATTTTTGATCAGAGCCTGATGAAAATTGTTGTAAAGGTTACAGGTTATTTTTTTGTAATGCATTTTCTGCATTAAAATAAAAAACCTTCCAGGTGCTGTTCCCCCTCCCCCAAAATACTTACCTAAGCCCGATTTGAATCCAATGCTGTACACAAGAACTTGCTCTCTTTCTTGTCCCCTCATGGGCTCAGAGACAGCAGCAGGAGCCATTGGCGGTGGGTGGATGGATGGGTAGGTAGTTGGGTGGGTGGGTATCTAGTTGGTTGGGTGGGTAGGTAGGTGGGTGGATGGGTGGGTTTGGGGTTGTAGCACCAGAGGGGATCCTCAGAAGAGGAGGATCAGGGATGCTATGTGCAAAATCATTGCACAGAGAAGAGAGAAGTATAACATGTTTATTAAAAAAAAAACTAAAAAAAAAACATCTGAACCTTTACAACCACTTAAATGTAACAGTCTCCGTCTTTTATGTGATTGTTAGGCAAATTGCATGTAAAAAAATGTGCAAAACAAACTGAATAGAAAACAAATTGCATAAAAAAAAAAAATAAAAGTTTGAACTGTGGATGGGAGTTAAAAATGAACACATGTACAGAGATAAACAACAATAGTGCCTGTCTGTTTTTTTTTTCTAAAAAAAAAAAAAAAAAAAGTTTCTAAATCCCCAAATTACTCACAGGAACCTCTGCTGCACCTCTTCTGGTGGTAGACACAGTTGCTTGCTATCTGCTCCCTACTGCTCAGCCAAGCAGTCTTATTGCCACCCCTTCATGTTGTCATAACGACACCCCTTTAACAAAGAACCCTGTGGTAACCCCAGGTAAGGACACTTTTATCATCAATGGGCAGCGTTCATGTCACAAAAAAGTGACACGGCCACTTCAAGAAGGGTGCCCCCCCACCCACATTACAGACAAGGAGGAAGAACCTGATGCAGACTGTCAAATGGCCACCATTTTCTTGTTTTAATAAATGTTGGTAATTAACTAAAAGAGGAGTGGTAGAAGAAAAAAAAATGTGCTTTTTAAGCTGCGCAGCATCGAGCTTTAAATGAACATATGGATATGGTAATTAGAAATGCATACACATCAACACTTATCTTTTTTATTTTACATATTTTCATTATTTAGATAAAAGTGCCTCTTTAAAACGCTGCACCATTTTTTTCTCCCTCGTCTTCAGATCCGTTGTGTTTTATCCCTGCCATTCTGACACTGAAGCTTCAAAACACACAAAACCTCAAGGTCCTATAAAAGACCATTCGGCGCACTGCTGATCATTTATATTAAGCAGCATGCTTCTGTTAGTGGAAATACTGTCTATCAAATCTTATTTAAATGCTGTTCTGGAACTTGCAGAATCTGTGTACTTCTGTGTGATATTTAAACAGCTCAAGAGACTGAACGCTGCAGTCAAAAGTTAAATAACACTTCTTAGAAAAAACACAATTGGTCTCGAAGTGCGGCAAACTTTTGGAAGGACTTCCAATCACTGATGAGCTGTGCTGTCTCCTAGCAGAGACTGTGATTTCTTCCGACATAGAAGATAAAGCTCAACGTGCCGCTAATTAACCCACTTTACAAATGACTTATCTTACCAAGGATCTGTTTGGTTTCTGCTGCATTGCTTCGGGTAAGTCATCCCAGTTTTCCAATTTAATATCCAAAGGAATGAAATTACAGTTCAGTGGTTCTCCATCCTAATGAGATAAACACAGGTTTACAGGTTTAATAAAGCAGTGCCGAGATATGATTTGCTGATAATTAAGATGTGTGTCAGTGCTCCTCAGATTCTGCAGCGCTGAGAAACGTGACAAAATCTCATTTACCAATTATTATTTTTTATTGACACAATTAGCATTTGATTAGGGACATATGCAATCATCTAAATAATTTAAACAAGAGCGATTGTCTAATTAAAAAACAGGATATTGTTTTAAAATTAGTGGATCGTGAAGAACAACCAATTCACACTTTTGTTTACAATGGCAGAGAAGCTAAGATTTAGCACCATACCTGAAATCCTTCAAGATGATGTTGGTGGCCAAACCCAAAGAATAATGCTGAGGCATAAATGTCACATGGAAGGTGCTGTATCAGTTGAATTATAGGAGGCGAGTTTGTCCCTTGGATGAGACTTAAAATGAAGATATACTCTATATGGGCAAGTTTGAGTAGTTGCCCATCACACCTACCTCTCCAAATGTATATGGACAACCTTCCAAATTGAGTTGAGGTGTTTCCAGTGAAGGGTAGTCAGTGCTACAGCATACAACAACTTTTTATCATCAGGATGAAGATATACTATATGGGCAGGTTTGAGGACATTTGCCCATCACAACTACCTACCTATCTCTCCAAATGTATGTGGACGACTTTCCAAATTGAATTCAGGTGTTTCCAGTGAATGGTACTGTCCATGCTACAATATACAATGACTTTTTATAGATTTGAGTGCTTCCAACCTCATGGCAAACAGTTCTTGCTCCAGCATGACTGTGCCCCCATGCACAAAGCAGCTCCATAAAGACATAGGGGTTGATTTACTAAAGGCAAATGGTCTGTGAACTTTGCAAAGCGCAGTTGCATTCTGCAAGGCCATTTGCTACAGAACTTAGGAAATGAGCAGAAGCTCTGCTTACTTCCACCATCCAATCTTGTGCAAGCAAACATCCTGTTTTTTTTCCTTTACCTTGCATGTGACTGGGTATTCATTGTAAAGTGAAGCTTTACCTCATTTGCTAAGCCCTGGAGCAACTGCACTTGCAAAAAGCACAGTCTATTTGCCTTTGGTAAATCAATCCCATAGTTTGATTAATTCTGTATGAAGGAACTCAAGTGGCCTGCACACAGCCCTAATCTGGCGAGTATAGAATGCCAGCTGATCATATAGTGTAGGGGGAGCAAGATGGTGGATGTATGATCCATGCACACTGTACTCCAATGGATGGCTAGAAGAAAAGCCATGTGGTAAAAGCCACATTTGACATGCGCGTTCGGCATTAACGGATTCTATTGACCAGAATATTAATTTATTCTGGCCATTAGCATGTATTAACACATGAAGGCGCATTAACCTGCTCGTTTGCACTTAATTTAGCCCAAACGCTCCTCTTCAGAATGTACAAGTGATGTGTTCTTTTTTCTGCCTCTAAACACTCCTGGTTCTAAATGCCTGTAAATTAGTGCATGGAGGGGCGTTTAGAGGAAGAGGGGAAAAGAAAAAAAGTAAAACATCTGTAAAACAGGTGTTTTTGAGCTGCAGTGTTCACAAGCCCTTACAGCAGTGGTCTCCAAACTGCGGCCCTTTGCTTGCATTCATCTGGCCCTTGGGGCATTATTCTTCCCCACCTATACAAGGTACTGTTCTACCCAGTGACACCAGCAATGGGGCATAATTCCTGTTACTGACACCAATGGCAGGGCACTCTTCTTCCCACTATCAATGATGGGTCACTATTCCTCCCACTGACACCAATGATGGAGCACGATTCCTTCCCGATACCAACAATGGGGCACTACTCCTCCCACTGACACCAATGATGGGGTACTATTCCTCCCACTGACACCAATGATGGTGCACTATTCCTCCCACTGATGCCAGTGATGGGGTACTATTCCTCCCACTGATGCCAATGATGGGGTACTATTCCTCCCACTGACACCAATGATGGGGCACTATTCCTCCTTCTGATGCCAATGATGGGGCACTATTCCTCCCACTGACACCAATGATGGGGCACTATTCCTCCTTCTGATGCCAATGATGGGGCACGATTCCTCCCACGGACGACAATGATGGGGCACTATTCTTCCCACTGACACCAATGATGGGGCACTATACCTTCCCCTGATACCAACAATGGGGCAATATTCCTCCCCCTGACACCAATGATGGGGCATATTTTACTTCTACTGATGCCCTGATGCCAGGGCATTTTCTGCTCTTACTCGCCAAAGTCCGGCCCCCTTAAAGTCTAAAGAACCTTAGATTGGCCCTTTATTTTAAAAGTTTGGAGACCCCTGCCTTACAGTAACATAACAAAGATTATACAGCCAAGGACATAGGGGTGGAAAAGAGGACAAATGTTGCATGCTGTGTTGGCGAGATTCAGTACTCCAGTTTCTTGATCTATGAACTGTCACTTTTCATCCTTTAACCATTTATCATGTGGAGGAACTGCCATTTTTCCACATGACAAAATGACCAGGCACTGGTCTCATAATATGAGGATCAGAGATCAAGCAGAGTCAGTCCCACCTGATCATCTGCCAGGGCAGCCCTGATGAGCATTTTTATGACGAACAAGTCAGAAGTCCAGGGTTACTTTTTAAATATATGAAGCAGTGTAGACTGGAAGGAAGGTGGTATGGCACAAGAACCTCACTTTAAAGACTTTCGCTTTTTTAATTTAAAACCTATGGACACGCTAGGACGCACAGTATCCATGCCAGGTTCCTTATCATTGCGCAAAACTCAATCGGAGAGCAAGCTTCTTGCAAAATAGAAAGTCAATCTGGGTGGAATTTACAAAAACAGACAACTGTGATTTAGGCTTTGCTGCTCTTAAAAGAGAAGTAGGGCCAAAGATTTTTTGTCCCTACTTCACCTATGGATCCCAGAAATGTTATTCGTTCTGCACTCCTGTGGCCCGTTTTCAGCCAACAGCAGGCTAAATCCCACAGTCGGATGATGTCACTCTGTCAGTCCAGGCTCTGAAAAGATCTCAACTTTAAAGTCAGGATCCACCCAGATGCCTGGACTGGCAGTAGGCTCAATCTCAAACCGCTGCGAGCCTGAGCTAGCCACCTCCTGCCCCCTCTACAGCCCGGCGCTACAGGGAGCGCTGGAGGGGCAGAACAGAGGGCTGGTGACTGTCGCCGGCTCTCTGCTCACTGAAGACTGTGTTCTATCACTCAGTTCCCAGTCTTAGAAGCAACGGGGGACAGATACAGCATTGCACCAATGCTCCATCCACCTAGGTCAGTATTTGTTTTTCTTAAAGAACCACATACTTCTCTTTTAAATGTATTCATTCTTGAAGAAATCAAATTAAAGATATCACTTTTATAGTGCAAAAAGGATTGACAAGCAGAGTCTTAACAGTAGCAATCAGCAATACAAATTTATTTTCTTCACTGCAGTATGTACAAGTATGAGCGAGCTTTATTTAGAAACATCTCTCCCCTCATGAAACGCTGCCCGGGGTTGATATAAGGTTACAGAGAGTGAATGCGGAGCCCCAGATGTGTTCGGCGGGTCTGGGTAGAATTGAGAGCTCGCAATCAAAGTGTTGCGGACAGACCGCTGAGAGCTTGCCGTTAATCTCCTCTCTGGCAGAGAAGACAATATGGCTTTTTAATTCAATAAACTGCAATCCCAGCTGGCACCGGAGCTGCTCAAATATCAGTGAGACAATAAGCAGCTCTCCTCCGGACGTCTTATTTTATTTCCTTCTAATCTGCGAGCCTCTTCCATGTGTACATACCTTGCTATATAAATAGATGCGGTCCGTGTGCCTGCTGGCACAGAACATTAATCCATCATACGCTGGTAGGGCAGTGGAGCTGTGACAATGCTCTGCAATGAAGCACAATATGTAGGACAGTGAGTATGGATTTGGAATGTTGTTTATAAGGCAGGCAGCCACCAGGGAAAAGAAAAGTTTACTGGGAGATATACGAGGTGAGGAAAGAGGTTGGGGGAAAGAGAGATGAAAAGGAGATGAAATGCTCAGGTGGATGTAGAGAGGTAAAAAAAAAAAAGTAGGAGAGAACTAGATATGAGATGGCGAGAAGCCATAAAGAAAGTGAAACAAATATAACAAGGAAAGATTATTGGGATCAGGAAAAAAGAAACATATCAAAAATGCAAAAGGGGTTGGGGGAAAGTGAGAAGGAAAAGGAGATGAAATGTTCAGGTGGATGTAAACAGGAAAGAAAGAAGTAGGAGATAATGGGGTTGATTTATTAAAATTGGAGAATGCAAAATCTGGTGCAGCTCTGCATAGAAACCAATCAGCTTCCAGGTTTTATTGTCAAAGCTTAAATTGAACAATCTGAAGTTAGAAGCTGACTGGCTACCATGCACAGCTGCACCAGATTTAGTAAATCTCATCCAATGAGATATGAGATGGTGAAAGCCATAAGTAAAGTGAGAAAGTTAGAACAAGGAAAGATTATTGGGATCGTGAAAAATAAATATAGCAAACAATAAAAGGAGTAAATGAAAAAACATGCCAAAAGAGTTGGAGAAAAGTGAGATATAGCAGGAAAGGAAATCCCTAGAGTACAGGGGTAAATGGAGAGTCAGCGACTGCAGTGCTCTAATATTTCAAGTTGAAGTTTAGGTATGAACTTTCTTTTTGCATATTTACATTGGTCCAGCTTGGACCAATGTTAGCATGTACTGTATATATCATGCTTGAGCGATCATCGTGGAAGCTACAAATCACTGTAGTAGTCCCTGCTACTACAGCAATAGCAGCAGTTTTCAGGGTCCAGTGCATTCTCTGATTGGATAAGGTGGAAAGGCAGGGTGGTGACATCATGATCCCCACCTCATCCTGTCAGTGAAGGCCTTGCATTCATTGAAAAAAAAAAGAAGACTTTTTGTAAATGTCAGCTAAGCCAAGCAAGCGACCAACTGTGGGTTTTCTGCAGAAGGTCATCTGCTTGGCACGGGACCTAGAAGACTGCTAAGATCACTGTAGTAGCAGCTTCCACAGGGATCACTCAGATATGAGATACGCAATCTTACAATGGTTCAAGCTGGACCAATGGAACTGTTCCATAAAATTCATACCTAAAAACTTTAGCTTTAAATCCCCACTGAACTTGAACTTTAAAGGATAAGTTCACCTATGGGAACATGCTACATGTTCCACCCGCTTTTAGGGTGAAATATGTAATATGTTCCCAGAGATGTAGCCGTCGCCTGCCACACCACTCCACCCCCTCCCTCCCCGTGACAGACATATGGGGGTAAGTTCCCTGTACTAGCTGTCACTTTTTGACTAGAGCACAGCCGTGCGGGGCTCTGCCCACATGGCCACATCATTCATTCACAGAGTTCTGTAAATGAATGAACTGCAAGTCCCAACAGCCTTAGCGCCGGTCTGCTTGTAGTTCTCAATGAACTACCACGGCGCTGTGGAGCACCATGGTAATTCAGTGATTCTTCCCATCAGTATATCTTCTTTCCTGTACAGGCAAGCAGGCATACTGACAGGTCTGCGTGAGATCTGCATGGCACCAGCATCTGCTGATCAGTGGTGTAATGGTTTACAGGCTCCCGCAACCAAAAATAAGTCAAAGGAAACTATAAAAAATCTCTACAGAAGTATCATCTCTTTCTTACACCAAAGAAGCTTGCTTACATTATGGCCTTGCTTACACTTGCTTCAAAATATGGCATTTGACCCTCGTTTTTGAAACACTCTGATTGCCAATCAAAGCACCTTTCACTAAATGAAATTGTTACCTTACAGTCCTGTAAACACTGCTGAATTTGCACTGCTTTGCTTTATAAATTATACCCCATTTCACTTGATTGGTGTGTCACCGTATCCCCAAAGCCTCCATAGTTGTCTATCACAGCGCTCCCTAACTACACCTGCAGCAGAAGGTCCTTTTTCACATTGGATTCAGCTTGTATAAGAGCAGTGTGAACTGCAAGATTTTGCAAAGCTTTTGGCAAGCTTTGAGCAGCTTTCTCTAAGCCCTTAAAAACGCCCTTTGTGTATAATGTTTTAAAACTTTATACACAGATTTCATGGGGGTGTTGATTGTCACTTTTAAAAAGCTGCTAGCAGGCTTCAGAAGGCTTTCAAAAAACTTCAAATAGTGCTGAAGCCTCCTAGCAGCTTGTTTACGGTGGCACTCAGTACTCCTATTAGGATCTGTGTTCAACATTTACAAACAAGAGCTGAATGGTACTTTGAGAGCTGCAACAAAGTTTTCTGAAAGCTCTGCAAATGCTTTGTAAAAGCTTGCTGTTCACGCTGCTCTTACAGAAGCTAAAGTCCTCACGAAGGCCACAAGACATTTGCCAAGCTTCATTAATGTTTCAAAAAAATTTAACACGTTACATTAATTTATAAAAGTCATAGTCGATCATTTTATATCTGCAGCTTTTATATATATATATATATATATATATATATATATATATGGTGATCCTGCCCTAAACATCCTAGTTCGGACACTTCCTGTTGAAGGGTGACAACACTCTCAGTCTCCTAATTGTGCTCCTGAGGACTGCTGAGCATTGGGAAGTCAGGGTGAAGTGAAAACCACATAGCTGAGACGTTACTATCCTGTTTACAAGCAACAAGTACTGCCCTTCCTTGAAAGACTTTTTATGCCAAAACAGCCTTTGGAAAGAAAGGCTCCTATGACTACACCGTGAACAATATGGCAACATGCTGGATATGCAGTAACATTGAAACGCAGTAGGAACACAACAAAGTGAATGGAGACATGAAGACCACAGCGGGCAACAGAAGAGAGCTTATAGAGAAAGTGATGAGACCGCAGAGAGAAGACTGAGGCAATACTGTCAGAATAAAGATAGACAAAGCCGCAGGGAAGAAGCAGAAGAAACGCCAGGACTAACAAGAGTTAAGAAATAAATCCACTGCTATAAAGAGTAGGCCCATAAACAGCCGCAATTCTCCCGCTTAGTCCGAGAGCTGGATTAGCCGAACCTCTCCTGGCACATTATTAAAGTCTAGAGTCGTCCCGGAATGGCTTACCTGATGGGATGCAAAAACCCGTGGCATCAAGTGGTGATAAAAAGACATTATAAAAAGGTTAATTAAACAAACAGAAGAACATTGAAAACTAACTCCCCAGGCCGAGCCAACTTCCTCTCCATCCAATAGCAAATCTCCATGTCGATTAAACAGTCAGCGGTGTTGGTCATGGAGGGGAGCATTCGATGAACGTTACCTGGTTCAGTGGCTGTTGAGTTCTCCCCAGGGTGGCCTTCCAAGTTCTTGTTTTGGATGTTTGGTAAATGATCCCCCTTTAAGTCGCTCGGCAGAGAGGGGGGCGACTCCCGCTGAGCACACTCGACAGGCTCATTATCCCCATCACTCTGGCTCTGATTTTCCTTCTCCTCTCGAACGCTGGTTACAAAAGCCGCTTCATTTTTGGAGCCTGTCGTTGGTTAAAAGGAAACAATGAGCTGTCAGTCTTCTACAAGTAACACATTAAGGTCATGCTGAAAACCACATTATGGGATGTGATAGCTGCAGCATACTCCTGAACACCTATGTGGCCTTCCGTGACCGGCCCGATACCTATGTACAGAACACACATTACTTACACGGTAGGACGGCTCCTCTGGTTTGAGCAATATACAGACCTAATCTTTATTTCTATACATCTCAGATGTGCAGTGCTTTTATGTTACAATAAATCGACAAAGTTTTCTAGTGTCAAAAAAAAAAAGTTTGAGATTTCTCTTTAAATGTGGTTGTGAAGCATTAATAGGCTTTTCTTAAGCTTTTAAAAATAAAAAAGTGCAATTTCCTTTTTTGTTTGTTATAGCACCAATAATCTGCACAGCACTTTAAACATTGTATATTCCCATCAGTTCCTGTCCTCAAGGAGCTTACAATCTAATGTCCAATCTCATATGCATACACAACCCAAGGAGCCAATTAACATGTCTGTCATGCAAACTCCATGCAGACAATGTCCTGGCCAGGATTCAAACTGATCAGTTCCTGTCCTCAAGGAGCTTACAATCTAATGTCCAATCTCATATGCACACACAACCCAAGGAGCCAATTAACATGTCTGTCATGCAAACTCCATGCAGATAATGTCCTGGCCAGGATTCGAACCGAGGACCCCAGTGCTACAAGGCAGAAGTTCTAACCACTAAGCCACGGTGCTGCATTATTAAATGTTAATTTCTTCATATAAAACAGCACATATTAAAGCAATATCAAACAGCTAAAGGCACCAATGAAACACATACACTGGTTATTCTACCTGCTGAAGGATTTGTTTTTCGGTCCACCCACTCCTATAATTTACACAGCTCTGACACATATCACAGTTACGACTGATAGAGCAGGAGACCTGGCTTTTCATTGCTGCAGTTCAGTATCCCTTTGCCACTGGAGAACCAGCAATATAAGGCCATTGTTAAGTGGAATGGGATGATAGTCTGACTGACAATTACTCCATCATGCAACACTATAACCACATGAATCATAATTGTTTTTACCTTCTATCTATCTATCTATCTATCTATCTATCTATCAGTAATATAGGTGGAGTGCACATCGGTGATCAATCACAGTGCATAGCAGTCAGGCCCTCCCAAAGGCCATATATAGAAAAAAGAAAATTGGATTGCCGCACATAAACTTTTATTGTTGAAAAATCACCATACAAAAGAGTGATCCAAAAAAAAAAATGGACAAAGCCATACATCATAGTGTTCAACAAACGGGCTATTATGTTAACGCCCTTCTTCAGATCAGAACACATTATTTATGTATTTTTATTAGAAAAAAAAAAATCGATTCACCTTACTTTCTGTTATAAAACTTATGCCGGGAGAGTACATACGCCCCCTAAAATACCACTTTGGGAAAGTAGACACCCTAAGTGAATCTCCTATTTTTGCAACAAATTTTGGAAATTAAGAAACATGCTGGTATTGAAGGAGTTAATAGCATGGGAGTTTGGTAATATAGCCCTGGATAGAGAGTATCAATAATGAACAGGTCATACACAGAGGGAAGAAGAGGTGAAGGGGTTAATGTACAGGTCACATACTGTAGGATAATGGAGATGAAGGGGTTAATGTACAGGATAAGGGGAGTGAGGAGTTAATACAAAGGCAGGCTTGATATAAGATGTGCAGGAATGGAGGGGGTGGTGTGTGAAAGGGTTAAAAATTGATCCCATAAATAAACGATTGACCCAAATCTTCTGCTACCTACCCTTCATGAAATCCTTCTTCCTGCCTTCCCTCTGTTGTGAAAGGAAAGAGTGCTGTCAGATTTGGCCATCACAGTGATCAAAAGGCACCGAGCCACTTTGATTGGCTCTGTGCATTGTGCCTGTGGTCTGTGTCACCTAATAACAGGGCATCACAGGGTTTCTGCACATGTACAATTAGTAAACAGAATGCTGTTTTAAAATGGTGCAGCAGCAGATTGATGAGCTCACCTCTCTGCCCCTCTGCTCTCTCAAATCAGCATGCTCCTCATTAGCACATAAACACTGCGGCACAAATGATTGGCATACTGAGTTGCTTCTCCCTCTCCCAGTCTAAATTCGGCTGTACAGTGGACTGCAGTAGGTTAATGTCAAGTGAAATATAGGTAATTACACTGCTTGCATTTAATAAATGTAATGTATAATTTATGAATACAGAGCCGCTTTAATTTGTGTCTTTTATATCCATCTGGCTTTCCTCTTTAGAGTGATACTCTCAGAAAACATCTAAAGCACGGTGTTATAATTAAGCCTCATTCCACATATTTGTGAAAAATACATAAATAAATTGCCCAGCAGGTCTGAATATAAAAAAACCCAAGACTGTTGAACAGTTAGAATCCTGTATTAGGCAAGAATGGTACAACATTCATCTCCAAAAACTCCAGCAACCGGTCCCCTCAGTTCCCACACATTTACAGAGTGTTGTGTTAAAAGAAGAGGGGATGCTACACCGGGGTAAACATGACTCTGACCCAACTTTTTTGAGACATGTTGCTGCCGTCAATTTCAAAATTGAATTTCGTGGTTTAAACATTTGATCTATTTTCTATCATGAATAAAATATGGGTTGATGAGATTTACAGATCACTGCATTCTGTTTTTACACCTGCAAGCATGAGCTAAGGGCAGATGGATTCCAGGAAGTAAATGCTATATGAATACTCTGCCCTTACTCAAGATGGACACAGCATGAAATGCGAAAGGGAAGTTTTTCAAAGTGATCTCTCAACAAAATAAAGCATGGAGACAAGGATGGATGGAAGAGTTTGCTCTGAATATTAAAAATGAATTTACCAGCATTTTCATTATTGAACTCAGATACAATTTAGTTCCCCTTTAACCCCTTCCCCCAAAAGGACATACTCATACGTCCTCTGGTTGAAGTGATTATAACCGAATGATAGCTGTAGCTACAGGATTCATCCCATCTTTTTTTTTCCGCTGGCGATGGAGGATGGCAGAAGGCGGCCCCCCCCCTCCCACATCTTCCTGGGCCCAGGATGGAAGCTGGCAGAACGTTCCCGATCATCTCTATAGTCTAAGAAACCAAAAACGATGAGGAACTTTGTCACTTTAATTTTTGTTCTAATGTAAACAGACCATTACCGAAGTGCGAAAGCATCAAATCAAACCAATCTGGGTTTGATCTGATGCTTTTAAGGGCAGAAGAGAGATCTGGGGTCTAATAGACCCCAATGTCTCAATAAACAGAACCTGTCACTACCCATGCTATCACAAGGGATGTTCATCCCGTGTGAGAGAAATAAAAAAATATTAAAGGGCCCCTGTCCCCCCATGCTCGTGCGCAAAGGCGAAAACGTAAGTGGGTCATACAGGCATATGTAAATGGTGTTCACACCACATATGTGTACCACTGCGAATGTTATAGGGAGAGCAAGAACTCTAGCACCAGAGCTCCTGTGGTAACTGGTAAAGGCTTTTAAAGGTGTCCACTATGGAGATTTTTAAGTACTGTAGTCTGTCTCGCCATTCCATGGGAGTGTGCAATTTTAAAGTGTGACATGTTTGGTATTCCAAAAAAAATTGCTTTTGCAAGACCGATGCGCAAATACCATGTGACATAAAAAAATTGCAACTCCCACTATTTTTTTCTCTAGGGCCGCTGCTTTAACCACTGTACAACCACACTATAGCCGAAAGAAGGCTACAGCACGGTTGCCTAGTTCTGGGAGGGCATCATATGATGTCCTCCCAGAATTCGCCCGCAGCGGTGCGCACCCGGTGCTGTCAGTGCCTATGGACACATCTGATCACATGACTAGGTAAAAGGCCAATCACAGAGGCCTTTTACCACGTGATCTGCTGAGTCCAATGACACAGCTGATCACAAAGTAAATACAGTTGCCATCTATCGGCAGCACTTACCTCACGCTGTCACAGCGTGAGGAAAGTATTGCCGATAACTGGCAAATGTCACAAAGCAGATCTGCACTGATAATTAGGGCACTGATCAGTGCTGCCTATCAGTGCCCATCATTGCTGCATATCAGTGCCTCCTCATCAGTGCTGCTTATCAGTGGTGCCGCATCAACGCACATCAGTGAAGGAGAAAATTTACCTGTTTGCAAAATTTTATAAGAGAAACAAAGAAAAACTTTTTTTTTGTTTTGCTCTTTTTTTATTTATAGTGCAATAAATAAAAAAACAGTGGTGATTAAATACCACCAAAAGAAAGTTCTATTTGTGTGAAAAAAATTATAAAAATGTCATATGGGTACAGTGTTGCATGACCGCGCAACTGTCATTCAAAGTGCAACAGCGCTGAAAGCTGAAAATTGGCCAGAGCAGGAAGGGGGTAAAAGTGCCTGGTAGGCAAGTGGTTAAAAAAATATATAATGTTCTGGGGTTCTAAGTAATTTTCTAGAAAAAAAACAGATTTTTACATTTATTGAGAAGTGTCAAAATAGTCCTGGGAAGGAAGTGGTTAAAGGCAAATTTTCAATTTCAGGCCTCCCTCCCAAAAAAGAAAATTTGTATTGGGCAGAGTTACTTTTATAGACAAAGCATTACTTACAAAAATGCTCGGACATTCCGCCATCCACTAATTAGATGAAAGAACCGGGTTCCCACTCTGTCAGTGTCTCGATTAATGTCAGAGTTAAATAACAAATGTTCTGTGGATACCTTCATGTTGAATAATTCTCTGTAGTCTCCTGGTAAAATGAGAAGACAGACTGCACACATCTTCTATGCCGCTAACTGGTTGTACTCTGAAAAACTAATACTTTCTGGGAGTGTCCAACTCCTATGTCTAGTAGTCACGCAAAGACTGACAACAGGAGCCAGTGAGTTGTCTGGAAGATCCTGGAGGTGGACACTAGGTTTCTGCCGAAGTGTTCAGTTAATGATTCTTCTTCACTGTAGCAGTGTTCGGCTACAGTTATAAAAGCTTTATCCCAACAGGAAAAATCCTGTTGCTGTAACTGCCTGTGTAAGTGCATTGTGGGCCGGCCTCAATTTGTTAGTGTATCTAAATATGCTAGTGCATCTAACTGCTGCTAGTCTGCCGGAAGTGCACATGCAAGAGTGGCTCCATGGGAAGCTGCAAGGCAATAGAGTCAACTTAAAAAAAAAAGCTACAGAGGGAGTCTTTGGACCTGTTTAATCAAGAAGAGTTGAAATTGAAGTGCCACACCACTGCTAAGAGGTCCAGATACAACTTTATTCCATCATATGTAAGGGGTACAATTCAAAAAGCAGCCAACATGTTTCGGGGGCCTAAGTACCCTTTCATCAGGGCTTGACTAGCAACAAAGTAAACATACCAGAAGTGAACCAATAAGGTTACTGCCAAACAAGCTGCTGATTAGGCCTGTGCTTTAACCGGTTCCCGTCCGGCCAATAGCACAAAGGCGGCCGGGCGAGCAGCCCATCCCTCCAGGTGGACGCCATATGGCGCCCTTTCAGTCATGAGCAGCACGCCCGCCCCGCAGGGCCGCTCTGCGGCATGATCTATTACCGGCCATGTACCTCGGACACGGCCGATGACAGATCTGAGTACCGGCCCTGTTTCCAGTACCATGTGACCTGCTGTGACAATCACAGAAGGCCACATGAGAGTTGTATACAATGGATAGCTTCCTTTCATGCCATCAATTGTATACAAGTGTGTCTAGATGTGAATGGTCACAGCGATCACATGCACAATCTGGGCTAATCACAGCCCAGCTGTGTCATGTGATTAGCCGTGGCCAAATCACAGCCAAGCACAAAAAAAAATAAATAAATAAAAACCCTGATTGAATCGATGTCATTCAGGTAAATTCTTGCCTATAGCAAAGTAAAAAAACAAAAAACTGATCACTTCCCCAAAGTAGTACAATGTTACTATGGTAACATTATACTACTTTGGTCATATTGAAATATGAAAACAAATCTTAAAAAAAGAGAAAACATTTTTTTTAAAAATTAAAACTAAAAAAAAAATAATTTTTTTTTAAAATAATATATTTTTTTTCCCGTACTGTCACCAGTCAGTGTCCCTCATCACCACCATGCCAGTTATATGATGACGCTGTACTGCACTGGTGACAGTAAGTAAAAAAATAGTGAAAATAATTAAAAATTTTTCATTTTCCAAAAAATTATGACAAACAAATTACAACTTCAAAAAACTCGCCATACCTCTTATGAATTACGTCGGACTGTCTACTTTGCAAAAAGGGGTCATTTGGGGGGATATCTGTACTGTTCTGACATTCTTGGACCTCAAGAAATTAGATTGGCTGTCAGTACTTCAGGATTGATCAATTTTCAGATCTATACCATAGTTTGTGAACTCAATAACTTTCCTACAAACTAAATAATACATCCTAATTTGGGTTATTTTCACAAAAGACATGTAGCAGAATACATCTCGGCCTAAATTTATGAAGAACAATTATTTATTTTTCAAACTTTTATAACAAAAACAAAGAAAAATGTGGGGTTTTTTTTCAAAATTTTCGGTCTTTTTTTGTTAATTTAGCAAAAAATAAAAACCCCAGCAGTGATTAAATACCACCAAAAGAAAGCTCTAGTTGTGTGAAGAAAATGATAACATTTTAGTTTGGGTAGAATGTTGTATGACTGCGTACAGTGTTGTATGACCACGCAATTGTCATTCAAAGTGCAACAGCGCTGAAACCTGAAAAATGGCCTGGGCAGAAAGGGGGTTAAAGTGCCCGGTATGGAAGTGGATAAATTCACACTGGGAAAAAAAACAATGCAGGTCCAGTTCAAACAGCCTTTTTACACAATTATTATTATTATACAGTATTTATAAAGCGCCAATGGTTCGCTCAGCGCTGTCCATTACAAAGGGGGACAGAACATGTGACAGAACAATACCAATACAATGCAAAACATGAGGGGATTGAGGGCCCTGCTCTTTGGAGCTTACAATCTAGGAGGGAGGGGATAGTGGTACAGGAGGAGATAGCTGTGGGGGATGGAGTGGTAGGAAGAGTGGAGGAGGTCGGGAATTAGCAGGGGGTGGGGTAGGCTTCCCTGAAGAGATGGGTTTTCAGGGTGCGCCTAAAGGAGAGGAGAGTAGGTGATAATCTGATGGGTTGGGGCAGGGAGTTCCAGAGGATGGGTGACACCCTGGAGAAGTCCTGGAGGCGGGCATGGGAGGAGGAGACCAGGGAACTAGAGGGAAGGAGGTCTTGTGAGGAGCGGAGTGTGCGTGCTGGGCGGTACTTGGATATTAGGTCAGTGATGTAGTTCGGGGCAGTATGGTGGACAGCTTTGTACGTCAGTGTTAGGATTTTGAATTTGATCCGTTGCGCAATCGGAAGCCAGTGGAGTAATTGGCAGAGGGGGGTGGCGGAGATGGAGCGGTTGTAACAGCCCCTTCGGTTCCACAGTGAGTAGAACCAGCATGCTTTACTGCATATACAGACTGATTTTACTGTTGTGGGTTTGGTAACACATTTCAGCACCTGTGCAAGGTGAAGAAAATCTTGAAAACATGACCTGTTGGGGGTAATTGAGAACTGAGGTTATGAACCACTGACCTACGGTGACCAAATCATTTTTTAGGAAGCGGGGGGCAGAAAAACACTTGAGCGTGAAGAACTGTGAAAAAACACAAAGAAATAGGTAAATAACTCTAGAAATAACTCAGAAAATAAGGCATACGATTAATGCTGAACCCAAGGCACAAAACTTTCATATATATTCTTCAAAAGCTACAAAGTATAAAATAACCAAATATAAAATAAATAAAAGCTGTTTGCACCAAATGCCTTTGAAAACTCAGTTTTCACCTTGTAAAAGTAGAAGTGACAACGCTGTCTTGTACGGACGCAGAGAGCAGAGCTGTGGGAGGTACCCAGAAGGCTCCACCCACTCTAGGCTGCCCGCAGAAAACTACAGGAGGGGGTGGAGACAAGACCAGTCACACTGCACAAGGAGAGACTGTGAAGTGACCGGTTTTTATTACAGGGAAGGTTTCATACAGGATTATGGCACTATACAAGTTCTGGGTTTTCTCCTAAGGAAGGGGATTCCACTGCTAACCTTTCTCAAAAAAATATTAATTGCCTGGCCTTTTCTGAATCTCTGGTTTCAGTACTTTCTGAGCTGCTGACTATGAACAATTATGCAAATCAGAATGACAGCCAGGAACTTTCCAAAGGAGAGATTGGGAACAGCAGCCTCTGAGTCTCCAATGCCAGCTTTATTTAAAACTGTCTGGGCACAAAAACTTTCATTAAATACATTCCTCGATAGCCACGGAGGATAAAAACCCGCTTTTGTGGATCTAATGCCTTTACAAACTTACGTTTAAAAAGTAGTAGTGACATCATCATTGTGCTGCATATAGCCTGTGCAGAGAGCAGAGCTGTGGGAGGGTCTCAGTAGCCTCTGCCCATTAAAAGCTGCCTACAGAACACTACAGGAGGGGGCGGAGACAAGACCAGACAACATTCAAAAGAAGAGAGAGCAGCAGTGAGTGGTCTTTGATACAGGAAGTAAAGTCTCACACTGGATTACTGCACAGATCTGGAATAAATACACCAAGCACTCCAAGATTCAAAGAAGACTACACATGACTCTTGAATTCAGAAAATATTTGCTAATTCTGTAGTTGAGCTTTAATATTTGGGTTATTTTAGTATTTGGGGACAAACAAATCTTAACCCGCGGCCCCGACTTTAAGAAACTTTCCTGGAATGCGTTAAACTTTACCTCACAGGATCTAGCAAACTGCAGCTAGTTACAATGTAATGCAAACGCAGCGTCATTAGTCAGTGAAAGAACTAAAAATCTATAATTTCATTGCCCTTTTCATCATAAATCTCCAGACGAGTGAAAGAAAACAGCAGGGCAATGAACGTTAGGCTTATTTGCTACCATGGCAACAGGACCTCGGCTCCTGCCCATTGAATTCGCATCCTGCTGACATTAATCAGAAATGTCCATTTGTGCCAGCATAATGCCATGCCATTGCAGCTCTCAACATACGTTCTTGACAGAAATTGGCACCTTTCACTTTGTGAGGAGACGCGTTCACAGATTGATGCTCAGGTGGGATCTCGGTCCCCCCCGCGCTGACTTTTCAAATCTGCATAACCTCATTTGCCTCTTTTAGACGCTGAGGCTACGTGGTGAAATTCACCGTTAAGCATATTATAACATTTAGAAGGTTATATACAAATTACCCACCACTGTAGCATCTAATTGTGTCGCTTACTGGGTCTCTTTTATTGGTGGAATTAATCCCCTAAATACCAGGGGGGAAAAATTTGCCGTCAAGCTAAATGGTTGTTTGCAGAAAAAAATGCCTTGGAGTGTATTTGGAAAGCGTGGAGACAAGAAAACAGCTGCTGCAATGCACGCAGTCGGCATACATGTCAACAAAGGACTGAAACATGTTAGGCAGCTTCTGTATAAGGACTTGGATGGCAAGCTTCTTTTGGAAGGATTTTACTTTTACAATATTTTATACAAATTACTGATTGTTATACAGCTGTGGCAGACATAGGTGAAAGGAGCTGGACCTCCACTGCATAGTGTGCACCTTGTGGTTCTGGTTCAAAAGTCAGAAGAGCCTATGGGCCCTTCATGAAAAGGACTGCAGAGAAAAGTATAAAAGGGAACCACTACTCCAGAGTTCAACGGTACTTATTTCGTCCAAACATTCCAAATAAAATTCTTGTTTTTCTTTCATCCAATACGTTTCTGGAGTTTACAGTACCTTCATCAGGGCTTAAACCATTTTTCCATGCCTTTAAGATGAAGCACATCTTTACCATAAAGGCCTTATCATAGGAGAATAGACAGCTGCTCAACAAATGTGATTTTATTTCCTAACAAGGTGGTGTGTCACTTATACTTTCTATGCAAACCTGTTATACTGCTGTATTTTTATTGCTAAAACAGTGTAAATGACAAGTTCATCTTTGGAACATGTTACACGTTCCAGCTCCTGCCTATTCTCCACCTGATTCCCCCCTCCGCGTTACTGTGGGCACCTGCTGTCACTTATGTCTGCCGTGGCAGACATAGGTGAAAGGAGCTGGACCCCCACTGCATAGTGTGCACCTTGTGGTTCTGGTTCAAAAGTCAGAAGAGCCTATGGGCCCTTCATAAAAAGGACTGCAGAGAAACGTATAAAAGAGAACCACTATTCCAGAGTTCAACGGTACTTATTTCATCTAAACATTCCAAATAAAATTCTTGTTTTTCTTTCATCCAATACGTTTCTGGAGTTTACAGTAACTTCATCAGGGCTTAAACCATTTTTCCATGCCTTTAAGATGAAGCACATCTTTACCATAAAGCCCTTATCATAGGAGAATAGACAGCTGCTCAACAAATGTGATTTTATTTCCTAACAAGGGGGTGTGTCACTTGTACTTTCTATGCAAACCTGTTATACTGCTGTATTTTTATTGCTAAAACAGTTTAAATGACAAGTTCATCTTTAGAACATGTTACATGTTCCAGCTCCTGCCTATTCTCCACCTGATTCCCCCCTCCGCGTTACTGTGGGCACCTGCTGTCACAATTTAAAACAGCACAGCCATGTGTGGCTCCACCCACAGGGCCACATCATTCATTCACAGAGTTCTGTGAATGGAAGAACTATAAGTACTGTCGCCCGCTGCGACTGACGGCTTGTAGTCCCCAATGAACTATGAGGGCATTGGTTAATGCTCTCGTAGTCATTGAGTCTTCCTGCAATTCAGTGACTGTCTGCCTGTACGAGGTACAGACAGACAGCTATCCTGATAGTCTACAGAAGCCTGACATGCATCTGCTGATCTAGGGTGCGGTGCGTTACAGGCTGCAGTGTAAAAAAAAAAAATAATAAATGCACATTTTCTTATCTGCAAAAAGATGGGTGTTTATTATTTATTTTTTGTAAAAGGTAAACTTTGCCTTTAATTCACTCCTAAATAAAGAAAATCTGTCGTTCAGTAAACATCCAACACGTTTTTGGGGTTCTGAAGGTCCGACTTCTTCAGATTGGAAAGTAATTGATATTAAAATCTGTGTTTAAGTGCCACATCCCTAATATTGTAAATATATACCAAAAAGACCTGAAAATGGGGACTTTTGAGCTCATGAGCCTTAAGTTTACAAAGAATATGGATCACATGGAAAGAGATTTGCTGCTCCTTGATATTGTAAACTTTTCATTTTTTACATGCTTTAGTACTGTTGTGAAATAGAATGTTGTTTTACATATTGAATTTTGATACAAAATAAACCATGTTTTTATATCTATGTTGTGCCTCAAAAGTCCCCATTTTCAGGTCTTTTTTTGGTGGAGATTGGAAAGTGTTGAAGAAAACAAACGTTCTGGACCAGTGGAAACAAGGTAATCCTTAAGGTTAATTTGGGTAATCAGAACAAAACAGTAAAGTCTATGACAGTGCCTGGGTAGGTTCAGGAGAAAAATAATTACAAAACAATTCCAAGCAAAAAGTGAAACAAGCAAATAAAGTGAATCAAGTAAATAAAGGAAAGCAACAACTGAAACAAGTATATAAAGTGAAAAAGTAAATTAAAGGGAAACAAGTAAATAAAGAAGAAAAATGTTGTTTAATAAAAAGCTGACATGTTTCTGAGGTTTCAAAGGTCTTCATCAGAGATTGGAAAGCGCTGAAGAAAACATTCAGGAACAGTGGAGACAAAGTGATCCTTACAGTTAAACTGGGTAATCGGAATAGAAGAGTAAAGTCTGCTCCAATCACTGGTTAGGTTCAGGAAAAAAATTATTAAAAAGCAATTCCAAGCAACAAGATAAACAAGTAACTAAAGTGAAAGAAGAAAAAAAAAGCAACAACTGAAACAAGAGTATAACGTAAAAAAAAGAGTTGAAACAAGTAAACAAAGAAAAAATGTTTGGTAAAATCGGACACGATTCTGAAGTTTTGACGGTACGCCTTCATCAGGGCTGGAGTGTTGAAGAAAACATATTCTGGACACAAAGACTGAAGGATTAACTTGGGTAAAAATTAAGAGAAAACATAAAAAAAAAAGTTTGTTCCAGACCTTGGTTAAGTTCAGGAAAAAGAAATTAAAAAGTAATCTCAAGCAACAGGTGAAACAAGCAAAGTGAAAACATTTCTGAAGGTCCTTCTCCTTTTACCAGAGCTTGGAAAGCCCTGAAGAAAACATATTCTGGACCAAATGAAACAGTGATCATTGGGGTTAAACTGGGTATGGATCAGAGAAAAAAGGAAAGTCTGCTCAAGTCCTTTGTTCAAGAACTATTGGTAAAACTATTTTTCCATTTTTAATGAAGTATGGGAGGGTTATAACCCCTGTCGGGGTTTATTGCCATCTGTGCCCCATTGGGGAGATTACCTTTCATTTCCTGTCCCATAATCAAACAGGAAGTTAGTGAAAATCTTTGCAAATCCTTTTTCAGGAAAAAAGTTATGAAAAAAAATTACTAGCAATAAGTGACACAACTGGCTATAAAACTGGCTTGGCAATTTCTCCATGCACAATAAGGCAAAGTGAGATTCAAGCCAACCTACAATAATTTCCTCTAGGGAGCTGTCAAAGGGAACTTTCCCCTATATCAGGTGTAACATCTAAGCAGGACATCTCCCCGGACTAAGAGATCCAGTTCCTTATACCTTTTTTTTTTTATTTTCAGTATTTGAAAGTTCAAAAGTTAATATGCCTAAGACATGGAACAACAAGGAGCTTGTTATTACCTTTATCAGCTAGAAAACCCTCCAGTGTGCACCCCGCTGAATATGTCTTACAAGTTCACCCTCCTGCCACTTCTGGTCCAGTTAGAATGCCTCAACAGCAAAGCATGCTATACTAGTAACTGGATTCATACTAAGAGTGAAAATAAAGAATTCAATTTACAAAGACAATTTTTTTAATAATGATTATTCATGTGAGCAGCTGGTTGACCTTATTCTCTCATTGGTTGCTAGTATCCTCATGTTTTGTATACTGGAAAAATGATACTATAAAAAAAAAACAAACAAAAAAAACAAGATCTGTGCACTTGTTTCTTACAGCACAGAATAGGTGAAAAGAGGCTGCAGTTACAACCTGGAGAATTTTGAAAAACAAGATTGTTACTCACCATAAAAGCCCCTTCACCGAGTTAATTCACGGCACAGATTTTTTGATTCCTGACCATAGGGTTATATCACCACCTACAGTAGTAGGACACTAGACAGGAGTAGGACACTAAGTAGAAAAGAACTCAGCACCGCCTATGGGCAGTCCTAGCTGGTATAAAACTCCCTTTCTGCTATAGGCAAACCAGTTTGTAACAAAGCCGTGTTTTGGACGATCCAAGGAAAAAAAGGTAAAAAATACTACTTTGGAACCCCAGGCAGAGAAATAAATTGACTATAGCAGAGAGAGGCTTTTATACCAGGTAGGATAGCTCATAGGGAGTGCTGAGCTTATTTCTGCCTAGAGTCCTACTCCTGTAAAATGGCGATATAACCTTATGGTCAAGAATCAAAAGAGCACTGTCCATCAATGAATGTAAGAGAACACATGTTAAACCCAGCTGTATTACAAAAAAAACAGATTAAAATCTAACAAAGGGCTCAACTCAAATATATGCTGGTCAACATAATGCTTCACAGACTAACCTCCCTGGAGGGTAGATTAGGAAACCAGAAGATGGGAAGAGTTTCTGACCTAAGTTAATGTGGTTGTAAATATCAGACAAGAAACTTGCCCAAAGCATATCCCTCTACAGTGTGTACCTGTCTCTAACCAAAGCACCAAGTGTAATTTTTGTCTACTGCCCTTTTAAGCATGAATCATTTCTGACAAGTTTTCCTGACACCAAGAATAAATGGTGACAGGAGAGGGACCTCCAGCAGATTGACAGTCTCAGGTCAGTTCCGTTCCTGTGAGCGGTGTGAAGGAGGGTGTGTCTCTTCCCTCCAATCATCTCTCAGTGATCTCCTCACTGAGCTCTTCAGAGTGTAATTTCAGTTATCCACCTCTTTTTCCTGAACTCTCAGACAAGCTGTATAAATACAGAGAAGAGAAGATTGCAGATAAAAAGATACACTAGATTGCGAAAAGTATTGGGATACCCCTCCAAATCATTGGATTCAAGTGTCCCAATCACCTCCATGGCCACAAGTGTATAAAATCAAGCACCTAGGCATGCAGACTGCTTCTACAAACATTGGTGAAAGAATGGATCGCTCTCAGGAGCTCAGAGAATTCAAGTTTGCTACCGTGATAGGTTGCTACCTATGCAATAAGTCCATCCATGAAATTTCCTTGAACTAAATATTCCATGGTCAACTGTTAGTGGTAATATAACAAAGTGGAAGCAACTGGGAACAGCAACTAGGCCACCAAGTGGTAGTCCATGTAAAATGACAGAGTGGGGTCAGCACATGCTGAAGCGAACAGTACGCAGAAGTCAACAACTGTCTGCAGAGTGAGCAGCTAAAGACCTCCAAACTTCATGTGGCCTTCAGATTAGCACATCAACAGTGCATAGAGAGCTTCATGGAATTGGTTTCCATGGCCGAGCAGCTGCATCCAAGCCTTACATCAGACACAGTGGTGTAAAGCACGCCACCACTGGACTATAGAGCAGTGGAGACGTGTTCTGCGGAGTGATGAATCACGCTTCTCTGTCTGGCAATCTGATGGACGTGTCTGGGTTCAGTGGTAGCCAGAAGGATGGTACTTGACTGACTGCATTGTGCCAAATGTAAAGTTTGGTGGAGGGGGTTTATGGTGTGCAGTTTTTTGCTAAAGATGCTGGCTTATGATACGGGGGGGGGGGGGAGGTAGGTTTGGGGTTATAGTTAAGCAATGCCTGGACATGCCGTTAAAAACCCATAGGTAAACAGTCTTATTGGCCTTTTGTACTCACATTTCTTGCTCCTGGGACTTTCGCAGATCTCACAGTAAGGCAGTAAAGCGTTATTGGTGTAGGTACAACTCTCACAGTTCCAGTGTTTCTCAGAGAGTGGAGGCCTCGGAGGTGTGGACATAGTACCTTCAGAAGAACCACGTGCTTTAGGCGAGGAGAACAAAGCAGAAGGTTTGCCACTCCAGGATTTTCTTTTTCCCATGTGAGGGGTTTTTGGGGTGGATTTGGGAGTCTGTGTACCTGTGGGACGAAAACGCTTGGCTTGTTGTTCAAAATCTTCATCTATAAAGAGTGCATCAACGTCTATCACTTCACTGCTATCTGCTGAGACTTCTGCACCCACATCAGACACTTCCTGCACAGCAGGTTCTTCTTCTTGTTCCTCTTGTAGCTCCGTAGTCTCTGGGTCTTCCTCTGTTCTCTTGCGCTTTTTGTCAGAAGCAGGTTTGGATGAGAAGAAGGTCCGGATGTCATGTTGCTTCTCTTTTTCAAACTATGAAAGAAACAAATTAGTTTATTTGGTGTGTAAATTCACACGCTCCAGTTCTACGCTCTTACTCTACAATTGCACATTCCCATTATATTCTCTAATTAAATGGTTTTCAAACTGTCGCCCTTTACATGCCTGCATCCAGCCCTTGGGGCACTACTCCACCAAATTACACCAATGATAAACCACCAATCCTCCCACTAAAACCACTGATGAGGCCCTATTTCTCCCATCAATACCAACGATGGGGCACTATTCCTCCCATTCAAACCAATGATGGGGCACTATTCCTCCCACTGACACCATCAATGGGGCCCTATCCCTCCAATTAAAACCAATGCTGGTGTACTATTCCTCCCAATGACACGAACAATGGGGCACAATTTCTCCCACTGACACCAACAATGGGGCACCATTTCTCCCACTGACACCAACAATGGGGCACCATTTCTCCCACTGACACCAACAATGGGGCACTATTTCTCCCACTGACACCAACAATGGGGCACCATTTCTCCCACTGACACCAACAATGGGGCACCATTTCTCCCACTGACACCAACAATGGGGCACCATTTATCCCACTGACACCAACAATGGGGCACCATTTATCCCACTGACACCAACAATGGGGCACTATTTCTCCCACTGACACCAACAATGGGGCACTATTTCTCCCACTGACACCAACAATGGGGCACTATTTCGCCCACTGATACCAACAATGGGGCACTATTTCGCCCATTGATACCAACAATGGGGCACTATTTTGCCCACTGATACCAACAATGGGGCACTATTCCTCCCACTGATACCAACAATGGGGTACAATTCCTCCAACTGACACCAATGATAAGACACTACTCCTCCCACCGATACCAACAATGGGGCACCATTCTTCGCATTAAAACCAAAGATGGGGCACTATTCCTCCCACTGACACCATCAATGGGGCACTATTCCTCCCACTGACACCATCAATGGGGTCCTATCCCTTCCATTAAACCAATGATGGTACATGGTTTACACCCAGAGGCCACAGTGTGGCCCACCTAAAGCCTAAAGGACAGTAAAGTTTCGAGACCCCTGCTCTAATTGTACAGCCTCACTATTCCAACGTATATAATTCATATTACTGTTTAACACAGTTTTATGAATTCAAACAATACAGTACACACAACATCTGTACTATGCTTTAAAAAGAGACGATCAAGGATTGTGTATAACAGACATGATTTAAATGAAGAACTGGCTATTGGCTGTCCTTGATAAAATTCTCTAAAATTTTACAATTATAAAACATTATGGCAGATTTTATCTTATCCCCATAAAAAACACTGTATATGAGACTAAATTGCTTCTTTATTATTCCCAGAACAGTTTAGAATTTAAAGACCCTAAATTTCGTCTAAAGGTAGTGAATTGTGCATTTCAGTTAAAATATGTATAGCAATCACACTTTACAATGAAAACCTATGAAGAAAAAAATATATATCTTATAACCTACCCAATTGTATTTTGCGGCATAAAATTCTATAACTAAGGTTGTTGCATAGTTTGAATGTGTTCCACAGATGCCATTCGAAATGTTCTGGCACTGGTTAAAAATTAGCTAAAATATCTGAAAATATCTGAAAATCCCCCAAATAAAACCAAATGTATTTGTTTACATTTGTTAAAAAAAATATATATTTTCTGGTAATTATAAGCTGAAAAATGTGTAAATGGGGAAAACCTGGTCCAAAGAAGTGGAGTTTTTTTTTATTTTGATTAAATTTAAATATAGAGCAATCCGAAATTAGTGATTTTTCTAAATGAATATAGGAATACCTTGTTGCCACAGAAACAGCTGTATTCTTGGAAGAATCTTTGTAGGGGAGTACCGAATCTGGTTAGCTAGGTTAGAAGATATTGGAGCTGAAAGCTCTGGAGCCCATTATCTTTACTTTATGATTAACCATTCACACAAAAGTATGCACACCAGGACTTCCATTTTCCCTTCTGCTTCATACTGTTGTGGGTCAGTGGCTTGCAAGGACATAAAGAAAGTGGGAAATGTACGTTATATGGGTGCTTCTATTCCCAATCACAACCCAACTCCAGCCTAATTTTTGGGCTAGTAGAGTGGGTATGTGTTAACACCTCTATAAAATTTTGTCATTTGTGTTTCCATTGGAGAGACTTCCTCTTATTCCGTATTCTGGAGTCAAATAGACAGCAGCTCACAAGGAAGCACAGGGACAGAGGGGCAAATATCTTCAATGGAGATAGACACAGCAGCAAAATTACTTTTTTGTTTTTTTAGAGCGATAAAGGTGAAGAACCTCTGTAAAGTTATTGTTGAGGTCTGTGCCTTTCTTTACTGGTGTCCGCCATTCTCCTCATATGCCATCCAGGCGTAACACAAAAAAGAGCTGGGGAAATCTTCACAAAGGAGCCAAAGACACAGATAAAAACTCAACAGATGTTCAAACTCTCACCTCTATTTCTAAACTGGATTTGGCCTTTAAAATAAAAAAAAAAATCTTTGGAAAGGTTACATGCTGCTGAAGTGAACTTAATAAATCCCCAGTTCTTGTTGGACAACCCCACAGGTTGAAGACGTGGGGCAGTGCGTAAGACTTTGTCCTTTCTTTTATGTAAAGGAAGAGGAAAAAAAAAAAAAAGATAAAAAATAAAAAATAGTATATCCAGCTGGTTAATGTTAATCAAGCAAGCCATTCTTTTCTAAGTTAACATATAGCAAACGGGTGTCTGAAAATGTTTTTTTTTTTAATACAAATTTTATTATGTTTTGCTTAAATTCCTAATAATAATAAAAAAAAGAAAAAAAGTCCCCAACTACTGTGCTGAAAGACATTTTACATATAAGATGGTCAGCGTAACTAATTCTACCCTCTGTTATAGAACCTTCACAGATATCTTTTCACCCCCTTATTTTTGTTAAAGAAATACACTTACGCAATATAAATTTCACTATTATACAAGGTTTGTAATCTTCTACAATATCAGTGATGTTCATTATTAACATTAAAGACATTAAGGCTACATTCACACCTAAGTATCACAGTTTCAAGCGTCTTTTCAAGCATTGTTGAGGGTTTCTTTGGAATACAATTGCATGTTTTTAAAGATTTTGTTAGGTATTTTTCAACTAGGCATTTGGAATGCTGTTGAAAGAGGGGCAGACAGCTGCTGTTTGAGCAGAAAACGTGCGTCAAAAAGTATGAAATAAAGACATAAACACACTCATGGCGCGCTTTTCAGGCATTTCCATTGAAGTCTATGGGGACAATAAAGCTCAATTCTGCCTAAAAAGTAGCTCATCTACTTTTTTTTGCAGCAACAGGTGTTTTGCTACAAGCAACCCAACAGTCAGATGTGAACAAGAGCTCTTGAAAACAATAGGTTTTTGCTTGTTGAGGCACATGCTACGAACACTGAAGTGTGTCACGAAGGTATAACCTATTTTATGCAGGAAAAAAAAGCATTTTTCTTTTTTTTAGTTGGCAGCTATTGTACACGGTTTACAGACCAAGGTCTTCTATAACATGTACGATCTATTTGACTTCTGTCCTGAAACAATATTGTTTGCAGTGACATTGTACGCCTATTGTACTGCTTATCTAAATGGAGCTCCACCCAAAAGGGGAAGTTCCGCTTTATAAAGACTGGTCCCCCGCTCCCCATTAAGGATTGGCACCTTTGGGGAGCAGGTACCCGAAATTGACAGGTACCCGCTCCCACTTCCGCTGCAAGCTGTCGCAGCCGGGTGCCCACATTGGAAGATGCCGGCGCCTGTAGCACCAGACGGCTGGTGAAAGTGGCTGCATGATGGACACAACGGGATCGTGGGACAGGTGAGTGGCTGTTTTTTTAAAAGTCAGCAGCTACAGCTTTTGTAGCTGCTGACTTATAATTTTTCACAGTGCAACTGGAACTCCGCTTTACATTAAAAAATATATCTTTAAAAAAATCTTCTTTACGCCATCCTGACTAGTAGGATAACTGTACTTTTAGTATGCATTAGCTGTGATGGTGGATGGCCTTTCCAAAGAAATGAATGGGGATACTACTGCACATGCTGGGCCCATTCAGAAGATTTTCACATGAAGGCTGTGACTTCCAGCGGACAGCACAGCAAAGCTCTATAAGAAGCAGATAAAGGTAATTTGTAGGATCAGAGGGAGGGTTAAAGTAGTTGTAAAGGTTTTTTAGATTAATGCATTCTCTGCATAGAGGTAAAAAAAAAACCCTTCCCTGTGCAGCTCCACCCCCAGCCCCCTTTTTTACTTATTAATAAATAATTTGCGCTAGTAAATATATATAAATATATGTAAAGAAATCATCAAATCATAAGTCCAGAAAAATACCACAGAAAAATATAAAAAACTTTTTAGGTGCAAAAAAACTTTTGTGCAAAAAGAGTGTCTCAATATAAAAAAAGTGTCTCAATATAAAAAAATTTCACCAAAAAACCTTGATAATATAATGGCAGATCATCCATAAAAATATCTTCAGAAACGGAAGCTCTCCAACACACCGATCCTCATCGATCGAAATAACAGGACGAAAAACTTTGTAGTTAATCGAAAATCCACTTCTCCAATAGAAAAAGGACCACCTTTAAACGTATCCATGGGGGGAAATGCCAAGCACTCGAGAGAAACAGAAAGACTTCATGGTGCAATATTATAAAAACCAATTCCTTTATTAGATACTCATTGCACTTACTCAAGAGGTGTCCCAGCCGACACCAGCATCAACAGCAATCACATAAACGAGCCTGACTACTCAGCACATGTGCAATAGCTGGCAGTCAAAAACGTAATGACATCACATCAATCAAGCTCCGCCCCCCTTTTTTACTTACCTGAGCCCAATCTTGAACCAGTGCTGTGCACGAGAGCATCGGCTCTCTCCCTCCTAACAGGTTCAGAGACAGGCGCGTGGGCTGTTGGCTCCTGCTTTGGTCAATCACAGTCAGCGAGAAGGGAACGGGGCGGAGCCCTGCAGTGTGTGTGTGTGTGTGTGTGTGTGTTTGTGGTCTCCAGAAGAGAAGGATCAGGGCTGCTCTGTGTAATACCACTGCACAGAGCAGTTAAGTAGAATATGTTTACAATCACTTTAATTAAAGGATAATTGTACTTTTAACATTTATCTTTTAAAACCTGGCTAGCACCCCAAGGTTTAAAGGAGTGCACAGAGCCAAATTAATCATTTTTCAGCATTTATTAGATACCACGCTGCACTTACGCTGAGCTGAGTTGAGCTGAACATTGCAAAGTTTAAGGCTGCATTACCAAACAATTTCAAATGTGACATAGGCTGTACAGGAACAGAGACAACGTGATCGTGGTCATGATCAGGTCCCTTTATCCTAGTTGTTGTGCCTATGTAACTGTGATAAGAATAAGCTCACCCGGCACAGAGAATGGTGCACACGAATCCACGTACTCTGTAAACTGCTGCAGAACATGTTGGTGCTATATGAATTTCTTCAAGAAACAATACATTAGGTGTATCTGGTTTCTCTTGTCTTGCTAATTAATTGCTTTAGGTATAAATTCATGCACCCAGCTACCACTCTATGACCCCCTTACCTATACACTGCTCCTAACATGCATGCACTAGTCAGTGTGACAGATGGCCACCACCATTACACATGAATTATAACTTATCTTGACCTTTGTTGAGCTAATTTACCACGACAGTGTATGATATAAGGCTGCCATTAAGAGATGTTGCTAAGAAAACAAACAAACGGAACACACAATTGATAGTTAAAATGAAGAAAAAAGACCACACTACAGATACTGTGTCAAAAAAAAGAAAAAGTAATTTATTAAGCAGATCGGATATCTCCTCTCCACCATACGTAACTATTAATAAGAGGTAAGCAGCAGTTTCTTCAGAGCTGTAATTAGGAGCCATCATATACTGCCTAACATTCAGCAACATCCTGCTTCCAATCCAACTGCAAACAGAAGATATAAATATGAGCCCATGTTGTGTGAAAGCCTGGAGTGGAATGTCTACGTGTACACCGAATCCTTCTGTGCATAATAAAAAGTGACACGAAGGTATGAGATACGGCATGTATGACATGGCCGGTACAATGGCCAATTATTAGGATCCCTTAGATAGACTCAAAGTAAATTGAGCTCAGGTGTTTCCTGTAAGGGGTGATGTTAATGATACAGCATACAAAGACATTTTATACAATTGTGAGCTTCCAACCTGGTGGCAAAAGATAAGGGAACTTCTTTCCTTTATCATACATCATAGGACATAGAGCAGGCTATAATCATCACTATGTGGGTTATATGCTACCTATAGGTGAATGGACATTGTCCGATGAATCCAACAGGAAGTCCTCCCCTATATAACCCCTCCTATACAGGAAGTACTTCAGTTTTTTTCACCAGTGTCTGTAAGGTTATAGTCACTGATGTGTTGCATGTGCTTCTGGAGCATACTTATAGGTCTCGAACGGTTCAAGGACTAGGATGGGATCCATTCAAAAGTTTGGTAACCAAAATGGATGGTTCTCAAGCCTTGCGGAATAAGGAGAAGAATCCTCGGGGGTTTTGCCTGTAATGAAGCTTTCTGGCACTGAACCCTGCACAGTAGATGGCTGATCAAGGTGCTTACTGGCAGGGTGCAGTACAAGTTCAGGGCAGTGGTCCCCATTTCAGGGAAGACAGTCCTTGAAGATCTGCATGACACAGCCCGCCATGATGGCCGAAGGTTGTTCCCCAGCTAAGGTCAGGGGCCTGCGGTGGTATTAGTAAGTCTGTCTCCTTTTTCTGAAAGAATAAAAAGGAAAAGAAGAGGAACCTTTTTCTGCTATAAGTCTGATGGCTGGCCACCAGGGGGAGCTCACTTATGGGTATTTTTTGGCTGCATGAACTTGCCTGTTGTGTTTAATTTTTGGCCACTAGAGGGAGTGCTCCACTGGCTTTAGGATTCTGTGTGTGCCCAGCCATAGGCTGCGAGCGGGGCGGAGATGCACATGCATGCGATGGAAGAGTGTGGGCATGCGCAGTAGTGGCTGGAAGGGGAACTCGCCATAATGTTATATATAGGGCTTCCTGAGTACACGTGGACTGCTGCCACATGCGATGGGAGCGCACGCATGCGCGGTAGCGGCCAGAAGGGGAACGTCTATATATGGGGCTTCCTGAGCACATGTGGACTGCTGCTGCTGCCAATTCCTGTAAGGTGCCAGGACACAGAACAAACTATACTGAGGGCACTAGAGTACTTCTCTGGAGGGCTGGCCAGTCAGGCAGGAGGGCTGCTTTTGTGCTTCCCCTTTTTATGCATTGAGTATTGTCACAACACGACCTGCATTGCTGTATCTTGGGCTCTGTGGCTTGATTGATGTTTACACAGGCCTAGGGATTACTGGAGGCGTAATATCCTCCAGAAAGCAGAGGGGGGGGGGGGAAGGAACATCAGGAAGGGGCACAAGTGCACCGCCACCAGGATCTGAGAGGCCTAGTCAGAGTTCCGTTGTGTTGACTTCTGAAATCCCAGGGGCACCATGTCAATCTGAGCTGCTGAGTTTGTCCAGTATTGTGGCAACTATTGGTGCATTTGCCTCTATGTACATAACCAAAGACGATCTTGAATCAGCCTTAGCGGGGTTAGAGGACAAGATCGCGGAGATGATTGCATTTGTAAGTCAAGGGGGTAAAAAGCGGGAGAAATCCCCATCTCTTGAACCACCGGTCCTTGAATAGGAGTGGGTGGAACCTGAGGATGAGGAGGCGGTTTAAGAGCTTGAGGAAGGTCAAGTTGTTGAGTCTCTGTCTGAGGTATCAGAGCCTGAACAGAAGCAGGCTGTCTCTGCTTCTCAATCACAGAGGTTATTAGTTCAGGGTCTTACTGATATGGTCCCTTAAGGGTTCAGGCTACCCCCAGGGGAAACCTCTGAGATCACTTACTCTTCTTTGGGCTCAATAAATGCACCACAGAGTACTCAGGCCTTTCTGGTACACCCTCTCCTAGAACAAATTATGTATGCTGACTGGGATCACCAAGACAGGGTTTTTGTCCCACCTAGAAGTTTCTCTCTCCTGTACCCCATGGAGGTGAAATTTGTTAAAAAGTGAAGCCTGAAGTACTTGACACAGCTGTTTATTCCCTAAATAAGTATTTAACATATGTCCAGGTATTGAAGGATCTGGCAGATATGAGGCTAGAATCGCTCGTTAAAGCATTTTTTCTCTGGAAGGGTCTGCCACACAGCCTGCATTGGCTGCTATTGGAGCCATCAGCTAGTCCCAGGGAAATGGGCTTTGCATCCCAAGGTTTACTCGGCAATCTTCCAGCTTTGGGAATGCCTGGATATAGATCTATTGGCATCCAGGTTCAACAGCAAATTGGACAGGTTTGTCTCCAGGACGTGAGACCCGTTTGCAGTAGGAGTGGATGCATTGGTAATACTTTGGGATCAGTTTTTCCTGATCTATGCTTTTCCCCCCAATTCAGCTGCTGAACCACAAATCTCACATTAAACTTGAAAGGAGCAAGTGAGCACATGTGTTTTCTGTTCTCTTGACACAGGCTAGTCACACTTGGTTAATGCTATCTTTGTTCAGTTTTGTGTTTATTCTGACATTCACTTTCTTTGTTTAGTATCCTATATGTTAACAATGGTAACTCTCAAAAAACAGATTGATGTGCTTCTTCAGTTAATAGATAGTCCTGGATGTCAACCAGCCAAGAAGTGAGGCAAGCTCTGAATTGCTGTAGATTCTAATGCACATTGTGAGAAGCTCACAGTGTGCAGTGAAATCGGAGTAAGCAACGTCAATACAGGAGAGGACCCTGTAACACTGTGCAAGACTAAAGAAAAGGCCGGAGGTCAGCTTTAAAGCTCAACTCATGCCAAGTATTCCCGCTAGTTTTAGCTATTCAAGGGTTACAAGGGTATAACAGAAAGGCATGTGCAGGTTAAAAAAAAAAATTGCTGATCTTTCCCCCCATACCAAGGGACTAGGCAAGTCTGACCTAGAATGAACACACACAAACACACACACACACACCTCCAGTTATGCAGTAGAAGCCATGGCAAGGGCAGGCACAGACAACAAATTACTCCCTCTCTCCTCTTTAGTAAATTATCTTATCCACACGTAACAAGTTCTCCAGCTTCAGAATCCAAAACATTGCTAATAGGTTATATTTAGAGATCTAAACGGCTCGGCTACTAGAAACTGCAGAGAACACTTTGTTCAGAGCAGAGATCTTTAATAAAAATTTCATAGAAATTACCCGCGGCTAGATTTATCTATGAAACAAATGTGTTAATGTATTTGTAGAAGCTGCACCCCTTGCTTCCCGGTGACATTTCCGGATTTGGCTGATCATAAGAGAGGCCCTGTATATCACGCGCGCCATCTGCTCCACAAATGTTTATTGTTGTTATTTACCTATCAATCTGTCTCGCCTTCCCCATCACTGGTTGCCATTCCCTATAGTCAGTGGCATTTCATGTAAACGACTAGCAGGAGGCAGGTTCAATGGGAGGTTATTAGCATAAAAAGAAAAAAAGAAAAAAAAAAGTCTTTTTCGAGGAGGATGCCGAAAAACATCAGAAAAGTTATTGCTATGAAAGAGTCATCGGTTTAGACGCGACTTCTCTCTAGTGCCATTTATGAAAATTGAGACAAATTAAAAAAAAAAACATTTAGAAATATATGTGGTTGACCATTATCACCAATCAGATACGTTGCGTCGTTATCCAAAGAACAAATAAGTCACCAAAAGTAACACCAAACTTTTATGTATATTTTCTTTTTTTGCACTATAAGGTACAATTCTATCACAGCTTCAAGAGATACTTCACACTAAAAGGACAACATAAAGTGGTCGTAAACCTCAGACATGAAATATGAACAAAGCATATCCCAATACAGTGTGTCTCAGTTAAGAGCACTAAGTGTCATTTCTGTCTGCTGCCTGCTTCCTCTGCTATCTGCATGAGTCACCTCTGACAAGTTTTCCTGAAACCAAAAGAAAAATGGCAACAGGGAGGGACCTCCAGCACACAGTCTTTCTGAGGTTCCAGACCACAAGAGCATTTTGATTGGCTGCCACAGTGGTTACATGATTGGAAGCCCATCCACTCAATTGCAATGCCTAGCCAGGAACTGTAGGTGACAGTGCAGTCATAGCACTGGGGGATGCGCAATTCAGTGTACTCCCAGAACAAATTACTAAAATAATTGCATTTTCATGTTCTGTGTACTGTGGAAGGCCGGATATAGTGAATGCAGGGTCCAGGGTTTTAGCAACAGTTTAAGGCCACTATCACGCTGCTCTATTTAGAAGTACAGCTGGCAGGAAGAGGTTAAAGAACAACTATAGATAATATAAATTAGTCTGTGAGCTGGTAAGGCTAGATGTGCTTAAAGTTGCGTTAAAGATATATTTCAAATCCATTTATGTCAAATAACTTTACTGGTCAGAATTAAAAATTCACTGCAACTGCAGATCCACAATCTCCACTGCTCTAAGCACACATAATATTATATACCGATATATCTCTATATACACACGCACACATGTATATATACAGTATATACATACACTATATTGCCAAAAGTACTGGGACACCCTTCCAAATCTCATTGGATTCAGGTGTTCCAATCACCTCCATGGTCACAGGTGTATAACATCAAGCACCTAGGCATGCAGACTGCTTCTACAAACATTTGTGAAGAATGGGTCGCTCTCAGGAGCTCAGTGACTCCAAGCGTGGTCCCGTGATAGGTTGCCACCTGTGCAATAAGTCCATCCGTGACATTTCCTGGCTACTAAATATTCCACGACCAACTGTTAGTGGGATTACAACAAAGTGGAAGAAACTGGGAACAGCAGCAACTCAGCCATGAAGTGGTAGGACACGTAAAATGACAGTGCAGGGTCAGCGCATGCTAAAGCGCACAGTGCAGAGAAGTCACCAACTGTCTGCAGACTCAAAAGCTAAGGACCTCCAAACTTCGTGTGGCCCTCAGATTAGCACAACAGTGCGTAGAGAGCTTCATAGAATGGTTTTCCATGGCCGAGGAGCTGCATCCAAGCCTTAGATCACCAAGTGCAATGCAAAGAGTCGGGGATGCAGTGGTGTAAAGCACGCCGCCACTGGACTCTAGGGCAGCGGAGACGTGTTTTCTGGAGTGACCAATCACGCTTCTCTGTCTGGCAATCTGATGGACGTGTCTGGGTTCAGCAGTTGCCAGGAGAACAGTACTTGCCTGATTGCATTGTGCCAAGTGTAAAGTTTGGTGGAGGGGAGATTATGGTGTGGGGTTGGCCCCTTGGCCCCTTAGTTCCAGTGAGGAGAACTCTTAAGGCGCCAGCATAGCAAGACATTTTGGACAATTTCATGCTCCCAACTTTGTGGAAACAGTTTGGGGATGGCCCTTTCCTGCTCCAACATGACTGCGCACCAGTGCACAAAGCAAGGTCCATAAAGACATGGATGAGCGAGTCTGGGGTGGAGGAACTTGACTGGCATGCACCTCAACCCGATAGAACACCTTTGGGATGAATTTGAGCGGAGACTGCGAGCCAGGCCTTCTCGTCCGACATCAGTGCCTGACCTGACAAATGCACTTCTGGAAGAATGGTCAAACATTCCAATGAACACACTCCTAAACCTTGTGAACAGCCTTCCCAGAAGAGTTGAAGCTGTTATAACTGCAAAGGGCGGGGTCAACTCAATATTGAACCCTACGGAATAAGACTGGGATGCCATTAAAGTTCATGTGCGTGTAAAGGCAGGCCAACCAATACTTTTGACAATATAGTCAATATACACACATACACATTATTTAAATGAAGACCAAAAAAAATTCAGTTTTTTCATTATCTTCTTGGAGTTAAGAAAAAACACTCAATGAGGGTTATTTACTAAACCTGGACAGAGCAAAATCTGGTGCAATTCTGCATAGAAACCAATCAGCTTCCAGGTTGTATTGCCGAAGCTGACTGGCTACCATGCACAGCTGCACCAGATCCTGAGTGGTCCAGTTTTAGTAAATCTCCCCTAAAGTATTAAACCAATCTGATCTTCAGTCAGTTGTGCCCTGACCTAGCAGATTTTTTGAACCCTTATTAGATGACTGTGTGCTGCCCAAAGTCCCACTTGGAATTGAAGAGGACAAGGCCTAATACCAGGGAACACTTAACATTCATTTTTTTAGCTGCAGTGCCCTTCAGAAAATAAAAACACCAACCATAGAGATATATTGACTGGGACAGAGAACTGAGCAGAGTGAATTCTAGAGTGATTAATTTTCCCTAACATGTTTACTTGTTTGTCTAGAAAGTGGTTTTACCTCTGGAAGATTTGCCTATTTCTGCTGGTCTATTCAATGCTGCCAATCTCCTGCAACCTTTTTGCTGCCATATCCTGACTGCAAACACTCTAGCGGTATCTGCATGGCATTTCTTAGGTGGGTTTCTTGATGGTGACAACAATGGAACATGGATGCAAAATGTATGCTGAAATCTGTATTGGCTCGCTTTAGAGAGGATTTGACAGGTGGTGAGGAGGCAATATGTTGCCTCTTTAGAGCTTGTTTTAATCCTCAAAATGCTGATCCACCGCACTGCACACAGTTGCAGAAGGGTTGTAGCACGGTCCCATTCATTCGAATAAGTGTCGTTCGGCAGCAGAACCACCTACCACGAATGTGGTAGATTTAATTTTATTCCACGCTTGTGCCACAGCCGTGAATCAAATGCCTGCATTTACTACCCCCAAGGCCCTATATAAGATGTACTTCCTGAATACGATCTATTGGTCGAAACGTGTCGAGAGCTTATGACGCAACTTCCACTGACTTCACTTCCGGTATTTGGAACGCACGCTGGAACGCATCGGCCATCTTAACTCGCATTCATAATACACAAAGCTGAATACACCTCGTGCCAGGAAAGGCACTTTTTTGTGAGTGGCATTTCTATTGTTTGATCTCATATTAAAGTTTTATACAGTTTTACACTATGGGATGTCTGGTTTTGTTTTGATTTATGCTGAAAATATGAAATACTGCCTGTGGAGGAGAGGAGTTGCCTAACATTGATGCAGATCTATTGGAAAGTTATTGGTTACCACCAGCAATCATGGTTATAAGGGCAAAGGAATATTGGCCATCAGGACCGGATTGCAAACTGGGATAGTCCCAAAAAGCGAATGTGACTTATCTAGAGATAGGTGGTCATGAAATGACGGTGAGTTTACATCTATGTGGGGCACCAGTGTGAACACAGTGAAGCACTTGTCATTTCAGTATGGAGTATCACCATTAAAGATACAGCACCATTGCACCAATTATTCACATGTTGGGACTGAATATTAATATTTTATTTGTATTTTACTCAGTGTTATCACTTTAAAGATTGCAAAGTTTATTTTGTCAATTTGTGACCTTAGTGCGGTCCATTTTTGAAATATATAAGATTTTGTGTTTAGAAATTCTCATTTAGGACTGCTGTTTATAGGTATCTTATATATAGTTAATTTTTTCACATATATATTAATTTTTTTCCTAAGCGCAACAGCACCCCTTTTTTTCTTTCAGAGGTAGAACGACTCACAGCTCAGTATCAGTTTTGTATTAAGCAAAGAATAACACAAAGAGGGATCCCTGCATCCTGTGATGTACTCCAAGAAAAGCATTTTATAGGGAAACCAAACTTTCTACCTTCTAATTTTACTTCACAGGGCATGTCATATTCATGACAACTTGGGATATTCAAAGCTTTTAGCATGAGGGGAGGGCTGTACAGCAAAAAGGTCAACACACTTAAACCCATAAATAGATTAGAGCAAAGCCCATTACAAAGCCACCTACAAGACCTTTCGCCCAAAGCTGGTACCCACACAGGTGTGAATATCTACTTTGTTGAGAAGACCAGGTAGTAGCCTTACAAACAAACTTGAACAACAGAAGCTTGATGCTGAATTACCCAGGAAGCACTGACACTCCTGGTGGAATAGGCCATGACCAAGAAAGGAGTAATCTTGCTTTCGATGCCACACACCTGAGAAATAAGCTGACGAATCCACCTAAAAATAGTGGCTGGAGTAGCAGCTTTACCCTTGTGCGGAACATTCAGGTAGAACATGGACTCAGACTGTCAAAACGAAGCTGTAAATTCCAGACTGGTGTGAACAGCGCGTACAACATCCAAAAAGTGCAGCACCTTCTGCCTTCTGGACAAAAGCCTCAGAACTACCTTATCCTGGTCAGGACCAGGAAAGGTACCTTGAGAAAAACAGTATTCAACTCCAAAACCTTGTAAGATGAAGTAATTGCATCCAGACAACCATGTACGTAAGGAAAAACAAGGGAATCACTCAGAGAGGCTCAAAAGGAGAAATCTGAAAAACAGGCAAGACCAAATTAAGGTCCCATAGAGACAAAGAGGGCTTCACAAGAGTTGCAATCCATGCAGCACCCTGAATAAAAGCTTTTAACAGGGAATGATATGCAATAAGTCTTAAACCGAACAGCCAATCTGCCCCTTGATGATACTGGCTGATCTGCCCATGGCTCAACTACCAAAGGATTTACAATGTTCATATACAATGTTCTTCGTGGCCAAGCAGGGGCAATTAGGATCAATGGAATGTCCTACACCTGTATTCTGTGCAACAGGCGAGAAAGAAGCTGTGGTGAAGAGGAGGTATATAGATCAGGAAAAAAAGATTTCAAGGCATCCACTACAAGTGCCCATGGATCCCTGGTCCAGACACAAACCTCTCCAGTTTCTTGTTGAATCTGGATGCCATGAGATCCATATCTGTATCCCCCATTGCACACAAATCTCTACTAACACCTCTGAGTAAAGGGCCCCTACTGCTGGGCTGTAATAGCTGGGATTCTATGATCACGTGTTACTAAGCCAGGGGAGCAAACAAAATGGTAGACATGCATGATGACCTCATCGCTCCGCACCAGTTTAGCCCCTTTGAACACTGCTAGTGTGGGTGTATCAGTCCAGATGCAGAAATCAGCCTGCACTGCCCCAGATGCAAACAAAATTATTTTATGGGAGAATGCCAAACAATTGACATACAGCGGTACTCCCCATTCTATACTGAAGGTCAGAAGGCTAAATCTTCAACCCACACGGTGGGTTTGCACTGAAGGGACAGGGATTTGATCCCCCCCACAGGAGGTCACTGCCCTGAAAATGTAAAGATCTCTGCCAGCAAGATCCCCAGATACACAGTACCTGGAGAATTGCTGTCCAGAGGTTTCCGCACTAACTAACATTACAGGCCGTCCCTGCTGGGGTCCAGATACAGTCCCTCTTAGCTTTCTGACCATAGGTAACCAAATGGATGATGAAGTCTTTCCCTATCCCAGCATAATAAGTTAAAAATAGGGAACTAAGCGTCCGAAAGGAGATCTTCAGAGAGACATATGCAGTTACATCCATCACCTAAGGACACTAGCTAAAACTGGAGTTTAGTTGAGTGACAACTAGCCAGTGTCCATTGACTTGAGGAGTTATGCCTGGGCAGGAAATTCCTGCCATTTCAGCCAGTGTCCATTGACCTGAAGGTGGTAGCATAACCCAAATAGTCATGAATATAATTTGCTCTGTGATGTGTGATAATGAATAATCCTTTTCTGCAGGAAGCCCTGAACAGGATGTTGGTCCAAAAATGGCAGCACCCTGGATTCAAAGATTCTGTAACGAATGGACAGATGAACAGCAATGCTAAGCCGCCAGCCAGAGCCAAGTTTTTATGATGGTAGTAGGTTTTTTTATCCTCCTTTTATAATTACATGCAGGTGTGAGTTCAGTCATTCATTCTAAGCTAAGATAATTTTTTCCATTTCTTTGTAAGGGTAAAATCCAAACAATAAATGGAAAAAGGAATTTTCTCTACTACGAAATGACAAAAGCTTATCTGACCTATAAAAGAAGCAGCACAATCGCATGTATGGTGACAGGTCCAACTTAATGAAGTCGTATCACCAGCAGATCACACAATGGCTTGTTGACAGAACATGAAATATTTACATTCATTCCAGATTGATATCTGCCGCTTCGCCTGCTGCTTTCCCCAACCCCCTTGATGCACATAGTCGTTTCTCAAATTTCTGCCATTCCGTAAACGGTGAGGCTTTGTAGTTCTGAGAAACATGGACAAAAAAATACAACCAGCTCAGTGACTTGTATTCGGAGTCTGCCGGCAGTACTAAATTTATTACTATCACACTTGGCAAACCCCGTTGCTGTGTTTGTTGTTTCAGTCAATTACCATCATGTCCAAATAAAACATGTAACATACATTTTCTTAATTGCCAGCAAGCTGGCTATTTAGGAACTCTACGGGCACATGCTGGTGGCAAGTGCTTGCGTTGCTTTTTTTTTTTTTCTTTCACTTTGCTGCAAGCGACAGCGCTGCTATGTGACTTGGCTTCAGGACCATGGACAGCAGATCCACACACAATGGTGGCTGTCTGGTACATTAAGGAGCTCTCGGTTTTCAATTTCAGTTTCTGCAGGGGGAACAGACTTCAGTAAGCAGCACAAAGTGAGAGGGACCAGGACAGGTGCCCAAAACTAAATATGTCAGCAGCAAAATATGCTCCCACTGCAGTCATCCTCACACACACCATTTCCTTTCCAAAGGCATACAATGCTCTTTAAATATTACAGTTGTGCCATGCTTCTCAAGCACAGAAATAGCCAACTGATTTAATTGGGTCTTCTATAGTGCCTTTCTCACCCAGCATAGCCTGGGGCACTTCAGCTGAGCTGCTAATGAGAGCCAGCCATCATGCAATGCCCTGGAAGCACCAGGGGGTCAGTCACTACTGCAAGAGTCGTGCGGGAGGTGGCGACAGTAAATGCTTGTATGTAGGTTAGCGCAGGGACAAGAGCGTGCTTTATGCTTATCTTGCAAACGTAATTTAAGACCAGAAATAAAAAAAATATGCATCGGCTCTAAAAATGTTATGTTTATTTGCCAAATTAAAAAAAAAAAAGAATAAAAAAAAAGAAAAAACACCATCTGTATCCTTTGATTGTGAAGGGCTTTTTAAACGTCCTTTTGAAGCAATTTTTGCAGCCATCCACCTCCTCCTACACACTTAGCTACTGTGATAATCGAACAATTACAGCTTTAGGCTGCACTGTAAAACTATAAAAATAACGTGTAAAAATAAAAGGTGTTGCAAGCAGCAGCAAGCCATAACAAAAAGACAGGTAGTCACAGGTCACAGCACTGAAGCAGAAATGTAAAGAAGCAATGAAAACACTGTTTTAAAAAAAAAAAATGTAAGAAAATAAAGTGTGTGAGTGAGTACGTGTGTATATATATATATATATATATAAAAGCTTAAAAGTGGTATAAAAAATCAAATATATTGTAGCTTATCAGTCCATAGATGTGGTTGCTACATTATTTTTCTTCCCCCCCCCCCCCTGTTTTCACTTGGTGATCTGGCCAGTAACACACCTCCTGTATTAAGAGTGCTCCCACTCTGTATGAAGGAGCACAGGGGGCACATTAGGACAGCAGCATTATCAATCTAGAAGGAGGGGAATGTTAGATGTACTAGTAGATTAAGATACACTAACAAAATAGAAGCCAAACTCCAGCTAAAACTTTTTAAGCTGTTACAGAAAACAGTTTTTTTTTCTCATTTCTGCATAAAGGTTTTACATAAATAAAAGCGGATCATTGTAAGCACCCCTGCCAGTGTTTGTCTCATCCCTGTAACTGATAAATTTGCTTGTTCTTTTGAAAAACTACAGACTTACTGGCTGGATACCAAGATGAAAATAGAAGATAGCAAGTCTAACAGTAGAAAACAAATGCAACCATCACATTTAAGAATTGGGAAGTCACAACATAATAAATGTTTGCTTTTTGGTTTAATACAGCTTTAAAGATACAGTTCAAGATTTTGTATTAAAGTGGTTGTAAAACCTTACATATACCCAGTGAAGTGACTGGCCTCAGGTGATACACAGAGATGAAACAAATCCTCCTACATAAGTTGTACCTGTTTATCTGTAGTATTCTCTTCTCTACATCCATTTAAGGTGCTGAATTTATAAAGCTTGTCTGAAAGCTTAAAAAAGGGGGCAGAGAACTGAAATTACATACTGCAAAACTGAGTGAAGAGAGCTCTGGGAGCAGATGGGAGGGAATTGACACCCCACCACTCCACACGGCTCACAGGAACAGAGCTGAGGCTGTCAATCTGCTGGAGCTCCCTCCCCTTTCACCATTTTTCTGTTCGTGTCAGGAAAACGAGTCAGCAGTTATTCATGCTGATAGCAGAGGAATAAAGCAAAAGACAGAAATGACACTTAGTGCTTTGGATTGAGACAAGTACACACTATAGAGAGATTTACTGTGTTCATATTTTATGTCTGAGGTTTACAACCACTTTAATATATAACTTCATTGTTTGGCGGTTTCTTGATATCTGCCTAGAGTTCAGCTGTAAGTAAGACATCACAAATCAGCGGCTGATTGAAGCCGCCGGTGCCTACTCAAAGCTGAAATATCAATTATGACTTATTGTGGCAGCTTCAGCACACCAGTATTATTTGAAAACAACATGGTACAAGCTCAAATTCACCACTAATGCTAAGATATACTGAACAATAACACAGATCAAGCCAGCCCCTCTGGATCTGCTATGCTGAGAAGCACTCAGGAAGCCTATGGAAGTAATCTATTACACCAACACACACTGCTGCCTATACCATGAATATGTTCTTGACAGCTTGACTTACAACCATCAGAATGTAAAAAATAATACTTTGCCCGTGTAACAATCCCTGTACATTCAGTGAAAGAGAGTGAATTATTACTTCCTTCTCGGGGAAATAACAGTACAATTATACAGAGCTCCATGGCAAGTGCAGAATAAATACATGATAATCCATTTTAATAGACAGACTCCGCTCCTGCCAGCCCTCCACTTTTATGAACATGAGCTGCATTGTGCCAGCCTTATGGTCACAGCACATTCTCACAACTCCATACTAATACGTTTCATAATACAGCATTATTCTTGTGAAGGGAATTTATGGAAATCATATTTAAAGGTCTGTACTCACCATGGACAGGTGCTTCGTTTAAAGGAGACTTGACACAAGAAAAATTAGAGAGATGCCACTGCTGACCAACCCCTGGGCTGTGGTTCAAAAAGCACAGAAATGGCATTTTCAGAAGGCAGCTGATGTATTTCTTTCAAAAAAAAGGATATGTCCACCTTTTGAACATGTTACACCTGTATGGAAGTAGTTAGCACTTCCACCTGGTAGCTCTAGGGTCATCGGTTCAAATCCCAACCATGGCACCATCTGCCTGGAGTCTGCATGTTCTCCCTGTGCATTCGTGGGTGTCCTTCGGGTACTCTGGTTTCCTCCCACACTCCAAAGACATGCTGGTAGGTTAACTAGCTCCTGTCTTAATTGGCCCTTGTATGTGTATGTACAGTTAGGTCCGTATATATTTGGACACAGGCACAATTTTAGATTTTTTTCAGGTATTTACTAAAACATATTCAAGCTATAGTTATATAATGGATATGGGCTGAAAGTGCACACTATCAGGTTTAATTTGAGGGTATGTACATCCAAATTGGAGGAAGGGTTTAGGACTTACAGCTCTTAAGAGTAGCCATCCTCCCTTTTTTAAGGGACCAAAAGTATTTGGATAATTGAATCAAAAACTGTTTCATGGCCAGGTGTGGGCTACTCAATTATTTCTTAATCAATTAAGCAGGTAAAAGATCTGGAGTTGATTATCTGTGTGGCATTTGGAATTTATTGCTGTGAACTTACATCATGCATTCAAAGGAACTGTCCATACAAGTGAAACAGACCATTGTAAGGCTTAAAAATGAAACAAATCCATCAGAGAGATTGCAGCAACATTAGGAGTGGCCAAATCAACGGTTTGGTACATTTTGAGGAAAGAAGAATGCACTGGTGAGCTCAGCAACATAAAAAGGCATACACATCTATGGAAGACAATAGTGGTGGATGATGGATGAGGATCCTCTCTATGGTAAAGAAAAACCTATTAACAACATCCAGACAAGTGAAGGACACTCTCCAGGAGGTGGGCGTATCATTGTCAAAGTCTACAATCAAGAGAAGACTTCACGAGAACAAATACAGAGGGTTCACCACAAGATGCAAACCATTCATAAGCCTGAAGAATAGAAAAGCCAGATTAGACTGCCAAAAACATCTAAAAAAAACCCAGACCAGTTCTGGAAAAGCATTCTTTGGACAGATGAAATGTAGATTAATTTGTACCAGAATGACGGGGAAAAAAAGTGTGAAGAAGGCTTGGAACAGCTCATGATCCAAAGCACACAATGTCATCTGTAAAACATGGTGGAGGCAGTTTGATGGCATGGGCATGCATGGCTTCCAGTGGCACTGGGTCATTAGTGTTTATTGATGATGTGACTGAAGACAGAAGCAGCCGGATGAATTCTGCAGTGTTTAGAAATATACTGTGAGCCCAGATTCAGCCAAATGGAGCAAAGTTGATTGGACGGCGCTTCACAGTACAGATGGATAATGATCCAAAACACACTACAAAAGCAACCCAGGAGCTTTTGAAGGAAAAGAAGTGGAATATTCTACAATGGCCGAGTCAATCACCTGATCTCAATCCAATTGAGCATTCATTTCACTTGCTGAAGGCTAAACTAAAGGCAGAAAGACCCAGAAACAAAGAACAATCGAAGACAGCTGCAGTTAGAGCCTGGCAAAGCATCAGGAAGGAGAAAACCCAGTCTTTGGTAATGTCCATGGGTTCCAGACTTCAGGCAGTCATTGCCAGTAAAGGATTCTCAACAAAATATTAAAAGTGAACATTTTATTTATGATTATATTCATTTGTCCAATTACATTTGGTCCCTTGAAAAAGGGGGGATGGCTACTCTTAAGAGCTGTAATTCCTAAACCCTTCCAATTGATAAGGAAATTGATGATGTACATTCAAAGTTACTTCCATTAAATAATCATCCCAAATTTGTTCAATTTGAAAGTGATCTTAAAACCCACATAGAACAACACACCAAAGAAATTTTAATTGGCAGGAAGAGAAAAGTTCATAGGGATAAACTAGCATTTCGTGATCATAAAGCTTATCAATGGCATTCAAACCCTAGGACTGGTAGAAAGAAAACTATGTATGGAAATTTTGATGATGCTCACTCTGATTCCTCTTTGGCCTCATCTAATTTTTCTAATGTTTCACAGAATACAAACAGGTTCAAAAAATCCCGTAAAGGGAAAAGAAGTCCTCCTGGCGATAGGCTGGTCGAACAATCATCCAAGAAACGCACTACGGATCAAGCGTCTTTCAATGTTCCAAATAGGGACTTCACCGGGGCAGGTGGTAATGTAAGTGGTGATGATTTCATTGCTACTCCATCTACTTTACACTTACTTAAAAATACTTACCATTCAGCCCCACATAGTCCAGGGAATACCTCATATGTACCCAAGGAAGGTTTTTTTGGGAACAAAATCTCCCTGATCCGCTGCCTTTAGAGAGAGCGAGTTGGGAATCTTCTCCCCACAATTGCTGCAATTTACAAAAAATCACAGCTGTGTGGGGCTCCAGCAACGTCATTCATTCACAGAGTTCTGTGAATCTGAAACTACAACAACCATCAGCCTTTTTCAGTTGCAGGCATGTAGTTTTCAATGAACTAGCAAAGCTGCTGAGCACTTTAGGTAGTTCATTGATGGTTCCTGTCATTGTGTAACTGCCTGAATGAGGTACGAGCAGACAGATACACTGACAGTCTGCAGGAGCCTTGCATTGCACCCACGATCATCAGGCTTTGTAGGAGATGCAAAAGATGTGCATTCATTTCTTTGTTTTCAAAGGTGACCGTGAACTTTAATGCACAGAATGCAAAATAAAAAAAAATGTAGGCTTTAGTACCAGTTTAAAGCAGAACTCCAATATTAATAAATAACCCACAAAAATTAACACAAAGAGAAAAAAAAAAAAGGGAGTTTTTGCACATCTGCCAGTAGATGTTCTGCTGGCTTGAATGACACACAGCGTGATTGAACCCATTTTTTCTGAGCCCAGGTTATCCTAGATACACTTTCCAGGGTAACAAAATGGATTAATGGTTAGCACTTATTGCCTTGCAGCACTGCGGTCTTTGATTTGAATCCTGGTCAGGACACCATCTGCATGAGGTTTGCATGCTCTCCTGTGCTTTCACGGGTTTCCTCTTAGTAGGTTAATCGACTCCTCTCTAAAAATGGCCCTAGTATAATATTCTACTAAGTGTTACCAAGAGCATGTAAAGCACTTTGTGTCTCCAAGGAAAAAAGCGCTATAGGAAGATAAATTATTAATAATTACAGTAATCACAGCCTGGGATTACTGTACTATGGCATTCACACATCACTAAGTAAGCACAGAAAAAGTAACAGGGGGTGTCATTCCTGCTGGAGCATATGTACACATCCAGTAACTGAAGCTAAATGAGGGGAGGTAAAAAAGTGATTCAACCACCAGTGTGAACAGGCCCTTAAAGTGAATTTAAAGCATTCAATTAAAAAAAAAATTTAAATAAAAAGATGTACTTATCTACTCTGTGCAATGGTATTGCACAGAGCGGTCCCTTACCTCCTCTACTGGAGACCCCCGTCTGTGTTCTCTGCTCCTTTTTCCTGCAAATGCCCCCATAGCAAGCTGTATGCTAAGGGGACACCAGTGCATGTGCGTTCCTGAGCTGGGCTTTGCACGTCAGACATACACAGCGTTGTTCAGCCCCCCCCTCCCTGCTCACAGGGCTTGACTGACAGCAGTAGGAGCCTGTAAGTCTCCTGCAAGACTAGGAAGTGAAGGGAGAAAACCTGCAGCTGGGACTGGATGACTGACGGGGAGGTGGGCAGTTAGTGAGTTTTCTTTTACCTTGCAGGGAATGCATTAACATGATTGTAAACACTTGGGTTTCTTTTTTATTTTTTTTAAATAATGTTATACATACTGGTTCTGTGCAGTTGTTTTGCACAGAGCAACTCAGTTCCAGTCCCCTGCCAGTGCTCCTGGCCCCTCCTTCCTGACAACTGCCTCCACAGCAAGCAGCTTGTTATGGGAGCACCCAGGCAGGCTCCCTCCCAAGCCCCTGCTCTGTGTCTCCATTCACACAAACGTGGCTTGGCCCCGTCCTGCTTTCTCCTCCTTCGCTCACTAGCTGTGATTGACAGTAGCAGGAGCCAATGGCTCCTGCTATTGTCTCAGCCAATGAGGACGGAGAGACTAGGCACAGCCAAGGCTCTCGTGCACATCCCTGGATCGAAATCTGGTAGGTATTGGGGGGGGGGGGGCCCTGGAGGGGAGCCTGTAGCACACAGAAAAAAAAAACTTGAGCCTTTGCAACCATTTTAAGGATAAAAAAAAAAGTCAAACTTTAGAACCACTTTAATGTCACTAGATTGGCACGAGAAAGTGCTTGCCAAGTATATATGAAAATATAACATTTTAACATGTTTGTAACTGTTGCTCATACTGATGACACAGCTGAGTAGGTCTGATCTGGGAAAATAAAATAGCAACTGGGGGAAAAAAATTAACTTTTCTGCTCCCACTTAAAGTGTGGGAATCAATATGAGCTAGCAGAGGCGGGTGGGGCAATGACACATTATTTTCGAAAGAATCTAGTAATCACTTTGTCTTGGGAAAATACAAAAGAACATCTTTAGTGATCTCAACTATTTTATTGTGGCGATAAGCTTTTAAAAGTGAAAAGTTAGTTTAGTTATTTGAAAAACCCTTTTCAAATGGAAAATTTTAAGTTTTTAGCAGACTTCATTGCAGGTCCTTGCCTGCTTTTGTTATGTACAGTTGTGTCCAAAATTATTCAACCCCCAATGCTGTAAAGGGGTTTAGGGACTATAGTGTACATTTGGAATTGTATTCAGAATCAAATCCTACAAGGACGTTGTAACTACCCAAATGCAACTAAAATGACATCAATTGTTTATGTAATACAGTAGTAAATGGTTCTTATGTGGTTTCTTCATTGCCACAATTATTCAACCCCTTAAAGACTACCACTCTGAAGAACAGAGGTTCATACAGGTGCTTTCCATCAGGTATTGAAAACACCTGTGGATGTCACCGAGCAGCAATCAAGCATAATAAGCACCAATTAGGCAGCTTTAAAATGACTGTGATACTCAGCTCCTTCTAGACATTTACTGGTGTGGTTACAAACATGGTGAAGGCAAGAGAATGGTCCAGGAAGACAAGAGAAGAGGTGATTTCTCTTCACAGGAAGGGCAATGGCTATAAGAAGATTGCAAAGATGTTAAACATACCAAGAGACACCTTAGGAAGCATCATTCGCAAATTCAAGGCAAAGGGCACTGTTGAAACGCTACCTGGTCGTGGCAGAAAGAAGATGCTGACTTCGACTGCTGTGCGCTACCTGAAGCGTAGAGTGGAGAGAAGTCCCCGTGTGACTGCTGAGGAACTGAGAAAAGATTTGTCAGATGTGGGTACAGAAGTTTCAGCCCAGACAATAAGACGCACACTGCGTAATGAAGGCCTCCGTGCCAGAACTCCCAGGCGTACCCCCTTGCTGTCTCCAAAGAATAAGAAGAGTCGACTGCAGTATGCCAAAAGCCATGTGGACAAACCACAAAAGTTGTGGGATAGTGTTCTGTGGACTGATGAAACAAAATTAGAACTGTTTGGGCCCATGGATCAACGCTATGTTTGGAGGAGGAAGAACAAGGCCTATGATGAAAAGAACACCTTGCCTACTGTGAAGCATGGTGGAGGGTCAATCATGCTTTGGGGCTGTTTTGCTTCTGCAGGTACAGGGAAGCTTCAGCGTGTGCAAGGTACCATGAATTCTCTTCAGTACCAGGAGATATTGGATGGAAACGTGATGCAGTCCGTCACACACCTGAGGCTTGGGAGACGTTGGACCTTTCAACAGGACAATGATCCCAAGCATACCTCCAAGTCCACTAGAGCATGGTTGCAGAGGAAAGGCTGGAACATTTTGGAGTGGCCATCGCAGTCACCAGACTTAAATCCGATTGAGAACCTCTGGTGGGACTTAAAGAAAGCAGTTGCAGTGCGCAAGCCTAAGAATGTGACTGAACTGGAGGCCTTTGCCCATGAAGAATGGGCGAAGATACCCGTAGATCGCTGCAAGACACTTGTGTCAAGCTATGCTTCACGTTTAAAAGCTGTTATAACTGTAAAAGGATGCTGTACTAAGTACTAAGATTGAATGTCACTTGGGGGTTGAATAAAACTGATAATGCTGTGAGCACAGAAAAGACATTTGTGGTTATTTCATTATAACTGTTATGTTATATTTGTCTGACCTACAAGTGCCTCTTTAATGTAAATGTAAGCAAGATGACTGAATGATCAAAAGCAATGTCAAACTGGCCAAAACACTCAATTTCAGTGGGGGTTGAATAATTTTGGACACAACTGTATATACTAAGACAGGTCAGGCCACAGCACTTTCTGAAAGAGGGTGCTAACTGGGAGGATCTGTCTTTATTATAATAATAAGTTCCAATGTTGTACTAAGAAACATTGCGCTCTTTACACATCCATCTCTCTCATCTCACAATAGAGGAAAAGCTGCCTGCGGTGAAGGACATTGCTGGGGATGCCTGACATTTCTCCTCAAACTCTGGCCTCGTAGCTGGGCTTTGCTAAGCAACGTTTTTACAGAAACAAAAGTACAGAATTATAATTGCTGGTTTGCAATGAACGACTTAAAGTGGACATACCATCTGATATAGGATTTCATATTAAGTCTATGCATGCTAAATATAAGGTAAAAGTAGCACTTTCAGATATTTATTGACCACAGTACTCCCCCTGACAATGCCTTCATCTGCTGTTCTCTTCAGAAAGACAGAGCCATATTTGTTCTGCCATCATCCAGGTGTCACAATTTACCTCCTGGACCAGGACCACATGAAAAAACCTAGTGTGACAGGAGTCACTTTGGGTGGGGGCTCATGGAACCCAACTTACTTTGCAGAGGTTGCGAGACCCCTGTCTCAGCTCCCCATATCCCTCTTATGTGCAAGTCACCCTGTGTCTCTAATGGATGCTGAGAATGCGGTTGGAATTACTTCAGATTGGACAGTAATATTTATCAGCCATATGAAGACTTTATTTACTAAATGTCGTTCACTCAGAATCTCGTACACTTTAGCATGGAAACCAGTCAGCCTACAGGTTTTATTGCTAAAGCGTAAGGCTGGCAATACACTATACAATTTTCTGTCCAATTTCTGTTAGATTTACCTTCAACTATGCAGTTCAAGGTCCTGCCTAATTGGATACAATTGAAAGTGTTGTTTAGATTTGACCTCATATTATTGGTTTTTGGTAAATCTAAAGCAAAATTCTTAAGAAAATTGTATAATGTATGGTCAGCCTAACTGAACAAGCTGAGGTTAGAAGCTGATTGGCTACCATACACAGGTGCACTAGATTCTGAGTGAACCAGCTTTAGTAAAGGCCCTCTCATTATTGTACCACTCTACAGCCCTCCCCCAACAAACTGCCTCCTGCTACAGCCAAATATTTCACATTTTGTCTCATCAGCCTTGAGCACCTGTTACTATTTTTCTGCACTCCAGTTCATATTTTTTGTGCATAGATGAGTCACTTACACTGGTTTCCACGTCAGAGGCATGGCTTTTTTTGCCACATTTTTGCAATGACTTCTCTGGACAGTAGATGGGTGTACCCGGGGACCTCTAGTTTCCACCAGTTCTGTGCTGATGGCACTGCTGCACATCTTCCAATGGAAGAAAGCATGATGCATCGTTCATCTGCAGCATTAAGTTTCCTTGGCCGACCACTGCATCTGCGATCCTCAAGGTTGCTTGTTAATTTGTGCTTCTTCAAAAGAGCTTACATCTTGACACCCCAGTCTGCTTTGAAATCTTCTCCTGGAGGAAACCTTGCTGATGCAGGATAACTACCTTGTGTATTGTTGCTGTGCCATGGTGTATGACCATTGACATGAAAGGGTCTTCCACAACCTCACCTTAGTAGCAAAGCTGGCAGTTCCTCACGCAGCTATAAGCCTCCTACACAGCCGTTTCTGTTTCAGTAAATGACTGTGCTTAAACCTACATATAAAATTGATGATTATTAGCAACTGCTTGGTATAATTGGTAACTAATACACCTGCTTATAATCCTACAGTATCCCTGACTTTGTGTAACTGTACATTTGTAAAAATGTATGTTGGTTTGAAGCCAAATGTCACACCAAATATCGATTTGATTTAGATTTCTCTTCTATACATACATACACACGAGCACGTGCAGACATACTTTAAAGCAGACCTTCCCAGATTTAAGCAGTTAGTTTTCATTGGTCTTCTTCTCCCACCTCTTCCACAATTAGACCATAAAAAGGTGTTTTTGGACACTTTTAGTGCTGCAATTCAGCACTTCTGCCTTTGTCGCCTAGGTGAGAATGGTGTTGCACTGATGGGGCTTGCACACCACTGGATTACACAAGTGCACAGATGTGTGCAGAGCTTCAGAAACCACCAGGGACCTGATGGCATGCCTGCACACAGGCAGGACTTTTCCCTTGCATGTGTGAAGATGACAAAGGTATGAGGTCCTGGATCTCAGGGGTTTCTGTGCAATTAAGACGAAACATCAACCTCAGGTGTGTGATGTTCTGCTGATCTCTGCCAGATCTCCCACCTCAGCGCGTATCTGCGCATGCGCTGGATATTTAAACATGGTGCGGCCCTTGAGGGGGGGCTTGGAGGGCCAGACCATATAACTGGGGACTGCAGCTCCTTCAAGTATTTCAGGCTTGCAACGTTAGTTAAATGAACATACTTTAATTAGCTATTAAAAAGCAAACAAGAGAAAACCAATCTGTGACATTTGCATATGACAGCAATACAGATCTGCAGCTATTTTATATGATGCCCTCCAACTACTTGAGCTTGCCACAAACATTTTCTATTTCACGATCCTACAAAATTCAAGGTTTCACCCAACACCTTCGATTTTGTAATCTATGACCTTGTTATGTGAAAATCCTGCCATTAATTTGACAATTCCAAATAAGCAGAGATGTCAAATAAGGATTAACAAAAACAGAGACGGCAGAAGCTCGAGCTGACCGGCCCCCGTCTTTTTATGTCAAAACTGATGGCTCGTCTACAAGCTGGTGATCACCTCATATTCAGCAGGCCGTCAGTTGAAAATAAATTTCCCATCCTACTAGCTACATAAAAAAAGGTGTGCTGCATACCAAAGCGACTCGTCAGAAACCTTTCAAGCCCACGATAACAGGAGAGAAAAGGATGAATGAATCAATGCTGGATGACGAGGAGAGAAAAACGACCTTCTCAAACTAAAACGGTGTCACTGTCTGACAAACTATAGGGGGACATAAACGGATGGGGGGCCAAAAGATCAACAGAACTTCAGTTCTCACAATAGTGTGATTTCCTTGGGTGCGCTAATGAACAAAGGCTGAGTTACTGAGTCCTGGATTTCTGGAAGCCGTGCTGTTCTAAATTTATCTTGAAAAACAAAGCAAAAATAGAATAAAAAGTTATGTGAAAACTTATAACAATCCCCCATTCACTTAAGAGCACTCATTACTGCAACGACTGTGCAATGTACACAGCAACACCATTAAAAATTCTGGTAGCAACCAACTTGGCTCTCAGCAATCTAGCATCTCATTAGGTCTCCAGGCACAGTGCTCATTGTATTATCATATTTCCTTTCTCCCTCCCTTTGTACTAAACTTAATAAGCAGAATATTACGCAGCAGAAACATCTTTTTTTTTCCTTAATAATATTCAAATACAGCAGTTTAGAGAACCTGTCTCAACTTGGTTTATTGTATATGTATCTATGTTTCTCTCCATTTAGCTTTACTAAGCTGGAAAGTCAAGGAGCCAAAGGTCACCTTTAAGGGCATGTAAATCCAATCACTAAAACCTTATATAAGCTTTACCATGTGTTTAATATCTGCTCTGCTATGAAGGCCATAGGTATATGGAATTTTACATTCACTTATGCATGATATTTAAATGTTTTATTATGTCTAGTTCAGAACTGTCTTCTGTTACTCTCCTGAAGAAGCAGTGTTCATCTGAGAAATGTGTAGAGAGTTACAGATCCCTAGTCTTCCACCTAATTATTCAACAGTATATATGTAATTCCTTGGAATCTACAATTAAATATATGAATATATGTAACTCCCTGAAATATGGAATTAAATATACTAATGCTTAGGGTGCTAGGAGGTGCTGGATGGGATTTTTATGATTAAGGCAATATAATAATCATATATGGAAGCATATATCTTTTTCAACTGTGCCCTTTATTTTAAGTGATAGTAATAAAATTGTTCAACTTTTTATAATAATTGTTGTAGTGCCTTGGTGCATTGCATACTAGCACATTATGAAATACTTCACTTAGAATGAAGCCCTCCAGTGGCGCAGTGACAGAGATTTCATCTTCACCTGGTCTTCCTTCCCGGTTCAAGGGCTCTGGACTGGCCGAGCCGTGATGACGTCACTCCAGCACATGGGTGTGGGAGTCTCAGCTGCAGCACAGAGCCCTGAAGGAATGGCATGTCTATGCCGTTCCTTCACAGCACATGCGCCGGTGACATCACCAGCTGCAAAGACACTGAAAATCTCCTGAACTTTGTATGTTAAGGAGATATTGCTTGTACCTACAGGTAAGATTTACAGCTTTCCCATAGGTACAAGTGTCCAGTGGGAGTTTATTTCCACTTTAAGGAGGCATTACCATAGCGCCATGCTCTCACATTCAATGCAGATGGCAGCACCAACTTCATCACATCACAACTCTCTGCATCATTAAGGAGCACCCAGTCCTGGAAGAAGATCCAGTGAGACAGAGGGTACTGCACATCATGTGATTATTTAGATGCCTTTATTTATTGTAAAAAAGTTTGTTTATTCTTATTTCTGTGTTTGTAACTATACATGCACATGGGGCAGCTATATTTGTTAAGCACATATGCATATTCTGCTTTTTGCTTCAATGTACCACGATTGTACCAAAGCCACTCTTCCATCTCTAAAGCTCAAGGGTATTCCAGTTTTAATATATTTTCTATAAAGACCCTGAATAAGCCACACACAAAACGTGCTTAGCTATTTCCTGGAAACCTCCTTTAGGAAGGCAATGAGAAAGCTAGAAAACCACATCCATTCTGGAGTGATTAAACATGGGTTCTTACGTGAGTAAAAAGTATCTGATCTTTTAGATCATCCAGGTCTTCATTCGGGGTCCACGACTTGGCAAAACTTAAGAAGTCCCACTTTTCCTTGTCATCCTCTTCAGCATGGATTTTTTCCTTCTTTCCATTTAACGTGCTACCGGTAACTTTTGCCTAAAGAAGGGGAAAAAAGTATGTGGAGTCAAAAGATATTCATTATCAAAAGGTCACCCAAATAAAATAATAGCTTTGGACACTACTAGATGTTTGGGTCATTCCTTGGTTTCTTCTGAATCTCAAAAAAACCCAATGGTGTAATGTTTGCATCTAAATTCCCTGTATCATGCACCTATCACACCAATGATGAGGAGGCCTTACTCTTCCTTTTGGATTTCTTCAATGTTATATTTTGAACATGTACTAGAGGACAAGAGAGGGCAACACCTGAAACTACAACACTGATGTCTAACCAGTGGAATCACCAAGAGATATAAGAGGCCAAGAAATTACTGAACCTAGACGTTTGGTGGACTAAACTATAATTTTACCTAAATGTGCAGCTGACTGTTACCTTACAGTGGCATTTTGCACTTTTTTCAATGATATAAAGCATCACATAAAGTGAAAGGCAATGCAGTGCAAAAATTTTAGTCTTCTTCCTATTTTCCAACATAAATCAAGAACTGGAATACCAGCCATATATAATCCGCACACACAATATCAGTGTTCTGCCCTTCTTGTTCAAATGTCCATGCTGATAAGACAGACTGAACCCGTAGCCCTTCTGCACATGCTCTGTTTAGTGTGTATTGCTAGAGGTTTTCTTTATCTTGGGAGAGTGCATGTAATCAGCACAATGCTCATTAGCACTGTCCAGACAGAGGCCAGGGGTTCTGCATCCTCCAAGAGCAGAAAGAAAACTCATCCTACAAGCTTTAACCAGTGCTCAGCTGAAGTCACAAGACTGTTCTAACTGCTGATGAGATTTATCAGTTTACATATACTAAAATAATTGCACTTTCATGATCTATGTACTGTGGGAGACCAGATATAGTGACTGCAGGGTCCTGGGTTTAGTAATACTTAAAGCTTGCTGCACAACATTTAGAAAACCCTGTGAATACTGGGAGAATGTAGCCTGGTGAGATGAGACCAAAATTTAACTTTTTGGATGCCATAATACACACCATGTTTGGAAGTCAAATGGCACTGCACATCACCCCAAAAACCACACACCAACAGTGAAGTTTGGAGCTGGGAACATCATGGTGTGGAGCCGTTTTTCAGCATACGGTACTGGTACTTCCTTAAACGAAGGTTGAATGAAAAATGTACCAAAGATATTCCTGATAAAAATCTGCTGCCATCTACCAGGATGATGAAGATGAAACGAGGGCGGACATTTCAGCAAGACAATGATCCCAAACACAAAGCCAAGGAAACATAATTGGTTTCAAAGAAAGGAAATAAAGCTGCTAGAATGGCTCAGCCAATCACCTGACTTGAATCCAATAGAAAATCTATGGAAATAATTAGATCAGAGTTCACTGAAGAGGCCCACATAACCGTAAAGATTTGAAGACAGTTTGTATGGAAGAATGGGCCAAAATCACACCTGAGCAATGCATGCAACTAGTTTCTTCATACATGAGGTGTTTTTAAGCTATCATTACCAACAAAGGATTTTGTACTAAGTATTAAATAAATTTCAGTTAGCGTGTTCAATACTTTTTCCCCGGGTCATTCCATTTTATTACACAATGTATTGTGAAGTGAAACAACAAGAAGCGCACCAACCTTGTGCATTACCTCAGTAACCAAAATTTATTTAATGAAGGAATGGTACTCACAAACAGCAAATAAAAACAGGCATATAAGTCCACCCAGGGACTTCAAAGGCAAGAGGCCAGCGCGAATCCCATCATGGGTGTAGGTACTCAGTCCAGCTGACGCGTTTCGAAGGTCAAGCCTTCTTCCTCAGAGCTGACTAAGAACATTTGTTGATACCCGGGCCCCTCCCCCCGGCCCAGGACAGCCCAACCCATTTGGGAGGGTCCCATTTCAGTCTGTGGGCATAAATGGGAGCATACACTCTCAGTCCAGTCAGCTCTGAGGAAGAAGGCTTGACCTTCGAAACGCGTCAGCTGGACTGAGTACCTACACCCATGATGGGATTCGCGCTGGCCTCTTGCCTTTGAAGTCCCTGGGTGGACTTATATGCCTGTTTTTATTCGCTGTTTGTGAGTACCATTCCTTCATTAAATAAATTTTGGTTACTGAGGTAATGCACAAGGTTGGTGCGCTTCTTCTTGTTTCACTTCACAGTTTGTTCAGGCTTCCCCAGCCTTGGTTTGGAGCTGCACGACTTTGGATACTCCGGTGGTTGCCTCTCTGGAGGTTTTAATTCCATATAAGGGTGCAGCGCTGAATATAAATATCACACAACTGATGATAATATATATATAAAAAGTGCCAATGCAATATTCACATGAATAAATAAATAAAAATATCACAGTGTCAAATAGAATATAAAGTGACTGATGGGGTGCAAAAAGTGGTATTAAATATATAATATAATAAGTCCATAAAGTGATTAAGTGATGACACTATACTCTGTCACTGTGCAGTGACCACTGGTGCTGAACGAAGTGCCAATAGTGACAAATGAATGTCCATAAGGTGATATATGGAAGATCCAATAATGACCTCAAATGCTGGTGATCGATATCATCTATCCAATGATATGGTGATGTGCCAGGTAATGTAAGAATTGCATACTCACCAGATGCGCAATCAAATCACGCATTTAGAGATATATACTCTCAGTAGTCAGCTGGAGGTCCCTTTAAGGATATATGTAGTCTAGTCTGGAGTTCCCTCTCTGCTTCCTCTGCTTTCAGCAATACCTCTGCCATCCTCTTTATACAGCTCGTGGCCATGATGCTTTGCATGGTCTTTAAAAGTCAGTGAGATTTGGTTTTTGAATGGTCCAAAGTATCCAGTGAGATTTGAAAATGAAGAGCAGATACATCTGAACAATAGCCTGATGGACTTCACACTCAAGGGTCCATCATCTCTGTGCTTGCCAAGAACGGTGCTTTGCTGCTTCAGGCACTGGATGTCTTTACCGTGTGCATAGCATTATATCTGAAAACTACCAAAGAATTCTGTGGTGCAGTGAAGGGCCCAGTGTCAGAAAGATGGGTCTCCGTCAGAGGTCAAGGGTCTTACAGCAGGACAATGACCCAAACCACACGTCAAAAAGCACCCAGAAACGGTTTCAGACAAAGCGCTAGAGAGTACTGAACTGGCCAGCAATGAGTCCAGATCTCAACCCCATAGAGCACCTGTGGAGAGATCTCAAAACAGCAGTTAGGAAAAGGAACCCTTCCAATCTGAGAGACTTGGAGCAGTCGGCGAAAGAAGAGTGCTCCAAAATTCCAGTACAGAGGTGCAAGAAACTCATTGATGGCTACAGGATGCAATTGATTTCAGTTATTTTTTCCAAGGGGTGTGCTACCAAACATGAAACTGAGGGTGCCAATAATTTTGTCCAGTCCATTTTTGGAGTTTGGAATGTGTCAGATTTGCCAGGGGTACTAATATTTTTGCCCATAACTGTATAGAGAGAGAGAGAGAGAGAGGGGGGGGGGGAGAGAGTGAGACAGACAGACAGATAGTATTAAGCCATGCCACTCTGTGAGCATAGGCAGAAAACACACAGGATTCACACTGAGGCAGACTCCGAAGCTATGGAGAATTCATTATAAGTGGAGAAAACTGTTTTTGTAGCTTTCTCTGGATTTGTTAGTCCCACATCAACATCTGGAGCTTGGAGACTTTGAAGAGTTTTGAGAGGGAATAAGTCTCCAATCCTGTTTGGATCTTCCTGGAAACCTGCAGGTTGTGTGTCCAAGGGCACACACTCATATGGTCATATCTCAAGGGTCTTTGGAGATACACTAGGTGTGAGCTCCAGCCAGGAGAGGTGATCCACCCAGCAGAAAGAACTCCGTGTTCGAGAGGTTCCTTACCTGCAAGACCAGGAGAGTTGAGACAGGTGAGCGAGTCTGCAAGACTAATACAGCTGAGACAACTAGCAAGTCCAGGGGACTGCAGGGAGCCGGTATTCATTCACATTTGATAAAGATCTGTTGAATAAGCAGGCCATCATTGATACTAATTTTTCCCCCCACTTCATGACATATTGTTGTTAGTTTACAATATAATAGGTACATTTTTTTGTTAATCAATTTCACATGCTCATGCACAGTACAACTTTTTGTGTTATTCCCGATCGATTCCACTACTTCAAAAAATGATTCAATTTTTTTGCCTAAATCTTTGCATTTCAAGAACGGAAGTGAGTCCATTAACATTTATAAAGTCTAACGATTGAGCATTTCAAATGATTTTCTACCCATCTATGGCCAGCTTGGGAGAGCCCAGGGTGTCAGGGGAACCACTAATGAGAGACCAGGAATGGGCCTGTGTAGCTGAATGCTGCAAAATATAGGGTGAGTGAGCCTGAAGAACCTGTGGTCTGGGAGACCAGAGCCGAGAACAGCAGCACTACTGGAATAAGAGCCAGGTTGCTTGGTACTTTAGGCTGTTTTGCTGAAGAAAATCCCCTGCATTGGCAACTAAATGCGGGACCTGTGGGTGGGTGCCATTAATCTTAATGACACATCACCTGCACTGGGAACCACACTATAACGCGGTTCTCAGTGCGGGCTGTGGTTTCTGGAAAGGTGCAGGGATCTTTTCCTTGAGTGTTGTGTTGCATGGCAGCCCAGTCAAATGAATGAGCTGCCGTGCCGCTGCCCGCAAAAGGGGACTAGTGTGAACCGAGCATTACAGTTCGAACTGGCATGACTCATCAAACAATAAGGCTTAGTTCTTTTGAGTTTTATCATTCCTTATTTGCCACAATACATATAACCAGTGTGAGAGCTGAAAATTACAACTATTAAGGCAAACAGCATACTACACTGTATTCAGTCCAAGATGGAAGATCTTTGCTCTCTTGCAGAGATTACTGCTGGAATCTTCAGCATTCAACACTTCTGGGTGTCAGATACTCAAGTTGGATACTTTTAAAGCAGAACTCCAGGCAGAAACATCTTTATAAATGCTTAAAAGGAAAAAGTTACCTCTGGGCAAATGTAAATAGAAGCAATCTTCACCGTTAATTCATACATTTGTATAAGCTGGAAAATACAGCTATCCCTGTACCTCCAGCATAAGGAGGGTATGAGGGCTGAAGCTCTCGTACAAGAAAGCAATCCTGTCCTGTATCTGCCCCTTTTCTCCCCTTGTTCACTCACAGAAGAATTTGTATTCTGTAAACGATGCACAAAATAAATTCAAAGCATTCTGTGAATAGTAAGGATGACTGTTCCATTATTATCCCTATTAACAGATAAATAGGTATCCATATTCATAAGTATGATTTTTAATTTCTTTCTAAAAATACAGGTAGTATTTGATTCTGACCTTTTCTAAAATCTCCTGTACAGCAGAGCTCAGACTGAGGGGAGGTAAAGGTAACACAAGAAGGCAAATACCTGTGCTGACAAGCGTGACAGAGAGACGAGATCATCATCTCTGCTATTTCTCCTTTTATGGTCCAGTCACATGTGTGTGCATGTCTCAAAGCTTGTGGTAATTAGGTGCAGCAGAGAAAAATCAGATCTCCTGCCTTATTAGAGAGAATTGTGCTGTGTGGCAGAGCTGTGTAATTTCAGGATTGAATGGACAGAAATGCAAATTCTTTAGCATGTAAAAGAGCTCCCATGTATGTATTTAATTTATGTATTTAGAGGTTTGTCTGGTGTTCAGCTTTAAAGGATCACCTTCTGTAACATGTTACACCCATATTCAAGGTGTAACGCAACAGATGCTCTGGCCCACGCTAAATCCGGCCCTCTCCCCCCTTCCCAACCACCACCGGTCTCTGTTTCGACAGCTAGTGGGGGAACATCTGTGAATGGGAAAACTACAAGTCTTTGCCTTTGTGGCTGTCAGCTTGTAGTTCTCAATGAACTACCAAAATCGCTGCTGATTACCCTTCATTATAGTAGTTCATTGAGCTTCCTGTCAGAGCGTAACTGCCTGCCCATATCAGAGGTATGGGCAGACAGGTACACAAACATTCTACAGGACTGTGGCATTACACCTACAATCTGCTGATTGTGGGTGCAATGCTTTACAGGTACCTTACAAAAAAAAATTATATAAGCATATTTTGTTACCTGAAAAGAAATTAGCATTTTTTTTTGGTAAAAGTAAACTTATCCTTTAAGCAAAAAAGGTGACTATTTTAAATTATTATTGTTTTTAACCAGACTGAAAGTGGTGTTATTTTGTTATTTTCGAGGGCAGATGGGGCCATATCCTGTTACCACACTTGGAGAGATGTATAGGAAGCACTTAGTTCTATCAGAAAATAAGGGAATGTTGGATGGAAATTATAAAAAGCTCTTGCTGGTACCCACTTGTAAATGCATTACATAACAAATGGCTCAGTCAGTTTTGTTTCTTGGTAACAAAAATAAAGCAAGCATCCCTTTCCCGCAAATTAGACTGATGTGACAGGAGGGAGGGCGGGTGCTAGTTACAGAAAATCTATCTGCTGGAAGATTTTTCATTTTGATTGCTTTGATTGGCTGCCCAGAAATCAGATTAGAAGGCACAAGGATAATGGTCAAACTTTCTTTCCTGCAAATCAGACCCCCTCCAGGAAAGAGCCCACTGCTCTAGTACCCTTCACATTCTAACAGTGATAATACAGGCGGCACAGTGGCTAAGTGGTTAGCACATCCGTCTGACAGGACTAGGGCCGTCTGTTCAAATCCCAACCATGGCAGTACCTGCCTGGAGTTTGCATGTTCTCCCTGTGCCTGTGTGGCTTTCCTCCGGGTTCTCCAGTTTCCCCCCACACTCCAAAGACATGCTGGTAGGTTAATTGTCTCGTGTCTAAATTGGCCTTAGTATGTGTATGTATGAATGTGAGTTAGCGACCTTAGATTGTACGCCGCTTGAGGGTTAGGGACTGATGTGAATGTACAATATATATGTAAAGTGTTGCATAAATTGTCAGCTCTATAGAAGCACCTGTAATAAATGGAGTACAGTCTTATTAACAGAAAACACTCTGCTCTAATAACTGCCATTCCAAGACTGTTCTACAATAGTACTGCTATGGCCATACTCGTGGTCAATTTCAATCTACCAGTAATACAATAAAATACAAATAGGGTCATCCCCAGACACTGGAAATCACCCATTCCTCCCTCTATGATTGGGTAGATGAAATGTGGTACCTAAAGAGAATGGAAGAACTGACTACTTACTACATTATATGATAGGTTTCCTAAGTTCTTGCAAATATGGGAACACGGATACAATTGTGTACAACCCCATCATTTAAAGAAATGGTGAATAAATTTACAAAGCTCACCTAGAAATACTTTTACAAAGAATTTTATTATAGAATAGGAAACAGCAGAGAATCAGTCAACAACATATGCAATGACCAGCAGGAATATACCATACAAAAGATTTGATGGATAATACAGAATAAGTACTGATGAGAAAACATGAAAATAAACTGCATACATAAGTGCTGTACAGAAAGAAAAGACAATAAATTGCAAAAATGATAGACATTTAGAGACTAATAACATAATAAACTCTCAGGAAAAATTGTTGCAGAATCAACATACAGAATGCGAGATGAATAGGAGAAAGAGCCTCTCTGAGTACAGAGAGGTACTTAACACGCAGGGCTCTCAAAGGAGTCCAGCACATGGGTGCAGTATTGCTGGTACGAGACTCAAAACAGGAATCACAATCAGCACAAATAACCTGAAGAAGACAGACTAGACAAGAGGAAAGAAAGGAGCGAAGAGAAAGGAGACAAACAGACACCAACAAACAAAAAAAAAAAAAAGGGGGGGGGGCTCCAGGGGGACCGCGGCAGAGAAAAGAAAAAAATAAATAAAAATAAGCTGGTATATAAGTTGCATATCGACAAGAGGGACTGGTCGAATCTTGACGGTTGAGCTATATCAACCCAAGGATGCGATGTCTGTAAAAAAATTTTGTATGGGTGTCTAACAGTATAGCTGTCAACTTTTCGTTGACCATTATAAAGTTCATCCGGTTTTTGACAGCCTCGAAGCTGAGGAGGGGAGTCTTCCAAGCTCTCGCAATCGTCAGCTTGGTGGCCATGAACAAGTGTGATGCCAGCTGCCGTTCAGGATGAAGTAGGCCCACTAATTGTTTAAATAACAGCGCTTCGTACGGGTTGCGCTTAACCATTTGACGCCTGGCCAATAGCCGTATGGCGTCCGTAAAAATGCACTAGCTTTCCGGGAGGCCGCCATTTGGCGTACTCCCGCACATGCGCACTTCATGCACTTGCAGAGCCGCGCAGCGGCGCGATCTGTCACCGGCCGTGTACCTCGGACACGGCTGATGACAGATCTGAGTATCGGCCCCGTTGCCGGTACCATGTGACCTGCTGTGACCAATCACAGCAGGTCACATGACAGTTGTATACAATGGATGGCTCACTTCCCCAAAGTAGTACAATGTTACTATGGTAACATTGTACTACTTTGGACATAGTGAAATATGAAAAAAAATCTTAAAAAAAAAGAAAAAAAAATGTAATAAAAAATTTTAAATAAAAAAATTAAAAAAAAATTTTTTTTTTCACTGTCACCAGTCAGTGTCCCTGATCACCGCCATGCCAGTTATACGATAACGCTGTACTGCACTGGTGACAGTATGTAAAAAACTATGTAATTTCTTGGACCTCAAGAAATTAGATTGGCCGTCAGTACTTCAGGATTGATCAATATTCAGATCTATACCATAGTTTGTGAAGTCTATAACTTTCCTACAAACTAAAAAATACATCCTAATTTGGGTTATTTTCACCAAAGACATGTAGTAGAATACATCTCGGCCTAAATTTATGAAGAACAATTATTTATTTGCAAACTTTTATAACAGAAACAAAGAAAAACGTGGGGTTTTTTTTCAAAATTTTCGGTCTTTTTTTGTTAATTTAGCAAAAAATAAAAACCCTGGCGATCAAAACGAATCAGTTATGTGAGATGGAAAGACTTTATTATACACACATAGATGGGATGGAGATGTACCATAAAAAGTGGGGAAAATGGGAAGAATTTAGACAAGAAAGTGAAATATAGTTGATTTACACCTCTTGACGAACAATGATTTTTAGAAATGAGTTTTAGAAAAAAAAAAAGGATAGTGCTATATATTTATTTATTTATTCGTTCTCTCTCTTTTGGACTTGAAAAGAAATGGCAGAGTGGGATGGAGGGGGGAGGGGGGATATGGGGATAGGTGTGGGTGGGGAGGGGCTTAGGGGGGGATTAGGGTTGTGGGAATTAAATAAATTATGAGGAATATAATGATTATTTAATGAAGAAAATGTTTGTTAATTATATCTGATTGAAATCCAATAAATATTTATAAATTTAAAAAAAACCCTGGCGATGATTAAATACCACCAAAAGAAAGCTCTAGTTGTGTGAAGAAATGATAAAATTTTAGTTTGGGTACAGTGTTGTATGACCGCGCAATTGTCATTCAAAGTGTGAGAGCGCTGAAACCTGAAAAATGGCCTGGGCAGGAAGGTGTAAAACTGCCCGGTATTGAATTGGTTAATGTCTGTGTGGAACATAGTGCAGAGAAGGGCATAAACTCTGATCCACAATCTGCACACCTTGGGGCAAGTCCACTAAATATGGACCATGGTACCCGTCTGCTGACAACCTCGAAAGCAAGTCGGGGAATATGTGGGAATAAAACGAGCCAGCGAGCGAGCAGGCGTGTAATACCATCTATAAAGAACCTTGTATGCGTTTTCTAGAATGATAACATTCCTAGAACATTTGGATAATTGTTAGGTCATGATCTGCCAATCCTGCTGATCTAGAGTGCCCCCAAGTTCCAACTGCCAACGCTGAAGATAACAATGGACTGGAGGAGTTCTATGAGAAATAATGGAAGCGTAGACCAGGGAAATTAAGCCCGGAGCATGGGGTCTGTGTCTACATTGACTTTCAAAGGGGGTCAACCTGTAGGGTCCCGAACGTGTCTGTATTAAAGTACTGATAAAGTGGCGGAGTTGAAGGTATCCAAAATGTTCCCGCAATGGGATATTGTAAGAAGGGCGCAGAGTTTCAAAGGTGAGTATCCGAGTGGGCGAGAGCATGGAATGAATATCATGGAAGCCATTTGCTTGCCACCAAGCAAACTGTCCAGGATAGTCACGACCTGGGGGAAATAATGGATTGTGTAGCAATAGTAGTAACGGTAGATGAGCAGAAATGAGGCTAGCAGAATATTTAATGGAGTCCCAAAGACGGAGCGTTAGCGTCAACGTTGGACTAAGGGATGAGGGTCGATGAGTAGAAGGAAGCCATGGTAAAGAAGAGAGTGGAATCGGGTGGGAGTCCATCAAGTCTACAGTAGCCCACAAGGGAAAATGGTAAGATGCATGGAGGTGGGCTAAGGGGGCAATATTGGCCCCCAGATAGTAAGACTGAAGGTTCGGGACAGATAACCCACCCTTGGTCTTAAGAGCAAATAAGATTTGTTTACTGATTCTGGGACGAGAGGAGCTCCAGATGAAAGACAGGAGTTTTCGCTGGTGAATACGCAATATATGTGAAGGAACAGGGACTGGCAAAACTCAAAACACGTACAATAATTTGGGAAGGTAAGTCATGCATACCGCATTGATTCTACCGAACCACGAAAGCGGATGAGACCAGAAGGACAACAACTCCGTCAAGTCATTAAAAACAGTGGGGAAATTAGCCCGGTAAAGTCCTTCGTAAGTCGGAGTAAGCTTGATTCCTAAATACGGAAAGGCAGAAAGCCATTGAAAAGGGAACAAATGTTTCAGAGTCTCCAAAAGTGATGGTGAGAGGGTAATTGACATAGCTTTGGACTTGGCAGGGTTAACATGGAGGCCTGAGAGAACTGCAAAGGAATCCAAAACCGCAAGTAGGTTTGGCAAAGTAACCCCCAGGTTCGCAACCGATAACAATATATTGTTTGCGAACATAGATAACTTGTGTTGGGAACCAGCTACATCTATTCCCTTAATATCAGGATGTATACGAATGGCTTCCGCCAACGGTTCCAAAGCCAAGATAAATAGTATGGGAGAGAGTGGGCAACCTTGTCTAGTTCCCCTGCCAATTGAAAACGTTGAAGACTCAAAACCATAATATTTGGTTTTGCTTGAGGGGATGTATATAGCGAGGAAATCCAACGCAAGAACGAGGGACCAAAGCCAAAATGATGGAGGACCAACATGAGATAAGGCCAGGACAAGGTGTCAAAGGCCTTATTGATGTCTACAGATAGGAGCATTATTTCAATTTTGCGAGTATGGGCCAAATGTTGTAACTGTATAATACGTCTGATGGCATCTCCAGCTTGTCTGTGGGGGAAAAAACCCACCTGGTCCTTCTTAATCAAGCGAGAAAGGAAAGAATTCAAATGAGTGGCTAAGATCTTAGTGAGGATTTTCATGTCAATGTTAATAAGAGAAATTGGTCTGTAATTTGCCCAGGAGGAATGATCCTGATCCGGTTTGGGGATCATAACCACGTTAGCAGTCAAAGAGTCAGGGGAAAAGTTTGCACCTCCCTTCACTGCATTGAACATAGCGGCAAGGTGAGGGGCAAGCACATCAGCCAATTTTTTGTAATATGAAGCCGTGTATCCATCTGGACCTGGGCGTTTGCCCGTCTTCAGGTCTGCAATGCATTGTAGAACTTCTGATACTTGAATATCACGGTCCATCAGGTCCTTATGGGCCTGGGTCAAAGTAGGTAAGGACAAATGAGATAGAAAGTCAAAGATAGATTGGGGATCAGCCCATGTAGGATCCGCATAAAGTCTGGCTAATCGATGCCGGAACTCCTCCAATACGCTCACCTAGAAATTCTATTTTGCAGCGGAAGTGCCCAGCCTCCCCATCATCTATCCTCCTTACCTTATTTCCCTACGGTTTCTCTGTCTCTCTTCTATTTACCTTCTCCATCCATTTTTTCATGAATATCTCATATCCCATGTCTGGCACCTCTCGGACTAGTGAGTAAGGATGCACGTATATATCGGTGGATGAAACATATCAGCCGAAAATAGTGTTATCGGCATTGTGCCGATAGGAAAAAAGGTGCCGACACATGCAAAATTGCATCGCATAGGCTTTCATGCCTATAGACCAGTGGTTCTCAACCTGTGGGTCGTGACCCCTTTGGGAGTCGAACGACCCTTTCACAGGGGTCCCCTAAGACCATCAGAAAACACATATTTCCGATGTGTAAAGAGCAGCTACTGTGTAGAAAGCAGCTGCTGTGTTGAAAGCAGCTACTCCGTTAAAAGCAGCTACTCTGTTAAAAGCAGCAGTATTGGAGGTAAAACGACACTCATGCATTATAATTACTGGGTAAATAATTTTACGGTTGGGGGTCACCACAACATAAGGAACTGTATTAAAGGGTCACGGCATTAGTAAGGTTGAGAACCACTGCTATAGACTTTCATGTGAAGAAATGTCCCTATTGATTTTAATGCAAAAAAAACCCCTAGTGACTTCAATGCAAAACCACATCTCAGACTTTCATGCAAAGCTGTGTCCCTATTGACTTCAATGCAAAATTGCCAGCCACATTGATTACATTTAAAAAAAGAAAACATTTAAAAAAACTGTCCGTTTTTGGTTTTCGGCCAAGTGCATCCTGAATTTTCGGTTTTGGCACTAGAATTTTTATTTTGGTGCATCACTACTAGTGAGCTATGACCTAATTTATTACCATACACGTGATGCAATCTAATTTCCTTTCAGCTATTTGTTAAACGGACCAGATTAGTATTCAATTGTATGCCAATTATACATTACATTGTACTATACTTTCCTTTACCATACTTTAATTGTACCCAATTACTTTATCAAAGAAAAACACTTGTATACTCTGTGTTTATTCCAAAAACTTCATTTTGTATTGTAAAATCTTTTCAATAAAAATATAAACTTAAAAGATAAAAAAAACAAATAGTGTCAAATGTAAATGTAATCTGGTGGCTCATCCAAGGATTATATGCGCTGCCTTAAAGGTTCCTGTTGATCTGGAGAACACAGAGTGCCAGTCTGGCTTAAAGGCCCTTTTTTCTATATTGACAGTGATTATAGATTCATAGTATGCATTTCTGGTGTTTTTGAGTATGCAGTGTCCCAACATCTCTGTCCATGAGTTTATTGGTGCAAGACAAAAAGCTCTGTTAAACTTCTGGTTGGCTGGTGCCACATTTATTCCACCCCAAAAAGTCAGTGATTCACCTGAGGTTAAATGCTAGCCCACTGTAGAACCTGGCGGTCCCTAAGCACCTTCAGGGAGTAAGGGGATGCTATATGTGTTTTAGATTTCTTGGCAAATTCAACCAGGAAAAATAGAATCAAAATTTTGATTGTTTAATCAAATCGCTGGGCCTGTTAACGGTGAGTACAAGTGAGTCAGGGTGGGCAGAAAAGAGATGACCACACACCTAACTTTGAGAAGGTCCAACTTTTGCCACCAAATCAGTCCTGCCCCATCGAGGCATGCCCTCAACTAGACCTCCAAAAGGTATGCTGTGGCACTAAGCCATCAGTAGCAGATCTTTTAGGTTCTGTAAGGATCGGACTTGTTTTTCCAGCACATCCCTCAGATGATCAATTGGATGGAGATCTGGAGAATATGGAGGCCAAGTCATTACCTCAAAGTTGTTGTTTGTTCCTCACAGCATTCTTGAACCATTTTTGCAGTGTGGCAGGGTGCATGATCCTGATGAAAGAGGCCAGGGAATACCATTTCTACAAAGGGGTGTACTTGATTACAAACAATGTTTAGATAAGTGGTACATGTCTATATAACAGCCACATAAATGGCAGGATCCAAAGATTCCCAACAGAGCATTGCCCAAAGTATCACACTGCCGTCGCCGGCTTGCCTTCTTCCCATTCTGCATCCTGGTGTCATCTCTTCCTCAGGTAAGCGGTGCACATGCACCTCGTCATCCACATGATGTAAAAGAAAACGTGATTTATCAGACTAGGCCACCTTCATCCAGTGATCCAAGGTCCAGTTCTGATGCTCATGTGCCCATTGGTAGGTGCTTTTGGCTGTTGACATGGGTCAGCATTGGCACCCTGGCCGGTCTGCGGCCATGCAGCCCTATACGAAGCAAACTGCAATGACCATTTTTTCTGCTATCAACACATTAACGTCAGGGACAACCTGTTCAGTTGCTGCCTAATATATCTCACCGACTTTCAGATGCCACTGTAACAAGATAATCAATGTTATTCACTTAACCTGCCAGTGGTCAAAAGGTTATGGCTGATCAGTGTAAAAAAATACAGCAGCTTCCTTTAAAAATGCTTGCTGCTGCTGACTAAATGGCAGTGGAAAATCAGAACCTGTTGCTATTTCAAAGAACTGCATGGAGCCAGAGCTCTCAGCTCTGCTCTGTTTTGATGCTTCAAGAAATAATTCAACATGGCCAATCCAAGACTGAAGTTTGCATTACAATGTTAACTGAAAGGCTTGGAGAAGGATAGGTTACTTGGTTGGTCTAATTAGTTATAGGTTACTTGGTCTAATTAGCATATCCAAGCATTCATCTGTTGAAGACAAAGTGGAACCAGTTTCTATTGCATCTGTGTTATATAACAACTGGTGTCATCATTTCAAACTCTAGAATAAAACACTCAACCACCTTGACACCTACTACATACTGCGAGTGTGTGTGTGTGTATGTGTGTGTGTATAAATATATATATATATTTTTTCATGTGCAAGAATGTGATTGTGGTACAGTGGGCTCTTCTATTCGCCAGTCAACCCCCACCCATCCCATTGTCTTCTCTACATTGAATGACAGAGCCACCAAATTAATTGAGGCAGCAAGAGGATCCGGAGTGGGTGTAAGGCTATGAAAAGATGACATCTTGTGTGTGACTCAGTCTTCATTAAAACTCGTGGCTTTTTTCAGCCTTTTATTTTTAATATCAGTCAGTCAATCTATTGGGAGGAATGAAGATGAATTTTTTTTTTTTAGATTTTGACCTTGAAAAATAGGAAGGAAAAAAAACCTATAAAAACGTTTTTTTTTTTTTTGCATCGTGAAAGCTAAGGAAAACAACACAGACTGTGTTTTTGTTAATATTTAATAGCGTGCTTCAAACTGGATCCCCTTTGTTAGCGGGGAGGAAAACTGATCCAATTCATGTCCTGGAGGGTAAAATGAGAACCTTTCAACACTTTATAAGCTGATGAGCTGCATGACAACCTTTTTTCTATTGCAGTTTTTTGTACACATTTGTAAGATAGGCTGCAGCATGGAAAGGTTAGTCTGTTGAGAAATGTGTACAGCAGGGGTGCTCAATCTTTTGAACGGTGAGGGCCACGTAAGTGATTTCGCAACATGTTGCGGGCCACAATGATATGAAATGATTCAGAATTTCAATTTTTTTTTTTATTTTAAATAGCAGAATGAACATTTTTCTCCTTCAAGTGCTGAATGCCAACAGAAGAGGAGAAGCTTGCTTTCAGTGATTTTTGAAGGAAAACGGAGAGGATTGGTCCCTGTATATTTGCTGCCCATGACACCCCTCCTGTCCAAGTATAAAACAGAATGTGACAGGCCAGGGCAGGGCACGAGCCCCAGGGAGCATGGGGCAAGGTCCCCATTGCGACCTCTGATGCTACAAAAGTGATTGGAGGGTGTGGTAATAACACATCTCAAATGTAAACAAACCCTTACTGTCCCGGATCCCCTATAAGGCTGCTTTCACACTGATATGCTGCAGTTTACCCACAACGTGGGTTCAGCACAGTGCACCTGCTGCTTTCTTGCAGGTTCGCTGCACCTTGCCATAGACTTCTATTATATATATATATATATATATATATATATATATATATATATATATTCCTGCATTCAGAAGTTTTAGTGCGCTTTCAGAAATATCACCAAACCCACAGAATATAATAGAAGTCGATGGCTCAATGCAACTAACCTGCAGGAAAGATGCAGGTGCACTGAGAAGTACTTGCGGATCAGTGTGAAAGCAGCCTATTAGTTGTTAACCCACTTATAAGTACTAATATGGGTATTGCAAAAAGTGAAGTATTAGTTGTTGAATAGTTGAATACCCTGACCTGCTTTTCTTTTTCCAGCTTCTGATGGCATCGTTCTCTAGGCTGCTAGAAAGGTCCCAGGTGTTAAGTGTACTTGGTATCATTCAGCCTGAGACAGGAGACGGCTCAACAGAGGAATCATTGGCTTATGCGGCTTCGGCTCCTTCTGCGGCCTCCTGCTTTCTCCATTGCTGGCGCCGGCTCAGTGCACTTTGATGCTCTGAGATGGCGGGACAGCAAGCCTAGATCGTGATCAATAGGTTGCTGACCCATGGCATGTGCTTCTCTGGTTTGAGGTCAAGGGCTACATCAGAGGGCGCCGTGGGCCACAGGTTCAGCACCCTTGGTGTACAGCAAGCATTCACAAAGTTTAAAAATTTTCTTCATCTGGCTTGATTCCTAGTAGCCCTGCAGGTACCATCATTTCTATAGGGTTTAATTTTTAATTAAGTTTAATTTAATTCATATTTCTATAGTGCTTTTCTCCTTGGTAACTCAAAGCACTTCATACAAGTTGGGGCATATAGTGAGGCAGCCATCTTGAGTGCACTCTGTAGAATATCAGGGCCAGTTTTAGATGGAAGCCAATTAACCTCACCGGCATGCCACTGGAGTGTGGGATAAAAATGAAGTACCCATAGGAAACCCACACAAACACAGGGAGAACAAGCAAACTCTATGCAGTCAGTGCTCAAACTGAGGACTTCAGTGCTGCAAGGCACAAACCGCTAACTGCTGTAGCAAGGGAGGTCAAAAGAGAGTCCTTCACTAGAGAGTGCAGAGGTATGACTTCTAGGTACAATGGTTGACTTTGCAAAAAGTCATACTTACCCTTTTAAAGGCAAGGAAGTTAACAAAATTCATGAGGACTCTGCCCTTCAGAACTGTGGCTTCAACAGCTATGTCATCAAAGCCAGCAACCCTGAAGCAGGATGGAACACTGGCCTTCAGGACAGAAGATCCAGATCATGCAAAAGTACCCACGGAGCGTGCACCAGGAGTTTGAGAATTTAAGGACCAGGTCCTCCTGAGCCAATTTGTGGCGAGGAAATTTCCTGGGATACCCTCTATTGCAAAATAGGCTAGGAAGTATCTGGAGGGGCAGAAATGCATATATCAGGTTGAAAGGATTCCATGGAGTCACCATAGCATCCACTACAAAAGCACAAGGGTCCCTGGACCTGGCAGCAAACCTGTCAAGGTTGCCAGATGTAAGTGCATAGTGTTTTTTGCTGTCATTTTTTGCCACAAATATTTAAAATATACTGCACTATCAAACACTCTTTTTCTGGCTCATTTGTTCATGAGCATTTTAAGGTGGATTCCTTTAGTGCATTTTTGATCCATATACATCTCGATTGGCGTTATCCTGGAGATGATCAGCTGATGTGCGGACGTATACCAGATGATCCCCGAGATTACCCCTAGGATGCTGATGACCAGGAGTGGTCTATGTAACACAAATCTGGTTAGTGCAATATATACTCATTCTCACATCCACTGGAAGCACGGAAGTTCACCTTTTCGTTATATTGGACGTTTATCTCCTTATTGGATGTCATTATCGCACCTTATGCGTTATATCTAGAAGCTATTATCACCTTTACCATAGCACTCCACAGCGCATTTTTTATATTTATATCTTTATTTATTTGGTTGTTTTATAACTAACCATTATATATGTCATTTAATAGCACTGTATTTCTGAATATGTATGTTTTATGAGGGTTGGAGGTTGACCTTTAATGCCAGCTGCTTATTCTATTCCACCTAGCGCTCGTATACCAATTGTTACTCTGTCAAGGTGGTTGTTGAATCTGTCCAAAAGACTTTTCACAACTGGAATGTGAACAGTGGAAAGGCCAGGAACATGAAATTCTGCTCATGTGAGTATTCAGTCAGCTTCTTTTGCACCCTTAATAACTTAAATGGAACATGGTCATGGGTTTGACCACATAGATTCTCATCCGGAGTTCAGTCAGAAGAGGACTGGTCCATTGAAGGAACAACTGAATCACCCCTGGGTTCCAAAATGTTGATGGGAAGATGAGCTTCCTCCAAAGACCTTGTCCCCTGCATTGAGAGGGTGTCCAGGACTGCACCCCAGCTCACTAGGCTGGCATTCCATATAAGATTTTTCCATGAATGAGGGGGAAAGGTTTTAACTCCAGAGCTTAGAAACCCTGTGTTAGCAGAGGAAACTGCTCCGCGTTCTCGCTGTGAAATATCTTCTGTTGCATGGGAGCACCTCCCAGGGCTGGGGTGCAACCTATTTCCTGCTCCTAGCATTATGGCAATGCACTTTTGGGGAAAAAACACTCCTTTTCTTAAGCTTGTCAGTTACAAGTATAGGGGACTATATATAAGGGGACTATAATTAGCAGAAAAACCGGCATTTCCATAAAACTAAGACCCGGAAGTAGTGCACGTCGAGTCATAGGAGGTGCTTCCACGCAACAGAGGATGACGCACAGAGAGAATGTGAAGTGGGTTCCTCTACTGACACAGAGGCTTGCTAAGCTGCTGGAACATCTGTGATACAGCCCCACCATCTGCCATGGAGAGTAGGTTGGAGAATATGGAGAGTAGGTTGGAGAATATGGAGAGTAGGTTCCTGCTGCTTTTTTTTTTTTTATTTGCATAGAGTAATAAAAATACCTTTCTTTGCAAGAGGTGCTGGGCATTATATTACGTCCTGTCCATTAGCTGGCAACATTGCTGAGGAATTTTACTTTAAGTGGGTCTAAGAAGTCTACCTAAAGTCCATTTTTAAATACATTTGAGTGTCCCCAAGAGGCTATGTTGGCAAACTTTTGTGTTCTGTATTAGTGCTAACATTTACACAAATGTAAACGTAGCTACATTTTTTTTCTTTTATTTGTTTTATGAATTTATTTCATCCCTTTATATCAGGCATGTCCAAAGTCCGGCCCGCGGGCCATTTACGGCCCGGGGTCGGTTTAATACGGCCTTCCAACAGCCCTCCCTGCTCTGTGTAATGTGGCCCTCCCTTCTATGGCAGACAGTCTTCTGCTTGAGATCAGAGGGCAGTGCGCATGCCTGACTGCGGCGCGTTCTCCCTGGTCTGTTTAAATGCGGCTGTCGCACGGCCCTCCCTTCTGTGGCAGACAGTCTTCTGCTTGAGAGCAGTGCGCATGCGTGACTGCGCCGCGCTGGGAGCGACAGAGGGCGGTGACGTCAGGGCCGGGTTTCCAGTGTGAAGTGTGTTTCTCTTCCCCTCCCGGCTGCCGAGCAGAGACTTCAGCTCCAGCTACCTTTTTCACCCTTCACATTAGTGCAGGTAAGTTTTTTTTTTTATTTATTTTCAATACATTGTGAAAACTCAGCTGTCAGTTGATCTTAATGTTATGAAATTAAAAGTATGTTGTTTGCAATTAACTTGGCATAAAATAATTTATTTGCATTTAATTGTAATGGTTCAAAGAATGTTCGGAAAAATGTTCGGCCCTCCACCATGTTCACTTCTTCCAATCTGGCCCTCTTTGAAAAAAGTTTGGACACCCCTGCTTTACATTAACCTATTTTCAATTATAAATTGATGAGCTGCTAGTAACTTTTGTTTTCTTTTAGCAGTATACAGTATGCATCCATAACAGACCTTTATCTGTCCACAGCAAGTTTTGTCTTTGGGTGGTATAGATAGCATTAGGGTAACCCCCATACAAGCATATTGCTCATCTGAGTCAGCTGTATAAATATCCCAGTTTTGGCATTCCCATATACTAGAGTAGGAACCTTGCTTGCACGTGCACCTTCATAATAATGTGCAACATTTATTGGCAGCTGAGACCTCTAGTCATAAATGCAACCTACAAACCTTTAAAAAGGTTTAGGTAGCAGGCAGTATTGTGTTCTCTCTTTAGCTAGACCTAAACATCCTTCAAAATGGTGTCACAGATGCACCATGTATAAGATATTTACTTTTTAAATAAAGATTTCATTTCTAGTCTTTGGATAGAGTATGGAACATTTAGAACCACTTTCCCTGGTTTTTAGTACTATGTCCCATTAGGAAGATATTTGCTAAACTCCTGTCCTGCTGGCAACGCTGCAATCCTGAACGTTTTCCACCGAATGACAATGTTGTCCCTGGGCAGAAAGTGCCACAAATGTATTTTATAAATTAAAGTTCATATTTGTTTCTTTTTTATCAGAATAATGGGGCAGTCATTTTGGTATATTTGCATACCCAAGCATCCTTGTATAATAATGTTCCCCTTTCTCAACCCCAGTGTTACAGTCTATACACACAGACACAAAACAATGCCTTCTCTATTTGGCTAATAAGTAAGGAAGACTTTAACAATACTCCAAATGGCTACTCAAGGAAAACAAACCTAAACAGGCATTAAACACAAAACCAAAAATGTAATATATTGCAGCTTACCAACTATTGGATGTGGTGGCTGCATTAGTTTTCTTTTTAGGCATTTTTTCCCGTTTTCACCTGGTGATCTGGCCAGTAACACCTCCTGCATTAGAGCGCCCCCACTGTGGATGAAGGAGCAAAAGACACCTTTGGACAGCTGCATTGTCTGCAGGGGAGGGGAGTTTTAGATGGACTAGCAGATTTAGACTACCCATATATGGATCAAAATCTTGCTGAATTGGCCAAATTTTAATCCATGTATGGCCATTAGGGTTTGAGAGTTCTAGCGATTGACTCCTCTCGAACGGGACTGTCAATATATTTAATTTGATCAGTGCTTGCAGCCAATCAGCTGAAGCGCTGATAAATGTATTCTGGCAGCAGAGGAGCCAGGATACAATCGTGGGATTCCTCCATCCACGTCAAATGCAAGAATGGAGGAATCAGTTTGTTTTTTTGATCAGCTGACTAGGGTGACAATGGGTCACATAGGGGGATGTGTTCTGCAGTTCACAAAAGGTAACTGGGAAGGCTGATTGCATGGTTTAAAATGATTCTAAAGGATAATGTATAGAATGCATTAAGGTGAAAAACCTTTTACCTTGAAAACCACTTAACCATTCCAGGTCAGTGCACAGCAAGTTACAATTACACATTATTTCTGGCAGGATCAATATGTAGTTTTGTTTACTTGCAGAAAATGTATTTAATCTAAACAAGAAAACTAATGCAACCACATTGAAAGGCTAGTAAGCTACGATATTTAAAATATTTGTTCTTCAGTTTAGAAATACTATATTTTCTCTGAATAACAATTTCACTTAATTCCTAGATTGTAAACTCGTAAGAGTAGGGCCCTCTTACCCCTCGTACGTTGTTTGTTGTTGTTGTACTGTGCCATGTATTGTCCCCCCTATTGTACAGCGCTGAGCAAACCCTTTGGCGCTATATAAACTCGTAGTAATAATAATAATAATAATAAAGCTTCCCTTTAAAACGTTTAAACTGGTTTAAATTTGGTCTCTTTTGCTAACAAACTCAATCTTGATGAGATTATTCTGAACACTTATTAGAACTTGCCCCTCCCATGTCAAACTTTTGCTGGTAGTAAATTAAATGAGCAGCTTGCAACTTTTCCCTCTTTGCGCTGTTTTAGACGTTTGGTACCTTTCTGTTCAGCATCCCCCACATCAGTGTGTCAAGGGTCCCTTTGGCGATCAAATAATGAATATGTACGGAGTTACTCTGTCCGATGCGGTGGGCTCGATCTTCGGCTTGCTTTATGTGGCCGGGGTCCCAGTAGAGCTCAGCAAAAACAACATGAGTGGCAGCTGTGAACGTCAGTCCCTGAACCAAGAAAATTAAACAAACACAGTGGTCTCCAAAGGACATAATGGAATAATAATGAATTCAGAAACAACAAATTCAACAACCTAATTATACACTGATGTTCTCATTTGCTTTGTTATACTAGACAACACGGCAACTTAAAACAGACTTTGTTTAAAAAAAAAAAAATAATAAGATAGCCATAGTTTTGATAGGTAAACTGGCTATACACTGTATGAATTTCAGCGAATTCTTGAGGAACCGACCGAAATTCACACAATGGGTGGCCCTGCTGGTCAGCTCCCACCCAACATATCAACTGAAAAAAACTGAAGGAGCAGGATGGGAAATTTTCCAACGTATATTAGCTACACCCAATCAGGTCAGGTATTTAACACCCTGCAGCGCTGGCTGTCAGAATATAACAGCCGCAGCAGATTCAGCCATCTGTGCTGTTAGTGTGGATGGAGGAATCGGTTAATAATTTTCTCCCCCCCCCCCCACAGGCTGTGTATTGGCCAGTGTTTGTAAAATGGACAGAAAAAAAAAAAAAAGAAGAAGGTGGTGGTTATGTTCTTGCCCATGTCGATTTAAATTTTACCATGGCAGTAAGATGCCAAAAAGACAACCCAGTGTGGACAGTTTCTGAAATGTCCATCATGTGATCACTTCTCAGCCCAATGGACTACTGAAGGAAGTGAAGATCAGGAGACCATAAGAAATTTTATATGGTTTGTCAATATGGATGCAATTACAAGAATGCTTGGAGAACATAAGAGGGTGCCAAAGTGTAGCAATTGGTAACCTTTATTAAAAAAAAAAAAAAAAAAGAAGAGGCTGACCAAGGACCAGGGCAGCTCCAAACTGAGTAACCACCCCCCCCCCCCCCATGGCTGATTAGTGTTTGACATCATTTACAGTGTGGCCTTGCACTCCATGTACTATAGTTTCACTTCCTGTTTCAGCTACTTCCTGGTCTCTCTCCCATACTCCTGGGGAACTACTCCATTGGCAGTTGGACGGTTATCACAATAAACGTTTACAGACATTTATGTTCTTGTCCATGTTGTTGATTTTGTTTACAGACATTTCCCATAAGTGAGTTGCCACTTGTTTTTATTTAATAAAGGTTCTCAATTGCTACACTTAGCTCTCCTCTGCCCAATCAAGCTCTCCTTACATTTCTACAGATATTCTTCAGTCTGTGAAGTGCTGCAGTTTATGTACATTGGGATTAATCTATTGTGGACTTTTAAGAACTCTGTTCTTTTATTGCCATAGTTATGCCTCTTGCACCATATTTAGTTTTTTGTTATTTACCAGAATGCAGAGCATGTGTACACTACACAATACCATTAGCAAGTTACAGTATATTAAAACAATTTCAGACAAATTATTATGATTTGCTCTGCATATAACAGGAAAGGGTTATCATCTCTATCCATTTTAAAATACTGCCCCTATTACAGATATTTCCCCTAACATTGTTTTGTGCCATTGAGACAGGAAGTGAGAAGAATCTCAACATGGAAGAAACAAACTGCAAATAAAGCACTTTTAGTAGAAGAATGGTTAAATATGAACCCATCTTAGGCTTTTGTCTGGAAACCCACTTGTGAGACTTCCTGTTTTATTAGCAAGATATTATCATCAATTGGTTATTTAATGTCTAGTGTAATGAATCTGACATACATTGCTAATTTGCACGTCTACCCATCAGAATTATTTAAAATTGTTCTTATTAATTCTTCAGCTATTATCTTTTTTCTCTTCCATTCTCCTAAATATACTCAACTCCTTAGTATCCCTTCCTAATTGAAAATTCCTTCCTTTCCTCACAAGATATGAAAAGAATTAGGAAATATTAAAAGAGACAGCAAGGTTTTAGCAAAGGTCTGGCAAAAAAGAGAAACAAAAAGGAGGACCTCAATATTGTATCTCTTCCTAAATAGATATGACGGTGTAAATAAAGTGTAAATTAAAAAAAAATAATAATAAAAAGATAAATAAACGTTTTATTCAATAATATTTACAAGTTAGGTTTTAAAAAACTCTGATGGGGTAGACATGCAAATTAGTAAGATATGTGAGATGCAGGACATTCAACATTCACTATTTGAAACATCACATACAGACCAATATCTGTAGGAAAAAAAAAAAAAAAAAACTTCAAATATTTAACAATATCAATAGGGACACAGAGAGAAAACCTAAAACTCAACCAGGGTTCTAACCCTTCTCTACTCTATCTGCAGTAAAAAAATAGGCAAAAAATCCCCTTTAAGTTAAACTGGATCTTTAGAGATAATGGGAATTATTTACAAAAAAGTCAAGAGTTCCAAACGTGGCGTAGCTCTGCACAGAAACCAATCAGCTTCCAGGTGTTATTGCAAAAGCCTAATTGAACAAGCTGAAGTTGGAAGCCGATTGGCTACCATGCACAACTGCACCAGATTCTGAGTGCACCAGTTTTAGTAAATGTGCTTTTAACATTACGAAAATGCTAATCCCTCTTTACACAAAATTGAAGCTTATAGCACTGTAAAGGACTATGCAAATCCTATATGGTCATGAACAGCTGCCTCCAGGCTTACTCAAGTGATGAAGTAAACCTGCATTGTTAATGAATACTTGGAAATTATGGAGAAAAAAAAACTCCAGCAAACTAGGACTAAGGGTGAAAAAAAGAAATTCATAATACTACCTATTAATAATGATTAAAGGTTACAAAATACACTGTGTAATTAACATATTAACACTGAAAACTCCAAATAGGTATCATCACTATTGAAAGCCACATCATGTACATACAGGATGCACCTACCCCTCAACCTCCAGAAAAATGTAAAACAAAAGATCACTAAATCTCATAACAACTCAAATATAAAGGTCAACATACAAACATACAAAGTATTAAACTGAAAGTCCAGCCTATTCCTAGCTTTACCTAAATCCACTTCTACCTCCCTTCTACCCCATCATATCTACCCTGTGAAAGGAATATGTGTATACTTAACTATTCGGAGGGCAATCTGCTCCGGTCACACGATCTCCTCAGCAACTGACTTTAGAGGAGGAGAAAGGGCTGACGTCATTCATGTCTTTACTATAAGGCATCCGTTGACGAAAAGAATATTATTCTTATCCGTTGACGAAAGAATAACATGTTTATAGAAAAGGGTTAAGAAGGGGGTTGGGAGCAGATCTAAACTTAGTTAGGAATAGACTGGACTACCACTACCAAAAATCACACTTGATACATAACTGATTTCACTGGTTTCCATCCTTTCTTGTACCTTTGTGCTCATGATTTGTCTCTTTGCAGCAATTTTCTATCTACATGGACTCCATGAGTGACATTTCTCAGGGCAGGTTTCCTGATGGTGACAACAGGGGACCATGCCTATGTGTTTATACTACCACTGGGCTCATGTGGCCAGCTGACAATGGTGGTGCACAACTGGAAGACTGAAACAAAGTATTGTCACTCTATAACAGGAAGTTCCTAAATAAAGACCTTAATTTCAGAATCACTTTTATCAAGAGTTCCTCACCTGTCCAGCAGCCTGGATACTTAGAATAGCCACTCTAGTGTCTGGGTCATTCTGAAACTGGTGCACAAGATGTATTCTTTCTGCTGATGGAACACTGCCATCTATCCGGATATAACGAGCCTGGTGGAAAAAAAAAGCAAAATGGAATACTTGGTCTTTTGAAGCTTTTTTTTTATTAAATTAGATGTAATTGTAAAAGTTGTAACCTTAACATAAATCATTAATGCAAGTTATTTTTTTGTAAATGTTAAGAGGACTCATTATGTGTGTGGCAAAGCTGAAGGGAAATACAACATCATTCTTGTATTACATTACAGTGAAACTAAGGGCCTGGGTCAACAAGCTTTGGGCTTCTCTTGATTGCATTAGTTTGATGTTGGTTTGAGAAGCTTCTGAGATCATTCAGATTTAACAGTGCATTTCACCCACAGTTGACCTCCTGACCTGATTTAAGTGTTATTTTTATTCCCATAGACTTGTATGGGACTGCAAAACCTGCTTGAAGAGAACAAAAGTCTGTTGAAACAGGTACTAATGTGTAATTCAAGAGACTCTTTCCTTTGTCAATGTTCACAGAAACTGCCATACAAGAATTATTCAGCTTAGTTATGACTCGACAGTTTATTTTCAGACACTCTGCCCCAAAGGAGACAGTAATTCCACCACTGGGTTCAACTAGCTTCTTATAAGACACAGAAAAGGTGAAACCAAGCTACTAATCATTGCCTCCACATTAAGTGTGCAGTCATAGATCACAAGTCTCCATATGCATCAAAGGACAGGGGAAGATGGAGATGAGGGACTAGAAGGAGATGGAGGTGAGGGACTAGAAGGAGATGGAGGTGAGGGACTAGAAGGAGATGGAGGTGAGAGACTAGAAGGAGATGGAGGTGAGAGACTAGAAGGAGATGGAGGTTTGGGACTAGAAGGAGATGGAGGTGAGGGACTAGAAGGAGATGGAAGTGAGGGACAAGAAGGAGATGGAGGTGAGGGACTAGAAGGAGATGGAGGTGAAGGACTAAAAAAACAAATTAAGCTGAGGGGCTGGAAGGAGATGTACTAAAAAGAGATGGGGATGACAAACAGTCACTAGAACAAGACAGAGATAAGGAACTAGTATGGTCACTTTAGATAAAAGTCAAACTCTATATATCAGTATCAAAGCAGTTTACTCTACAAGTTGTTGGGAAAGGAAGAGAGTGTTTCAAAGAATTGCTGGAGAAGATTATGGAAAAAAATGGAAAATATCACTTTAAGTTAGTAAATGCAATGAAATCACTCCATTTTGCTGAGCATAGTGAGGGGATTATCCCGTTTACTGAAACTATTGCTATTACAGCTCCATGGCTTAACACACAGTTTAGCCTTCACCTTCCCTTCCTCAAGTGCTCCACAGGATAATAAACAAGATAATCCCGTAACATTATTGATCCACTGCAGTGGGGTCTTTGGATGTGATTGATGACACTGGTAGACCCTGGGTTCTTTTTTTTTTTCATTTATGAACAGTTGAGGCTGTCCACAATGTACTGTTCGTTGCATTTGGAGGTGTAATTGTTATATTTATCTGAAGATTTTTTTTAAGGTCAGTTTTACAAAATTTACTTACACACTGTGGCATATTTTAATGTTTCATATAAAGATTTGTAAACAATTTTTTTTTTAAATCAGATTTTTATGTTTGTATTTTTGACAAACAACCACACAAGCAGTGTGGAGCAAACAAACAAAACCAATGTTATTGATCATACAGTGGCATTATGGTATAAACTCTTTAGTAGCCAAAGGTAAAAACAAGGAAAGTGACTAGCATGTGTTATTCTAACCTACTAAGAACGTTTCTTTAAGTCTTACATATAGTTTAATATGGTGGACTTTAAAACTGAACTACAGTTGTGGCCAAAATTATTCAACCCCCACTGAAATTGAGTGTTTTGGCCAGTTTGACATTGCTTTTGATCATTCAGTCATCTTGCTTACATTTACATTAAAGAGGCACTTGTAGGTCAGACAAATATAACATAACAGTTATAATGAAATAACCACAAATGTCTTTTCTGTGCTCACAGCATTATCAGTTTTATTCAACCCCCAAGTGACATTCAATCTTAGTACTTAGTACAGCATCCTTTTACAGTTATAACAGCTTTTAAACGTGAAGCATAGCTTGACACAAGTGTCTTGCAGCGATCTACGGGTATCTTCGCCCATTCTTCATGGGCAAAGGCCTCCAGTTCAGTCACATTCTTAGGCTTGCGCACTGCAACTGCTTTCTTTAAGTCCCACCAGAGGTTCTCAATCGGATTTAAGTCTGGTGACTGCGATGGCCACTCCAAAATGTTCCAGCCTTTCCTCTGCAACCATGCTCTAGTGGACTTGGAGGTATGCTTGGGATCATTGTCCTGTTGAAAGGTCCAACGTCTCCCAAGCCTCAGGTGTGTGACGGACTGCATCACGTTTCCATCCAATATCTCCTGGTACTGAAGAGAATTCATGGTACCTTGCACACGCTGAAGCTTCCCTGTACCTGCAGAAGCAAAACAGCCCCAAAGCATGATTGACCCTCCACCATGCTTCACAGTAGGCAAGGTGTTCTTTTCATCATAGGCCTTGTTCTTCCTCCTCCAAACATAGCGTTGATCCATGGGCCCAAACAGTTCTAATTTTGTTTCATCAGTCCACAGAACACTATCCCACAACTTTTGTGGTTTGTCCACATGGCTTTTGGCATACTGCAGTCGACTCTTCTTATTCTTTGGAGACAGCAAGGGGGTACGCCTGGGAGTTCTGGCACGGAGGCCTTCATTACGCAGTGTGCGTCTTATTGTCTGGGCTGAAACTTCTGTACCCACATCTGACAAATCTTTTCTCAGTTCCTCAGCAGTCACACGGGGACTTCTCTCCACTCTACGCTTCAGGTAGCGCACAGCAGTCGAAGTCAGCATCTTCTTTCTGCCACGACCAGGTAGCGTTTCAACAGTGCCCTTTGCCTTGAATTTGCGAATGATGCTTCCTAAGGTGTCTCTTGGTATGTTTAACATCTTTGCAATCTTCTTATAGCCATTGCCCTTCCTGTGAAGAGAAATCACCTCTTCTCTTGTCTTCCTGGACCATTCTCTTGCCTTCACCATGTTTGTAACCACACCAGTAAATGTCTAGAAGGAGCTGAGTATCACAGTCATTTTAAAGCTGCCTAATTGGTGCTTATTATGCTTGATTGCTGCTCGGTGACATCCACAGGTGTTTTCAATACCTGATGGAAAGCACCTGTATGAACCTCTGTTCTTCAGAGTGGTAGTCTTTAAGGGGTTGAATAATTGTGGCAATGAAGAAACCACATAAGAACCATTTACTACTGTATTACATAAACAATTGATGTCATTTTAGTTGCATTTGGGTAGTTACAACGTCCTTGTAGGATTTGATTCTGAATACAATTCCAAATGTACACTATAGTCCCTAAACCCCTTTACAGCATTGGGGGTTGAATAATTTTGGCCACAACTGTATATAATTTACTATAAATAGTTGGCACCTCTAGGTGGCTGTAAGCTACATCAATATCCCCATAAAGTGCTCCAATAACACACTGGAACACTCCTTTTGGTCCTTCTTTATCTCCTCCTCCCCACCTGCAACCTCCTAATTGGCTAGAACCCTGACACATGCAGCACTCTCCTTAAATCAAACCCATAATCCAGTGACCAGATTACCTCTGGTAGCCTTTTGAAACACCCATTACATCATAACTAAAGGCGATGAAGCCTTAATTCCCACTTGGCGCTCCTTTGGATTTATATTCTAACAAAGCTATAAAATAAATTTAAAAACAAAATAACTCACCACAGTTTAAAACCCTTTTTTTTTTTTTTTTTAAACTGTCCGATTCCTGTTGGGGAGATTCCCCTTCATGTCCTGTTCTAGGGGCACAACAGGAAGTGATAAGAAATCTTTGTAATAGTAAACAGCCGTCACTGGAACAGGTGTCTACCTTGGAAGATTTCTCTTCATCTCCTCTTCGGATGAAAACTGCATAATCTGAGAATTTTAATCCCCTTCTGTTCACGTGACAATAGTCACTAAGACCATCAAAGGGAGGGAATCTCCCAATCAGGAAAGGAAAGAGGAATATAAACCTGTCAGCAGTTCTAATGATTCCACACTAAATTCAAAACAAAAAATATTGATTTATTTAAATAAATTTTTAAAACTTCCTGTGCTTAGACATGTCCAGAGTTCCAAAATCAGAATAGCCTATATACTGTAGACAAGGAGTTACATAGGGAATTACAAATTGCAGAGGGCACAGGGGGGCGGAGCCCGAACATGACGGCACAGGAGAGCGGAGTATAGGAACTCTCCGATAGCCTCCCCCACCTATCCTCCCTAATTTGTCCCGAAGAACTGACTAGCTGAGTCGGAGGGCGGCTGGAGACTGACCTGGTGAGAGGGGAGATCCCGGCGGCGATGCGGCTGTCGGCCGGGGAGTAGAGAAGGAGCTTGTCCTCCCCCATGAAGTCTGCCTGCGGTGATCCTGGAGAGAGAGTGTGAGGATGCCGGGAGACAAGGAGGAGTGGCGATACCACGTGGGCTGCCGCGGTGTACAGCTGGGAGAGGAAGAGACCGGCCGGCGTCCTAGGAGGCAGGGGAAGCGCTGACATCCATTGCAGAGCTGTCTCCAGGGATTTCTCGGGGTATATGCAGAGGAGGACAAAGAGACCCAGAGGAATTCCCTGGAAGAGGAGGACACGGCTGCAGGAGAAAGGGCAACCCAGGACTGCAACTCGGAAGCTACTCCAGGAGGGTGAGTGAGAGCTGTGGGTCTCCCCAAGTGTTAGTCTTTCAAGCTGTGCTACTGACTATCTGACATCCAACATAAAGAATAAGAAGGGAATTCCCAGAGAGGGTCTGAAGAAAGCAGTGACAGTTTAAGTATATACCCCAGAATCTTGAAAAAGCTCTAAAAATCCTATATGTGACATGAAAGGGAAGAATAGTAAAGGAAGTATGCTCAAGAACTCCCAAACTGGAACAATAAAAAAATACACGTCACAAGGGAAATTAACTCCAGTAAAATCCCAGGAAATAAGTGATAGGAGTGAACTGGAAATAAGCTTAGACAATAGCTTAAGATCTTCCCTGGGACCAGCTAACAATAGCCAACAAACACTGGAAAGTATGGAGTTGGGAGAAACTGAAAAAGAACTGCAAATACCAAATAAAAAGGAAATGGCGGAGATGTTTAAAAACTTAGAAAAATCTATAAAGCAAGAGATGGGGATAATTCGGAAAGAAATGGGACAGTTGTTAACTAGAGTGGAAGAAACGGAGGAAACAGTTAAATCCCATACCCAAATTATCCCAAAATTAGAAAAACTGATAATAGATACTCGGAAGGAACAAAAAAGACTGCTTTATATGATGGAGGATCAAGAAAATAGGGACAGGAGAAATAACATTAGAATAAGAGGAGTCCCAGAACTGCAACAGGGGGAAGATTTAAAGGAGACCACAGGAAAAATTTTGAACGCCGTAATGGATAGATCTGGTGCGGAAATGTATGAATTGGACGCAGTGTACAGGATAGGAAAGCTTCAACAAGAAAAAGGCCCAGAAAAATCAAGAGATATAATCGTTCGGTTCCATAATTATAGAGATAAGGATGAGATATGGAAGAAGATTAAAGGAAGAACGAATATCAATTATGGAGGGAAAAATATTCACATTTTTGCAGACATAGCAGCTGAGACATTGAGAAGAAAGAGATCATTGAAACCATTATTGGAAATGTTGAAGAAACAGAATGTGCAATATAGATGGGGTCGATCAGCATGCTTAATCGGTTGGAAAGATGGAGTCACAGCTTTTTTGAGATCCTCTGAAGATATGAAGGACTTTTGTAACAAATTTGAACTGCAGAGAATAGAGATACCGGGATGGGAAGCGGAGGAGAGAGAGTTATATATGTTGGGAAAAGAGGAATGGCAGCTAGTTAGAAGAGAAAACAGAGAGCAAATAGATAGAGGGACAACGGGGAGGAGGGGGGGGAAGGTGAGCGGCACATGGACGGAGCTGAGCCCCCAGATAGGAATCAATAGTGGGATTCTTTCCACAAATGATTTACAGGCAAATAAAAAGCCTACCAGGGGGGAGGGGGAGGGGGGAGGGGTTTGTGGTGGGAGAGGGGAGGGGGGGAGGGGGATGGGGGGGGGGAAGGAGGGGAGGGAGAGAAGAGGGGGGGATTGGGGATAGGGAGTTTTAAAACTGACATCTTGTATGAGAGAAGAGGTATAGGGAAGGGAAAGAGGAAAGGAAATGGTAAAATAGGAAGAAGTTAAATAAAATATGGAGGAAATACGCTTCGTAACCCATAATGTAAATGGATTAAATTGCCCGGGTAAAAGATTTTGACTATATAGAGAACTACAACATAGAGAGGCCTCAGTTGTTTTTTTGCAGGAAACACATCTAGAGTTAAAAAAAAATATTAAGCTATACTCTAGACAACATCCGACATGGTATTATGCAGATTCCCCAGTTAAGAGAGCTAAGGGAGTAGCTATAGGATTTGCAAAAAATATCAGGTTTGAATTGGAAGATAGAAAGACAGACCCGGAGGGGAGGTTTTTGTTTTTGAAGGGTAAATTACATGACATAGAATGTATGCTTGTAAACATATATTGCCCTAATAGGAAGCCAGAGATGTTTTTGAAAGGGGTTATGAGAAAGTTGATGGATTTTGGAAAGGGATATCTAATAGTGGCGGGTGACTTTAATTTATGTATGGATCCACAAATAGATACAACATTTGGAGTACAGAGAGGGGGAAACAGGTCCATGGGATTATTGAAAATGGTGATGAAAGAGTGCCAACTGGTGGATAGCTGGAGAATTGTCCACATGAGAGAGAGAGATTACACTTTCTTCTCTAGTGTACATAGGACATACTCTAGATTGGACTATATTTTGGTGGACCATCGACTTGTTGAGGATTTGGTTAAAGTAGAAATAGAAGCAATAACTATCTCGGACCATGCACCTGTAGTAATGGAAATGGGGAGGGAAACGGTCAGGTGGCTTATCATGGAGGTTGAATGAGACACTCCTCACGGATCCAGATACTGACCGGAAGAAAAGGGAGGAGATAGAGAGGTTCTTTGAGGAAAATGAAACAGAGGATGTATCACTAGCTACAGTGTGGGAGGCACATAAAGCATATGTAAGAGGAATCCTTATTGCGATTGGGGCAAAGAAAAAAAGGGAAAGACGCAAGAAGATCAGTGGGCTTTTGAAGGAAATAGCTGAGATGGAACTCCTACATAAAAATAACATAAGGAAAGAGATAGAGCAAAGAGTGATAAAAAAGAGGGAAGAACTAGAGAAAGTAATGGAGGAAGAAAAAATGAGAACTTTTAATAAGATCATAGGTGAAAGATATAGATGGGGAGATAGACCAGGAAAATATCTGATGAGAGCCTTGAGGAGAAAGAAGAATAGGAACTATATAGATAAAATAAAAAAACTCCAAGGGAGAGTTAGTCCATTCAACTAAAGATATTGCAAAGGTATTTAAAAATTACTACAGTAAATTATATAATATTGCCCCTAAGGATGTTATAAATAAAGATAAAACGACAAATATTGATAAAAGAAGGGACTATTTAAGAAATGCAGGATTACCAAAATTAGGTGAAGAACTATTAAACTCCTTAGAATCCGAAATCACGCAGGAAGAACTAAAAATAGCATTAAAAAGCTTTAAGACGGGAAAAAGCCCAGGCCCAGATGGATATACTGTGAGGTATTATAAAAAATACAGTGATTTACTGTTACCCAAATTAAAGAGATATATGGAGGCGTTGGGGGGAGAGATGGAAATAAGAAAGGAATCCCTTCTGGCACAGGTGGTCTTAATACATAAGGAAGGTAAAGATATCACCCACTGTGCAAGCTATAGACCGATATCGTTATTGAATGTAGACACGAAGGTGTATGCAAAAGTATTGGCGAATAGGTTAAGAGATCTGATGCCAGATTGGATACATGGAGACCAGGTGGGCTTTGTTGGAGGAAGAGAGGGTCGAGATAATGGGTTGAGGTCCCTGATGCTTATACAGAAAAGTAAAATGGAAAAAAATCCAGTAGTGCTGCTCTCGATAGATGCGGAGAAGGCGTTCGATAGGGAGTTTTATGATGGATACACTGGAGGTCCTGGGATTGGGTAGTAGGATGAAAAAGTGGATTGGAAAGTTGTATGAAGGACCAACTGCGATGGTAATGGTAAACGGAGAGAGATCAGAGACCTTTTCAATGTCAAATGGAACCAGACAGGGATGCCCACTGTCCCCACTGCTGTTTGTTCTATCATTGGAACCCCTGTTATCAACAATTAGGAAAAATATAGATATAAAGGGAATAAATGTTGGAAAGACAGAACATAAGATAGCCGCATTTGCGGACGATTTATTATTCTATGTTGGAAACCCGAGGATAACACTTCCTAACCTAATGAAAACACTGAAGGAATATGGGGAAATGTCAAATCTAAAAATTAACCCGAGCAAAACAGAGATATTAAATATAAACCTTCCAAAAAGTGAAAAAGAAAATATACAGAGAGAGTTTCCCTTTATATGGAAAAATAGAGAAATAAAGTACCTGGGGGTAAAACTCACTCCCTCACAGAAGAAACTTTATAAAGATAATTATATCCCAATGTTAAATGAAATCAGAGAGGAATTGAGGAAAATGGGTGGAGGAAATCCTTCCTGGTTGGGCCGTATTAATCTGATAAAAATGATAATTCTCCCTAAGATACTGTATAAATTCCAGATGATACCCATTAATCTTCCAGAGGTGTATTTTAGGACAATTAAGCGAATGGTAACTAAATATATATGGAAAAATAAAAAACCTAGGATATCATATGAAGTGCTAAGCAGAAATAAAGAAAAAGGAGGGTTGGGAGTCCCGGACTTCAAAATATATCATAGGGCAGTCATCCTAGCAAGAATCTTTGACTGGATACATAACTCAAAAAGTAAACATTGGGTCACAATTGAAAATACACTTAGTAGAAAGGATTTGGGTAGGAGTGTATGGGTGCCACCACAATTTAGAGAATTAGAGGAGAGCATGAGTGTATACACGAGGATTGTAATAAGGGAGTGGGATAAAATGCACAAACAGAGGAAATGGGATTTTAATTCACTATTAATGCCACTAAGAAATTCAGAGTTTTTTCCCCCAGGTAAAGAGGAAATCTCAGGTAGATGGATTATGAAGGAAGACGCTCAGTTGAGAGATGTAATGGAGGGGGTAAACTTAAGAACACTGGAGGATTTGAAAAAGGAAGAGGGAAGGATTTTCACTGGGATAGATATATGGAGATATAATCAATTAAAACAATTTGTGGAGAAATTGACGAAGCCCCTTAGAACTAGGAAAGAGTGGAATGAATTTGAGAAATACTTAGAAGATAGAGGTGATGGGAAACACAGCACTGCTAAAGCATATAAAGCTCTCACGGATTTAGATAGAAAGTTTAAATTAAAGTATATAGAAAAATGGGAAAAGGACTTAGGAGTGGAGTGGGAAGAGCACACACAGAGGAAAATATATAGAATGGTACACGAAAATATTAGTATGCGAGAAGTGGAAATGAATTTTAAATGTTTGACAAGGTGGTATGTTACACCGGTGATAGAGCACAAGATGAGGGAAGAGAAGCAACCTTGGTGTTGGCGAGGATGTGGAGGGTTGGGCACGATGTATCACATATGGTGGGAATGTCCAAAAATACACATATATTGGGCAAAAGTTATAAACCAAATCACGATTATCACTGGGATGGAGATAGGATTGGACCCTGAAATCTGTCTTTTCCATAATTCAATATTATCTGGAAATAAATATAAAGAACTGGGTATATTGTGCTACCTAAATGCAGCAAAAAATCTGATTCCTAAGTTTTGGCGTAAAGTTGAAGCACCGAGCGAAGAGGATTGGATGAATAGAGTAGATCAGATTGCTAGATTGGAAAAACTCTATTATATACAGGAAGATAGGATGGTGACATATCATATGAAATGGGAGAAATGGGAGGAGTACAAAGTAAAGGTAAAGAAAGGTACTGAGTAAGTAAGCATAAAGAAAAGGGAAAGAGAGGACAAGAAGAAAGGAAGAGAAAAGGGGAAAGGATTAGGAAAAAGGAGAAAATATAGTAATTAGCCTTTCTTTCTTTCCTTTTCTTTTTCAAACCTAGGTATCCAGAGAATATGAGATACAAGTCGATCAGTCAGATGTCAGGGGTATTTAGTAGTGGGGTGGGAGGTGGGCGGGTTATGGGTTAAGGGAGCTATGGGGAGAAAATGAAAATGATACGAAATTAGTGTTTTATGAGAAATTGTGATGTTGTATTTTCAAATTATGGAAATGTGTATTGTTTTAAATGAAAAATGAATAAATATTTAAATTAAAAAAAAACAAAAACAAATTGCAAAACCCTCAACAGATTTAAAATGGAGGAGCACACAGGAAAGATTTTTTTTTAATTTCTGGGGTGAAAACAAATTTCACTTTTTTTTTCATTCTTTATTTATTCATTTTCCATGAATTTTTATTTTAAAGGAACGCTCCACATTTCATTCTAGATCCTACTATCTACTGTGAAATTGCATGTTACCAATAATATTCATTTATCGTTGCAACTCTACTCTTTGTAGTTAGATTGCACATATAATAAACACTTGGAAATTTTTTTTGCATATGGAAGGAGATGTAAATTGAACAGGTGTGTTTACTAGCTTATGAATGGCTATTATATGTGAGAAACATAGTGCTATTTACCAAATCTCAAGCAGTACACAGACAGCCTTTAACAGAGGAATCCGATCGATACGTATAATGAGGTTAAGCACAAAGGAAGCTACACATTGAAGACATGTTATAGAAAAATAAAGAGGGACTGCCTCGCAGAGCTTACGATTAAAGCAGGTTATTAATTAAACTGTCAGTAGCGGTTTATTGACCGCGGCTCTTTGACAGTTCGCATTGCCGAGCTATTAATGGCCCGAAATCACTCCCAATTAAGATTTCAGCATTTCTCCTGGGACTTTCCAAAACAGTTTTAGTAAATATGAAAGGAGGAAAAGCTCCTCTGAACAATTACAGTTAAATTCAGATAGAAAAATCCTATCCAATTAATTCAAAGCATTTCACTACAGACAATGGAGGCAGCCATGTTAAAGTGACACCACACTACACAGAAGAAAAGCTGCCTTAAAAATGTGCCTAAATGAGCCACGTATTGCACACCTCCCACACTCCAAAGACATGCTGCTAGGTTAATTGGCTTCTGTCTAAACTGGCTCCAGTATGTACGTGTATGTATAAATGTGAGTTAGGGACCTTAGACTGTAGCGCTCCATGAGGGCAAGGACTGATGTGGATGTACAATATATATGTAAAGTGCGGGACAACAAATATGGTTGGTGCTATATAAATACCAGTAAATAAAAATCTCTAGCTCATTAGTACTGTTGTCTACATCCCTAGAAAACAAACTTCCCTACATGTATTGTCCACAGTAAACAGAAGAAAGAGGTCCCACTTACCAGAGACTTTCTGCCATAGGGTGACAACACTGCCTCACAGCATTAGCATTGCCACCCTATTTCAATGTGCTCCTGGCACAAACTTGCTAGCAAACTTGAATTTTTGGACTGAGACTATTGAGGACAGCTGATCACTGCAAGCAAAACGTGGCTGAAACTCATTCACTAACTATGAGTGGCAGTGGCTTTGGGAAGGAGAATCAGTGGCTGAATCACAGAAAAGGGACGTGTGCCTGGGGTTTGGTGAAAGCACCATAACGGGAAATTGTCCTGCCATTGTTACAGTGCAACAAGAAACAGTTTTTGAGCAGCTAAAAATTTCAAAAACATTAAAAACCCAGTAAATAGAAATTTATTTTCGTGGTATTTGATCACCACTGGTTTTTTTTTATTTATTACGTAAATGAAAAAAGCCTGAATATTTTGAAAAGAAACAATATTTTTTACTTTCTGCTATAAAACATATCCAATAAAAACATTTAAAAAAATTAAATGTCCTCATATACTTAGGCAAAAATGTATTCTGCTAGATGTCTTTGTTAAAACAAAAAAAAAAAAATCCCAATAAGTGTATATTATGTAGCTGGCATGAAAGTTAAAGCATCTACAAATCACGGTGTATATATATATATAAATACACACACACACACACACACATACTGGAATTTAAAAAAAAATGTTTATACTAGTAATGGGGGTGATCAGTGACTTATAGTGGGACTATTATAGTGTGGCAGGCAATCTGGCAGCACACTGGCTAAATGGTTAGCACTTCCACATGGCAGCACTAAAGTCATTGGTTCAAATCCCAACAACGGCACCACCTGCCTAGAGTTTGCATGTTTTCCCTGTGCTTGTGTGGGTTTCCTCTGGAAACTCTGGTTTCCTCCAACACCCTAAAGACATGCTGGTACGTTAATTGGCTCCTGTCTAAATTGGTCCTAGTATGTGTACGTATGAATGTGAGTTAGGGTCCTTAAATTGTATGCTCTTTAGGGTTAGAGACTGATGTGAATGCACAATATATATGTAAAGCACTGCGTAAAATGACGGCATTATATAAATATCTGTAATAATAATAACTGACATTAATACAATGATCAGTGCTAATTCTATGCACTGTCACTGTACTAATGGCTGAGAAGGGATTACTATCTAGGGGCAATCAAGGGTTAACTGTGAGCCTAACAATGTGTAATGTGTGTCATATGTGCTGCTTTTCCTAAACGATCTTGCTGTTTTTTTCCCTACTTTGCAGGGAATTAAAAAAAACTGCAAGATTGCGTGACAGTGTAGGCCAAGCCAGAGCTCTCTTCTATGAATCGCTGAGCTGATCAGTGGGTTCCAGTGATCAATCATTGGCTGGGATCAGCTGATTGGCTTGCTCCGTAATGAAACACAGCACTGCTGGGGCAGCGGGCAAGCACCCTACCAGGAAGTGCTGATCACTTACCAGATACATGATCCAGCGCACAGTGCCCGCCCTGCAGCAGTATATCTGTGTGGGGCTATCAGGAAGCGGTTAAAGCACACTACTAAACCAGCAATATATGCTGAGAGTTTTATTCTGCTTTAAACTGAATTCCAGGTATGCTGATTTTTACATAAATACATTAGTCAAGCTAGAACCAATACAAGTATGCGTCACAACTGTGGGATCCCCATGGAGGTGGGAAATCACTGTAGTAGGCATTACTATTCCAGTGATTTCCATTAGCGTCTGGTGCTGAGCAGCTACTGTATTATCAACACAGGAGGTCACCCATTTGGCATGAGTACTCATGCCAATGAATGCAAAGTATTCTCTGACTGGATGAGGTGGAGATTGTGACATCAGAACCTTGCCACCCCACCTGGTCCAATTATGGAATGTTTTGCATTCATTGTAAAAATGCCAAATGTTTCCCAAAAGGGTCTCATGCCAACCGATTGACCTTCTGTGTTCACAATGCGGAAGGGTAGTTGCTTGATACAGGAGCTGGAAGCTAGTAGAAATTACTGTAGTAGCAATTCTTCCCTACAGTAATTTCTAGCTTCCACGGGGATCCCAAAGGTATGGTACATACATAATTACTGTATATACACACACATATACATACACACACACTATTCAGTATTTTCAAAATCTTCTTGGAGTTTGTAAAAATTACTCAATGGGGAATATTTACTAAACCAGAAAAGTGCAAAATTTGGTGCAATTCTGCATAGAAACAAATCAGTTTCCAGGCTGTATTGCCAAAGCTAAACTGAACAAGCTGAGATTAGAAGCTGACTGGCTACCATGCACAGCTGCACCAGATCCTGAGTGGTCTCGTTTTAGTAAATCTCCCTTAAAGTACTAAACCAATCTGATTTTCATAGTCAGTTGTGCCCTGACCTAGCAGAGTTTTTGGGCTCTTGTTCAATGACTGTGTGCTGCCCAATGACCCACTCAGAATTGAAGAGGGCAAGGCCTAATACCAGGGAAAACTTAACATGCATTTTCTTAGACTCACTTAGACACCCTCCTAAACCTTGTGGACAGCCTTCCCAGAAGAGTTGAAGCTGTTATAGCTGCAAAGGGCGGGGCCAACTCAATTTTCAACCCTACGGGCTAAGACTGGGACCCCATTAAAGTTCATGTGTGTGTAAAGGCAGACGTTCCAATACTTTTGGCAGTAGAGTGTGTATTGGTCAAAACTGGACTAATATAAATATGTAAAAATTGCCATACCTGGAATTCAGCTTTAAATGATCATATTATGTGTATTATCTACTACAGTTACAAGTGGACTTTTTTTTTTTGTTAAATACCATTTTTCTGGTAGGGAGAATTATTCCTATTTAAGGAACAATCTTTCAAACAAGAGATTGTTCATACAAAACATCGCTCATAAGTCTGGCAAGCCTAGTCTGTGGGTAGGCGTAGCTGGGAGCTCTTCTGTAAATAACAAATCACATGACTGACGCATTTGTATGGAGAGATGGATTAAGTTACCTTGTTCTCTATGGCAGCCTCCGTGCAGGCCTGCAGCATGGAGAGATGGTGTGCAAACACCAGGAACTTCAGCTTGTCATTCTCCAACATCATTTTAATGTAATCCTTCACGGCTCCAGCCTAGGAAATGAACAAATAATTCTCAGTGTCATACTGTGCAATACATCTGATGCAAGGCTGACTGTGTCTAGTAATCTGCCACAGCTTCAAGATATGTCAAATGTCGCTTGCTTTACTGTACGGGAGGAAATATGTCAGGGACTGTGCTCTGGGTTACATAATCTTGACATGAACACCAACAGGATTGTTTCTTAGAGTGTTACTAAACCCAGGACCCGGCATTCACTGTATATGGTCTCCCACAGCACACACAACATGGACATTCAATTATTTTAGTAAATATAAACCACTAAAGACTTTTCCACATCAGCAGAATATAGCTGTCTAGTGATTTCTACCAACATTCAGCTTAGCACTGAGTACTCTTGTAGAAGGAATTTTCATTCTCCTCTTCACTGTCCTATGAAGCTACATGACCCCTGTCCCTCTGTCTGGACAGTGCTGAGAGACTCCTAGGGCTCTGTACTATCAGCAGATTGATTAGGGACAGTAGAAGGGGAGGATCAGAGAAGACAAGATCAAACAGCCTTTTTACACAATGTAGAGGATTAACCCCATAGGTTCCAGTGAGTATAACAAGCATGCTTTACTGCAAATACATACTGATTTTACTGTTGTGGGTTTAGTAACTCTTTAATTGCCAGCCCTTCTCCCCCAAAAAATAACAAAAATAAACCTTTGTAAACAAATCATATTGCCCCTCCAAAAAATACTTATCTTGTCCCTGGCCTCCCTTGCTTGAAAGCGTGAAATCCCAAACCATTGCACGGTGGGTGCAATCGCACCACCCAGTTTTGCCAGTAGACACTGTGACTTCAGCCGTGCCTCCCGAAAAAATGGGAGGCCAGGGCCACGGTAGATATTTAGGGGGGTTTTATTGGATGTTTTGTTTGCAATAGCTTTTTTGTTGAGAAGTGGTGGGAGGGGACAGGGAGTTGGCTAAAAGCAGACCTCCCATTTTCCATGCAAGGTCCAATTTAAAGACTAACTCCACTTTGGCTGAGGAAAAAAAAAGAAGCATTCCTCTCTTGATGATGTATGTTCATTGCAAGGATTTTAACAAACTTTGTTGCAGATTTCTACCTTTTGTTAGTCTGAAGAAATAGCGGTTTGTCTGTGTCCATGTGGAAAATGAATCTAATGGGAGTGATTGAAAAATTATCAATCAGCTGAAGAAGCTGCAGGGTTCTAATGATGAAATTGGCAAGGCCTGTATCCCTTTAGATGAGATTTCCTTTTGGGAGAATCTCACAAAAAATTTAAATTTTCTTGCCCAAAATCTGGCTTGTATCTTGTTACAGACTTCAGGGAAAATCAGTAAGCCAATCACGCAAACAGGAAATGACATTTTCAGAGGGCGTTCTGTACACCATCCAGGTTGCCTCATTGCATTTTACAGAAATACAGATTGAAAAGGTGTTATTTTTAATAACATTCAATTAAAAAATGAATATGCTAAATTATATTTTTATTTGCTCATACTTTCCTACAAATGTGGAGTTACCCTTCAAAGCTAAACTCCAATTTATTTTTCAAATGCAGGCAGTGTATGTACCTGAATCTGGCCTGCTATCAACCTCTGCAGATTCTCAATACAGCAGCAGTCAAACTGGGAGAAGGAGAAGAAGCCAATCCATTTTACTGCAGTGCTCATATGCTAGCAAGCAAGGGACATGTAGCTAAGAGGGAAGACCAAAGTAACAGATAGTTGAGCTGATCAGTGTGCTGCTTCTCCTTTTACTCACAAGTCAAAGGGTGGAGAGGAGACCTGAAAGTGAACATGAAACTGCAGCAGAGAAAAAAAATCAGGTCTCCTACATTGCTAAATAAAGTTGTGCTGAAGGGCAAATGGTGTCGACTGTTAACTATATCAATGACCTTCTCCTTACCTTCTACTAGGATGTCACTGCTATCTGATGGGCACTTTTTTGGTTTTCCATCGTAAATCAAACAACTGGATGGGCAGCAATACAAATCTTTTTGGCAGGTAAATCAGCTCGTATATATATATATATATATATATATATATATATATATATATATATATATATATATATATATATATATATACACACACACAAACATATACATATATCCCAAACTGTTCCCACAAAGTTGGGAGCATGAAATTGTCCAAAATGTCTTGGTATGCTGACACCTTAAGAGTTCCCTTCACTGGAACTAAGGGGCCAAGCCCAACCCCTGAAAAACAAAACCACACCATAATCCCCCCTCCACCAAACTTACGCTTGGCACAATGCAGTCAGGAAAGTACTGTTCTCCTGGCAACCGCCAAACCCAGATATATCTATAGGATTGCCAGCCAGAGAAGTGTGATTTCGTCACTGCATAGAACACATCTCCACTACTCTAGAGTTCAGAGGCGGCGAGCTTTACACCACTGCATCCAACGCTTTGCATTGCACTTGGTGATGTAAGGCTTGGATACAGCTGATCGGCCATGGAAACCCATACCATGAAGCTCTCTACACACTGTTGCTGTGCTAATCTGAAGGTCACACAAAGTTTGGAGGTCTTTAGCTATTGATTCTGCAGAAGGTTGGCAACTTCTGTGCACTGTGCGCTTCAGCATGCGCTGACCCCGCTCTGTCGTTTTATATGGCCTACCACTTCGTGGTTGAGTTGCTGTTGTTCCCACTTTGTTATATCACTTACAGTTGACCATGCAATATTTAGTAGCAAGGAAATTTCATGTATGGACCTACCAAGGTACCACACTTGAATTCACTGAGCTCCTGAGAGCGATCCATTCTTTCACAAATGTTTGTAGAAGCAGTCTGCATGCCTAGGTGCTTGATTTTATACACCTGTGGCCATGGAGGTGATTGGAACACCTGAATCCAATGATTTGGATGGGTGTCCCAATACTTTTGGCAATACAGTGTGTGTGTGTGTGTGTCTATATATATATATATATATATATATATATATATATATATATATATAAAATATCTGTGTAATTATCCCTTCGCCTAGAATTTAATATTGAGACAGAGCAAATGGCAATGATGATGTGAAAAGTTCTGTAAGTAGAGGTGATAAGTTTTGAGTTACGGTAGTAAAACCTGTAAAATATATGATTGGATGCCATGATGTACAGCAATTTGTGCTATATAATTAGATAAGTAAAATGTGATTTTATATAATAACAGTCAAAGAATAGCATCCCACAGCAATCAATCAGCAGGCAGTCTTCACTCTTTTGGATTGCTACAAAATATAATATCTGGTTTGCTGCTATGGCATATGGCACACGGCCATAGAGGGGTAGAATTCCCACCGAGAACAATATGAGAAATACGTTCAGCCTCAAACGCCTGATGTAATGGGAAAATGTCTATTTCCTTTAGGAAAAGGCTTGCAGTTAATGATTTTCCTAAATACTGGTCTCCACAAAATCAGGCAGGTGTCAGACACATGGGTATGATCCATCTGTCAAAATGATCCCTTCTGATGAAAGAACGTTCTATAAACATGCAGGCTCAGATGGGCCCAGAGTGAATGTTTATATCTTTACAGAAGCAGGCAATCCAAGTAGTAGTGGTTTCTCCAAGAAGATCAAATCCAGCCAATGGATTCCTCCTACAAGAGGGTCTGGCAGCAAGATGTCTATATAGGTCAGGAGTGAGTGCAGACACAGAATCGTCCCCCAATCCATCTGATACTGGCAAAATGGTCAAAAAGCATTCTATGTCTGAAAGGACCTCAAGAAAATGTAACACTTTAAAATGAGAGAACTCATAAATTTCATGGAACTTCAGAGCATTCTGTAGACATCACACTCCTAAACCTTACATAGAGATTAATTTGATGGACTTGTGTCTTTTTTTCAACCTTATCTACCATGTGGCTATGTAAGCAGTGGGATCATTTATAATGCATATATTATCTTCAGGCCGCAAAGTTGACATTTGATCCCACACACCCACCATCCCAACACAACACATTACCTGCACCTTGCCATTGGTCACTGGAATTTATGTATTGCTTCATATACCAACTGTGAAGAATGGGAAGCGGCATAAAGTGTACCCCCAAGATATGTGCAGAGGTCTTCGAATCCTTGAAGTGAATTAATGTGCACAGTATAAAATATGATATGGAAAGATGATCACCTCCTAGCCCAGCCCATTAATAAAAGAGAATAATCAAAGGTCTAGGACATCCTTGCTGAGCAATCTAGGGGTGAATGGATAGTCCATAAAGGATTTTCCCTACAGACCGCAATTGTTATATCTCCCACTCCACCACCACACGTTAGCCAAGGCTCCAATATCCCCCCTCCCATCCCAACACCATGCAGTTCCTGCACCTTGACACTGGTCATTGGGATTTACGATATTGACGCATTTACTGATGGTGAAGCATGGGAAGAGACATAAGCGGTGACCCAAGGTATCTCCCAATCCTTAAAGTGTATTCATGTGTGCAGTTTAAAATATGCCATTATTAGCCCAGCCATTAAGAAAAAAGAATACTCACAAATCTATGGGCACCCTGGCTAAGCAATCTAGAGGTGGGTGATTAGTCCATAAAAGGAATTTCACAACAGACTGCAATTGTTAGATCACTACACCCTCCCAAAGTTTATCCAGAGCTTAAATAACCCCCCCCCCCCATGCTAGCACCACACAGTGCCTGCTCCTTGCCTTTAGTCACTGGGTTTTATGTGAAGCATGAGAAAAGGAATAAATGGTGATCCTAAATGTAAAGGCATCTTCCAATCTTGAAGTGAATCCTTGAAGTGAATTCATGTGTGCACCTTAAAATATACCATTGAAAGACAATGCTCTCCTAGCCCAGGTATTAAATAAAGAGAATGATCAAAAATATATGGCTGGGCAATCTAGGGGTGGATGATCCATAAAGGATTTTTCCAAATGACTGCAATTGTTGTATTCCTCCACTCCATGCCCTGAAGTTCAGCCAAGGCTCAAATATCCTCCCACCTCCCCTCACAGGTATAACTATGGACACCCATACCATGCAAGAATAAATATTTACAGAAATGTAAGCAGCTTATAGTGTGTGTAGTCTACACCATAGTGCACTCAGCAAAAAATTTGCTAAAATGAAAAAGGACACCAACGTGTATCTGTGTAGCTTGTCATAAGCAGTACCATGTAAGAAAACCACATCACTATATATAGAATTAGGACAGTTTTGGACAATTGGAAAATTAATACCATTTCTATTTTACTGGCTGTACTTCATTTTATATTAAAGAAGAATAATAAATAAGAAATTACTTTATTATGCAAAAAACACCCAACTGAAGCAGGTTTACTTAATTAGGCTATAAATACATTTTTGCACATTTATTGCCACTTTCCAATAAATATTACATACCAAGGTACCAATTTTCCCGAACAGACAACAAGAACTGATTCTATAAGAATTAAAAATATAGTACAGTTCTGTGCTAAACCAGGTTCATTCTGAAGACAAAGAAAGTCACATCTCTCGAAACTGAGGTTGGTGTTCCCTGCCCTGTTGGAAATGGGTTGTTTTTGTCCTATGTACCATTCATTAATAAGAATTAGCCAACTCTCAGCATGGTCCTTTGTCAACTGTTCCAGCATTTACATGGAGATATCTTTAACGCCTGGGAGTTAAGTCTTGATAATCAGGCAACAGTGTCGTAAACAGGCAGCATCCAGTTACACAACATGAAAAAAAAAAAAGGAACTGCCATTTTGTCCCCAACCAAAAAATTTCCCCCTAAAAAACAAACATCAATGTGCTCTTAGTCAAACCCAGCAAAATACTACACGCGACACTCTGCAAATCTGGGAATTTAAGGAAACATCCAGATGAAAGCCTTTCGTACTTCCTGTCATTTCAACACACACTTAATGTAACATGAAGATAATTATATTTTGCGGTCTCTTCGCCAGTCTATACATTCTCATACATGCTGGAGCAATACAGGTATCAATGATGTCATGGATTTTAATTAGTAATGAATAATTTACTGCTTACCGCTGTAACCCACGCTACCCTAGAGACGGCAAAGGCTCTAAATTGACAGGAGATGCTTGTAAAGCACATTAACCCCTTCTGCACCCCTCGCAGGGCCTGGGGGGGAGGCAAGCAAATGCTGCATGCATACCTGAAGCAGCTGAAGGGTTAAGTCTGCAAGTCTATGAAAACCTTCCACAAAGGAGAGATCGAAAGAAAAAAAATGCATTAATAAAGTATTCAGCGTAATGCGCTCATTAAACTGCGCGCCTGAAATATACCATAATTCAGTCCTTGTCCCTTCTCTCTTTCCCAGTATTTATGAATTCTGTCCCTTCCTAATGATAATTTTATCTGGCAATAACAATGTGTCACTTATTAATAATAGAAAAGTATTTGAAAAAAAAAATAGTCTTTCATTTATTATTCATGATGTTAAAGTCTATAAGAGGAGCATTTGAAACAATCAAATAACAGTTTAGGGAGAATATCTGCGTGAACTTGGTCAGGCTGGGCGACTGGGATTAGCGGTTAAGTCAGCTCTTTGAGAAGAAATAGTAGGACCTCATGTTTATATAATATTCTCATTTACATACCGCTTTCAGAATATTTCAGGGACAGGTAAAAAGGCTTTTAATGCGGTAACACGGTGTCAGGTTTTTAGCGCCTAGAAGCTTTGCTTTTTTCAAGGGGTAACATTTATCCGATCTGGCGCTCGGTGGTTAAGCCAAGTTGCATGATCCTATGAATATCTATTCATCTCTAAATTAGGTAGACATCTGTGAATTTTTCATGGACTGTGGAAATTATGCACACCTGAAAAAAATCAAAAGCTTTAGACTGAGTTGTGAGACAATGCTGGCCAGAATGGGGGAGAACAGAGAATGTGCAACTCAGTAAACGACATGCTAGTCTACTTTGAAGTCTTAAAGAAGAACCCCTTTAAGGGACAACTGGTGTATAATCATCTGCTTTTGTGCAAATATGTTTTAGAACAGTTCTCAGCCCTCTGATTTAAAGGCACTTTCATTTTTATTTTTCTAGGTAGCCTGCATAGTATAAGAAGTTGTCCTAAGGATATTCCCTGCTGAGAAATAGGTACTAGGGCACCTCTTTTTATTCCTTTGCAATGATTTGATCTTTTCTCTTTGGTTTACAAAAGGGCCACAAGCAATCTACCTGCTGAAAAAAAAAATCAGGAGGCAACCTAAAACTAGGTAAGGACGAAAGGCCTTTATTTTTATTTTTTTAAATAAAAGGACTTGTTTGGTGGCTTTACCATGCTTTCTCTGTGTTACAAGTGCAATAAAAGTGTCCATACTGAGAAGAGGCTTTTAACAAAACATGGCTACATGCAGCAGAAATCCATGCAGCCTTGCCTGCAAATGCAGAAAAAACTTGATTTGATCCCTCTACAGCAAGTTATGCAATTTATTTCTCTTGTAAGAAGAACTAGAAAAGGTACAATTTCTGGGGAAATTGTGTGAAGTGTTCTTGCCTCCACCAGTAGTCTACAACTGGAGTGGTTGGAGTAACTGGGTGGAGTGGGCGGAGTAACTGGGTGGAGTGGCTTGAGTAACTGTTGTGTGGTTGGAGTGGCTGGAGTAACTGTGAAAAGGTTGGACTGGGCAGAGTAACTTTATGGAGTGGGCAGAGTAACTTTATGGAGTGTTTGGAGTGAGTAAAGATAGTAAACATTACACTAACCAATTGATTGATCAAATTTAAAAAGTGCACATGGCAAGCTTGATAGAGTGAGAAATGCATTTCAACTTTTATTTTTCAGCTCACACTCTAGCTTTTGTCACTGCTGCCTGCTCACACACCTGGGTTCCTATGGTAACTCACTCTACAGCAAGGGCAGAGAAGAGCGGTTAAAAACAAACTGCTCCAACTTGCTCACTTCACTGGTGGTTGCCACATTCAAACGGTTGTAGTTTAAAAATTATAAATCCTACACTGAAGAGCTTTATATTGTGAGAAACACAAGACCAAGACCTACATTTTGATGCATAGTATGTCTCTGAAATATTACAAATGAAGGCACAGTTGCAGTTTGGAAATTGCCCTTTAAATCTGAGGTGGCTAGAGTGGAGTTTCAATGAATGTCAATGGGCGGTGTGAGTTGCAAACAAATGGTCATATTGTGAAAACTTTCAGGACTATGGCTTAGCCTGGGACATTTGTAGTGGCAGCTGGGATAGCTGAACGTTTTGATATAAGATTTGTGTGGACTTGAAAATGAGGGAGTGATGGCAGTTTAGAAATCATGTCCTGATTTTTCAGCTCACACTCTAGCTTTTGTCAGCTCACACTCTAGTTTTGAACATTCCGCCATTCATTCCTATGGGACCAATTTCACCACAAAAACGCCGATATTTCGTGAACCATTCGGCGAAACGTTCCACAAAGTAATAACACACCAATCGGGAACAATCCGCACATTTCGGTATATTACTGTCTATGTAGTGTAAAAACTGTGGGAGGAGCTAGGGTGGTAAATTTGGCTATAATAATAAGAATATATATGTGAGAAAACAGTAGGTGGCCTTGCCATGCAAGAATACTTAATAAAAAAAACACCAGGCTTATACTTCCACCCTAGTGTCTGGACAAGGTCTTGACCAGCAAGGCAAAAAGGTCTAAGTGCTCCCCCCAACATTGTACTGTGAACTACTTCAGTAGCATAGGTTGCCAGTCCTGCTATTTCTGCACCCTCCTCCTTCTGAAAAGCTCAAGGAAGCCACTTTAATCAGGTATCTGAATTTACGTCAAGTGAAATAATCCTGCAAAAAGAGTTGGTCACAACTAGAATTCCAAGCAGTCTTTTGGGAACTCTTACTTCCAACCACAAATTGCGGGGCAGTTCAACATCCTTCAGCTCATTATCCCACATGGGAAGGTTGCGTGTTGTGTAATGCCTAGTGAACACAATGAGAAAATCGGGCGAAAAATACCGCTTTCAGAGCAATCATACAATATAATCTATTCATTAGTATACAGCTTTCAAGAGCCGACCACCACAGTTCATGCAAAATTGTCTGAAGGGGCAAGCACGAAACATTTTTCTCATAGGATAACTAATGATTTTTGTTTAATTAGTACAGTATTTGTCCATTTACAAAAAAAAAAAACCAAGTAACCAAGACTGCGCATACTCGGAAACGAAAGAATACATTACAATACATTACATCATTCATCGCGGGAAGCCGTATTCGGTCTTATGAGAATTTTTGTACCTTTAGTGAGCTCTGAATTTTCAACAGCTGGCTGGGAACTGGTGTAGACATAAGGTTAAGGTATATATTGCAAAAACACCATGGATCTTCAAAATAGCAGCCAAAAGTTTTTCTTATAGTGATCAGATCAGAGCAAACAGTTGTGCCATTTCGGTGCTGCATACGACTTTTTGCTGCTATTTTGAAGATCCAGGGTGTGCTGATGATATATAGTATATAATTAGTGTTGTTGGTTACAAGTGGCAGTAAGAAGGTCTTTATGATGATCTTTGTTAACCTCCTTGGCGGTATGATTCTTTCCGATTTTTTGTGCTGAAAGCGGTACCATTTTTTTGCATGGAAATATGTAGTTTTTTATTGTAGGCTGTAATTTTTAGGAATAACTCATTGAAATCTGTGCGAACAAGAGTCTAGTAAACATTCCGGATATGATAAAACTTGAAACACGAAATCATAAATTATAATTTAATAAATAATCATAAAAAATAATAATAATACATTTAATTCAATAATATAATCAAACCAAAAACACTGAAATTTGAAATACAGAGGCAAATTCGCACATCGCTGAGCAAAGTCGCAAAATCGTTTTCAGTGTCTGATGACGAATTTCCCCACGAATCATTATCACTCAATTCTGCAAGTGGTTCTGATTTACTATCGCTGTTCTCTAGCTGGTCTAAAACCGCTTTTGACGTAAAGGGACGCTTTTTGGACGCCATGGACTTTTCTAAGTTTCCAGGCAGAAAGAACATTCAAAATGCAGACAGGGCATAGGACAAAGCAGTAGGGACAAAATATATGTGAAATGCATTGAAACAGCAATGACAGCAAAAATGACATTTTTAAAAAATGTCAAATTTGCCGCTGGTTCCGGCGCCCGTACGTCCCGACGTCACAGGGACCGGAACACGGAAGCCGGAAGCCGGCATCGGCCGGAGGAGATGGCTGGGGACGCTGCAGGGGACACATTGCGGGAGCGAAGGACAAGGTAAGTGCTGCAGGGAATCCCTGAGCAACGCCGCATGGTAAGCCTGAGTGTATCTCGGGGTTACCGCTCTTGGTACTCAAATTTTACCCCGAGCTACACTCGGGAAAACCGCTAAGGAGGTTAAAGAGACTTTTAGGGATGTGGAGCATCCCAGTACAGCTGATTTAAGCTTTAACCATAGTACATGCGATGAGAATATCAGGTGAATGATCATCTTTTTTTTTTGCATGCTAGTCTCATGGGACAAAATTTCAGAAGGACAAACATCACTGCAGCCCTCCACCCATCTGGACTAGATGGAAGCCTCTCCTCAGCGAAAAGCATATGAAAGCACGCTTGGAGTTTGCAAAAAAGCACCTAAAGGACTCTCAGCATACTTTCATGTGTTTTGCACTGAGAAAAGGCTTACGTCTAGTCACTCCGTCATGCAGCCTAGATGGGTGGAGGGCTGTAGAGATGGTTATCCTTCTGGAACATTATCCCATCTCCATGCAGGATCTCTAGCGCTCAGTCAGAGAGACATTCGGGTTCTTGGTCCCCTCTCTCACTGCTCAGTTTGGCCTGGCGATCAGCTCTTGGAAGAGTCCTGGTTGTGCCAAACTTCTTCCATTTGAGAAATATGGAGGCCACTATGTAATCCTGTGTAATCCTGTCTCTGAGCTTTGCAGGCAGTTCCTTTAAACTTATAACATTTGCTCTGATACAGTATGCATTATAGGCTGTGAGGCCTTTTAGAAGTGTGTGCCTTTCCAAATCATTTGCAATCAATTTAATTTACCACAGGTGGACTCCAATCAAGGTATAGAAACATCTCAACAACGATCAAGAGAAATGGGAGGCATCTGAGCTACACTTCAAGCTTTGTTGCAAAGGGTATGAATACTTTTGCCAATCAGATATTTCAGTTTTTTCTTTTTAATAAATCAACAGACATCTTTGAAATTCTATTTACACTATGTCATTGTGGGGTACTGATGTTATTCAATGTTATTCACTTTACTTGTCAGTGGCCATAATGTTATGACTGATCTGTGTATATATTGCTACAGCTTTCCACGATGTGAGATTAGGGAAGGATGTAAAGATGACTCAGGATTCGAAAAGTTTCAGTTTGAAAAGCTCTAGAGTGCTCATTGTGAGCAGAAAGGGAAGTTTTTTAAGTTTTCTCTAGGTTTGGAACCTTCAAGCTCCAGACCCTGATCCGGAACTCTCAAAGTGTCTTGGGTGGGACAGAACCTTCAATCCTGTGTCTGGGCTTTGCTAGATGCCTGCAGACTGTGTGAGTACACAGGTGTAAAGGGTCGTTATAAGCCAGGTCTCATGAGAGCTCAGGGCAGTTGCCACCTTTCAGAGACCTAACTGTTGTGTAAAGATAGTAGTGTGCTCCAGTTAGGAGTTGTGACCTTCTTAGGAGCCCAGTTTCTATGTTGGAGGGACTTCTTGCCCACAGGTCAGAACAGCTACACGGGTCTGGGGAGACTGAGAAAGCAGAGAGGACTAGCGAGTCCACAGAGGGGGCTGAAGGAAGTCTGAATTCCCGAGAAGTGTGAGAGAAGCTGAGCGATGGGAGAACCCTATCTGGAGACCAGGAGTGGGCCCCTACAGCAAAGTGCTGTGACAAAAAGGCTAAGTGAGCCTGACAAACTCATGGTCTGGGAGACCAGTTCTAAGAACATAAAATACCAAAATTAATTGTAACTAAGGACTTTTTAAGGGCATATAGATCATTGGCACCACAGGAATTTGTATAAAATGTAAAGTTTACTGCACAAACGTTAAATCCACACATATAGCAACATATCAGATACTGACAAAGGTTCTCAGATCTCTTCCATCCAACAATCCACATGTAGACAAAGCATTTCGAAGGATCAAACATCTTCCTCAGGAGCACATGTGAATAAGATCAATAATCTTCACGAAGACCATTTCACTGCTGTTACCCCCTTTTGGGAAAGATGATTCACATTAGTCTCTTTCCAGTAGACTGTACATATCCTTGTTTTTAAAAAAAAGACCATGTTCCACTCTATTGGCCTTATCCACATGTACTCCTGAGGAACATGCTCGATCATTCGAAATGTGTTGAGTCTACACGTGTATTATCATTTGGAAGAAATATTTGTCAATATCTGATATGGTATTATCTGTGCTTTTAATGTTTGTAAACTTTACATTTTATACAAATTCCTGTGGTGGCAACGATCTATATGCCCTTAAAAAGTTCTTAAAGCAGAACCACTCTGTATCTGAGTACCACATACTAAAAATGTTATTTAAATCAGTGTTAGCATTCAAAGCACTCACCCATCCATGTCTCCATACTTTATTTTGTTTAGAAATAACTTTGAAAAAAAACATGTGGGCATCTTGAATAAGGGCAGATGATTCATGTACTATTTCCGTCCTAGAATCCATTTGCCCTAATCTCAGGTATGCAGGCATGAGCTTAGCTGAGAAAGCCCCTCCTGAAGACTCCTGGGATGTATGACATTTTGCCTAGGCACGGAAACCAGGCAGTAACTGAAGAAATTAAAAAAAAAGAAGTTTAAACAAGTATACTTTCCTAGCTATTTACTAATGCTAGCAGCATAAGAACTATAAATTGTCAATGTTGATTGAGAGAGTGAAGTTCCACTTTACAATTCATTTTGGTATTTCATGTACAGAATTTAGGATGTGGGCATATAGGACATAAAACCTCAATCTGAACTCTTTTCAGTACTAAGAGCAGTGGTGCTGCTGAAGCGTAGCCAGGTGGGAAAGTATATTTCAGTTTCCGTTTTTTGATAATGGAGAACCTCTCTGTGAACTTTACTGCTTTTAAAAACCCAGTTCAGCGCTCTCCTCCAGAGGGGGAACACGTTCTCTATTTTACTCATTATACATCTATTGCTAGCAAGTTACAAGAGTTGGAATATAAGATCCTTACTCGCTGGTACAAGGTTCCTACTTTATTAAGGAAAATATATCCAGATGCTGTGAGCACTTGTTGGTGCTGTAGAGAGAAGGAAGGATCTATATTGCACATTTTTTGGACTTTTAAGAAACTGGACAGGTTCTGGACTCAAGTAAGAGACTATATCAAGCATCTCACAGACTTTGATCTGGGCTTAGGTCCCGTGATCTCCCAACAAAGAGATATCAACACTCCATGTTGATCCACCTATTGAATGCGGCCAAGGCCTGTATACCAGCACTGTGGAAACAAGAGTCTCCCTCCACACTCTCAATGTGGCTGGCTAAGGTAGCAAAGATCCACTCTATGGAAAGTATTACTGCAGCCCTAAAGGGCAAGGAAGAAAAATTTAGACCAAAGTGGTTCTACTTGTCCCTGTATGCCTGTTCTGAGCAATATGGCTCGGTCCTTGCAGCGGAGGGACAGGGTGTCATTTACACACAACAGTTCCCCTCCCTCCAAACACATCGCCCATTCACCCATTTTTTATTTCTTTTTCATCTTTCTTTCTTCTGCCCTCCCTCCATCTCTTTCTATTTTCAATTCTCCCCTTTTCTCTTCCCGGTTTAGTCTGGCATTTGTTCTTTTAGCGGTCCCACTTCCCATGTTCTGTTCCTATTTAATGAGCAACTTGCTCAGATGTGGGATTCTAGGTCTGTCTGGTTGATGTTGTTAAGCTTTTGGTTACGATAGGATACATACCACATGCTATTTTTCTGATACTGTACTTGTTCTGTTAGGCAGCCACTGCGGCCTGCCATATACCTAGTATTTTATATCCATTTACCTTATGCCCTGTTTGTATGCAACCTCTTTAAATAAAGAATTACAAAAACCCAGTTGGGACTGATGCAATCTCACTTAACTGGTTCCATCCAGCGAACAGCAGACTGATGACCAAGTGGGCTTTTCATCCCTTAGGGTGAACATCCTATGAGGTCCTACCGGTCACCCCAGGGGGTGCATAGCGTGGTGATCGGTGGTGAGCTGTGTCTCTCGGACACAGTGCATCACTGATCAGGGTAAAGAGCCAATGATGTTGATCAGCTGATCACATGTAAACATGCCATTTACTGGCATTTCCTTTTCTCTGCGCTTTCATTGTCTGAGGAAAGGAAAGCCAATAACCGGCTTTCCTGTGACAGGGGACATTTACATGGATAATAAGGGCACTGATCATCAGTGTCCTGATTATAAGTGCAGTCCCACAAGTGCTAATCTGTGTCCATCAGTGCAGCATATCAGTGCCCATCAAAGCAAAATAGCAGTACAGCCCCATCAGTGCTAATCCGTGTCCATCAGTGCAGCTTATCAATGGTCATCAGTGTAGCCTTATTAGTGCTCATCAATGCAGCCTCGTCTGTTCCCATAAGTGCAGCCTCATCTGTGCTCATTAGTGCAGCCTCATCTGTGCCCATCAGTGCAGCCTCATCTGTGCCCATCAGTGCAGCCTATCAGCGCACATTAGTGAAGAAGAAAATGTACTTATTTGCACATTTTTATTAAAAAAAAACTAAAAAAGGATTTTTTCAAAACTTTTGGTTTTTTTTCTTTTGTTTAGCAAAAACTTTTGGTGAATAACTACCACCAAAAGACAGCTATATTGGTCTCAAAAAAACGATACAAATTTAATTTGGGTACAATGTTGCATGACAGGAAGGGGGTGAAAGTGCCCGGTATTGAAGTGGTTAAAGTGTTACTTAAACTCAGGACCTTGGATTCACTATGTTCAGTCTCCCACAGTACACAGAACAGGGACATGCAATTATTTTAGCAAATATAAACTATTACCATAATATATACCTTTTCTCATCAGCAGTTAGAGCAGTCTTGTGACTTCTATAAGTGTCCAGCAAAGCACATGTTAAAGCTTGTAGGAGGCGTTTTCATTCTGCTGTAGGAAGATGCAGGACCCCTGACCTCTGTCCGGACAGTGCTGATTGGCCCTGTGCTGATCACATGCACTCTCCTCCTCCCCCCACAAAAAAAAAAAAAAAAACCTCTCTAGCAATACACTCCACACTAAGCATGTGCAGAGTGACTCCACACGATATGTTTGATCAGGAGAGGACACTGGAAGAAGGGGAGGATCATAGAAGTCAGGATCAAACAGCATTTTTTCACAATGCAGAGAATTAACCCCTTAGGTTCCACAGTGAGTATAACAAGCATGCTTTACTACATATACAGACTGATTTTACTGTTGTGGGTTTAGTAACACTTTAAAAACACCCACCGCTCCGGAGTCTAATCACCCCAGATCACAATACCAAGCAATACACCTCTGATTACAGTAGGCATCCAGATAAAAAGCTTAGAGCTATATAGATGAAATTTCATATATTTTCATTATTTCGATAGGCATCCCTTTAAAAGAAACTCAGAATAAAAAAAAAAAAAACAAGTCCCGTCTTCTCAATTTTCCAATTATAGCCGAAGCCGTATACAAACATCGCCGAAGCTGAGAAATAACGGAGGCGCGGCGGCTATCTATCTCCTAAATTGCAGCATTTTAATACACAGTGTGCGTGTGAAGTCACATTAACGTGGGCTGCCAATAATGGCGGGCTTCAGATACTGATCTAATCAATTTACACTTATGTTCTCCGGTGCTAAGTGTATTAATAGTAAATGTGATCGTTAAGAATGATTTGTCTGCAGGTAATGTGGAGAGGTACGGTCCCCATGGTGCCAGTGCGGTGACATCTCCTCACACAGATACAACGTTGTCTGCTAATCTAAAAACTCGGCTGTTATTAGAGGCAGCTCAGTTTCCATGGCAACACTTGAGTTATAAACCTTTGGTGGGTGTTTGGGTCTTTTTGCCTCAAGAAACAGCATCTGGCTTGGCAAAAAGCTGTTGTTTTGAGAAAAAAAAAAAAAAAAGAAAGAAAGAAAAAAATGGGAGCAAGTGTAGAACATATGCAAGCGTATGTATTTTTATCTGGATGTGTTAAAAATACCATTTCAAAGTTTGATATCAAAGTTGAAGTCTTCAGCAAATGTTACCTCTGCGGATAATGGAATTTTTCAGAGACGTGGATAAAGTTTCTGGGGAAGGGGGACTTTTGGAAGCGAGTAGAGATACGCCGTCGAGTAGGGGATGCTTTAGGTAACCCTGGAGAAAAAGCAAAGCCGAGGCCCTGAGCCACCAAATTTTAATGCGTACTGAGCCCTAGGAAGTAACAAATCACTGAACCAAAACAAAAATCAAGCCGATTTCTCAGAGCTACCGGGTTTTACACCTCAAGCATTTACCATGCACTTATATAAACTGTTTTACCTGACAAATAATTTACAGCTCTGTTCAGACTGGGCATGCCATCCAGACCGCACAGCTAGATCAAAGACCAGTGTTTCTCAACCAGGGTTCCTCCAGAGGCTGCTAGGGGTTCCTTGAGCAATGAGCCATTAGTGCCTCTCAGATAAGTTCTCACAGACCAGGGTGGAAAAAAATCAATGATTTTTTTAAAAAAAATTTTTTAAAAAAATCGGAATTTTTTTTATTTAAATTGGATTTCTTTTATTTAAATCAGATTTTTTTATTTAAATTGGATTTTTTTGAATAAAATGCATTTTGAGGAAAATATATTACCATCCAAAGGTTATTCCATCATGAAATAAAGATTAGTTTTTTAATTATGTAGAATAAGGCTGTAAATGTTTAATTGTTTTGGTAAATAAATTCCATGAATCCATTCACAATGTCATGCTCTTCCAGAGGTTTTTGTAAGATTATTGGGCAGTTTCTCTCCCTACAAGATATTATCACAGATGATTGGTTTACTTTTGCAGTTCTCAAAACTGAATTTGACTCAGCGGCGATCACATGCCTCTTCTTCACAGCAAAAATGTTATAACATGAACAGAGTTAAGAAAAAGACCTTCATCCTAACTTCTACAATCCTATGAATACAGAATCAACCCCTTCAGTGCTAAGTTTCAAGAAGTTCAGTGAATAGAATAGAAACAATATTTTTCTGGGGGCTGGGGGGTGGAGCCTAAACATGGCGGCGTCGGAGAGCACGATGTGAGTGCTCTCCGATAATCTCATACCCGACCACCCCGAGACCCTCACGGAGTGAAGCCCTACCTGATTGTGGAGGGCCCTGGGGAGAGAGAGGCAGACGCGGAGAGCGGAGCTTGCACGGACCTCCGGGAGGTGAACTTGCTGGGGAGATCCCAGCGCAGCTGCCGGGTTGCCGGGGAAACGAAGCTGGGAGGCGTGAGCCGCAAAGGACCACTGGGAAGTAGAGACGCCGGCCGGTTCCCTCGTAGAGAGGTAGTGACAGGTCGGCTCCCCTTGCACCACATGAATGAAAACCCGTGCGGCTAGAGGAGGAGAGATGCTGCAGGAGTAAGGGGCCAGCTACGGAGGACCCCTGGAGGGAAAGTGGATGCTGGCTGGCGCCCTGATGTGACAGGGTGTTGCCGGTGTATAGCTGCCTGTACCACCTGGACGGCTGTTTGATCCTGGGTCAGGGAGACCCATAAATATCAGATGAACCACCCTCCTTCCCTGAGTCGACTTCTAAGGACCGAGAAAGGAGGAGGAAAGAAAGAAAAACAGTATCGGAAACCCTGAGGAATCCCCCCCCAGGACTGAGCAGCAGTGAAGACCTCCCACACAAGTATGGAGTCACCGTCCTGAGAAGGGAAGGGTGAGTGAAAAATGCTGGGAGCTTATTGTGTGGTGAACCCCTGAGTGATATAGGCTACTAAGGGGTGAAGGTGGGGGAGGATTCCCAGGGGTTAGAAGATAAGAAGAGAGGAGGCCCAGGCGTCCTAGGAGAGTAAAGGATATAGGAAAAACTGCAAGTCTACCAAGTTATTTAGAGGACATGAAGAATAAAGGTCCCAAGGGAGCAGGGCCCAAAGGGTCCCAAACAGGAACAATAAAGAAATATACATCATATGAAAATACTACGCCAGAAAGGACCCAAGGTGCAAAGGGGGAATTGGACACTAGTTCAGGAAGTAGTCCTAGATTATCATTGGGCTTGAATAGCAGCAGTAGCCAACAAATAGTGGATGGCCTGGGAAGGAAAGGATCTGAAGGTGAATTACAAGTACCAAATAAGAAAGAGATGACTGAAATGTTTCAAAATTTGGAAAAAACGATAAAAATGAAATGACAACTATTCGAAACGATTTAGGACATCTGCTATCAAGAATGGAAGAAACGGAGGAGAAAGTTAAAACCCAGGCCCAGAACATAGATAATCTAAGGAAAAAAATAAGCCAATTAGCAAATAGCCAGAAAAAATTGATCTATAGGATGGAAGTTCAAGTAAATAAAGAAAGAAGGTGTAATCTTAGAATACGAGAAATCCCAGAGACTGCTAAAGGGGAAATATTATATGAACTAGTTAAAAAAATCCTAAACTCCATAAGAGATAGACCTGAAATAGACGGGATCAAGTTAGACGGAATGTTTAGAATAGGAAAGTTCAATCAGGCTACTGAGAAGGAAAGACCGAGGGACATAATTGTCCAGTTCCAAAACTTTGGGGTCAAAGATGAGATTTGGAAGAAGACCAAGGGAAGATCATTAATTAAGTTTGGAGACTTGACTATCCAAATCTATGCGGACTTAACAGTAGAGACCCTAAGGAGAAGGAGATCCCTGAAACCCCTGTTGGAGCAAATGAGAAAACAGAATGTGCAGTATAGATGGGGTACCTCAGTATTTCTAATTGGCTGGAAAAACGGGGTCACAGCGTATTTGCGATTTCCGGAGGATTTAAGAGATTTTTGTGATAGACTGGACTTGCTTAGAATGGAGATAGCTGGGTGGGAAGAAGAAAAAGAAGACAAAGGAAATATAACTAATGCAAGAAAAGAGGACTGGCAGCACATCGGGGGGAGGGGAGAGGGAGGCCTGGGGGTTGGGGAGGGAAGAGAGGGAGAATTAAGTAGAGAATGAGTTTTTTTGTTTTTTTTTCTCTCTCTCTCTTACTTCACTCTCTCGCCACTGGTCTTCCTCCTCCGGAGGTTGAGACCCGCTTGGAGGTTACGGTTAAGGGTGGGAGGTAAAGAGTAAGACTCTTGCTGAGTCTAGACTATAGAGAGGGAATCGGGGGGGTCGGAGAAGAGGTGAGCCGTACATAGGTGGAGCTTACGCCCTAAATTTTAATCAGTGGTGGAAATGGATCCACAAATGATTTGTAGGCAGTTTATACGCCTAAAAATGGGTAGGGGAAAAATAAAGAGAGGGTGTGAGGGGTGGTAGGTGGGGGGAAGGGGGGGGAGGGGCTAACATTCTGCAAGATATCCGGGCTTAATAGGTGGAGACGAAATAGAAGAGAGAGAGACAGAATTAAGAAGGACGGAAAGGGGCTAATATTCTGCAAATCATTCGGGCCTAATAGGAGGATACGAATTAGAAGAGAGATAAACAACATGAAGAAGGATAGAAGAAATACAGTTTATAACATATAATGTGAATGGGTTGAATTGCCCTGGGAAAAGATTTAAGCTGTTTAAAGAGTTACATCATAGGGCAACGTCAGTGGTATTTTTGCAGGAGACACATTTTGAGATAGAATCAAATGTGAAACTAAAATCCAAATATTATCCTACATGGTATTACGCTGACTCTCCAATTAAAAGAGCAAAGGGGGTGGCAATAGGATTGGCAAAAAATATGAGATTTGAGTTGGAAGACAGAAGGACTGACCCGGAAGGGAGATTCCTGTTTTTGAAAGGTAAACTACAGGGAATTGAATGCACACTAGCCAATGTATATTGCCCCAACAAGAAACCTGAGATCTTTCTGAAGGGTTTGCTAAAAAAAATTGATAGATTTTAAAAAAGGGCGTTTGATAATAGCAGGAGATTTGAATCTCTGTATGGACCCACAAATGGATGCAACCTCCCTTGTGCAGAGAGAAGGGGGTAGGTCCCTGAGAGCTTTGAGTAAGGTGATCCACGAGTACCAGCTGGTGGACACCTGGAGAATAATGCATATGAAGGACAGAGACTATACCTTCTTCTCTAATGCACATGAGATATACTCGAGACTGGATTACATTTTAATAGATCACCAACTCATTGAAATGCTGGTTAAAAAAGAAATAGAGACAAGAACTTTTTCGGACCATGCCCCAGTTGTAATGAAAATGGGATGGGGAAAAAGCTGGTCGGGAGGTTTAGGATGGAGGTTAAATGAGGCTCTTCTCTTGGATGAGGATATTGTGCAGAAGATCAGTGAAGAGATTAAGGTATATTTCCAGGAGAATGAAACAGAGGAAGTATCGACAGCTACAGTATGGGAAAGTCATAAGGTATATATAAGAGGAATCCTGATAGCGATGGGAGCAAGGAAGAAAAAAGAAAGAAGAGAGAGGGTTAGTGGACTCTTAAAGGAAATCCTGGATCTGGAGCAGATACATAAGAAAAAAATAACAATAGAAACAAGACAGAAGTTAAGGGATAAAAAAGACGAATTAGAGAGTTTGATGGAAGAGGAGAAGAGAAGAGTATATAATAAAGTATTAAGTGAAAGATATAGATGGGGTGATAGACCAGGAAAATATTTAATGAGAGCCCTGAATAAGAAGAAGAACAGGAATTATATAGAAAAGATAAAAAGCCCTAAGGGGGAGATGGTCCACTCAACTAAAGAAATCATTAAAGTATTCACGGAGTATTATAGAAAGTTGTATAACATCAGTCACCAAGGAATACCAAAAGAAATTAGAGAAGGTATTAACGAAAAAAGGAGGATATATTTAAAAAATGCGGGATTGCCAAAGCTTAGTGAAACACAACTGAACTCCTTGGATGCAGAAATTTCTCAGGAAGAAATAGAAGCAGCATTAAGAAGTACAGGGGGAGGGAAAAGCCCAGGCCCGGATGGTTATACTGTTAAGTACTATAAAAAATTTTGTGAAGTACTGTTGCCAAAGTTAAAGAAATACATGAATGACTTGGGAGGCGGGATGGAGGGGAGGAGGGAATCCCTTCAGGCCCATGTAGTTCTCATCCATAAGGAGGGAAAAGATCCCTCTCAGTGCTCTAGCTACAGACCAATTTCATTATTAAACACTGATACTAAGTTGTACGCAAAGGTCCTAGCAAATAGGCTGAAAGATCTGATGCCCGAATGGATCCATGGAGACCAGGGGAGAGAGGGTAGAGATAATGGCTTGAGAACTCTGATTCTTATCCAGAAGAGTAGAAAAGGGAAAGCCCCGGTGGTGCTCTTGTCAATTGACGCTGAAAAGGCGTTTGATAGAGTGGACTGGGGCTTTATGATGGACAACTTGGAAGTGTTGGGGATTGGAGAGAGAATGCGTGAATGGATAGGTAAACTATATAAGGAACCCACCGCAATCATCACGGTAAATGGGGAGAGGTTGGAATCCATTGGGATGTCCAATGGAACAAGGCAAGGATGCCCATTGTCCCCCTTGCTGTATGTATTGACATTGGAACCCCTGCTATCAATAATAAGGAATAGTGGAGCGGTAAACGGAATCCAGATAGAAAATATAGAACATAAAGTAGCGGCCTTTGCGGACGACCTACTGTTTTATGTAGGCAACCCCCGAATAACACTACCAAATATAATGAAGATCCTGAAGGAATATGGTGAACTATCTAATCTAAAAATTAACCCAACAAAAACTGAGACTTTGAACATTAATATACCAAAGAGCGAAAAAGAAAGGCTACAAAAAGAATTCCCCTTTATTTGGAGAGAAAAAGATATAAAATACCTAGGAATAAAACTCGCTATCTCATATAAACAACTGTATAGATTAAACTATATCTCTCTGATAAATGAGATTAAGGAAGAACTAAAAAGATTAGAAGGAGGAAACCCATCATGGTTAGGACGTATGAACCTAATTAAAATGGTAATTATACCTAAAATACTCTATAGATTTCAAATGATCCCGATCAAACTCCCAGAGGTGTTTTTTAAGATGAGAAAAATGCTAACAAGATATATATGGAGGAATAAAAAACCAAGAGTATCATATGAAACACTAAGTAGGACTAAAGAGAAAGGGGGGATGGGACTACCTGATGTCAAGAGATATTACAAAGCAGTAATGTTAGCAAGAATTTATGACTGGACTTTTAATCATAAGGGGAAAAGTTGGGTAAAAATAGAGAATGATCTGAGTGGAATCAATCTGAGTAAGATGATATGGGTTCCAGAACATTATAGAAGAATTAAAGAGAGCACAAGCACTTACACTTTAATTGTCTTAAGGATATGGGATAATTTACACAAACACATGAAATGGGATTTTAATTCTATATTAATGCCACTTGCAAACACGGAATTTTTCCCTCCAGGAAAAGATGAGATATCAGGGAGATGGTTTAAAAAGGAAGATATCCAATTGAGAGACATATTGGTAGAGGGGGAATTGAGAACATTTAAAGAATTAAAAGAGATGGGAGGAGATATGTTTACTAAAATAGACGAGTGGAAATATCATCAATTAAAATGTTTTATAGGAACTCTCCCAAAACCCTTGAGATTAAAAAAGGAGTGGAATATGTTTGAAAGGCTATTAGAAACACGTAGAGATGGGAAACATGGAGTTACAAAAATGTATAGAATACTCACAGAATTAGACACAGACACAAAGTTAATTTTTGTAACAAATTGGGAAAGAGATATGGAGGTGGAGATAGATGAAGATCAACAGAATAAGATATTTAGATTAGTTCACGAGAGTGTTAGTATGAGAGACATTGAGATTAACTATAAATGTTTGACACGATGGCATATTACACCGAGCACTGAGCACAGGATGAGGGGGGAGAATTCAAAAATGTGTTGGAGAGGATGTGGGGAAGAGGGCACGGTGTTTCACATATGGTGGCAATGTCCAAAAATTCAGGTTTACTGGAAGACAATAGTCAAATTAATAGAAATAATAACTGGAAATAATATAGGATTAGACCCAACCATGTTACATAGTGTTGAGACAACAGTAAATAAATATAAAGAATCAGGTGTATGGTACTACTTAAGTGCTGCAAAAGGGTTGATCCCCAAGTATTGGCGGAAGACAGAGGTACCAACGGAGGAGGATTGGATCAATAGGGTAAACCAGATTAGCAGAATGGAAAAATCTTATCATATTCAGGAAGACAGGATGAAAATATATTATTCACGATGGGAAAAATGGGAAAAATCGGGATTGAAAGAGAAATATAGAAAACTCTAAACCAGGATGTTATTCGAAGTTACTGGGCCTAGAGAAATTGGACATCTTGCAGAGGGGAGGGAGGGGGGGGGAAGGGGGGAAATGGTGAGTTGGGAGGGAAGGGAAAGAAAAGAGGTAAATAGAAGGGACAGAGTAGAAATGTATTGATATTTATATGTATTGTGTTTCTTATAATGGAATTTTTGTAATAATGTAAAAAATTAATAAATATTTAAATTAAAAAAAAAAAAAAGAAACAATATTTTTCTGATTGTTTGGAGTGGAATAGATCTGCACAAGAAGAAAGTGAAACCAAGTGTGAGGAGGAAGGGGCTGACAGTCTAAGTTTCTTAAAATATATATATTTTGTTTAGCCAAATTAGTTAACAAACATGGATGTTTAAGCAAATCACATATGCTGGAATGTTATTGTTTCAGTTGAATAAATCTATTTAAATTGTTATTATTAAGGTAATGATTATTTTTCTCCTTCCTAAGTACAACAGAAAAGTTGTCCAAATATGAATGATTAACCTATTAAACTGGGGATAAAAAAACTAATATGGAAAGTTGTTATTCTAAAAATCTTCATCTACTTGCATATTAAAGTTATACCAGCAAGAATTAGTCTATGTAGAAAACTAGGATTTAAATCAAGCCTTACTGACTAGTGATTTAAATCAAATCCACCCTGTCACAGACACCATTGATCTTTTTAGCTATCTGTAAGGAGGTAATTCATCCCACTGACCACAAGAGTAAGGAGCATTCTTCCTACTGACCATCACACTAATGTATCATGAGTTGTAGATATAGTCATTTTTTAGTTATTTCAAGGTTCCTCTGTGTTGAAAACGTTGAGAAAGGCTATCCTAGACCATGTAACAAGCACCACACCACTGCTAAGAGGTCCAGATACAACTTTAGTCCTATAAAAAACAGGAGGACAACACAAAAAGTAACCAACGCATCTTGGGTGCTCCAAGAGCGCCCCCTTCATCAGGGCAAGAGAAAAAAAATAAAAGAGGGACATCTCCATATCAATCTGATATTAATACATTGTATTGATATTGGATTGATATGGAAATGTGCTTATGTTTTTTTCTAGCCCTGATGAAGGGGGTGCTCATAGAACACTCAAATTGTGTTGGCTGCTATTTGTATGCTTGAACCTGGTGGCTCAGAGAGTAGGCTTGACGTTTGCGGTAGTTCAGCAACTTGTGACTTACTAGAGCTCAGTACGCATTAAAGCTTGGTAGCTCAGGACCTCTGGTTTGCTCCTGGTTTTACTCCTATATTCTTTAAAAGTATAATTAAATGGTAAGTTCACTATTTCACAAAAATAAAAAGGTGAACAAACTCCATATATCCTGGCCACCATTCCTGACCCTGCTGAACATAGCGGTTGTGATGTCCCATGCTGCCGATATAGGGGTCCATACAGTGCAATACACAGCCCAAGAGAAAATATCAAACATAATGGTCACAATAGTGAGCATCCACACCCCCCCCCCACCCCTTCCTTCCTTTCCCCAGCAGTTTCCAGTGCAGGACTGAAGGGGACATTAATGTAAAAGATGACTCTGATGCAGATACTGGAATGAAGGGGGACTCTGATGGGGACCCTGATGAAAGGGTGGCCTTGATGGAGATTATGATGTAAGGGGGGGTGTCTGATGGAGATTATGATGTAAGGGGGGGGGGGGGGGGAGTCTGATGGGGATTGCGATGTAAGGGGGGGGTCTGATGAGGATTGCGATGTAAGGGGGGGGGGGTCTGATGAGGATTGCGATCTAAGGGGGGGGCTCTGATGAGGATTGCGATCTAAGGGGGGGCTCTGATGAGGATTGCGATCTAAGGGGGGGCTCTGATGAGGATTGCGATCTAAGGGGGGGGCTCTGATGAGGATTGCGATCTAAGGGGGGGCTCTGATGAGGATTGCGATCTAAGGGGGGGCTCTGATGAGGATTGCGATCTAAGGGGGGGCTCTGATGAGGATTGCGATCTAAGGGGGGGCTCTGATGAGGATTGCGATCTAAGGGGGGGCTCTGATGAGGATTGCGATCTAAGGGGGGGCTCTGATGAGGATTGCGATCTAAGGGGGGGCTCTGATGAGGATTGCGATCTAAGGGGGGACTCTGATGAGGCTTGCGATCTAAGGGGGGACTCTGATGAGGCTTGCGATCTAAGGGGGGACTCTGATGAGGCTTGCGATCTAAGGGGGGACTCTGATGAGGCTTGCGATCTAAGGGGGGACTCTGATGAGGCTTGCGATCTAAGGGGGGACTCTGATGAGGCTTGCGATCTAAGGGGGGACTCTGATGAGGCTTGCGATCTAAGGGGGGACTCTGATGAGGCTTGCGATCTAAGGGGGGACTCTGATGAGGCTTGTGATCTAAGGGGGGACTCTGATGAGGCTTGCGATCTAAGGGGGGACTCTGATGGGACACTGATTTTATTTTTTATCTAAAGATCTTTCTCTTTTGTTTTGAATCATATCATGTGGATTGAAAAAAATAAGTAAAACTTATTAAATAAGACTTTTTTTTTTTTCTGGCCCAAGAATATTTGTAAATTTTATGAAGTGGCTATGGTGCAGAAAAAGTAAGGAAACCCCTGGTCTACAGCTACATTGGAGATTTTAGTTGCTCAGTTCTGCTATTAAAATTGCAAGAGAGTAATTGCTAGGTGCAACAACTGTTTGGAAAAAATGGCTTGGTAAGAAGTAAGCTATACGGGAAGCATGTAGTTGCATCTTAAAGAGTCCAACACACAATGTAAGCATTCTGCAATCACGCGAGATTAACTGCTTCCACATGCCACCTGTGTAACTAATTCCATAGGGAGCCAGGAATTGCAAATGATGAGATACTGAAATTCTCCTGTGTAGCTCTTTGCTATTTAGTTGGTGGCAACAATTGCCCTTGTAGGTTGGTCCTGAAGTAGGCCAAACACGAGAAAACTTTGGCTGCTTCATGATGGAATGTCTGAAATTTGCTCAGTAGGTGACCGTGACGCCCCCCCCCCCCCCGGTCAACATCTCTCAGTTGAAAAACTAAGGATTCAGGAGATTCAGCCACCCGATCTGTGTAGTGTAGATGGAGGAATCTGTTTGATTTTTTCTTCTTAGCCTGCAGGTCAAACAGAAAAATCTGTGTATGGCCAGCTTTAGGCTGCATTGAGCTTTGTTTTTAATTTGCCTTATATCCCATGGTTGATTGGCATTCACTGAAAGAAAAACAGGACATTGCATTTTTGTGCACTGTGCTCCAAGACGCTGTAATGTGTCATACAGAATTACATAACGTTAAAAAAAAATAAATAAAAAAGGCAAAAAAAGAAAGCAGTGCAATACATTTTGACACACTGCAGTGCACGTTAACACTGCACATGTGCGTACAATAATGTGCGCTGTGTGGTGTGTACAAGCCTTAGGACCTCTGTCAAGGTTTTCACTGCTGGTGCTGACTTAGCACAGTATGAAACATGGACACACAAAATATGGGACACCTCTGTCCTACCCCCTGAAGGAAAAAGCAGCATATTTATTTTATTTAAACACATGAAATAAATAAATAGAACATTGACAACTGCATAGAAAAGGCTATTTTTCTGAAATCCTTTAAATTAAATGATTTGCTATTACTTACAAATAATGGTACCAGATCCCCTCCCCCAGGCCCAAGTCAAACTATCTTTCTGTATGTATTTTATACTTATTTACAATTGATATTTAGTAGGAAAAAGATTGTTTTTAGCCTTTGTAACACGGGTCTTAAAACAGAGGTCCTGCCATTCAAACTTCTGATACGCCATCCAATTGGAATGCAGGTTTAGAGTGCATGAAAATTAAAGTGTTTCTAAATACAAGAACAAAAAATTGCACATACTGCATTTAACCAGTCCTTTGATTCGGTGGCTGCATTCACTTTCTTATTTCAGGCTTCTTTTCTTTCAGTTATTCTGCCAGTAACACAATTCCTGTCCCAGGCAACACTCATCTTAATGTAAATATACGGTAAATATGGAGGAGCAGCGTGGTTACCCTTGTATAGGAAGTGTACTGAAGCTACAGCTTCCCTTTCCCCTCTATAACATAGGTGGGGGATGTTCTGTAGTCCTAATACTTCCTCAACACATTGTTTGCAATAAGAACACTTGCTTTGCTATTTGAAGCATGATCCAGCTGTTTTAACCCACTAAATACTGGAAAACCACGCCACAATGGCACATTGTGTGCGACTGCAGCATGGCCCCATTCACTTGTGTGACCAAGCGTGACAGGGAATATAATTTCTGCTGCAGCATGTGTACACCCCCAGTCGCTGCCTGCACCAGCAAACGGGCGAGCAGATGAGTCTGTAAAAATACCACAACCGCAGGGTTTTACTGCCCCTCAATCACAAGTAAAAATGAGGCCTTAGGCTTTAGTACACAGGACTGCACTGGATTTCAGACAGGATCAATGTGTATTTCTTTGCATTTATCGAACAAATATAATAAAACAGTTTCAATTGTATAATTAAAAGTAAAAAAAAAGTTCATTGTTAGGTTTTACATGCCCTTAAAAAAAAAATAAAAATAATAACAAGACAGCATTACATGACCCAGAGTCAAATACTGGCTATAGTAAATTGCCATCTGAGATTAGGCGAGCCAAGATTATTAGTACCAAGGATCAGTGACAACTTTATACCTTAGCTAGAGCAGTTTGCTTATACATGCGTGTGATGAGCCCCATGACTTGGATGAACGGACTGGTGGAGTCTGAAGCCATCGATTCGGGACATCTCATCAGTTTCTCCCATTCTTCAAAGCTGGTGTTCATTTCCTGTGTAGAGGAAAAATGAAACAGATTTCAAGCAACGGTGAACAACTTGATTCCAATTCTGTAGGTCTCAAATTAAAAAAAAAAAAAAAAAAAAAAACACACACACATTGTGCTGGCAGCAGGTATATTACTTGACTTTAACTACAACTATTATATATGTGATCAACAGAACGTTCTGTTAGAGGTGTAGCTGGATTTTAATTTTGTGAATTACAAAGTGATGCTAGCACTACGTGGACTAGGAACACTAAGTTGGAGTAGTGCCAAGTGTCTCTGCATCTCCGAGGAACTACTTAGCATTGGAGAAGACCAGGAAAAGGAGAGAAGCCTGGGAGTCACGTGTACAGGCAAAGATATTGCAAAACCTTTTCATACTAAGGGTCCTTACACATGGGGAAGTCTAGCTGCACAGCATGTATCCTGGCATTTTAGTGCGCCTGGGAGGTACAGGTGCAGCATCTGGCCATGCTGCCTGCAGCCTGTCAAGAAAAGTCCTTGTATTGTTTTCACAGAATACAACTTATTCCATGAATGGGGGAGAGGCAGATGAATAACAGGATCCTCTCCTCCACTCACAAAGCATGTGTGAAAACAGAAAGGGGCAAGAAGCCATTGGCACTTCTTCAATGTATGGCAATATTCGAGACGAGAGCAAGAGAACCTGTCAATATTTCTACACGAAGGAGTAATCAGAAGGAAAAGGGATACACTTCAGTAGAGTTAAGTAATGATACTGAACCCATTTCCCAGAAAAACTAAATTTAACTAAACTTCAGCTTTACATAAGCAACAAACAGATTAGAACCAAACTTTATTTTAAAGGTTTAAACGTTTGTGAAATCTGACCATTAAGCCTGAGCATTGGAGGACAGGCAGTCACAGCCAGAAAAGCAACCACACTGGAATGATGTGTTTTCATGCCTAGCATGGTCAGTTTGAAATAGGAAAGCATTGGGACTGGCAGGACACCAGGTATTTTACACAAATAACAGAATATTGTTAACACATTTACATGGCACAACAAACACATATCAGGAATATGAAATGGTGGGATAACATATTTTTTAGGGAAATCATTGAGCAACATTCTGACAAATCAAAGACTGACCGTTCTGACAAAGACTGACCATACAGTATACTATCTAATTTTACACTCTCCATTAGATCTACTATCAACAATGCAGTACAAGGGCCTGCTTGATTTGATACAGATTGAAACAGGTGTTTAGGTTTGTCCTCCTGTCACGGATTTGGTAACTAAAGAAGTTTGTATAGAAAGTGTGGCTCCACAACATAGTAACTTAGCATGTGGCCCACATTGTACAAGATTTGGGACCTTCATCATACAGCTATCAAATGACAGAGGTTGGTAACCCCATGATCTAAACAAATACAAAATCTGACGAGAGAGCGTTAAAAATAAAAAAAAAAGAAAAAAAAAAAAATGTATGCCATCTTACCAAGCTAATAAATCAATAGGGAGAAAATGAGTCTCTTTGCAAATCTTATCACTTAAAGGGATTATACAGCATAGAGTACATTTAAAGCAGGCTCATTTTTAAATGTCTGCACTGGGTTTTCTGGGAATTTTAATTTAATCTAAATAGGGATACAAGCTGTGATTCTCTATTTTACTTGCTCTGTACCCAAGGGGCAAAGAGCTGGTAAAAAATACATCCATGTATCATTCTGACAACCCTTTTTATCATTTGTGCAGTAATTCTTTTTTTCTATATTGTGTGACATTACGGAGACATCAACTTATGCACCATATTTTGCAATAAATAAAAAGGGGATATCAGGACTTTCTATGCAGGAGGACGTAGACCTCTTTAACATAAGTTATTTATTGATCCATAAAAACGACGAGACTTGCTGGACAGAGCTGCTATTATTGGCTTGTGGAAGAAAATAAAGATGTAATGAAATGACAGGTGGAGGACGTGTCAATGTGACATTGTTTAACATGTAAATCTGCAGTCCTGAATGCTCATTTTTCTGGATAAAAATCTACTGGCAGCTCCACAACGCTTTCCTTGTTTGGTCTCATGTATTGATCATTGGGATCACAGACATAAATAGCTGAAATGATATGCAAATCTTGAATTTTTCCTGTAGAAATTAAAGTGAAATTAAAGCCTAATTTTAACGGCTCTTAAAAATTTTCCCTTCCACCTCCTCCTACCTATCTTGCCTAAACTCTGTAAAAAAGAGCTATATACTGACCTTTTTTTTTTAAGCCCACTATGGTCAGGTGACCCTGCAACTTCAACTCTCCTGTGTCATGGAGCACTTGGCAATGGCTGGGAATTCTGGGAGCAGCGACATCACCCATAGGCTTCCATGATGCAGCCGTTGTCACTCCTCCTCTCCCTTGCAGCTGCTTTCCAAAAGTGCTCCCTATGCTCCTTCATCCAGAGTAGGGAACGAATACAAGAGGTGTGTTACTGGCCAGATCACCAGGTGAAAACAGAGGGGGAAAAAAAGCCTAAGAAAAGAAAACCAAAGCAGCCACCACATATGATGATTGGTAAGCTGCAATATATATTACATTTTTAATGTATAAAAAAGGTGCAGCGCTAACATACAAATAGGCAACAATACGTATTAACTATGCAACATCATATGAAAACATATAAAAATTCAAAGTGACATAGTGCATATACATAAAAGTCACTACGTTGTGTCTGATAGGACGTGAGGAAGGGATTGTTACATCCAAAGGAAAGTTCAGTGAGAGGATGTGAGTAGGTTCTCAAACAATCTACTGCTCTCCAAGCACCACCGACTGTGTGCACGGTGATAAACTGGGGGTACAAATTACGCACTCACCAGATGCGCAATCTTTATGCGCTTTTCTGTACAATAACATGAACGACATCCATTCCCTCACACAGGGTCTGGTTAAATCTAGTCAGGTCCCCTTCTTTATTCAGCACCTTGCGAACGGCCTTCTCCTTAGCTGACCACCACTCTCCAAGACAACCTGGCTCCCGCAGGAGCTTACGAATCCAGGTTGTAGTTATAGAATGGACTGCAATGTCACGCTCATGAGATTTAAATTTGGAAGATGGAGATGACAGATAACCGCCCTCCAGCGATGCAGCCTCTGACGTGAGGATGTCTGACGTTCACAGAATGACGTAACCACGAGCGGAGAACCGGGGAAGAATCCTCCTCAGCTTCGTGCCGCTGAATCTACCGTTACTGCATCCGCCTCAGCCAGCCGACACGGCCGCTCTCACAATTCAAATTTGAATGGTGAGAGCGGCCGTGTCGGCTGGCTGAGGCGGATGCAGTAACGGTAGATTCAGCGGCACGAAGCTGAGGAGGATTCTTCCCCGGTTCTCCGCTCGTGGTTACGTCATTCTGTGAACGTCAGACATCCTCACGTCAGAGGCTGCACCGCTGGAGGGCGGTTATCTGTCATCTCCATCTTCCAAATTTAAATCTCATGAGCGTGACATTGCAGTCCATCCTATAACTACAACCTGGATTCGTAAGCTCCTGCGGGAGCCAGGTTGTCTTGGAGAGTGGTGGTCAGCTAAGGAGAAGGCCGTTCGCAAGGTGCTGAATAAAGAAGGGGACCTGACTAGATTTGACCAGACCCTGTGTGAGGGAATGGATGTCGTTCATGTTATTGTACAGAAAAGCGCATAAAGATTGCGCATCTGGTGAGTGCGTAATTTGTACCCCCAGTTTATCACCGTGCACACAGTCGGTGGTGCTTGGAGAGCAGTAGATTGTTTGAGAACCTACTCACATCCTCTCACTGAACTTTCCTTTGGATGTAACAATCCCTTCCTCACGTCCTATCAGACACAACGTAGTGACTTTTATGTATATGCACTATGTCACTTAGAATTTTTATATGTTTTCATATGATGTTACATATTTAATACGTATTGTTGCCTATTTGTATGTTAGCGCTGCACCTTTTTTATACATTGTCTATTGGGAGGTCTTATATGGTGCCTTTGGTGTACAGCTGCTGATTGTTCTTGAGAGGCGCTCGCATATCTATACATTTTAAGTCTATATTACATTTTTGCTTTTGGGTTTAATACTGCCTTATGCAGTTTGGTGGAGTCACTGCAGTGCTTATTTACGCTATCTTTTATAGTAATCTAAAAATCTCTATATGTAATTGCAATAGCAAAAACACAGACGTGAAAAAAGTAAAAATTTAAAAGGTATATCAATTTTTTACTGTCAGGAAAAAGTTGCAATAATAATTGTAAATATACACTCACTTCCAGAGAGAAATAGAGATGTTTTTCATTATTTAATGGATGATGAATTGTGAGAACAATTTTGTTACTTTGTTATGAGACTGTATATAAGATTACAACCATTCTAAGAATTTGTGTGGAATCTTTGCTAAAGCCTACTGAAAAATGAACTGGTGTACGGCCAGCCTTACTCTTCCGATTGGATCAATCCGTCATCCCCATTTTTATTTTTCAATTTGTTTTACAACAAAAATTGTGGATAATGAATATTAAAAATATAATGAAGCAGAAGGAAGCTCCATAGCACAGTACAGAAAGGACCTTTCCACAAATTTACAGCTGCGGTCCCCCAACAGGAAGCTGTGGTTTTTGATTACAGAATACACTGTAAAATATATCTCTGTGCTCTCTGACCTTTTAAATAAAGTGAAACTGTTGCATATTGAGAAGCCACACGACTGGTGACATTCGGCACCCCAAAAAAGTTCAGCATTGAAGATTAAAGTAGAACTAAAAGCAAAACTTTTTTCCCATTTTGGACGGAGTAAAGCTGGGCATACATGTACTGAAATTTGGCAAATTCAGTATGGAATTTTGATCTATATATGGGCAGGGTGGTTGCACAGAACCTTTTGAAAAACCACCCAGTCAGATTTTTGCCGCTACAGCTGAAAGCACTCATTGGTGTATTCTGATGGTGGGGAAGACTCCCTGCTGTCATAATACAGTAGCTCAGCAAAGAAGCTTCCTCCATCCTCATTAAGTATGTAAATGGAAGAATTGAGTCATTTTTTTTCATTGGATGCAAAAAAAAAAAAAAATGTATCATCTATCGGCTGTTCAGTGGAGGTTATAACCCCTGTGTTTTATTTTTGTCATATGTGTCCCATTGGGGAATTTCCTGTCCTAGAGCCAAAACAGGAAGTGTGAGGAAATCCATATTTGTCACCAATTGGAAGATTTTCCCTTTATTTCCGTTCTGGTGGCAACCCAAAATTTGTGGTTCTCTTTCACTTTTGGTGATAACAGTAAACAGGACAGAGAGGGCGATTGAGCAGCATTTTTTTTTTCCAAAAGGGCAGTTGGACAGAAGTGGATTGGTTGATACACTTCTGTTCAACCATAGTGGCCATACATAGATCGATATTTGGCTAGTTCCTGCAGAACAGGCCAAATTTCGATTTATGTGTGGCTAGCTTAAATAAAAATAAAAAAATGAGCAGGCAGTTCTTTATTGCAGAAGTGACATGCTATGCCTCTTTGGCAATGAAACACACTCACCTATTTGCTCATAGTCATGTATTGAAAGTGTACTGGGCTACACATGCCGAGCGCAGCATTCCAGACACAAGGACATCATCCCCGCTGGCCAATCAAGAGGCTGAAAACCTGGCACTCGGAAGTAGCTTAGGGAGGAAATGACGGCAGCCAGGGACAGATGTAACCATTGCAAGCAGGTGGAGGAGAGTATTCTGCAGACTTTAGTTCCAATTTAATTGCTGGTATAGTGAAGATGGGAGTACTTATCTTTGATTGTGTAAAGAAATGCAGTGTGTTTCTGAGGTAAATCCATTCTCTCCTATTACTGCCTTTCAGCTCCTTCCCTGCCAGTAGCCCGATTTATGGGTCTTTGTTAGTTCAAGGTGAGCTCCTTTACTTCGATCTGCTCCAATGACCATGTACTCTTATGCTCCCAGTAACTCATACAAAGAATACTGTTCAAACAATCTGATCCTCTGAATATAGTGCTGAAAAACTCCCTCACACTTGTGGAGGCAATAAGAGAGAATAAACAAATGAGAATGGTGTTTGATACCTGCAGATGTGAGTTAAGATGCATGAGTTCCTACATTTGACAGCACTACACTCAGAATTCAAAAAGAAACAGACAGTTAGGAACAGTGTCCTTTGTAAGAGTTATTGGGGGCAAAGAAGCACCAATATCCTCATGTGTGATTGACAGAATATACAGACACGTTGCCCGCATTCTTTCGATGTCGCTGCCGTGAGCGCGCTTGTATCCTGGCAGTCTGCGCTGTCAATCCAAACTAATTAGGTATTCGTCTCCTTGAAAAGTAGCATGGCCCCTTGTCCTGGGTTTTACAGCTGTCCTAAAAGCAGCTCACCACCTTTCTTTTTCTCAAAGAAACACAAACAACAGCCAGAGAAAGAGAAAAATACAGACTTGATTTAGCAAGGTTTAAATGCACATGAATGAATTCTCACCAACTTCCAGCCTCGATTTCCTACGTGTTTCTTACCCCAACATTTCATATTCCTGATATGTTTTTGTTGAACCATGTACTTCTGTTAAAAAGTTGACTTTTCAATTTGTATTGCTTCCTTTATGTGAAATCTCTTATGATCCTGGCAATCCCCCTGATTTCCTATTACAAATTGACCACAGTATGCAGAGAAACACATCCTTTCCCACATGGTAGGTTTACGGTCTGTGATGGGAGCACAGCCTGCCAGTCCACCAATGGACAGACATGTGCTGATACACAACCCCCTGCACAGTAATTTACTGGGAAGATCAGTGTATTGCTCTCTGTCTGACTCCTGCCTCCACCCCCCCCGTAGCCTCCACCCCCACCTCACCAAGACCCTTATTGCAGCTGAGAATAGTTGTAATTTATGGGAAAAAAAAAAATAAATATATATATATATATATATATATATATATATATAAAATATACACTTTTTAATTTTAATGCCTTGTATTTCTATTTTAAAATGATGGGTTGTTATACAAGCTAATGGTTCAGACATACTTTAAGGTTTGGGAAACTTGGCTTCATTATGCTATTTCAGTCCAGGACCTGTCTACCCTCTGCTACTTGTAAACATCCCATTTCATTCCTAGTTAACGCTGAACCCCAAGGAAGAAATATCCCTGGAATATCTCTTCCCCTGCCCCCACTTCTAGTTATCTTCTCTAGCTTCCCAGAATCCCTTTTTCTCTCGTTACCCCTAGATGACATTAGCAACCGAGGCACCTTCATAGACCCCTTTTGCTCTCCTGCTTGTCATGTAGACTCTGCAACCGTTTTGTTATCTTTTCTTTTAAAAACCTAGAACAAATATGCTACTTGTGCAAACCTACAGTGCATTCATAAAGTATTCAGAGCCCCTTCAATTTTTTTTTCAATTTTATGTCGTAGCCTGAAACTACAGTTGTTTAAATTATTTTTTTCCCCTCAATCTACACTCAGTATCCCATAATGACAAAGTGAAAACAGAATTTTTGCAAATGTATGAAAAAGAAAAAACTGAAATATCACATTGGCATACGTATTCAGACACTGTGCAACAACACTTGAAAAGTAGCTCACGTGCCTATCTATTTAAACCTTTGAGGACCGTAAGATTTTGGAACGCCAAAAGAATCAATTTTTTTGTTTTTAAAGTTCGTACACTTCAGTTGCTGTAACTAAGCCATTTCATGAAATAATTGGCAAAAAGCTAGATCCATTTGTTGTTTGTTGATAAGAACTAAAATTTTGACTCAAACCCCAAAAAAAAAAAAGAGTTTTAAGTTCTTAATCAGATGATACACGCAATTAAAAACATGGGACAAATACGTCCCTTGGTCCTCAAAGGGTTAACCACAGTGAAGTGAAGCATTATGGTGGCAGCATCATGCTTTGAGGCTGTTTTTCTTCAGCTGGAACTGGAGCCTTAGTCAAGCTAGAGGGAATTATGAACAGTTCCAAATACCAGTCAATATTGGTACAAAACCTTCTGTTAGAAAGCTGAACATGAAGAACTTCATCTTCCAGCATGACAACGTACCAAAGCACACATCCAAATCAACAAAGGAATGGCTTCACCAGAAGAAGATTCAAGTTTTGGAATGGCCCAACCAGAACCCAGACCTGAATCTGATGGAAAATCTGTGGGGTGATCTGAAGAGGGCTGTGCACAGGAGATTCCCTCGCAATCTGACAGATTTGGAGTGTTTTTGCCAGGAAGAGTGGGCAAACATTGCCAAGGCAAGATGTGCCATGCTGATAGACTCATACCCAAAAAGACTGAGTGCTCTAATAAAGTCAAAAGGTGCTTCAACAACGGATTAGTGTAAGGGTGGGCACACTTATGCAACCATATTATTTTAGTTTTTAGTTTTACTTCCCTCCACCTAATATTCTCAGTTTGTTGTTCAACTGAGTTGTACAGTTTATAGGTTACATGAAAGGTGGAAAAAGTTCTGAAATGATTTATCTTTGTCTCGTTTTTTTTTACATCACAGAAACCTGACATTTTAACCGGGGTGTGTAGACTTTTTATATCCACTGTATGTGTTACACAGGTGGCAACAGGTTAAGTTGGGGATGTCTATGGATTATTTTTGAAGAATAAGGATCTTGTTTGTTGTCACTTGAGGTGTAAAGGCCAATAAGTTGTTTCAATTTAGAGGTACATGCATTGTTAGGGAGAATTTACATATTATTTTAGACATTAGTTAAAGCAGAACTTCACTCCAAAAGAGGGTTGAAGAGCGCGTACTGATTTTTATCAGTACCCACTCCGACTTCCGCAATCCTAGCCTAGGCAAGGATAGCGTCCCTTGCCTCACCCCCCACCTCCTCCCACAGCCTCCTGGGACAGGTCAAATGTCATGAAAGCTGCAGGACCATTCACAACGCACTAAACAAGCTTGCTTATTCGCAGTGGGAAGACAGCTCTGGTTCCTCAGGAAGCCACAGCTGGCTTCTGCATCCATGATGGTGGTGTGTTGGCAACATGCAGCAGTAAAAACCACTGGCTGTGGAAACACAGTGCTGGAGCCCTGGGAACCACCAACTGCAGGAATAAAACACTGGGCCCCCAGAGAATTACTGGCTGTGGGAAAACAGTGCTGAACCCAAGGGAACCACCGGCTGAGGGAAAACAACGAGGGGACCCCACCGAACAACCGGCTATGTGAAAACAACGTGGGACCCCAGGGAAAAACCAGCTGTGGGAAAACAACGCTGGAACCCAGGGAACCATTGGCCGTGGGAAGACAACGCTGGACCCCTGGGAACCACCGGCTGCTGGAAGACAGTGCTGGACCCCAGTGAACCACCGGCTGCTGGAAGACAGTGCTGGACCCCAGGGAACCATCGGATTTGCAAAGATGAACCCCAGGCATTGGTAGGTACCTCATGTTTAAAAGTCAGCAGGTACAGTATTTGTTTACAAAAAAAAAAAAAAGTTCCTCTTAAATATGTCCTTGCATAGTTAAAGTTCACCTGTAGGTTCTACAGTTTGGGGCAGTAGGGTTAAGTACTCGAGTTCAGGGTGGGGGGGTTAAATGTCAGAGGATTTTCTTAAATTTTTCTTTTTGGTTCCCAAAACTCTACCTTAAACAATACTAGCATACACATTGAATCACTCAGGTATCAACTTTTCATGTTCCTACTGGGATTCAGTAAATTTAGTTTACAACCCACCTTTGCTATGTCTTTCGGCAGGTCGAACGGGATGCGCTGTCTGATTTTAGGAGGAAGCTGGGTTAAAACCTCGTTCTTTAATCGCCTGATCATAATGCTGCTTAATCGTTGGTGTAAGTCCTCTAAATTGGAGGCTCCTCGGTAATCCCACTGAGTCCTGTTGCCGAAGTACCTTGGGGAAATTTGAAGAAAAAGAAAAAAAACACACTTGAAACCCTGCGCCGCTGTGAAAAGACACGTTAAACACTTGTCTCTAGCTGTAGGGCCCTGGAATGTACTAGAGAGCCATTGATGCAGCTCTTGGTGACATCGAAAGCATTAATTGATCTGAGAGTGCCCGGGCACCTGTTATAATGCATTGCATAAACACCAGACATATCTGTGTTTGTTGAATGCAGGATTAAGTTCCCACAGACCTCCTTTGATCTCTTGTTGCAAAAGCTCTGAGCAGACTGGAGTCATCAACAGCCCATGGAATTCAATTACATTTAGTTAAAGAACATTTCTAGCAAAATTAAGGTTTATTGAGAGCGAGAGCTGGAATGCTCCATGCAAGGTATTAACGCCTATTTAATGCAGAGCCCTAGATACATGCATTAAGGAGAGCCGCAGAGACCTGTCCTCAGGCGGTGTTTTCACCGCTTTACATAAATTCAGGAGAAGACCTTTAAGTAGGGGCAGAAAAATAAGAATTTTTTTTTTCCCCCAAACTAACACATATTTGTTTACCATTATCTATTCTAGGTCCAGAATAATTTAGCAATTTGACTCAGAGCAATGAAAGTAATTGAGTTAGTAAATCGAGTTTATTAACTCTATTGCCATGATATGCCTGTAAATGCTTTCAAAGGAGGATTGGCAAAAGGAAAATGATACCGTACCCAAACCTGCAGGGAAACATCCAGTCCCCACGCACACGGGACGTTTTTACAGTGGCTTTTTTTGGCTTTTGACGTTTTTTTCTACAGTCAGTAAACCATCCAGCATGTTATCCTATGTGTTCATACACACAGACTGTAATAAATGTTTTTTGGCTGGAAAAAAAAAACAGGAATAGCGGGTTTCTAGAGGAGGCTTTAGCTGTAAAAACGCTCGAACGCTGAAAAACGCAGCAAAACTGTGTTTTTTTACTTTTTTGACCCAAAAATTATTTTTTTTGGTAACAAAAAAAACCGCTAAAAACCACAAACGAGAAAAAAAAAGCACTAAACGCTAATGCGAAAACACTAAAAAATGCTGAAAACTCATGTTTTTAATGTGACTTTACACAGCTAACTTTACCGTTATTAAAACCCCCCATGTGCATGGAGCCTTATAAATAAGAGCCGTGCATTCAGTAAAGCTTAACTTAAGGGGTGGACTGACAACTCATGGGGCCCCCGGGCAATAGGGGATCATGGGGCCCCTGTGTCCTTGCCCAAACTCAAAAAAGCCTATGAAAAAGGTACCAGGGGCATCTCATGGGGCCCCCTACTGACCCCGGGCCCTCGGGCAGTGCCTGAGTTTCCAAATGGTCAGTCTGCCCCTGCTTAGGGATAAGCAAATGTTTTTCTAAATATAAGAATCATGTATTCTTATTGAATTTTTGTGTTCTTTGGGTATTTTTTTCCAGATCTGTGCCGTAATCTAGTGTGAAGCTTTCCCTCAGTGCAGCAGCTTCTTGTAATGGAGACTGCTCAGTGCTGCTCTCTATCCTTGTGCCGGGTGACTGATCTTGTCTCTGCCCACAGTTTTCTGCAGGCAGCCAGTAATGCATGGAATTGTTTGTGTTCACAAATGTCTCACACAGATCAGACCCTGCTTCAGCCTCTCAACTTGCCATTTTCTACAAATTGACAGTGACTGATCACTATGGGAGAAGTCACTGAGGAAATGTTTCCTCCTGCTTGCAGCAGACTGAAGGCATCTCAAGCAAGGCTATTTTCTGCAGGGAATAGGTGCAAGTACTGTACTTTCCACTTCTAATTCACCACTGGGGGTCTCTGCCCCCTACCCATCTATCTGCTACCGAGCACTGTCCCTTGGTTCCACCCCCTAACCACACCCCAGTACCACCCCTTTTAGAGAATACAACTATAGATCTTCCAGCAGTCAGCATCAATAAAACCTCCAACAGGCAGCAACAGTAGACCACTGGATCTATTCTCAACAACAACTTACCCACCCCCAGCAGAAGCAGATCTCCCAGCAGCCAGCATCAATAGACCATCCAGCACCCCATGCCATTACATACATTCAGTGCTGGAAGTGCCAGAACTGTGTTCCCCAACATTCCGGGTGAAAAAAAGCCCTAATCTCAAGGGAGGGATTGGTATACCGGGGTCAGTGCCTGAAGTTGGGCTTTATATATAGCAAAATATTTGATAAAGATATACAGTGCCTTGAAAAAGTATTCATACCCTGTGAAATTTTCCACATTTTTGTCAAGTTACAACCAAAAATGTAAATGTATTCAAAGTGGCACAAAATTGTGAAGTGGAAGGAAAATGATAAATGGTTTTCAACATTCTTTACAAATGAATATCTGAAAAGTGTTGTGTGCATTTGTATTCATCGCCCTTTATTCTGATTAAATTAAACAGAGTCCACCTGTGTTGTCATTTAATCCCGGTAAAATACAACTGTTCTTTGAAGCTCTCAGAAGTTTGACAGAGAACATTACTGAACAAACAGCATCATAAAGGCCAAGGAACACACAAGACAGGTCAGGGATAAAGTTGTGCAGAAGTTTAAAGCAGGGTTATACTATAAAAAAAAATATCCAAAGCTTTGAATATCTCACGGAGCACTGTTCAATCCAACATCCGCAAAATGGAAAGAGTACATAACAACTGCAAACCTACCAAGACATGGCCGCCCACCTAAACCGACAGGCCGGGCAAGAAGAGAATTAGTCAGAGAAGCAGCCAAGAGGCCGATGGTAACTCTGGAGGAACTGCAGAGATAAACAGCTCAGGTGGGTGAATCTGTCCACAGGACAACTATTACTCGTGCACTCCACGAGTCTGGCCTTTATGGAAGATTGGCAAGAAGAAAGCCATTGTGGAAAGAAAGCCATAAGAAGTCCCTTTTTCAGTTTGCAAGCCATGTGGGGGACACAGCAAACATGCGGAAGTAGCTGCTCTGGTCAAATGAGACCAAAATTGAACTTTTTGGAGTTCTACAAAGTATTCAGGGGGGCTGAATACAAATGCACGCAACACTTTTAACATATTTGTAAAAAATTTTGAAAACCATTTATCATTGTCCTTCCACTTCACAATTATGTGCCACTTTGTGTTGGTCTATCACATAAAATCCCAATAAAATACATTTACGTTTCTGATTGTAATATGACAAAATGTGAAAAACTTCAAGGGGTATGAATCTTTTTTTCACGGTATTGTACATTTTAAATTGGAAGTCCAGAAGATTTTTGTTTCTTTTTTAATTATTGTGCTCTGTAAGGAGTCATCTCTAATGATGCTAACACTATGCCTTCAATGCTGCTGTTTAGTGTAAAAATGGCAACTCCTCAGATATTACAGTGCACTTCTTTTGGGCAATGTGGCTGTCTTTTTGGCTATGGTACAGTGAGGTGATTGTATTTGTTCACTTTCCCCTGTCCATTCACACAAAGTCTTGTATTCTGTTCACTAAATACAAAGCATTGTGAATGGACAAGTGGAGAGGAGAGGCATGTAACAACAGGATCTCCCATCCACTCATAGAATGTCTTATATTGAGTAAACAGAATACAAGGCTTTTTGTTAGTGGACAGGGAAGAGTGAATGACAGGATCCCCGCACCATACCAGAGTCTGAACATGAGCTGCACCAGAAGAAGAGCACTGACTGTAATATCTGGCATCAGTGAAGCTGTCATTATTTTACACTACACAGCAGTATTCAAAACATAGGATTACCATCATTAGATGCAATTCGTGGAAAGCCATTTTGGTCTAATTTTGAAATACAAGAAGGACCCTCTTATAATTCCCTGCAAGAAGCAGCACAGAAACTAGAGCTGTGTGCATGGAAATGTACTTAGCGGCATATACTTTGTTACATCCTTTTTTATTTTCATGCTTCAACTCTTAGTACTCGAAGTAACAAATCTAATCTAATCAAATCCAATCAAGTAAACAGCAGGGTGTTCTTATCCTAATTATTTTACAGCAGCGCTAAAGTGAGAATAAGTTGAAGAGGAGCAAAACTGTGATGGGAACAATGAGAAAATGGCCTTTAAGAACTTTACAATAAACAAATTAGTAATTATAAATTATTAACAAGAAATCTACACTATGAACCTAGATAAAAAGCAATATCAGTTAGTGAGCTCCTAATCACATCTGTCCACTTCAGCTAGAATTCAGAAGATGTCTCACCAGTCAATTATAGTATATCGCTCTCCTGTGCTGTGCAACTCTCCCTGGTTTCTGCACCATTAATTGCATTCAAACTTCCAAGGCAGATTGAATCTTTCAGTACATGAGAGGCAGCATGGAGCCTGCAGTAGGTGTGTCTGTGATTTCCCTTCCTATACCACAAGCAAGTGTTCCCAGATCACCAACAGTGACCAAAGGGGTATGGTGTTCTGGTGCATCAATATCTGGATAAAAAAAAAAACTAAGCCATCCTTCAGGTAGACTGTACATCCCAAGGTTTACATTTCAGTTTTGACAGAAGCAGTCTTACAACAAAGACCACTTTAAAGCCCAGCCTAGAACACCACCCAACCCTCCTTCCTTTTCTAAAGCCCCCTGCACTTTTTTAATTTTCAAAATATATATCATAATTCAAGGTGTCCTCTGTCTTGTCAGGTGATGTCACTGGTCCTTCTGTGGCAATTGGTCTTTACTGCTGCACTGACTTGCAAGCGCCATTCAGTGCTACATTACTGTGACCCCGGGCCTGTGTGATAACACACCACAGGGGGGGGGTATGTCCATGACAGCCTGGGCTCCCTGGAAGTGGGTAAAATTACACTGGCTGTCATGCAACCCAGAAGAGGAATGCCATCTAGCAAATAAGAGGACTTTCTGTGGGGGGTCAACATCTGATTGAAGGTGAGTAGTGCACTTTTTTTTACATAGTTATTGATCACCGATTGGTTGGGGTTTTTTTTTATTTAAATCTAAAATTATTCTTAAGTTAGAGTGATTTTTTTTTTAAAGTTTTTTTAAAATTATACTTACCTGCTCTGTGCAGTAGTTTTGTATTGAGCAGCCCCATTTCTCCTCCTCTCGGGTCCCCAACCAATGCTCCTGGCCCCTCCATCCTTCCAAGTGCCCCCAAACAGCTTGCTATGAAGGCAACCAAGCAGTCTTCCTCCCAAACCACTTCTCTGCGTGTCCATTCACACACACAGCCACTGCTCAGTCCCACCCCCTCTCTCTCCTCATTGGCACACCGGCCAATAAGGAGGGAAAGTCCCAGGAGAGCCGAGGCTCCCATGCACATCACTGGATTGCGATAGGGATCAGGTAATAGGGGGGGCTGTGTGGGGAGATGCACATAGGTTGGTTTTTTACCTTCATGCATGTAATGCATGAAGGTAAAAACCTGAGCCTTTACAACCACATTAAACATTAGCAGCTCATCTACATGCCAGATTATACTAAGCAGAAAAGCTTAAAGCAGAACTTAAACCCACTTTATGTTCTCCTCTAGCACTACTGGACATTTTGCATTTGTGGGGGGAAACCGGTACCTAGTTTTGGTGGGTATCTGCTCCCGCATCTGGTCAGGTCGCCTAGCATCCGCAAACTCCTTGGACATGCCACAGGTCGACGGAGGCTATAGGACCATACATCACACAGTGCAATGCAGCTTGCACATGTGCAGTGGGAAACTGGATTCCCAAATAGAAAAACCAGACCAGTTAAGGGCAGCCCTGGATCATTGGACAGGAAAGTGTCCCTTTATTAAAAGTCAGCAGCTATCCTATTTTTAGCTGCAGGATTTAATTTTTTTTCAAACAGACTGAAGAACCTCTTAAAAGTGACACATAGAAGTGAAACAAATCCTCCTATACAAGTTTTGCCTGTTTATTTGCAGCAATTTATCCTGTACATCCTCAGTAAAACTCAGAGATTAATAGGATTTTTCACAGACTCACAAAGCAGTGGGCAAGGAGGTGCAGTTACAACACTGTACAAAATATCTGACTGGAGGGAAGGGACACAACCCCCTTCACACAGCACACAGGAACAGAGCTGAGTCTGTCAATCATAGGCTGTGTTTTGGAGCTCCCTTCCCTGTTGCCTTTTTACCTCTTGGTGTCGGAAGTGAATCATGCGGACAGCAAAGGATCTATAGTGCATAGAGAAATTACTCTCATTGCTTTAGAGAGAGGCAAGTAAAAACTATAGATCAATATGCTTTCTTCAGATTTCATGTCTGAGGTTTACAACCACTTTAAGGCTATAAATACCTGACATGCGCATTACAATATTTCTTTGCATATTCTGTCCAAGTTCCAAATCGTCTGGGGAAAAGTGCATCGATCTGCATGTAAAGCTAGAAGAAAGAGGAAAGAAAAAGTAAAAAAGTTTACATAAAAATCGTTTCTATGTTACATTCTGAGAACTGGGTTGCTTTGTGATGCTCGGGTAAAGAAAACCCCATGCAGCCATCTAAGAGTAGAAAAAAAAGCTGCACTATAAATTCAATTACCTCTTCGGGTCTTCCAAGTGCCGGCGTCCCGGTGAGCAGGAGTGCTCTTGTCGCTCTCTGAACAATCGGCTGAAGAAGTTTGCTGCGAGACGCATTACGAGACTTCATGTAGTGAGACTCGTCCACTAAAACCACTCTGAAGTGCTGTTTGTAGAGAGCATTTATCAGCGTGGTGGCGTCGGAAGTCAGCAAGCCGTACCCCAAAACTGTCACTTTGCAAGATGCTATTCTCCTTCAGATAGAAAAAAAAGTATTTTTGGCTTGCTACCTCTTTACCTTTACATTTGCTGCATTGAACTGGATGGGAAGCCCTACCATGGCAGACTGTTAAACCTGTTAGTAAAATATGTAAACCCAACACAACTAGTAATATAGGCAGGCAGCTAAATCCTTAAAGGAAAACTTCACTTTGCTTTCAAAGTTCCCCACTGTGCGGCCTTACCCTTTGATGAACAGTATGCAGTTGCTGAAAGAAATCCCAGCCGCATCTTGCTCCAACTATGTATGCGTACCGTTCAGCCCTTTCATTCCTATGGGTGGTGTAAACTCATAGTGAAGTTCAAACTCAATCTACAAAATTACAAGCTTTGTAAGCAGCACACCAAACGTCTTTTCCTCTTTCACCTCTGGCAGCAGTAGACAGTTATTTCTGCCGGAAATGTTGCTAACACAACATCAGCACCACTTTTTTCAGCACTGCACTATAAGCCCAGGACAATGTGATGACACATGCCCAGGGGGTGTGTCCATGACAGCCTGCTCTCATAGGAATTGGGCTGATGATGCTGGCCCTCATTCAACCCAAAAGAGTACCAACAGATGGTGGGGAAGTGCAGGGGGCAGTGATAGAAAAAAAGATGCGTACTACATTTTCTATTTTTAACACACTTGGGCTATTTACTTTATTAAAACTGTAGATCGGCTTTAACAGCCTATTTCTATTTTTGTACCTACTTCTAGCTGTGTGATGCGCTGCTCACACAGTCGGAGTCTGCACTTGCCCCTTACCCAACATCAGCCTTGTTCTCAATGACTGTAATGTCCTCCGGGCCCAGCTTTGGAATCCATTTCTCCAGCTCCTCAATCCATGGATATTTCAGTGAGGATGGGACAACAATAAGAAGAGGCCACTCATTTCTGTAGAAGTAAGCCACCGCAATGGCCTGGATAGTTTTTCCAAGGCCCATCTGCAAACAAAAGAAGCAAGCACAATTACAAGTAATTCTGGACAATCAAGAAGAAAACTTCGTTAAGTGCAACTATCTCTCAGAAGATAATAAAATAATATAAGTTGCCATTGCATACTTATTAAATTGCTGGGTGCCTGGCTCTGATGCCAATACACAATAAGGCCTAAAGTAGTTGCGCCCCCCCCCCTTTAAATTATTGATTTCAGGTATTACTATTGAAAAGTAATATTAATGCTACAGTATACAATTACATTTTAGATAACTATCCTCTTACAACCTAGTGATAACAGTTTGGAGTTAGACCCCTTTTCTGTTCCAGCATTACTCTGCATAAATGCTCCTCAATTTTTTTCGCAGTAGCCTGGCCCTTCTGTGTGTCCTGACGCCTGCAGGTAGAGGGAACGTTCTGGTGTTCCCTGGCCAAATTTGGCTCTGGCCTGTGTTTGGATGCAGTGTCGGTGAGCCAGTATTACCCTATGTGTATATTTACTACATGATTATTTTCATTTATGTTTTATATTTGTTATGCATAAATGTTCTCTCTATGGTTTCTTTTTATGTAGTTTCTAGGTTACTCGCTCTCCTGATGAAGCCAGGCTCACCTGTGAAACGCACCAAAAGTCTACCTTTTCCACACGGATACCATACAAGTAATACTTTTTTTAAGTTACACTGTCATTTTGTATTGTTGATTGAACAAATGCACATTGTATTACATGTATATGGTCTACCATTGTGAAAACAATTCCTGTATGTGCTTCAAACACACTTGTCAAATTGATTTTCATACTGAAATTATTCTCACAACCATTTCATATTGAATGTAACTGTCCTATTGATGTCTGTCTGACTGAACATTAACCGCTTGCCCTCCAGAGGATTTACCCTCCTTGCTGACCAGGCCATTTTTTGCTCTAAGGCGCTGTGTTACTTTGACAATTGCACGGAAATTAAACATTAAACCCAAATGAAATTTGTGTCCTTTTTTTTCTCACAAATAGAGCTTTCTTTCGGTGGTATTTGATTACCTGTGAGGTTTTTATTTCTTGCACTATGAACAAAAAAAGACTAACAATTTTGAGAGAGAAAAAAAAAATTATACACATATATATATATATATATATATATATATATTTTACTTTTTTCAATAAAAGATATTCAGTAAATAATTTAAAACAATTAATGTTTGTCATGAATGTAGGCCAAAATGTGTTTGGTAACATGTCTTTGCTAAAATAAAATGGTTTGGTTTACATGAAAGTTATAGCATCTACAAATGGCGTAATACATACTGGGATTTAAATTTTTTTTATACTAGTAATGGCAGCGATCAGCAACTTATAGAGAGGGACTGCGGCGAACATTCTGACACTGGGTGGGAACTGAGTAACTGCCACTGACATCCCGATGACACTAATACAGTAATCGGTGCTAATAAAAAGCAATGACACTGTACTAATGACACTGGGCAGGAAGGGGTTAACATCTGGGGCATTAAAAGGGGTTAACCATGTGCTGTCTTACATAATGTGTTGTGTGTGTTTTATTCGGGAAACATGCTATGCAGAGAGATACAAAGCAGCATGTTCTTGCTGGCAGGAAAGAGACCTGAGTTGTTTACACACAGGTCTCTCTCCTGTCAGTGTTACTTGGCAATCGCCAGGTGCTGGCGGGGAATCTAAAAAGCCAGGTGACTGACATCCGTAGCCGCCAATCGCGGCGCAGGCAGGAGGGCGAGGGAGCGCGCACGCACGCACGCACTGCAAATGCGCAGAAACTCACACAAATGCATGCAATTGCACAAAAATGCCCTGCAACGCAAAAAAAGACAGACGTGACCTACAAGAAAATACAAATGCCTGCAAATGTACTTTAAAAAGCATGTCAAATGCACGTCACTGAGCATTCAAAACACGCAGTTTCTGGTGTAAATACTGTAGGCCAGTGGTCGGCAAGCCGGGGCTCGCGAGCCACATGCGGCTCTTTGCACACTTTAATGCGGCTCTTCTGTGTGCCAGGCGCCTTCCCCTCCCTCCTCTCGGGCGGCCGCCCCAAAAGTCAGGACTCTGCAGCTAGCCCAGCAATGGGCAAACTACGGCCCGGCGGACCTTTTAATCCGGCCCGCGGAGCATGGCAAACATTGGCTGTCAGGATGTAGGCGGGGCAGCGTGACGAACTCCTCTCACAGTCCGCCCTGAAGACTGGAACGGCGCGGGAACACGGCGAGAGGAACGCGCGGAGCAAAGGTAAGTGAATTGACACAATATGGGGAATGAATTACTATATGGGGGATGAATTACTATATGGGGGATGAATTACTATATGGGGGATGAATTACTATATGGGGGATGAATTACTATGGGGGATAAATTACTATATGGGGGATGAATTACTATATGGGGGATGAATTACTATATGGGGGATGAATTACTACATGGGGGATGAATTACTATATGGGGGATGAATTACTATGGGGGATGAAATACTATGGGGGATGAATTACTATATGGGGGATGTATTTTCAGTTTTAAAAATGTGGCTCTCAAAATAAATTTCAATCGTGGTTTTGGCGAGATTTGGCTCAGTTGAAAAAAAAGGTTGCCCACCACTGTTGTAGGCTCTTAGGGCCCATTTACATCAGATGCACTGGGATGTATTTTTGACTGCTTTCCCACTGCATAGTCAAAAATCCAGTTATCCTATGGGTATAGTTGACATTTGCAGTACAGTGCAGTGGAAAAAAAAAAAAGTACAACACGCTGCATTTTTCTGCACTGCAAATGCACATTAATGCACAACACAGCACTGCAACATGCTGCAGTGCACAGAAAAACAAAAAGAAGAATGACAGAAGTGACCCCAAAGGAAATGCATGCTTAGGAAAAATCCACCTCAAATACATGCAAAAAGTGTGTGAAATGCACATCACTGTGCATGCAAAAACGCACAATTTCTGGTTTGAATTCCCTCTTCCTATCAACATGCCTTTCAGCACATGAGCACTGCAGTACAGCCGATTGGCTACTTATGCTGCTTTGCTCAACCCTTGTCAGCTCTGCTTTAACGGGACTACAAGAAGATAATACCAGGTCAAACTCGGGCACTTATCCTGTTGCATTTGATGTATTAATAGATACAGAGCTGCAATATTGTGTATTATGTTTGCCTAGAGTTCAGAATTCATTTTTGCTTTAACACTTCATTGCTTATTTGTTTTACGCCGGTGTAATAAGCCATAACAAATGACTATCTTTAAAAGACATAAAAACAAGAACTCTAATAACTCAAACTTCAACACACTTTCCACTTCTGCAGAAACATATCAATTAAATATAGTGGCTCTTTAACACTACAGAGCTGAGAGCAATCTGGGAAAAAAACAAGAAACGACAAGAACTAATAAATATACAGAAAATGATACTGACATTACTTTTTCCTCCTACACAAACTATTAATATATGGAATAATTAATAATTCATACAGCAAAATGCTGCAATGTGTATAATCGGAACAGAGAGGAGAGATTAGACCCCTCCAACGCTCTCTGCTGTGATCGATAAAATGCTGTGTGGCTCAGTGAATAAAGTAATTAGCTAACTTCCAGGGAAGGCATACAATAAAATAAAAAGTGATATATGCTACAGCGGGCTTCCAGCTGCTCAGGGACTACATGTACCAGTTGGCTAGCAGCCCCATTGGGTCAATTAAAGGGTTAGTCTGCCCAAAAGCAATATTTCAGTTCTCGGTAGAGGCTGGAGGCTCATCACTAAGAAAAAACACCGGTGGTTTAAAGCAAAGCTTTAGGCAAAATAAAATGCTGAACTACCACCAGAACAAGGAGTTTTCAGGTACTTATTTCTTACCTTGGCATTTGCGATTCCAGCACCACTTAGAGGCCTCTTTAACCACTTGCCTACCAGGCACTTATACCCCCTTCCTTACCAGGCCAATTTTCAGCTTTCAGCGCTGCCGCACTTTGATTGACAATTGCGCGGTCATGCAACATTGTACCCATATGAAATTTTGATCATTTTTTTCTCACAAATAGAGCTTTCTTTTGGTGGTATTTAATCGCCACTGGGCGCTTTACTTTTTGCGCTATAAATTAAAAAAAGTGCAAAAAATTTAAAAAAAAAAAAAAAGTTTATTTGTTTCTTTTATAAAATTTTTCAAACAGGTATTTTTTCTCCTTCACTGATTTGCGTTGATGAGGCGGCACTGATGGGCACTGATAGGCGGCACTGATGGGCACTGATAGGCGGCACTGATGGGCACTGATAGGCAGTACTAATGAGGTGGCACGGATAGGCGGCACTGATAGACAGCACTAATTAGGGGTCACGGATAGGCGGCACTGATATGCAGCACTGATAGGCGGCACTGATAGGTGACACTGATGATGGGTACTGATAGACGGCACTGACTGGCATCACTTCTGGGCACTGACTGGCGGCACTGACTGGCACAACCCCTGGGCACTGACTGGTGGCACTGACTGGCAGCACTGGTGGGTGGCACTGGTGGGTGGCACTGGTGGACAGCACTGGTGGGTGGGCACAGGTGGGTGGCACTGGTGGGCACAGGTGGGTGGCACTGGTGGGCACAGGTGGGTGGGCACAGGTGGGTGGCACTGCTGGGCACATGTATGTGGCACTGCTGGGCACAGGTAGGTGGCACTGCAGAGTGGCACAGGTGGGGGCACTGCTGGGCACAGGTGGGGGCACTGCTGGGAATGGGTGGGCGGGGCTAGTGGGCGCACAGCTGATCGGAACTTGCGGGGGTCACTGCTGGGCACCGATCATCAGGGCACTGATCATCAGTGCCCTGATGATCGGTGCCGATCCCCGCTCTGACAACTGCCGGTTCTCGGCAGTACTTTCCTCACGATCTGACAGCGTGAGGAAAGTGCAGCCGAGAACCGGCACTTGCATTTTCCTGTGATCAGCGTGTCATTGGACACCGCTGATCACGTGGTAAAAGGCCGGTGGGATCGGCCTTTCACCACATCTCGTGATCAGCTGTGTCCGTAGGACACAGCGATCACGGAGATCGCCGGGTGCGCGCCCCCTGGGGCGCGCAGGAGAGCGCGTTCTGGGAGGACGTCATATGACGTCCACTCAGAACTGGCCGGCCGCGGTGAAGCCGTCATTCGGCTATGCGCGGTCGGCAAGTGGTTAAAATGTATTTAAGACTCCGTTCACATCTGGGCACTTTGTAATCCCAGAAAGCTGTGCAGAAATGACAAATCGCACCACGTGTGTATGGGTGCCACCCATTTTCAATGGCAGTGCAGTTCTGTCACGATTTTGGCGCGATTTATTGCACAACAATCACAGCAGAATCACACCACGTTTCATGTGCCATTGAAAATGAATGGCACTTGAACACGCGTGGTGCGATTTGACGTTTGTATTTATTTCAGGTACTTATATAGCGCCGTCAATTTATGCAGTGCTTCACATATATATTGTACATTCACATCAGTGCCTAACAGTCAAGGGGCGTACAATCTCAAGTTTTGCCCAGCGTTTTGGGATTCTGCCTGCGATACATAACACCCGGAATGTGAACGAAGCCTAAACCCAACCCTAAACCCAAAAACAAAACGTTTACCAATCCTTAGATGTGATGGCTGTATCTTTTTTAGGCTTTTTATTCTTTTATTTTACCCAGATCCGGCCAATAACACACTTCCTGTCTTAGGGTGTCTTCACTCTGGATGGAGAAGCAAAGGAGACACCTTTGGACAGCAGCACATTCAAGCAGAAGACAGGGGTTAGTGTTAGATGTATTGGTAAGATTTAGATGGACTTGACTGGCAAATTAAAGCTGTACTCCAGCTAAAATGTTCTAAGCAATTATATCAACTTTATTTTTCCCTTTGGGATAAAGATTTCACATAAATGAAAAAAAGCTGACCGTTCTAATCACCCTTGTCAGTGTTAAATGGTTTGCACCAACTTTCTAATTGGCCATTTTGCTGGACAGCTTGGCCTGTTAAAAGGAACTGAAAAAATAGAAGACCTAATGGCAGAATCAATAAAGGAAAAAAAAATAAATGCAGCCATCACATCTAAGAATTTGTAAGCTGTATATTTTAAACGTTTGTTTTTGGGATAAAGGTTTTATGTAAATGAATAAATGCTGACATTGTAAGTACCCCTGTCACTGTTTAATGGTTTATCCTAACCTTTTAACTGCCTATTTTGCTGGACAGCTTGGCCTGTTAAAGGAAGTTAAAGAAAGATTAGAGTCACTAGCACGATCACCAGGTGAAAATAATGAAAAAAAAAATAATACACCCAAATCTAAGAATTTGCAAGCTGAAATATATAATTTTTTTGCTTTTGGGTTTAGATACACTTTAGGCCTTTATGCAGCTACTGACCATTTAATAGTCGGAACTGCACACTTAACCTACAGTGGGACCGTAAACAATTTTCTCAGGTTCTAGGCATTGCATTGTGGAATAGGATGGGAACACTGCCTATTCTAATATGTACAGTGAAGAAAAGAGCACCGTAAATATAGCAAAAAATCCTGTTAATTTATATTCACCACCGTGTTTCGGGAGCTTCTCCAATCACCCCTCATCAGGGCTAACATCATAATACAAAAATATTTATCAGTGTTACAACAGGGCATATCCTGATGCTCTTCTGATGTTATCTACAGTGCATCCAGAAAGTATTCACAGCGCTTAACTTTTGCCACATTTTGCTATGTTACAGCCTTATTCCAAAATGGATTAAATTCATTTTTTTCCACAACATTCTACAAACAATACCCCATAATGACAGCATGAAAGAAGTTTGTTTTGAAATCTTTGCAATTTAATAAAAATAACTAAAAAAAACCCACATGTACATAAGTATTCACAGTCTTTGCTCAATACTTTGTTGAAGCACCTTTAACACCAATTACAGCCTTAAGTCGTTTTGCGCATGATGCTACAAGCTTGGCACACCTATGTTTGGGCATTTTCTCCCATTCTTCTTTGCGTCAGTGTACAGCAATTTTCAGATCTCTCCAGAGGTGTTCAATCGGGTTCAATTCTGGGTTCTGGCTGGGCCACTCCAGGACATTCACAGAGTTGGCCCGCAGTCACTCCTTTGTTATGTGGGCTGTGTGCTTAGGGTCGTTGTCCTGTTGAAAGATGAACCGTCAGCCAAGTATAAGGTCCAGAGTGCTCTGGAACAGGTTTTCATCAAGGATGTCTCTGTACATTGCGGCATTCATCTTTCCTTCTATCCTGACTAGTCTCTCAGTTCCTGCCGCTGAAAAACATGCCCACAGCATGATGCTGCCACCACCATGCTTCACTGTAGGGATGGTATTGACCAGGTGGTGAGCGGTGCCTGGTTTCCTCCAGACATGATGCTTGGCATTCAGGCCAAAGAGTTCAATCTTTGTTTCATCAGACCAGAGAGTTTTGTTTCTCATAGTCTGAGTGTTCCTCAGGTGCTTTCCGCCAAACTCCAGGCAGGCTGCCATTTGCCTTTTACTGAGGATTGGCTTCCGTCTGGCCACTCTACCATACAGACCTGATTGGTGGAGTGCTGCAGAGATGGTTATTCTTCTGGAAGTTTCTTCTCTCTCCATAGAGAAACACTGGAGCTCTTTTAGAGTGACCATTGGGTGCTTGGTTACTTCCCTAGATAAGGCCCTTCTCCCTCGATCGCTCATTTTGGCCAGGCAGCCCGCTCTAGGAAGATTCCTGGTGGTTCCAAACTTCTTCCATTTACAGATGATGGAGGCCACTTTGCTCATTGGAACCTTCAACGCTGCAGAAATTTTTCTGTACCCTTCCCCAGATCTGTGCCTTGATACAATCCTGTCTCAGAGGTCTAGGGACAATTCCTTGGACTTCATGGCTTGGTTTGTGCCCTGACATGCACCGTTAACTGTGGGACCTTATATAGACAGGTTTATGCCTTTCCTAATCATGTCCAATCAACAATTTCCCACAGGTGGACTCCAATCAAGTTGTGGAAACATCTCAGGGATGATCAATGGGAACAGGATGCACCAGAGCTCAATTTTGAGTGTCATGGCAAAGGCTGTGAATACTTGTGTACATGTGGGGTTTTTTTGTTTTTTATTTTTAATAAATTGCAAAGATTTCAAAAGGAACTTCTTTCACGTTGTCATTATGGGGTATTGTTTGTAGAATGTTCAGGAAAAAATTAAATTAATCAATTTTGGAATAAGGCTGTAACATAACAAAATGTGGCAAAAGTTAACAGCTCTGAATACTTTCTGGATGCACTGTATATGACCGCCTGCACCTGTAAATTGATACATTTAGGTAGAATCATAAAAACATTTAGGAACAGGCTCAACAAACACTGACACAATATCAAAATTGGATTTAAAGTGTTGATAAACCCACAACAGTAAAATCAGTCTGTATATGGACTAAAGCATGCTTGTTATACTTACTGTGGAATCTAAGGAGTTAATCCTCTGCATTGTGTAAAAAGGATGTTTGATCCTCCCCTTCTTCCCGTATTCCCCTTTTATCTCCAGATAAGATATACTGTATATGTGGAGTCACTCTGCACATGCTCAGTTTGGTGCATATTATCAGCACAGAGCCAATCAGCGCTGTCCAGAGGTCAGGGGTTCTGCGCCCTTCTAGAGCGGAATTAAAAATCCTCCTACAAGCTTTAATAGGTGCTGTGTTGGACACTGAGAGAAGTCACAAGACTACTATATTGTAGCTCCTGTTTTAGTCCCACTCACCTCTTTCCTCCATCTGGGATTTCAACAAATATTTTGTTTAAACCATTGGCAGCTGAATCTGTAGCTTAATATTGCCAGTTGTTGCTTCCTTTTCGGTTTCTGTTATACAAAGTTTGTTCTCATTACTCTAAGCTGCCAACCCCACATGGACTTGGTCTGTACTTGTTTCAGTCTCTGTTCCAATGTTCCCTCATTTAAGCTACAGCACTCATATATTGGGTCCATATAGTCTAGAATAAAACCTACTTTGGACGAATATATTGTCTATAGATTTTTCAAACTGGTTTATGCACTTCTCATTTGCAGTGCATTGGTGTTTCTTTATCAATATTATTGATTTTAGGAACGACATATCGAATTGGATGTCACTCCACTTCCTCAAACTGAACCTTTCCAAAACCGAGCTCCTAGTTTTCCCCCCAGCCAGCGCCCCCCCCCCCCCCGACTTCTCCATCACAACCAACAATGCCACCATCAGTCCCACCCTGCAAGAGTACTTAGTGTCATTCTAGACTCCAATCTGTCCTTCCAGGCCCAGGTCCAATCACTAACAAACTCATGTAGACTCCACCTCCGCAACATCTCCAAAATACGCACGTTCCTAACCCCGGAAAGTACTAAGCAACTCATCCACTCCCTTATCAGATCACAACTTGACTACTGCAACTCCCTCCTCACTGGCCTACCTCACCACAAGCTATCCCTGCTTCAGTCGATCCTGAATACTGCGGCCAGACTCATCCACCTTACCAACCGCTTCATTTCCGCCACCCCCTTCTGCCAATCCCTCCACTGGCTTCCGATTGCCCAACGGATCAAATTCAAAATGCTAACACTGATGTACAAAGCTGTCCATAACACTGCCCCGTACTATATCACCGACCTGATATCCAAATACCACCCAAAATGTACTCTCCGCTCCTCACAAGACCTACTTCTCTCTAGTTCCCTGGTCTCCTCCTCCCATGCTCGCCTCCAGGACTTCCCCAGGGCCTCACCGATCCTCTGGAACTCCCTACCCCAATCCATCCGACTATCACCTACTCTCCTTTAGGAGCACCCTGAAAACCCACCTCTTCAGGGAAGCCTACCCCGCTCTCTGCTAACTGCCGATCTCCTCCACTCTTCCTACCACTCCATCCCCCACAGCTATTCCTCCCGTACCACTATCCCCTCCCTGCTAGATTGTAAGCTCCAAGGAGCAGGGCCCTCGATCCCCTCGTGTATCGCATTGTATTGTTATTGTACTGTCTCATGTATTGTCTCCCATTGAAATGTACAGCGCTGAGCGAACTGTTGCTGCTATATAAATACTGTATAATAATAATAATAATAATAATAAATAATATTTATTTTTGTGTGTTGCACTTTAAAAATAATGAGAACACATTCAGCTTTTGTTTTTGTGTTGCCCTGTTGCCTCTCTTCTCCTTCTTGGTTTTTATTCCTTCTAGTTGAGCAATGTATGTCCCTTTTTGGCTTCAATAATACTGTATTAAAGGTATTATTATACTCATAACATTTAACACATTTTAAGGATTCTTTGTATTTTCTTAATTGCCTAGTTTTTAGCCCGAATGAAGGGGGAGTGCTGAACCCCCAAAACACGTTGGCTGTTGCAAATAAAAATCTTCTAAAAGGTCTGTGCAGGTTGGCGTGGGCGTAAGCAGCCTCTAGGACCGCTAACCATCCATTGCATCAAAACACATCTGTATAAGGTTCAGAGCTCCTACATCACAAAGATAGCAGGACATGCAATAGAATATATAATATACAAGAATCCTGGAATGTTGATGAATGACAAAAGTTCCAAGTTTATGTCACGAATCTTCCATCCAGATTCTTGTATAGCTATTCTATAAAAGTTTATGTCATATTGTAACATTGATGAAGGTTTTATGTATTGTTTGCTTGATTTTTTTTTTTTTTAAATAGACGACATCTTACATATCGGATGTTTTTTAACTGGCCAGCTGTGCGTCTGACAGAGCAGTATATAAAGGCTGGGCACTGCTTCATATTGTTCGGATTCCAAAGTATCGCTAAAAAGAGACGACGATATACTAGGTGGACTGCCCATGACAATTTGGACATAATCCAGGAAGGACACCTATCCAATAAAGGATCACCTAAGGTCAGGTGACAGATTACACTTTCCTCTATCAAAATGTCACCAGTTCATTTGGTAAAGGTTAGCCTGCCAAATTGTTTTTACGTTAGTTGACCCTTTGGCTTTGGGAATTTCACTTTGGGGGCCTTCTAAACTATAAACCATAAGCTCTGTAAACAGAAATGTTCTTTGTTCAATGCGATAATAAAGAGTTAAATGCCAATACATAAGAAAAGGGCAGGAATGTCTTCTATAGATATCCAACAGTCGATATAGGAGAAGCAAATGAAGAGCTTATTCTAGAGAGTCAGCTAGCTGCAAATAGACTCCATGGGGCAGAACAGTGGCTTATTGTTTGGCACCTAAACCTTACAGCATTGGGGTCCTCAGATCTTCACATCACTAAATGCAGTCTCCCTGTGCTTGCATAGGATTTCACCAGCAACACATAGCTTTCTCCCACACTCCAAAACAACGCTGGTAGGTTCATTGGCTCCTGTCTAAAATGGACCATGTATGTATGTATGTATGTGAGATAGGGCCTTAGTCTGAAAGCTACTGATGTGAATGTACAGATACCATAACATAAATTGTCTGCACCAGTCCCAAGATAAACCTGACTGGTCAGAGTGGGCATAAGCCCCAATACTGTGTCTTCCTTATATCTTTTGCTCCAGCTCAACCTGCAATTTTAAAGTCAAGAGATAAATATATACAAGGTGTGACGATTTAATTTCCGGAATGTCCGGGGAGCAGCAATATGGTGGCAATTCACAAAGACATTCACACTCGAGCGCGTTCTGACATCGGTTGCAGACCAGCTGATTAAGTCTTTACAGAGTAATAGAAGAAATTACATGTGCATTGTGCTTTTGAAGGAAAATGAGTGACAGGAATCTAGGGCAATGGATAAACATTAAAATTTTGCCTGAAAGTGCAAGTGAAACCTTAGCTCTGTTACAACAGCTTATGGTGACTATTCTATGAAGTGTTTTTGAAGGGCATAGGCAGCTTAAGGAGAGGCTGGAAAGTGCCCACAAAATCGCAAGAACTGGTCAGCCAAAAACACAAAGGACGGATGAAAATGAGAACAGAGTGCATATCCCACTGTTCAACAGGTAAAAAGTTTTGGGCATAAAATTAGCTAATCTTACATAATTTTGGGGTGCTGAAAACGAAAATGACCCTAAAAAATGTTGATTGGCTCTAGTTTCCATGATATATTCACCCATCTAATGACGTAAGCCATTCAAAATTATGATGCAACTTCAGCTGCATATTGCGCAATTGATACTGGTGACCAATAGAAAATTGCATGTATACTGAGATGATGCAATATTAGCCTTTAATTGCATCACTTCACTGCATAAAAGCTGCAGTATCTGTAGCTGATTGTAGTTCGACAGCGTCTTTACATTTCGTTTTATGCTTATATAGGCTACTCAGTAATGCCTCGAACTTGTGTGAATAAAGCAGATAATTTCTGCTATATCTGCGGTGAAATAACTTTTATCTCACAAAAAAGGAGGATAACAGGAATGATTAAGAAAGCCTACAACTTGTATTTTGGCTGCAAGGTAGGAGACCAGGACAAGAGCTGGGCACCACATATATGCTGCAATTCTTGTGGGACGGCACTGGAGCAATGGTTGAATGGAAAAAAGGCATCTATGCCTTTCGCTGTGCCAATGATTTGGAGAGAGCCAACAGATCATGTTAGTAATTGTTACTTTTGTATGGTGCCTCCAATTGTAAAAGGGCTAAATAAGAAGAAAAAGTTATCTGTGCACTATCCAAATATTCCATCGGCAATACGTCCACAGTTCCTCATGGAGAGGGGCTACCAATTCCTAAAGCACCAGAATCCTTCGTGGTTGAGTCAAGTGAGGAAGAACCTGAAGCGTGTAGTCACGTGCAGTTGTAAGAGATAGCCCTTTCCTCGAATACAAGAGAAAAGCCAAGAGAAGCAAAACCGACACAAACTGAAGACAAAACTAGTGAGAATCCTAAGTATTAAAATTATTCAACTTAGCTTATGGCTATAATTTTTCTTGGTAATCCTATGCAATATATTATGCCATTTAGGCTTTGTTATGTAGTCAATATCACTTGCTTTATATTTGTGGAAAGACATCTATCTATATAATTATTGTGCATTATGTAGTCATTACGCCTATAGTAGAAAACTTTCCGTTTACAGAAAAACTAGAGCCAATTGACAAATTTCATTGTTATATTTGAACTCAGAATGTGAAATTCATTAAGAAATGGATCCTTTTGTTTCCAAAACTGGCAAAAAATAAAAATTTGTTGAACAGTGTCCTCGTACACTCAGAACAAAGGTTGAGTGTGCGAATGATGGCAGAAGAATTGAACATGAACAGGGAAACAGTGTAGCAGATTCTAACAGGATTTGGGAATGAGAAATTAGATTGCCACAAAGATGGTGCCTTAAATCTTTACAGAAGATCGGAAAGAATGTCATCTTCAAATTTCATCTGATCTTTTAAAGAAGGCAGAGGTGTTTGATAAGGCTACTACCGAAGAAGGAAACATGGTGTCTCCAGTATAATTCAGAAACAAAAATGCCAGAGCACGCAGTGGAAAACAAAGAATTCAACTTGCATGAAGAAAGCATGCATGTCGCATTCTCAGTGCAAAACCATGCTGGTGTGTATTGTTTGATCACAAGGGGATAGTTTACTACAAGTTCATAGAACATGGCACAATGGACAGCCAACATTGTTACTTCAAAATACCGAAAAGGTTAAGGGAATCTGTTCGGAGGAAAAGACCAAAACTCTGGCCTGACAAGTGGATTCTCCACCATGACAATGCTCTTGCACATGATGCATTTAAGTGTTCGCAAGTTCAAGGCCAAGAAATCCATTCCAAAACTTGATCAACCACCTTAATCCCCTGAATCAATACCCTGCGACTTTTGGCTGTTTCTAAAATTAAAAATGCCTTAAAATGACACAGATTTGATGATATTCCAGACACCCAGCTTGCTTCAACGTAGATACTGTGCAGCATTCTGGAAAATGAAATCCAGGAGAGTTTCCAGCAGTGGCACAGTCATCTAGAAAAGTGAATTGCTTCATAAGGGTACTACTTTGAAGGTGACAAAAACTGCCAGTGTATAGGTAAGCAAACTTTTTTTTTTTTTTTTTAACAGTCCATTTCGGAAATAAAATTGTCACACCTCATACACTGGAGTTTTCACAAATAGTTTTCTTATTTTTTCGTCTTTTACTTTTGCCATCTACCTGAATGAGATTCTTCTACCTGTCCTTGCTCCACCTGCATAAAAATGTTAATTTTCTGCTGGATTTTTGTTTTTTAAATAAACCACAGATTTTCAGTTTCTTTTCTGTGGTTTAAAACAAATAGGACTACATTTCCCTTCACCTCTCTTTTACTCATATTACTGCACTGCTTGTCTCTGTGACCGAATGTGCAGACAAACTGACACCAACTAGGTCTTTGGGGTTTCATGGCAGATCAATAGAAAAGCAGGGGTGAGATGTTATCATACAAGGAACTTTCTAGTCCACCTAGGATATTAGAGAGACCTTCATGCCTTGAGATATAGTGCCTTGAAAAAGTATTCATACCCCTTGAAATTTTCAACATCTTGTCATGCTACAACCAAAAACATAAATGTATTTTATTGGGATTTTATGTGATAGACCAACACAAAGTGGCATATATTTCTGAAGTGGAAGAAAAATGGATAAATGGTTTTCAAAATTTGTTACAAATAAATATCTGAAAAGTGTGGTGTTCATTTGTATTCAGCCCTGTTTACTCTGCTACCCCTAACTACCCCTGTGGAACCAATTGCCTTCAGAAGTCACCTAATTAATATATAGAGTCCACCTGTCTGTAATTTAATCTTGTAAAAGAACATTACTGAACAAACAGCATCATGGAGGCAAAGGAACACACCAGACAGGTCAGGGATAAAGTTGTGGAGAAGTTTAAAGCAGGGTTGGGTTATAAAAAAAAAAATAAAAATATCCCAAACTTTGAACATCTCACGGAGCAGTGTTCAATCCATCATCTGCAAAATGGAAAGTGTATGGCACAACTGCAAACCCACCAGGACATGGCGGTCCACCTAAACTGACAGGCCAGACAAGGAGAGCATTAATCAGAGAAGCAGACAAGAGGCCCATGGTAACTCTGGAGGAGCTGCAGAGATCCACAGCTCAGGTGGGAGAATCTGTCCACAGGACAACTATTAGTCGTGTGTGCCACAAATCTGGTCTTTATGGAAGAGTGGCAAAAAGAAAGCCATTGTGGAAAGAAAGCCACAAGTCCCAATTGAAGTTTGCGAGAAGCCATGTGGGGGACACAGCAAACGTGGAATAAGGTGCTCTGGTCAGATGAGACCAAAATTGAACTTTTCAACCTAAAAGCAAAACGCTATGCGTGATAGAAAACTAACACTGCACATCAACCTGAACACACCATTCCCACCATGAAACATGGTGGTGGTAACATCATTTTGTGAGGATGCTTTTCTTCCGCAGAAACAAGGAAGCTGGTCAGAGTTCATGGGAAGATGGATGGAGCCAAATATTGGGCAATCTTAGAAGAATACCTGTTAGAGTCTGCAAAAGACTTGATTGGGGTTGAGGTTCACCTTCCAGCAGGACAAGGACCCTATACATACAGCCAGAGCTACAATGGAATGGTTTAGATCAAAGCATATTCATGTGTTAGAATGGCCCAGTCACAGTCCAGACCTAAATCCAACTGAGAATCTGTGGCAAGACTTGAAAATTGCTGTTCACAGAAGCTCTCCATTCAATCTGACAGAGCTTGAGATATTTTGCAAAGAAGAATGGACAACAATTTCACTCTCTAGATGTGCACAGCTGGTAGAGACATACCACACCACACTTTTTAGATATTTATTTGTAAAAAAAAATTTAAAACCATTTACTACTTTCCTTCCACTTCACAATTATGTTGAACTGTATTTATCCACACTACTCGGTCCCTAAACACAAATGGAAACAGCTTGAAAGATGCACTTGTATTCTTGACAACGTAATTTTCCAGGTATGGCAGTGCCCTGATGGAGGGGAGAAAAGCCCTGAAACATGTTAGGTTGAAGCCAAGGAAGCAGAAAGGACCTCAAGAGAGACTCAACTTCTTGCCAGTAGCTGTAAGGGTCATACTATGCTTCTGTCTGATTCCCAGGGGGTTCCTTAAGGAGCATAAGCAGCCACATACAGTATATGATTGGTAAAATATGATGAAATAAATGGTTCTAAGCACTATGCTAAAGAATATTGGTTATGTTTTGATTTTCACAATTCATTATTTGGCCTACAACAAGGGAAGTGCTGACTTACCATGGGAAAATAAAAGCAAATGGACAATTTTTTAGAAACCTGTTCAATTGCTTCTCCTACTACATACACATCAGCCAGCAGAACCTATTGGTGCTTACAGACATTAGATAATTTCCCAATTAAATCATAATGTCTATGAGCACCTTTCAAAGAAATGTAAAGTGTTTTTGTCAATATAAATTCTGTCTGAAACAAAATATAAATTTTTGATAGACTTTAAATTTCTTTAGAATCAGCCAAGTATAAAAACACTGCATAAGAAAATATCATATTCAACATGAGGTGGAGCACTCCAGCCTGGTTTCCATCACTTTTCCTGGGATATTTAATGCTGTGCTGTGAATAGTCTGTAATTTAATCTCACAACACAAACACAGCTGAATAGTAAGAAAATGCCCTTCCTTAGAAAGACCCTGATGGATTTCTGCTTGGCAAAGGCATTAAGCAAATGAGCAGCCAATGATGAAATAATCAGTATGCTCAGTATTGGGATTGCATAGAAAAAAAACTGCAAAATATAAAAAAAACAAACATCAAAAATAATTTGACATATACATCACTGTTTCTCTCTATACATGATTAAATAGATCATCATTAATTTACAATCCTAGTCCCAAAGGATGGACATTTGGGAGATATGTCATATAAAGCTCTTAAAAACAGACTGGAAGTCAGCAACTAAATTTGTGTGTTGATAGCGTAATGAACAGAGGAAATATTGCAAAATGCTGGCATATTAAGTAGGCAACTCCTAAAAACTACCAGTACCTGCTATCCACAGAGGGAAACTTGGATAAAATCTTGAAATGCAGGAGGTGGGAGGGTGTGGAAAAATAAATTGATTAGATGAACATTCATTTTTATTAACCACTTGACGTCTGGGGCAATTTTGATATTTCTCACATGCATGTTAAAATAATTTTTCCTTACCAAGAATTACTTAGAACCCCTGAACATGATATATTTCCAGAAAGCAAAGGCCCTGGAGGATAAAATACTGGCTGCTGTACTGTTTTATGCTACATGATATTTGCACAGATGTTAATCAAACACAACTTTTTTAGGAACAAAGTACACTTAAACAAATTTTAGTGCACACAAACACAATATAATACTTAATTTTTTGATAAAATATAAAAGGTGATGTTGGATTGAGTAAAAAGATACCAAACATGTCAAGATTTAAAACTGCAAACGCCTGTGAAATGGAAAAAAATGATGCGATCTAAAATGTTCCATAGGAAATGCTTTAAGTTTACAGTTAAACGTGAACTCTGGTACTAGCATTTTGACTTTCCCTCTGACATTCACAGTGATACATCACATGTGGTGCAATCATATGCGTGCGGAACCTATATGCGCAATTGCATTTGGCGTAAACAAAGGGGGAACAGAGGTTTATTTATTTTCCATCCAACTGTATTGCTATCACAAGGGGTTACCACAACCCCTACAGTGATTCCAGGATCTCCAGTGAAATGGTAGAGTCTGAATAAAGTGGCATCAGGGGGGGGGGGGGATTGTTGGGGCTAAAAGGGGGCCCTTCCAAGCCCTGTAAAATAGATTGGGCAATCATAGAGCTGTTTGATCACTTTTACCTGAAAGCTGACTCTAAAGGATCACAGCTACGATCCTGATATAACCACTTGCTCCTGAGGCTGTATACATATGGCTTAATGACAAGAAGTAGTTAAAGGTTGATATCCAGCACATTTCTGCTGTAAATATGTGTAGCCTAGGAGTGGTTTAAGCAAATAAAGAAGGCTTAAAAAGGTAACCGGTGATATTTATTTTTTTAAGTTATACTATGTTAAATGAGAACATGTAACAAATATAAAGTAGGCGATATCCCATTTGATTGCAAAAGTGCAAATACACTACTTTGGATTTGCTTTAACCCCATTTATGAAGTATTGCAGAACTGCTTAGGAGGTGACCATTTTCAAATGGCCTCCATGATGTTTTATTAACCACTTGACCTCCAGAGGATCTACCCCCCTTAATGACCAGGCCTCTTTTTGCTACTCGGCGCTGCACTAATTCAACTGATAATTGCGCGGTTATGCAATGCTGCACCCAAACGAAATTTACATCCTTTTTTTCAAACAAATAGAGCTTTCTTTCGGTGGTATTTGATCACCCGTGCGCTTTTTATTTTTCACGCTATAAACAAAAAAAAGACCAAAAAGTTTGAAGAAAAACAATATTTTTTACTTTCAACTATAAAAAAATATATAGTAAACTCAAAGTTGGTTATAAATTTAGGCCAAAATGTATTCTGCTACGTTTTTGATAAAAAAAAATCCCAATAAGTGTATATTGATTGCTTTGCGTGAAAGTTATAGCGTCTATAAACTATGGTATAAATACTGCAATTTACGCCATTTTTTTGCTATACAGCGCTGCGCTAGTTTAACGGACAATTGCGCGGTCATGCAATACAGTACATAAATGAAATTTACATCATTTTTTTTTTCCCCCACAAATTAAGCTTTCTTTCGGTGGTATTTGATCGCCTGTGCGGTTTTTATTTTTTGCGCTATAAAAAAAAAGGCTGACAATTTTGAGGGAAAAAAACTATATTTTGGACTTTTTGCTATAAAACATGTCTAGTAAAAACAAATTAAAAAATCAAATTTAGTCATAAATTTCTGCCAAAATGCATTCTGACATTGGGGGGTAATGACTTGGGGTCACTGACATCCCCAGTGACACCAATACAGTGATCAGTGCAAAAAAAAAAAAACACTTACACTGTACTAATGGCACTGGGGAGGAAGGGGTTAAGTTTATTATTCAGGGAAAGGGTTAACTGTGTGAGGGGAGTGTTTTATTAGGGGGCGGGGGTGTGTACTGCAGGGAACCCCGCTGATCAGGAGAGAGAAACTCTTCTGTCCCGATCAGAATGTCCTGGAGCTGTCAGGGAACTGACAGAAAGCACAGCTACTGCAGCTGTGCGCTCTGTCAGCGATTGCCACCGATCGCCGGGACATAGCCGGTAACGACCGGCTATGACCCGGCGACTGACATCCGCGGCTGTGATCGGCCCCCTACCCATTTTCAAAACACACGTTTTAAAACGTGCTTTTGCCCAGCCATGCCGCCGTATTTATACAGTGGCTGGGCGGCATGTGGCTAACAGCCTTAAGAAATCAAAATAAAGTGCGTCTTCACTATGCAAAGACCTCTCTTTTTACTGAAATGTTATAAACAAGTTTTCATTTTATTTCTTCAGCTAACAAGGATGAGTGCTGAGGATTTTCTTTTATTTGGTGTTACTTGCAAGTAGCTTATAAGTATCCTGTGAACCTGCAAACCTCAGTACAAGGTCAGACTGTACAAAAGTACAACGAAAATTATCGGCGAACATCTACATCCTGATATGAGAATCAAAGTTTTAAAGAAGTTCTATGGTGGAAGCATACAGGTGTATCTTGTTTCTGGCTGTCACAATGGTCATATGATCAGAAAGCTCCTGATCGCTGCTTTCCGTTAGGTACCGGTAACTGTGCCAAGAACGAGCAGGCAAAGTCCTCTCGGTGCGGGTTTGTTTACATTTTGGTACACATATGCGGCCTCTTAGTGTCAAGGACCACCCACCGAGAGGTCACATATATGCATAGTGTCGATGCGAAGGAGCTAAAGCAGGACCTAACAGTACATAACTAAAATGCTTCATTGATTTTTAATATTCAAAGCAAACGCACACATTCATCCATGTCTCCTTGCTTTATTTTATTGAGAAAATACTTTAAAGTAATTGCCATGGCCATCTTGAGTAAGGGCAGATCATTCACGTAGCATTTACTTCCTGGAACGCATGTGCTCTTAAAATTAAGCTCTCTACGCACTGCTGTTGTGCTCATCTGAAAGCCACATGGAGTGTGGAGGTCTTTAGCTATTAACTCTGCAGACAGTTGGCGACTTCTGCGCACTGTGTGCTTCAGCATGCGCTGACCCCGCTCTGTCATGTGACGTGGCCTACCACTTGGTGGCTGAGTTGCTGTTGTTCCCAGTTGCTTCCACTTTGTTATAATCCCACTAACAGTTGAGCGTGGAATATTTAGTAGCCAGGAAATGTCACGGATGGACTTATTGCACAGGTGACAACCTATCACGGGACCTTGCTTGGAGTCACTGAGCTCCTGAGAGCGACCCATTCTTTCACAAATGTTTGTAGAAGCAGTCTGCATGCCTAGGTGCTTGATTTTATACACCTGTGGCTATGGAGGGGATTGGAACACCTGAATCCAATGATTTGGAGGGCTGGCCCAATACTTTTGGCAATATAGTGTACCTTTCAATCTATTTACTAAGGCTAGGATAAAATAGAAAATGATGATTGAGAGTAGATCCACTGTAAGTGCTTCTGATGTGAACTTTGAAAATGAATTGCTGCGCTGTGACTGCAGTTACAAGGGTCAACAGGAGCTTGTTTTACAAATAGTTTTGCATGTTTTTAAGAAAATGTTAACACCACTTAATAGACCGTTGCCTTGTCACACTTTCTTTTTAAGGGACTGAAGTGTATCTGAAAGTAATTTCTAAACTACAGACTACTATAGTTTCATCTGTAGTCACCAATACAGATATAAGAATAGTAAGGGCAATGTCAGTTTTTGGGGGGCTTAGCCTCTAAATTCCCTAAATTAAGAATCTCTTCTTTACCAAAATCCCTTCAGCCAAATTTTACTTTTTTCTGGAACAGTTTCTGCTTCAATATTGAGCATGAAACCGAAACAAAGTCCATGTAAAGGTGATAAATAGATATTTTAATTATTCAGCAGAGGTCACAACAAATTCGGTTACATAGCTGTGCGTGTATAATTATCATCTATGTTTGTATGGTTGTGTTACATCTCATGGGTATCCATTGCATGGAGTTAAATTATAGCAGCATGAGAACGGGTGACCAGGCTGACAGATACAACGATGATTCACAATGTTCCCTGCAAACTGTGATTGTAACGGTAATGAAGATGTGTGCTCTATTGCAGAGATATTCTCTTTTTCTCTTCTCAGGATGCATAATTAGGTAACCTGGGCAGAATTCAGTTTGTCTTTTCCCTTGTAAATAAATACTCTAGCTCTTGTTATTCCTATTAGTTGGAGCTGTCCTATTGTGATAAGGGGCGGTATTGACACCGCTGGTGCCCGAGAAGTGATACTGTGATCAGGGAAGTGTTCCCGCTAATTTTTGGGTGATGCGCATTGAACAAATGGCCTTCTCCTTGATGTGCTCAACCAGCGACATGCAGTCGGAATGTAATAGGGATTAGAATAGAGAGAGCGATAACGCGAAGACATGAACTCTGAAAAAGTTTATATCTCTAAATAACAACCGTTTAACGATTTCTTTCTGGAGGCTACGGTTATGCAAATTAACTAATCTTCCAAACCAGAGACCTGAAATAATGTGCGTCTGCAACCACCCTGAACTGCTCAATAAAAGGCATTTGTCTGAATTGCCTTCTTTTAATTTTTAAAACAGCAAAACTATTTTCCTCCCACTCAGGGATTATTTGATTTTTACTTTACTGTTTACTTGCATTTTCTCCCTAACAAGTAAGATGACAGTCAGACTATACGGCCATCTCATCTCCTGACAATTTACTAAACCTGGAGAGAGGAAAATCTGTTGCAGCTGTTCAAGGTAGCCAATCAACTTCTAACTAAAGCTTTTTCAATTAAGCTTTGACAATAAAACCTGGAAGCTGATTGGTTTCTTTGCAGAGCTGCACCAGATTTTGCACTCTCCAGTTTTAGTAAATCAACCCCTCTCTGTAAATAAATGAAAGTAATGCCAGGATTGCATTAATGAACAATCATCCAGTAGCCTAGATGGTAAGTCTCTTACTAGCCCTAAGCTCAGTCACGAGACAGGTCAGCCTCCATGGGGTCTTTATAGTTTAAATAGTTCTGCTCTGACCAAGAGAAAGGGCAAGTAAATAGCAGAATACACATCTGTCCCTGCACATTAAAGGACAAGTTTCACCTTAGAAGAAAAAAAAAAGCACAATAAATGCACATATTTTTGCAGGTAAATAAAAACTAAAACAAAAAATAAAATAAAATGCATATTTTTTTTTTAATTAGGAGCCTGGAAAGCATTGCAATCGTGATCAGATCTCAAATCGCAATCTCAGGCTCCTGCAGACTGTTAGTATACCTGTCTGTTCGTGCCTCATTTGGGCAGGCAATGAGTCTAGGTTCACATCGCCACGTTCCTGAGGGCCGCGTTTTGCGGACACGAGAGGCCATTCATTTGAATGGACTACCATGCCCCGGGACTGCACCTCTTCAGAAAACGCAGCCCGCACGGGAACCTCGGTTCCCAGTACGGTTGTGATTTCCAGTGCGGGCAGCGTGCCATTAGAATCAATGGCACTCGCCCACGGGTCCGCATTCCTCTGTACAGGTGGTGCGGCTGCACGGATTTTTGTGCAGATCCGCAGCGGCACCACCCGCATAGATGTGAACCAGGGGTTACACAATGACAGGAAGAAACAATGAACTACCTAGAGAGCTCAACAGCTGTCTGTACTTCGAAGAACTGGCGGGTGGGTCGTACCCTGTTTTTTAACAATAGTGAGAGCGGGTGCAGAGAGGATCCCCAGCCCACTGTCACAAGAGGGGATCGGAGGTGGGGGCTGCTGCAACAATAACATGTTACACCGCGAATATGGGTGTAACATGTTACAAAAGGTGAATTTATCCTTCAAGTGTGTACTATTATAACAACCTAAAGCTCATCTCCAATTTAACTTTTCTTTCCTCTCAGTTCTTCACTCCTCCCCACACTTCATTTAAAAATATTTCCAGCATACATACCTTAAAGCAGAACTAAATTCTTTCAATCAACATGAACTATTTTTAATCCTTATGATGCTAGCATTAGTAAATAGATAGGAAGGTATATTATATTTACTTGTTTTAAACCTTTTTTTTTAACATTTCTTTAGCTGTTTCCAGGTTTCTGGCCTAGGCCAAAATAATGTCATACATCCCGAGAATCTGCATGGATGCATTTTTTTTTTCATTTATCTGGAGGAGGGGCTTTCTCAGCTAAGCACATGCTCCTGCCTTCATGCCTGAGCGAAGGGCAGTTAGATTTCAGGGAGTAAATGCTAAATTAATAATCTACTCTTACTCAGGATGGGTGTTTTTCAAAGCGATTTCTCAAAAAATAAAGTATAGAGACATGGATATATGGGGGAGTTTGCAGTGAACATTAAAAAAGAATTAAAATTTTGTTTTCAGTTACTTGTGCTCAGATACAGTTAGGTTCTGGTTTAACATGAGGTGTCCTTTGACCAAAGATGCAATGCCCAGTGCCCTCCAGCATCAACAATAAGTGGTCCTCGCTGCTGTAAAGAATAGTGCATTGAATGTTGCAACGTGCCATTCTATGCAATATTGCACTTGGCTTCTAGGCTGTGTGATTGTTCATCTCTGAGCTGTGTCATTGCCCAGTTGGGCTCATGCAGAGGGTAATGATGGAGCACAGAGAGGACGAGGAGTGCTTAACTATTTTCTAACGGTAGAAGCAAAAAAAAAAAAAATTTACGTTAAAATTGAAGCCCCACTTCTGACTAGTTTTAACCTCTTAACGCCGGCCGAAGGCAAATGTGCAGCCTCCAGGCGTCTGGACCTAGACACCGAGCGGTCGCACATTTGCGTTCTATTAAAAAAGAACATATGTGCTGAGAGCGCGCACCCTGTGAGCTCCCAGCACACAAGTCCGGTACTCACGGAAAGGTCCCGATCTCCTCTTTCGATCGGGACCTTTCCCGATCATGTGACCACCGTGACAACGTGTCACATGACCCTAAACCCCGCCCCTTCTCCCAGCTTCTGAAACCCTTAAAGGGCTGGAAGGCGCTGGCGTGAAAGGGTTAAGAATACTGGAGTCAAAAGAGGGTCACAATTTTCCTACATCCACCCCACCCATTACATCATTATGCCTGGTCCATGGAAGAGTGTTTCACTTAGATTGTTCCGACTCCACTTTATAATATATATATATTCACACACGTTATAAGATTCCACGATTGTCTTTCAAAGTCACGAAGACCCCAATTTCCTTTTTTTTATTTAAAGGGCTGCTTTAAGTCACATCAATGTTATGCTATCTGGTGGGTTTATGCAAACAGTGCTCAGCAAAGTCCTTAGCTTTCATAAGGCTGTCCTTTCCAATGAACTATATGGAGGAAAATGAATGCATGAAAAGTTTATTCTCTGCAAGTAAGTATAATATTGCCACGGCTTCCATCACCTTTGTGACATTTGTTTAGCGAACACTATGCGGTACTCCAGGTTATGAGAAAGGTCCAATCTTGCATATACTTTAAATATGTCAATACCAGTGATAGCGCACTGGGATGCTTATTATAGAACGGCTCATCAGAATGTAGGAATTGTTTAAAAAATGCTTCAAATATATTCCGCTATTTAGCATAATTCAGCTAAATTATACTTCGGCGATCTACGCACTGGTTTTTTTCTCCTGCGAGAAGCTGTGCAGAAAACCTCCTTATGTCACTCAAATTCCCACATTTAGTACTTAAACCTGGTGGAAATTGTGTCAGCAACAAGCGCACGCCAATAATTATCTTTCCATCTGAAGTGACAGGATGAATCCAAATATAGCAAACGCAGCAGAAAATATTCCAGCAAAAAAGGCCAATCAGAGGCGCCCCTTGCTCATTTCATATTCATGTCTGGGGGGCTGAACAGTCACCTCTTTGCAAACAGAGTAATCGGGGAAGAGAACAACCTAAACAGAAGTTGGAAAGCTTGCATGCAGATCACTCTGGGAAAGGACAACAAATCCTGAGATCGGGGATAGAGATTCCATTCCATAAAGGGTAACCTCTCATTAAGTAGTTATAATGGCCATCATCTATTGGAAAAACATGTTCATTTTGGGTGCAGCCAGCCCTTCGTTCGGTCAAATTTATCATATGATGAGTTGCTTACCTCTAAAAGAACAAGCTTCCTACCCTGCCATTATGAAGTACACCTTTCAAAGGAAAAGTATGAGGGGTGCCATTGCTGGTCTCCTAATGAAAATTCCAGTTGTCTGTGTCTTACTTAATTACATATGACATTCAGAGCTAGGACAAGCATGCCAACACTGAAAGACAGAAATCTTTATTTGTATACAGGTCTGTGATTGAAAAAAGTCAAATTATTAACCTGACAGCCAGGTAACCAGAATGTATAGAAAGAAAGTTAAGCAGTGGCAGCCTACATATCTGTGCTGACAAGTCTGCTGTAAAGTACACCTTAGCTCCTACTCCATTATACCAGATGGAGCTGATGCTTTAAAAGGGCTGTGAAGCCTAGAGCGGGTAGGTAGGGCTCCTAATCGTGCCATACAGTGCTGGCGTCATTGGAAGCCATGCCTACCAGATCCCAATTATCAGTAGTCAACCATGAGTTGTTAAATGACAGCTTGGTCATGGTTCTGGGGGGGTGGTGATGAAGCAAGCCCCAGAAGATGACAGACAAAAATACATGGCAGCTGTGCATTAAGACCCACCACCCTGCCGCTGCATATATACATAATGTTGTCATAGAGTAGTTCATGTACCTAGAAAATCAAATAAGTTGGCATTAAGTTGCATTCACTATATCCGGTCTCCCCGGACCCTGCATTCACTATATTCGGTCTCCCCGGACCCTGCATTCAACCGGTCTCCCCGGACCCTGCATTCACTATATCCGGTCTCCCTGGAAGCTGCATTCACTATATCCGGTCTCCCTGGACCCTGCATTCACTATATCTGGTCTCCCACAGTACAAAGAACATGGAAATGCAATTATTTTAGTAAATGTAAACTGTTAAATACCTTTTCTCATCAGCAGTTAGAGCAGTCTTGTGACTTTTATCAGTGTCCAGCAGAGCACTGGAGTTTTCTCTAAGAGGATGCAGAACCCCTGACCTCTGTCTGGACAGCGCTGATTGGCCCTGTGCTGATCACATGCACTCTCCCAAGAAAAAAAAAAACCTCTCTAGCAATACACACAAAACTGAGCATGTGCAGTGACTCCACACGACCGATATGATAAGAAGGGGACACTGGAGAGAAGTCAGGATCAAACACAATGCAGAGGATTAACCCCTTAGGTTCCACAGGGAGTATAACAAGCATGCTTTGCTGCATATACAGACGGATTTTACTGCTGTGGGTTTAGTAACACTTTAAAGAGATGCTGGCAGTAATCAAACTTGTACATGCAAGTCAGCTGAAAGTAGACTTCAAAAGAATGTAAAGTGGTTCTAAACAGTGTAACTTTTGACGTAAAATATCAATTATGTTTTAGTCATAGTCTATTAAGTAAAATGCCATTTTACATTAAGTCATCTGAATTATTTTACTTTTAGTTGTATTTTAGTCATCTGAATAGTTTTAGTTATATTTTAGTCGACTGCAATCTCCATTATCATAGACAAACAAAAATATTGCTTTTTGACAAACAGAAATGCATATTTAAAATATATATATATAAAAAAAAAAAAAAAGACTGTAAACACTATTGGCTGTGATGCCATTGCACATATTATCTAAATACAACAACTTCAACGGTTATCTATTAATCTTATTATAAAACAATAATCTGCGCTTAGAGAAATACACACAAATGTATAGCAGCTGGACACTATACCTTGATACCAGGCACCTCATACACAGTGTTCAAATAAAGTGCAGCGCTCAAAACATTTCAAACAGAAATCATGATAATAATGATAAGTGAAAAATAGTAAATAATCCCAAAGTGTTCATAGGTAAAGTAATCGTATGGTAAAATCAGAACAGATCAGTCCCCAAATTGTGATGAGATCAGAAGACTTCCAAAGATAGCCAATGTGACACCATCCACTCACATGCAAGGCTTACCAGAAGGTAAGTGACCACCTGCTAAGAGAGGCCAATCTGCGCTCTATGGGAAATTGTTAATGACATCAAGAAAAATAGACAATTAAACTCCTCCTTTGGACACCCAAGGAAATGAGACAAACCTCACAAATCAATCTCCCTACATACAGTGGGGCAAAAAAGTATTTAGTCAGCCACCAATTGTGCAAGTTCTCCCACTTAAAAAGATGAGAGAGGCCTGTAATTGGCATCATAGGTAGACCTCAACTATGAGAGACAAAATGAGAAAAAAAAAATCCAGACAATCACATTGGCTGATTTGGAAAGAATTTGCAAATTATGGTGGAAAATAAGTATTTGGTCACCTACAAACAAGCAAGATTTCTGGCTCTCACAGACCTGTACCTTCTTCTTTAAGAGGCTCCTCTGTCCTGCACTCATTACCTGTATCAATGGCACCTGTTTGAACTTGTTATCAGTATAAAAGATACCTGTCCACAACCTCAAACAGTCACACTCCAAACTCCACTATGGTGAAGACCGAAGAGCTGTCGAAGGACATCAGAAACAAAATTGTAGACCTGCACCAGGCTGGGAAGACTGAATCTGCAATAGGCAAGCAGCTTGGTGTGAACAAATCAACTGTGGGAGCAATAATTAGAAAATGGAAGACATACAAGACCACTGATAATCTCCCTCGATCTGGGGCTCCACGCAAGATCTCACCCCGTGGAGTCAAAATGATCATAAGAACGGTGAGCAAAAATCCCTGGACCACACGGGGGGACCTAGTGAATGACCTGCAGAGAGCTGGGACCAACGTAACAAAGGCTACCATCAGTAACACACTACGCCGCCAGGGACTCAGATCCTGAAGTGCCAGACGTGTCCCCCTGCTTAAGCCAGTACATGTTTGGGCCCGTCTGAAGTTTGCTAGAGAGCATTTGGATGATCCAGAAGAGGACTGGGAGAATGTCATATGGTCAGATGAAACCAAAATAGAACTGTTTGGTAGAAACACAACTCGTCCTGTTTGGAGGAGAGAGAATGCTGAGTAGCATCCGAAGAACACCATACCTACTGTGAAGCATGGGGGTGGCAACATCATGCTTTGGGGCTGTTTCTCCGCAAATGGACCGGGACGACTGATCCATGTACAGGACAGAATGAATGGGGCCATGTATCGTGAGATTTTGAGTGCAAACCTTCTTCCATCAGCAAGGGCATTGAAGATGAAACGTGGCTGGGTCTTCCAACATGACAATGATCCCAAACATACCGCCCGGGCAATGAAGGAGTGGCTTCGTAAGAAGCATTTCAAGGTCCTGGAGTGGCCTAGCCAGTCTCCAGATCTCAATCCCATAGAAAAACTTTGGAGGGAGTTGAAAGTCCTTGTTGCCCAGCGACAGCCCCAAAACATCACTGCTCTAGAGGAGATCTGCATGGAGGAATGGGCCAACATACCAGCAACAGTGTGTGCCAACCTTGTGAAGACTTACAGGAAAAGTTTGACCTCTGTCATTGCCAACAAAGGATATATAACAAAGTATTGAGATGATTTTTTTTCTCATTTTGTCTCTCATAGTTGAGGTCTACCTATGATGCCAATTACAGGCCTCTCTCATCTTTTTAAGTGGGAGAACTTGCACAATTGGTGGATGACTAAATACTTTTTTGCCCCACTGTATAATGGCTCCAACCGCTCCAAGGCGAGTTATATTAAATCAGAACTCACAGCGTTATATATGTAATAAAAGATTTCTCCACATAGTGTAAAATCCATCAAATATCCTAAAGTTATTCAAATAGGAATTGCATTCACATAATAAAAGGCACAAACAAACGTGTAGAAACACTAAAACAGGTCTTTCCAGCATCCAAAATGGCCACCGGCCAGTCGCACATTTGTGGTAGCGAGTGTGCACGATAGCAAGTGTGTGTAGCTTCTCCCTACGTGTTTCGTCATAGACTACGTCATCAGGGGCATGAATACGGTTATGATTTCATCATTCTTTTATTTCATCTATAAACACTTTGTGATTATTTACTATTTTTCACATACTATCAAGTTCTCTATTAACCACTTGCCCTCCTGAGGACTTACCCCCCTTCCTGACCAGGATATTTTATGCATTACAGCACTGCGTTACTTTAACTGACAATTGCACGGTCATGCAACACTGCACCCAAATTAAATGTACGTCCTTTTTTTCCACAAATAGAGCTTTCTTTTGGTGGTATTTGATCGCCTGTGTGTTTTTTATTTTTTAAATTTTTTTTTACTGGACATGTTTTATAGCAAAAAGTCCAAAATATTGTTTTTTTTCCTCAAAATTTGTCAGCCTATTTTTTTATAGCGCAAAAAATAAAAACCGCACAGGCGATCAAATACCACCGAAAGAAAGCTCAATTTGTGGGGGAAAAAAGGATGTAAATTTTATTTATTTACCGTATTGCATGACCGCGCAATTGCCCGTTAAACTAGCGCAGCGCTGTATAGCAAAAAAATGGCGTAAATTGCAGTATTTATACCATAGTTTGTAGACGCTATAACTTTCACACAAAGCAATCAATATACACTTATTGGGATTTTTTTACCCAAAAAATGTAGCAGAACACATTTTGGCCTAAATTTATAACTAACTTTGAGTTTACTATATATTTTTTATAGCTGAAAGTAAAAAATATTGTTTTTCTTCAAAATTTTTGGTCTTTTTTTGTTTATAGCGTGAAAAAAAAAAGCGCACAGGTGATCAAATACCACCGAAAGAAAGCTCTATTTGTGTGAAAAAAAGGACGTAAATTTTGTTTGGAAGCAGCATTGCATGACCGCGCAATTATCAGTTGAATTAGTGCAGCGCTGAGTAGCAAAAAGAGGCCTGGTCATTAAGGGGGGTAAATCCTCAGGAAGGCAAGTAGTTAAGTAACATTTTTATAAATAAAAACACTTTCGTAGACAAACAAGAATATTGCTTTTTGAGCACTGTTAATTTTGATGGCAATTTTAGTCATAGTCTTTTGACTGAAATGCCATTTTAATTTTAGTCATCTGAATTGAAACTAAATTTTATTTTTGTTTAGTTTTCCTGAATACAAGCAGCTTTGGTCGACGAAATTAACACGGAGTCTAAAGCCTAAACATTTTTTACCCTTCTGAATTCCCTGCATTAAGGTAAAAAGTGTTTAGGAATTAGTATCTCCCCCCCCCCCCCAATACTTACCTGAGCCCTCACTCAATCCAACACTGTTCCAATCTGTAGAGGCTCTCCCTGCTCTCATAGGCTCCTGCTGATGTCAGTCAAATCATGTGTCAAGGGAGCAGGCCTAATCATGCGGTCTGTGTGTACGGACGTGGGTGGAGTGGCTGAGGTGCCACAGGTGGTACCGCATAGGAAACCGCTTCCTAGGGGTACCACTGAGAAGAGGAAGAACCAGGAGAATCAGTGGGACCCCAGAAAAGGAGGATCTGGGCTGCTCTGTGCAAAACAATTGCACAGAGCAGGTAAGTATGACATTTGTTGACATATGACACGTTTGTGTTTGTTACTGGAAAAAAAAAAAAGCTCCTACGTGACAAAGCTCAATGAGTACGCAATAGTAGCTCAAAATATATAAACATAGAAACGAGTGTCAGACCAAAATACTAGTGAAAAAAAAAAAGGCATTTTTTTGGGGGGACGGGGACTATTTCCCCTTTCTCAGGGGTCAACACCTGATAAAACTTTCACTCAGAGGAAACCATGACCACATAGATCTATATGAGGACCGGAATAAAAACTTTCTTTGTGGATTGACACTGCTATTAGGAAGGAGTGGTGGTTTGAACCCAAATCGTGTTGGCTCTTTTTTTGATCTATTTCTTAAGAATTAAAATTTCTTTGGACTCTTTCACCAGTGATTTTGTATAGTGTTCCCTTCTGTATTTCTATGACTAAGCAAGGTGATATATACAGATTAAAATTGCAAGGGGAGTTTGGAATGCCTTCTTTGATTTAAAACAAAAACAAGAAGGGCTCACCAGTCTAGTGCATCATCACAAACACCATTTATTAATAAAAGTGCATATAAATACTCACAAAGATTATAAACGCACAAAGATGTAACATGTAGGGTATCTTGGCACTTTGAGAGCTGATTTACACATGTACAGTGCGGATTGATGCTCAGGTTTCCCAGCCAATTGATACAGTAGTTGTTCACAGGTTCACGTCAGGTTCAGGACAGGATTAGCTCAGGATCTTATCTCATTCACAAATAAGTGGTTTAGAAACAGTTCCCATAAAAGTCAATAACTTGTAATCCACACCTGAACCGGACAGAACTGCTCATAAATCAGACATGACTCTTTAAAATCACACTGAAAGTGCACCAGACATATGTGAACGGGCACCAAAGGAAGTAATGTTTTTTCACACGTCATGCAGATTGGATGCGGTTCAAACTGCATCCAATCTGCATACATGTGAATGGGCGATGAGAGCCTAGAAACCGAAATGGAAGGCCTACGACACTACACAGCAAAATGCAAACATGTTTCAAGGGGTATACCCCGTTTCCTCAGAGCTGTCATAAGACCTACTACATACTTATGTATTCACAGTCTTTGTCAGTATTTTATCCACTTTTAATAAGAAATGGTGTTTGTAGTAATGCACAAGGCCAATTCACTCTTCTTGTTTTTGCCTAAAATTAAAGATCACCCAAATCTGAAGAGGGCTGCAAAGTCAAGAATGAATTGTGGGTACCATACTGATTTGATTGGTCAACAAGCCTTTCCGTTCCAAGTTGAGCACTCATTTGGAGTTATTTTCACCTATTTGAAGACCACTTTAACTTTGCCTGACCTAGCCAACTCATGATTAGCTGGCACGCAATATAGGGAATATGTACATCTATAGGAAGGCCTGGTATACCTTCTTTTATGTATTAACACCTGAAAATATTTTAAATTTCTCTCATCTTCACACACACACCTCGTCTTATTAACTTTCACACAAATATGTAGACACTTCATTAACAGCATGTGATGTATAAAATATGAACTGCTGGTACTGAATCTGTCAGATCGGGGGGGAGGCATATATTATTTTAATTATCTATAAACAAACACACAAACACACGTTAAAGTGGATGGACTGGTGTCTTTATTCAACCTTACCACCTATGCAACTATGTAAATTCCTAATTTTGCTCACCATACCTGAATTATTACCATGAAGGATGGATTTTCAATGGGTATGTTAATAATTCTTCCCTTTCTGCTTTTTTCTAAATTTAGTAAGTGGAAGCTGGTGAGTTAAGTAACCCATTGGCTTTTTATGTTTCATGGGTATTTTCTAGTGCCCTGATATAAAACTTTCAACTTGCATAGTTGAGCCTAAGTACGCCTCCTCCAGGATCCTCCATGTAATAGGCAGTCTCAATGCATGTTCTTGTGCTCCCCCAGCAAATAGCACTCCCCCACGCTCTGGTAGTGATCTGTCCCACAGCAGCATCATCATGTCCAATTTAGGGCTTTGGACCCAGCAGTGGTCTTTATAATGTTAGGATCCTAGATTTCCCTGGGGGGGTGGGGGTCGTGATGCTGCGGGAAACAGTCTAGCTGTAAGGCGGAGTGGACGATCGGATAAGTACGTTTTTTGTTCCCCTAGACCAGGGGTGTAAAACTATTTCATTGTGGGCCACAGCAGCATTATGGTTGCTCTCGAAGGGTCTGTTGTCTTCCTAGATTGTAAGCTTGAAAGAGCACGGCCTTTGACCCCCTCGTGTTTTGTTTTGTCACTGTATTGTCTCATGTTCTATCCCCCACTATAATGTACAGCGCTGAGCAAACCTTTTAGCGCTATATAAATACTGTATAATAATAATAAGACTAGATGCCCCCCCACATCACAGTGCACCGACCTTACTTTGTGCTGGGAGCAGAGCTGGGAAGCAGAAGGTGCAGAGTTTGTAGGAGGGCTGAAGTCAGTTGCTTGAGACAAGGGCATGCAAAGAGGCGCAGGATCTGTAGAAGTTCTGCCCTCCTCTCTGCTGGATGGGGGGGCCTGAGACGAACCTCGTCGTGGCTGCACAGAGAAGCATAGAAATGCAGGATCTGAAGGAGGAGTTCTGTCATCCTCTCTACTACGGCAGCTGAGACAAGGTGGGGGAGGAGACTAGGGGGATGCAGCAGCTGCAGGAGAGATGCGAGGGCCACATGAAAAAGCCTTGACAGCTGGACTTGGCCCACAGGCCTTTTGTTTGACACATGTGCCCTAGACCAAAACAAACAGGCACAGCCCCACTGCAAGGGTTATTTGTTTTTTCTGCACAAAGTTAGGCTTTAAAACAGGATGTACTTGAGGCAGTATGTAGGCTTCAGGAGTGTGCTGGCAGGCAAGTACAAACCCCTTGGAGTAATTCCTGCAAGCTAAGATAATGTAACATTTTCATGATAATACATACTGGGTCACTGAAAATCTGGCTGAAGAGGAAAAAAATAAAAAAATACTTACAAGCAACAGGCATTGAAAAAAAAAATTTCCCTTATTTCTAGAGTTCCTTTCTAAAGACCAGATGAAGGTATTAGGCAGCTCCCCCAGGCTAATGCCAAAGCTCCATATGCTCCTATTCACAGTGAAAAGGTTCCCTTTCCAATTTCAACCTTCTTAGGAGAAAAAAAATTAGTGAATTAATATTTTCATTGGAATCAAGTACGAGAGGGAAAGCTGTTGAGCACTCTCTGATAGGCCATAGAAAATGATGCATTGGCTTTTTTGCAGCCTTTCTGGCAAAAAAAAATATATATATAATATAAAATGTCAATTTGTGCTTGCAACTGGCATTTGCGTTCCCCACTTCCTTTTTTTATATATTTCTAACAAAGCATAAACGTGGGCCGTCTTTGGTAAAGTCACCGCTTAATGGGGCAATTAGTGCTGTGCTTTATGTCACTTTCCCAGTGTAAATCTATTTTCCTGGGTACCAGGCAGCACATCCAGCTGTTATCTTCTGACCTTACATCAACTCGGGAAAAAGGGCACCAAATGTGCTGGAGACCTCAGTGAACACATAACTTACAGCCCTGGCATCTTGTGCAAAACTAGGAGCCAATTAGTTATTTAACCCCTTGAAGGACTGAGACCTAATCTTGGCTTGCACAGAATTAGGAGTTCAATGAATGATTTGCTTGTTTATGTGTGACCTATTTGGGTTATTTTTAATATATAGAATGGAGCACACAATGTTTTACAGTGTTCTCTAGATAGAGGATTTCTCCAACTTCCAAACAATGATATAAAAAAGTAAATACATCCAAATGAAAATCGTTGGACTTTTTTAACATATAGGAACAGGCGAACATCTTCATTCAAGCAATGCCTACAGATGAAAGTGATACACTTCTATGAAAACGCAAGCAAATTTGCCATTTCAATTATTTATTCAACAAAAATATCAAGTGATGTAAACGGTGTACTGTGGAAAAATTAAAGAGGAATTCCAGGTATAGGTGTTTTATACATAACTACATCAGTTCAGACCAATGGATATACCATACTTGGCCAATATCCTGAGATGCTGATAATTACCATAGTAGATGCTGATAATCACTGTAGTAGACACTTCTACTCCAGTGGTCTCTACTAGTTTCCAGGTCCCATGCGGAGTGGCTACACTTCTGCTTTGTGAATATAATACGTTGGCCACTCAGCATGGGTGCTATTCAGAGAATGCTTTGCATTTATCGAACAAATGCAAAGAGTTCTCTGATTGGATGAGGTGGACAGCATGACATCACCACACCACTTCTCCGCCTCATCCAATCAGAGTGCACTGCAAATGCAAAGTATTTTCTGAATGATGCCCATGATGAGCAGCCAACCTCCTTGCTTTCAAAATGCAGAAGTGCGGCTGCTCAGCACAGGGCACAGGAAGTTAGTGGAAATGACTGGAGTAGCAACGTCTGCGGCAGTGATTTCCAGCTTTCAGGGGCATCAGGCAGATGTTTTATATATATATCTATATATATCTATATATAGAGATATATATCTCTATATATAGATATATATACATATATACATATAGATAGATAGATAGATAGATATAGATATATTCACATTGGTCCAAGCTAACCACGTATACATTACACATGCCTGAAATTATTCTTTAAGTATACCATTGGCATCAGAAGCTGGTTTCCCCTTCAGCAGAAAATACTTCTTGTAGGAATTTGCATAACTGCTCTGAAGTCTCCGGAACTGACTTGATGCAAGGCCTTTGACTTTCCTAGGCATAGACTTGTTTCAAAGCACCCAAATTCAGCTTTCACCTCAGTAAACTAGAGACAAAGTGGTTTTGTTGGGAACATGTACTTTACTCTTCAGTGTTCTTTGTTTTCTTTACACAATCTTGTTTTACATGGTCTAAATAAATAGTCTACCTATGTTTAATTGCACACAGTAGGAAACCTACTGTGAAAGCTTATAGCAAGTTATATTGAGCACAATAAGAAGAGTATGTATACATACAGTATATCCATTCAAGACAAACTTTCTACAATATCTGCCATTAGTGATATGTATCAAAAAAAAAAATCACAAAACACAACAAAATATCAAAAATCCAATTTAACACTGTGCTCAGACAAATTTATAACGTAATATTAGTTCAATAAAATGTCAGTGCCTTTCTCATAAAGTCAATAAAGTCAGTGATCCACCGTGTTGACAGGACTGGTGCTCAACAGACATAAATATGCGTGTGACCCTTCAATCCAGATGTCATGGTGCCCCCACAAAGACTAGCCAGAGCAGCTTGACCCCTTGTAACAGGTAGGTCTATGTTTTTATCTTTATTTTTTAAGTTTAACTAAAAACTCTGTTGCGCACTGAATCCTTTCCTGTGGATTTTTTTCCTCTAATTGGAGCTGTCTGGCAAACAGTGTATGGGAAAGCTGGGACCTTTTGTCTTTGGACTGACAGAGAGGAAAGATCCCAGGCAAAAATGCACATTGACCTACATGTTACAAGGAGTCAACCTGCTCTGGTGAGTGCTTGTCATTGTGGACTGGCACGTGAAGGGCATGGACATTATACTGATCATAGAGTTATAAACTTGCCTGAGCAAGTTGTTATATTTGCTTTTTGATAATTTGTTGTTTTGTGATTATTTTATTTTTTTTTGGTACATATCACAAACAGTAGAAAGTTTATGTCTTGAATTGATATACAGTATGTATACACTGTGTACACAATTATTAGGCAAGTGAGCATTTTGACCAAATCGGAATTTTTATGCATTTTGTCCAACTCCAAGCTGTATAACCTCAAATGCTTATTGGATTTAAGCAGATCAGGTGATGTGTATTTGTGTAATGGAGGGAGTGGTCTAAGGAGATCCACGCCCTATAACAAGGTGTTCATAGTTATTAGGCAGCTTTTGTTCTCAGGCAAAATGGACCAAAAAAAATATTTTACTAACTCTGAAAAGTCAAAAATTGTAAAAAGTCTTTCAGAGCGATGCAGCACCCTTGAAATTGCTAAGATATTGGGGCCTGATCACAGAGCTATCAAACGTTTTGCTGCACACAGCCAACAGGGTCTCAAGAAATGTGTTGAGAAAAAGACAAAAATGGACTGCCAAAGATTTGAGAAGAATCAAACGTGAAGCTACCAGGAACCCATCATCCTCCACTGCTAACATATTCCAGAACTGTAACCTACCTGGAATGCTCAGAAGTACAAGGTGTTCAGTACTCAGAGACATGGCCAAGGTAAGGAAGGCTGTTACCCGACCACCGCTGAACAAGACACAAGTTTAAACGTCAAGACTGGGCCAAGAAATATCTGAAGGCAGATTCTTCAAAGGTTTTATGGACTGATGAGGTGAGAGCGACTCTTGACAGACCAGCTGGATAGGCCTGTGGCTAGATCAGTAATGGGCAAAGAGCTCCACTTCAACTCAGAGCCAGCAAGGTGGAGGTGGGGTACTGGTAAGGGCTGGTATTATTAAATTCCGGGTTGAAGATGGACTCAAAATCGACTCCTAAACCTACGGCCAGTTTTCAAAATACCCTTTCTTCAAGCAGTGGTACAGAAAAAAGTCTGCATCTTTCAAGAAGACCATGATATTTATGCAGAACAATGCTCCATCGCATGCATCAACCTACTCCACTGCGTGGTTAGCCAGTCAACACCTTAAAGATGAAAGAAGAATGACATGGCCCCCTTCCTCACCTGACCTAAACCCTATTGAGAACTTGTGAGCCCTTCTTAAATGTGAAATGTATGGTGAAGGAGCACACTACACTTCTTTGAACAGTGTCTGGTAGGCTGTGGTTGCTGCTGCACGAAAAGTTGATGGTCAACAGATCAAGAAACTTACAGACTCCATGAATGGAAGGCTAATGACTGTTATTAAAAAGAAGGTTGGCTACAATGGTTATTTTTTTTTTTTAATGTCAGAAAAGTTTATTTATAAATTTTGAGTTGTTTATTATTCTCACAGATGAAAATGAAGTCAGATGGGAAAATTGTTGTTTTCTTTTTTGCATAATTCTGCACACTAATTGTTGCCCAATAATTATGCACAAAGATATTCTCCTAAGAAAGCCCAACCCTCCCTTTTACTTTCTTAAATATTCAGGTTTGAGGTTGATTAACATTTTGGATTGACCAAGAGCACTGTAGTTGTTCAATAATGAAATTAATCCTCAAAAATACAACTTGCCTAATAATTGTGCTCACAGTGTATGTACATAAATGAATTATAATTTGTTTTACAGTAGTGCTACTTAATATTTATTGGTTTTTGGTGAACACTGTATACTTGTGAGCACATATGCAACAGCAGCTGATCTTTTTAGGGTTACACACAATTTATAGTGCACTGCACAGGTGACTAAACTGATTAGTAGTTTAGGGCCAATTCACACCAGTGTGTTGATTTGCGTTTTAGCACAGCTGTATAACACGTATCAACAAAAGGAAATTTAAAAAATTTTCAATGTGACCTATTCACACCATACTGCTATGCATGCATGTCAACGGACATCAGCGCATGTTAAAATGTGACTAAGGTGAATAGAAACGTGCGTGAATTTTCCATACATTTTAGAGTAAGTCGGTGTGAACTGGCCCTTAAGAGAAGGGTGTTTACTTTTGGAGAGATAAATAAAATCCTCTAAGCTTGTCTCTACTGCAGATCGGAAGGGGTGTTGCATTTAGAGCCCAAACAAAATAGTAGTTTAAACTGAAGATTACCAGAATTTGACAAACTACATTGCTTTCCTAAAATCTCAAAATCCATGTTTGGAATCTCACATTCTTAATGTGGGCTGTATCCCTTAAGCACAAAACTTTGGAGAACCACTAAAACGCAAAAGCTTTCAAAGGGTGGAGAAAGTCTAATTGATGCCAGGCTGGATTAAATCTAAGGAAATTAAAGTACATGCTTGGAGCAATTATCTTTTTTGCCATCTTTGCTCTGAGATAACTGATCCCACCCTCCAAGGACATATACTTACCAAGATCAGACTGCTGCCACCTCTGGTATTTATTTAGATCCCATGCTGCAAGTTCTCTCTCTCCTGGCCGCAGAGGTGCATTACAGCCCTATACACTTCTATGGGGCTCTACTTTTCTCCGTCAAGGACATTTTCAATTTCGGCACTTTTTGGGTCTTAAACCAAAACACCAGGTTTTGTTTCACTTTAAGTAGGCTGTTCAGACCAGCTCAGCTCTAAAGCATTTTTTGGCATGGTAGATTGTATGTTTTTCCGTAAACACAAGGTGTTATCTGGTTGGCTGAGGTGGGGATCTTGATATCATCCACCTGTTTCTCCAACACAGTCAGAGTTGGTCTTGTATTCATTGGAGAGAGTAAAAAAAAAAAAAAAAAAAAAAGGAGAGATGCCGTTTGAGCAATTCTCAACTTTTCTGGCAGCAGAGAGGTAGTTGCTCGTACCCATGCAAGAAGACAACAGCGCTTACTGTACATAGCACAGTCTACTACAGTCTGTTACAGCATTCCCAGCAGCCACAATGTTCTGCCACGCAAAGAATTCATTTGAGACAAGCTGGCCCCAAAAAAAAACTATTTAAAGTGAAAAGAAACCTGGCTTTCTTTGTTTCATAACTAGTCAGTTAGGTAATAGAGGGGCTTAGGGGGCACCCTTGTTAAGCTGTGCTTAGGGAAACAGTAACCCTTAATCAAGCCGTGAATTGGTGGAAGCATCTGTACTGCCCACCCTCCAAATTCTATGTCTATGAAAGACCTCAACGAATCACAAAACACAGCCAATTATACTGAAAATAAACAATAACTAAAATCTCCTAAACTAAACTTAAAGGAGTACAGCCACATTTCTGACAGTCACCGCTCTCTGCTCAGAGTGGCTGTGAGAACTCAGCAACCATTTGATCGCTGAGTTCCCACACTTAGAGCCGATGGGAGACCGATGCTGTATGCACCTAGGCAAGTATAATTGGGGGGAAAAAATACCCCATACTTCTCTTTTAATCTGGATAGAGAGAAAACAGGTGGCGCACACACCTAGTGCATTATCCAAGGTTTATTGTAGGAGTGAAAGAATAATAAAAACATACTCACAGACGAAGCATGTATCTAAAAAGCATAGAAAAATGACAATGGCCACAACGGCAGGCAAGGTGTTCTCACTGTCAGTGTGGTCAAATGGTTGACGCGTTTCGGGGACGAATCCTTTTCCTCAGAGCTGATGACCAGCCTGTATGGAGGTCAAGTAGTAAATAACCAGGGCTAGATGCCTTGGGAGCAAAGCTCCACCTCCTCTACTTGTTATAAGATGAGGGGTTGGAGGGGGTTATTTAAAGTGCAATCTTTTGTAGTTTTTATAAACGCATATACATACATATATACACATGCATATACACATATACAAAGATACATACATGCACTAAGAGACAAAGCAAATAAAAAAATTATTAAAAATACATGAATATAGCACCTGCAAATGTAGATTAAAAAAAAAAAAAGATTTTTTAAAAATATGGTCTATAGCCACACTCGTTTCTTTGAACTGATAATCATCCACTATCCACTAGTCTTATTACTTTTATTTTTATGATGTTTACTAATATTATTATTTTTATCATCATTGCCAGGGCTACTACTAAGATTTTTATACATTTTATTTAAAAAAAAAATTTTTTGTTTTTTATTTATCTACATTTGCAGGTGCTATATTCATGTATTTTTAATAATTTTTTATTTGCTTTGTCTCTTAGTGCATGTATGTATCTTTGTATATGTGTATATGCATGTGTATATATGTAAAAACTACAAAAGATTGCACTTTAAATAACCCCCTCCAACCCCTCATCTTATAACAAGTAGAGGAGGTGGAGCTTTGCTCCCAAGGCATCTAGCTCTGGTTATTTACTACTTGACCTCCATACAGGCTGGTCATCAGCTCTGAGGAAAGGGATTTGTCCCCGAAACGCATCAACCATTTGAGCGCACTGACAGTGAGAACACCTTGCCTGCCGTTGTGGCCATTGTCATTTTTCTATGCTTTTTAGATACATGCTTTGTCTGTGAGTATGTTTTTATTATTCTTTCACTCCTACAACAAACCTTGGATAATGCACTAGGTGTGTGCGCCACCTGTTTTCTCTCTATCCAGTGGCTGATTTCCCCATCTGAGGAGGGCTGCACCCCTGAAGCATTTCCTTTGGTTGTCGCTGTCCTGGTATCCTTGGCTTCCCTTTTGGCTGTGCATATCCTGAGGCGCTGGAGAGTACATACGATATCCAGTTCTCTTTTAATCTCTTTAAAGCAGTAGTAAACTTAAAAAAAAAAATTCCTCCTGCAAGGGAATGTCATAATGCATCACATACTAGCACATTATGAAAGACTTACCTTAAAACAAAGCCCTCCAGCAGTGCACTGTCATCGCCGACAGGTCTTCCTTCCAGGTTCACGGGCTCCAGCTGTTTGAATGGTTGAGTAGCAATGATGTCACTCCAGCGTACATGTCATGGCCGCGGCACAGAGCTCTGAAGAGATGGCCATAAGTACAGTGCCAACTCTTCAGACCACGTGCCAGTTACATCACCGGCTACAGAAATAATAAATATCTCCTAAATGGTGCACATTTAGGGGATAATCCTTGTACCTACAGGAAAACTTTACTATAAGCTCACCTGTAGGAACAAGTGTTCAAGAGGAGTTCACTACTGTTTTATCACTGCCCAGTGATGCAACGTCCACAAGCTCCCTCTTCAGAACAGAGATTTTGTCCTGGTCTTCTGATTCTTGATTGGCCAGCCTCAGATACCAAACACTTGAGCACAGAGTTCATTCATCCCAGCACTGAGGCGTGCCAACAGTATACACTGAGATACACACAGCTCAATGCAAATTCTGCTGAAATATACAAGCAGGAAGGTCCTACTGCACAAGTTTTGTTAAAATAATAACTGGTGATCCTACCATGAAGATCCTTGTTAAGGTACTTCCTCTTATGGAGTGACAACTGTCTACCAAACACTCTCCAGTGTTGTCACCCTGTCACATGAACCCCGATAGAGACTACAAACAGCTGCACTGACACAGATTGTGATGGTGTTCTGTCCCTCTTTCATGTATTTTCTATATGTTGTATTGAGTCACATCAGGTTATTGCTCTTTAGTATGCTGGCATCCAGTGCTGGTTTTGAGCCACTACAACTGGTTTACCATGTGAATTTGGTTTCTCCCTCTGTCCTCCTGTTTAGTGCTAGTTAGTCCCAAGCTAGACCTTCACTGTTTCTTCCATGTTCTCTTAGTGTTAGTACTTTGCAGAGACAGAACTTAGAAAAATCATTGTCTTCTTACACTTTAAGAGACTTAAAATATATCCTCTGGACTGCTATTATCTGTAGTAAAACTGTGTTAAATTCAACTTCTGTGTCCTATTAAAGAGTTAAGCTGCCTGTGGTTGGTGCCAAGTTACCAGGTGACCATACTGTCCAGACAAACTGGGACTTAGGAGGCAGGTCAATGCATAAAGTAGCATTTTAAACACAACAGTAGGCATGTTCCACCATTGTCTCTATCAGGGAACTGGTCCTAAAATTCTTCAATACTTCCTGATGTTTCAGATTGCTGGCAGGCCAAACCCTTCCACTTTTATTTTTTTTTTCAAATTTTTTTGGCTTTCTGAAACTACAATGAAGCAAATGCAATTTGTACTTCAAGCTATTCTTCTTTAACCACTTGCTGTCCAGCGCAGTTTTTAGATTATTCACACACTTTAAAATCAGCATTTTTTGCTAGAAATTTACTTAGAACTCCAAACATATATTTTCTGAAAGCAGATGCCATAGAGAACAATATGGTGGCTGTTGCAATGTCACACAATCTTTGCACAGCCAATTATCAAATGCAAATTTTCACAAAAAATACACTAAAATGAATGAATAATGCATAAAAACTCAATATGATACCCATTTTTTTTTGTAAAATATAAAAGATTTTTAGTCGATTAAATAGATACCAAACATGCCAAGACTCAAAACTGTGCAGGCCTGTGAAATGATGGTATTAAAAACGGTATCTAAAATCTTTCATAGGTGGCGCTTTAGAGCCTTTACAGGTCATCAGGGTACAGTTAATCATTAATGATTGACCTGGAATGACTTCTCTCACTATGACATGCATGGCTAATAAGCCCCCTAGTTGATAGCTAGGCGTTGGGCAAACGACAGGGACTCTTTATGGAGACATCAAGGGTCTATTAGATCCCCAACATCTTCCTTGCCTTCCAAAGCAGCTATTTAGGCACAGATCATTCTTGATTAGCTGCTTCCCTGGATTTTCCAGCCAAGGAAGTAAAAGTAATGGGAAAGTAAAAGTGATCAGGCTGCTGTAGAGCTACCTACTGTCAGGTCGTTTTTGTGTGTTCAGCGGCCAGCAAGCAGTTAAAGATAAACTGTTACGAACTTCAAAAAACTGGGTAAAGTACAGAAATAGCAAGTATTATAAAGGTTTACTTGCTCTGTTTTTTCTTTCCGTAAATGACATAATAGTTTGCAATGTGCCCCTGAACTTGATGAAAATGTATAACTAGTCAACTCCATAGCACAGCCTTTCTCCTCCTTGCATGTCATAGCCCTCTCTTCATCTCACATGTCTAATTATACTCTGTGCTGGCCAAGCTCCTCGCCCTCTCCTCACCACCCTTGATTGTAGCTCCCCAGGGCAGAACAAAAGGGAAATACCTAAAGAGTGTCAGCTCTGAGTCTGCTGGGGCTGCTGACATGACATCCAAAGAGGTGGCCTCCAGAGCTTTTCAATGTCTACACAAGGGAGGCTTTTACAAGTAAAAAAAAAATGCCAGAAATATGTTAAAATGTACAAATATTATACTCAGATTGCTGAATAAATGGTCTGGTGACAGGGTCTCTTTAAGACGGCACAGGAACTGCTGCTGCTTCAATAAAAAAAAAAAAAAAAAAGGGTAAAACAATTAAATAGACGATAAAACAATTTTCCATTTATCAATCAATTTGTTTTTAGCAACAACATGCCCCTCCTGCGCACTGAGATCACAGCACAATGAGCATTTGGAACTGCAAGGCGACCCCTGGGGAAGAGATCAATTCGACAACACAGCTGCAAAGACGGTCTCTGGATTGTTCTTAAAGCAACAAGAGCCGTAATCTTAATGCACTCCCGCAGTTAACACAAATTGCCAGAGCGTGCAGCATTAGCCTAATACAAAGCTACTGGCAAGATTAACCCCTGTGGGACAGGGAGACTGCGCCAAGAAAGAGTAAACACCAGTTTTGTTGAAGAGGAAGAAAAAATAAACCCTACACTAACCAACGGCAAGGAAAAAGAAACCAAATACCGACTCCATTCTACTCTATAGATACAAAGATAAGCTATGCCAGTATATTTGCTGAAATCTGTTAAAATGAGCGCAAAGTCCCATGACCACCCCCAGTGTCATCAAAAGAAATGCCACGACTCACGGGCAGGCATTCCAAAATTGAACATTTCCCATCTCATACAGACATAGAAGGCTACATTCACACTAGCGTTGTGTGCAGGCGGCAGAGAGGCATTTGGGAAGTGTTTTACCGCTTCACAAACGCCTCTGGCAATTCAGCACATTGCAGCACATGGTGCTGTTCTAACGGGAGCGGTAGTGCCGTGGCGCAGCAAAATGGACGCCTCTGGACGAGTCAGGAGGCATTTTAACCTCCTATTATTCTCTATGGTGCCGCTCCGGCGGTTGCGGAGCGGTAACACCATTCAAACTTAATTCTAGGCGTTTGTGGGGCGTTTTTAACGCTCGGCAAACGCCTAACAACCGCCGCTAAACCGCGCATGCGGTGTTTGCGGAGCATTTGCCGAGCGTTAAAAAAAACGCTCTGCAAACGCCGGACCAACGCTTGCCAAACGCTATAGGGGCGTTTGGCAAGCGTTGGTAAAACAGTCAAGTGTGAACGAGCTCTAAATGTGAACTGTGCCCAAGCAGTACTCTAAAAATGTGTATTTTGCTTTAAATGCCTGAAAAATAACAGTGCACTGAATCACTCAGGTGATTTGCTAAAACTGGAGCAGAGTCTGGAGCAGCTGTGCATAATAACCAATCAGCTTCTAACTTCAGCTTGTTCAATTAAAGGAGAACCCTGGGATAGGCAAAAAAAAATCATTAGTACTACACACAACACTAAACAGTTAATACAATTTTGAAAATCCTCACCATTTAGGAGAAAAGTCCAAATGAATTTTCATGACCTTTTCTCTGTAATTCAAACAATAACAGCATCTATGCCAAGGAGGAGGTGTAACAGCAAGAATTACATCATATCCTCTCCTCTCTGCAGTAAAAGTCAACTACAGTTCCCTTCAACCAGAGGCAATTGTAATGAATGTGGGTGGGTACACTAGGCCTGTATATGCTGAATATGTCTGAGAGTCTCTGTCCTCCCACCACTGCAAATGCGGCTGAATTACAACAATGCTTCCTGGAGAAAGAACTACAGAAGGGATGTGCCAAGATCAGTGGCTGAGGGAATATGAGGCACAGCAGCCAACAGGAAACTAAAGATAATTTATGGTTTGATTTGAAATGGACTATTTCAGTGCAACTACTGAGTGAACCAGAAGATAGAGGACATATTCAGTGAAGGTAGGAAATCAGCAACAAGGACATGTAAAGAAGTTTTTGCCGGGAGCTTCGACAATAAAATCTAAAAGCAGATTGGTTGTGATGCACAGCTGCTCCAGATTCTGGATGCTCCAGTTTTAGTAAATTCCCCTCATTTTGTCTAGGCACACGTGATGTATAGATAAATATTTGCAGTGTGAGACCATGAAAAGCACTGCTACCGTTGATTGTTAGCCTTGCCAGATTTGGTGATGTCAGCACTGTGCTCTTCACTGTTCTTTCTGGAGAGCAAGCTGTACCTAAAGGACATGTAGTGCAAGGATTTCTCTGCTTCCAATTAGTTTATTAAATGTATCTGTACTTCCTAAATCTCTCCTGCAGCTTCCTTAAAGCGGTTCTACAGTCCCCTGTGTGAAAATTGAAAAATCAATAGCTACAAAAACTGTAGCTGCTCACTTTTAAAAAAACAGCCACTCAGCTGTCCAGGGATCCAGCATCGTGCTCACTCGAGTTGGTTTCTTCACTGCTCTTCAGTCCCCAGAGCCAGCATTTTAACTGTGGACAGCCAACTGTGACTGCTTGCAGCTTCACAGCTGCCCACTGCATATAGTCCCTTAGGACCTGACCCCAGAGGCTGCAGAGAGAGGAAGCGAACTTCACCTCCAATTGCCTAGGTAGTCAGAGCGGAAACCTGTCAAAAGAAAGTACTAGCTCCTCCCTCTCCTCAAAAAAAATGTTTCAATTTTGACAGAGAAGGAACAGCGGAACTTCCCCTTTTGGGTGAAGTTCCACTTTAACAATACTCCACCATTTATCATGAAGGTGGGTGTAGTGTGCATTTTTCACTGCAGGTGGCACATGTATGGAACAGCAATGCAGCCGGAGGAGGAAATCAAGAGAAACTGGGTTTCTCTATGGCTCCTACGCGCCCCTAGGGCAGAATTCCTGTTGGCTATGCAGGATCCAGGTAACTCTGGCCACCCAGGTCTTAGGGCCTGCATCTTTATCTTCAGAACGCTTTCCTTTGGCTTAGACTGGCCAGGCAGCATTCTGCTCTCCTTGATAGGCCTCGTCTTCAGTTTGGGCCTACTCATCGCTGATTCTCCATTCCAATTGTTGTAAGTTCCCAGTCAGGAGACCTTGCCCCACCAGGCTGTTGTATGGTTTACTAGTTGTGCAATACATTGGTTCCTGCATCCCAGGCCTCAGTGTTTACAATCAGATCTAATTGGGAAGGGGGGAGATCTGACATCAAGAAGCAAAAACCTGCTCCTGCACAAAATGGTCACCTCCACACAAATCATGGTAACTCATTATTAAGGAAAAGGTCATCTGCAGGGAGCCTACAGAAAATACCAGTGACTTATTCTGTGCCTTCTGCTTGCAATTGTTTTTATACAGCATCTACAGAACTCTGACCTTTCTGGACTGTGTACTTGTTCTAGCACAATCATTTAAAGTACTGAAGCTAGAGGGTCTGCATATTTCTTCCATGACAGGTTTACATTAGGTAACGATATACAAATATGAGAACATCGATCACAAAAAGAGAAGCAATGCCTGCATCCAAAAATAGCTGCCCAAGAACAATGTTCTTAAGCTGTGATAAGTATCAAAAAACTTAGAAAAACCAAACCTGTTTTGGGAATCTGTGCCCCCTTCTTCAGGGCTCTACATTTGCACACCTTAAGATACTGTAGCAACAAAGAGCAAATCAGCAGAATGACATCTGACAATCTTGAAGTTATTGACACTGTAAACAGAGAAGGGATCAGCATAAAATAACCATGTAGTTGTAAGGATCAGTCTGAAAGAGCTGTCTGTGCCAGCTTTCTGTGCAGACCAACTCTTCTTAGTACAGGAGTAGGCAACCTGCGACTCTCTAGCTGTTGTGGAACTACATTTCCCATGAGGCATTGCAACATTACAAAACTGACAGTTACAGCTATGACTTGCAGAGGCATGATGGAACTTGTAGTCCTGCAACAGCTGGAGAGCCGCAGGTTGTCTACCCCTGTCTTAGGAGAATGTAGAACAAATGCATGAGTAAATCTATCCTTCCAGCCCCAAGTCCAATCGCTAACAAACTCATGCAGACTCCACCTCCGCAACATCGCCAAAATACGCCCATTCCTAACCCCAGAAACTACTAAGCAGCTCATCCACTCCCTCATCATATCACGACTCGATTACTGCAACTCCCTCCTCACTGGCCTGCCTCACCGCTGGCTATCCCCGCTTCAGTCCATCCTGAATACGGCAGCCAGACTCATCCACCTTACCAACCGCTCCGTTTCCGCCACCCCCCTCTGCCAATCCCTTCACTGGCTTCCAATTGCGCAACGGATCAAATTCAAACTGCCAACACTGACATACAAAGCTGTCCATAATTCTGCCCCAAACTACATCACCGACCTAATATCCAAATACCACCCAAAACGCACTCTCTGCTCTTCACAAGACCTCCTTCTCTCTAGTTCCCTGATCTCCTCCTCCCATGCCCGCCTCCAGGACATCACCCATCCTCTGGAACCCCCTACCCCAATCCATCAGACTATCACCTACTCTCCTCTCCTTTAGGCGCATCCTGAAAACCCATCTCTTCAGGGAAGCCTTCCCCACCCTCTGCTAACTTGCCAACCTCCTCCACTCTTCCAACCACTCCATCCCCCACAGCTTTTCCTTCCGTACCACCATCCCCTCCATCCTAGATTGTAAGCTCCAAGGAGCAGGGCCCTCAAACCCCTCGTGTATCGCATTGTATTGTTATTGTACTGTCTCATGTATTGTCGCCCATTGTAATGTACAGTGCTGAGCAAACTGTTGGTGCTATATAAATACTGTATAATAATAAAATTAGACTTGTCAATGAAGAATTGGGGCGAGAAGTGTTTTACCCTTAAACTGTGTAAGGGTTTCTTGTTATTTTGTTGTTTACTGTTAGAGCAGTAAGGATGTGGAACTCGCTTCCACAATTGCTGGTTGCAGAAAAAACTCTTAAATGGACATCCTATTGAGCACAATATACAGGGATATGGGAAGTGGTAAAGACATAAAACACACACACACGGACTGGTGTCTTTACTCAACATTACCTACTATGTAATTATAAGTAACTATGAAATAAAATTGTGTGGCACAGAGCACACTACTTAGCAAAGATCGCAATGCATTAGGGATAGGTAAGGTGTTTTATTTGGGTTGGGTGGCATTGGGGCCCAGAATGGGTAACTGCACTTAAGTGCTGGGGGACATTCAAGGTTAGGTATCCAACCTTAGTGTAAGGATTGTGTGTTGATAGATTAACGGTTAAAAAGAGAAGATCTCGTAAAAGAAGATACCACCACCCAATTATGCTTGACTTTCCTGCGCTCCCCCGCCACTCCATTGGTGTGTACGGGCATTACCCTGTGCAAACTCAATGTGCAATGGTGTCCGAGCATAGACTTTCTATCTTAAAGTGAACTAAACACACATGGTTTAATTTAAAGTGTCCCTTCTATTTCCATATATGGATGATAGCACTTATTTTAACTTAAAAAAAAAATCTAAGTACCTTTTCCCTAATCAATATATAGCTATCATATGACCAAGCTCTTTCCCAGCCTGTCTGCTGGTCACATGTTCAAAAAGAAAAAAAAAACAGCCTTTGGTATACAGAGTAAAAAATACATCATTCATATCAAAACGGTTTTAAACAAATATATATATATATATATATATATATATATATATTTGAAAAACTATTTATTTGGCAATAACATGGTGTGGGTGGTTTTCACCCAGTCACAGGCTGTGTCACGCCCCTCCAGCCTGTGTCTAGAATGACATGAAGGTAAAGTCTCCATCAATCAAGATGCAATATCCCTCCCCTGTTGTGTTTAGCTGGTTAGTGAGCATGAAGAAGGGAGGGAGAGGGTGGGCTGCCATTTACCACTGTGTATACACCCACATGTGTGACTCTATAGTCACATGGGCTGCTCAGATGTGATACTGAGGAAATGCACAGCACAGAAACTAACTGAAAACTGAGCATGTGCAGTAGCTGCCAACACTGCTTTGCAAAATCCCCAGCTGCACTGGAGACGTGAACTGAAGGGGGAGATCGAGAACAGCAGGGTCAACCAGGCTCTATTGCAGAATACAGAAAACAAACCCCATAGTGACTAAGTGAGTAGGAACAGCATGTAATCCAGCATTGATTGATATTAATTTATGATCTGGGTTTAATGACACGAACGTCTTCCTCCTCCATTTTCTGGGTCTGGCAATTGGCAGCTCAGGTCTGTGTACTTCAGCCACGGAGGTGGTCACATGTCCTCCCATACCTGGAAGCTGTACATATTTACCAAGGGCTCCAATGGAGCAAGTGAGCAGCAGGGGACACAATGAAGGCAAGTATCAGCAGGTGGCGTGTTGTTAGCAAATAAACATGGGGAGTGACAAATTAAAAGCTTGGGCAAAAAAAAAAAAGGGGGGGGGGCTGTCATTAAAAAAAAGTGCATGCTTCCATTACAAGCCACTGATTCTTAAAATGCCAGTTCAATATAAAAACAAACCCCAGCGCACAGGACCACCCCTTAAAAAACAATAATAAACCAAGGTTGTGAATTGCTGCTGCACACAGGTCAAACAAACCAAAACAGAAAAAAACAAACAATAATCATCGCAGATCACCACCTCAATAAAATTCAAATTATACATAAAGTAATTGTGACAAAAAAAAAATTATTTTAAATCAATATGTGAATATTCCAAAACAATTAAATGATTAATGTGTTGCCCATAATAAAAGTGTCCAAAAATATGTAAAGTCCAAATGAAAATTATAAAATCTTTTCTCCCCAGTGCCAAAAATAATACTTCCACCATCCATTTTTTTTTTTTTTTTTTTTTTTTAAATGCCAGTTGCCTGGTTGTGATGCCGACCATTTTTCTTCAATACAAATGAGTCACTGACCTAAAATGAGCATGTGTGATCTTTTTGGTGGCTCAGCATTAAAGTCCATATAAAGAGCAGTTGCAAGGCAGCATTCGGGGGTTAAATAAGATTTAATGATTGGGCTTACCAGTACTTTACATTTGTGCCAGAGCTCAGCAATATATTGTATGTTCCTTTTCCACAAACCAAGCTTTTGTATGGCGGGGTTCACATGAGGGTAGCCACAGGCACCTGTGTGCCAAAGTCCCAGCACCTGTATAGACGAGGCTCAACATCTGCACATCAAAAGTAGGCTGTGAATTGCAGCAGCCATTGTCTCCCCGTCATAAATGATAGCTGAGAGAACCCCTTTTGTCATGTCTCCTTGTAAAGCGTTTTGTCACACAGGATATGATATTTGTGCTAGACGTATGATTTATTTAAGCCTTCTTTTATTGCTTTTTATCTGGCCTTGACCTTCATTTTAGATGCACACGACGGTCTTGTGTTTCAGCGATTATCTGCAGTGTAAGGCGAGACCAGAGAGGTGCCATCTTCTACTTGTGTTATGAGTTCAAAGACACCCCAAGGGGGCTTAAATGGGTCATTGCAGAATCGCTCTTCGCTAGTCTGTGATAGAAACACATTTAAAATCAGCATGAGAGAGATGCAGCACCAGGAGGGTGAGTTAAAAAAAAAAAAAAAAAGTTGCTAAGACACACAGCGGCAGCCCCTCCCTTCGCATACTGCTGCCTCATTAATTTCCTTTAAAGAGACCGTGAAACTTGGCTCACTAGGGCTAACCTAAATAATATTTTGGTGAAATATTTTACCCCCTAGTTTGTCAAGCTGCAAGGCAAGATACAGGGAATACTGCTACACGTAAAATGTAATCTTAGATTATAGCAGGCACTGAGAAGTAAAATGGCTGTGTCATATCCTTTGGAGTCACCAACCGAGACATTCTGCTGCAGAAGCGGTCTCTCTACCCCTCCCACAATTGTGACGATTCCCCTACAGAAGCTGCACTTCTGCCCTTCCTTCAGTTGTGACATTCCCCTGCAGCAGCTGTGTTTCTGCCCCACCCACAATGGTGACATTCCTCTGCAGCAACTGTGTGTCTTCCCCTTCCACAATGGTGACATTCCCCTGCAGCAGCTGTGTTTCTGCCCCACCCACAATGGTGACATTCCCCTGCAGCAGCTGTGTTTCTGCCCCACCCACAATGGTGACATTCCCCTGCAGCAGCTGTGTTTCTGTCCCACCCACAATGGTGACATTCCCCTGCAGCAGCTGTGTTTCTGCCCCACCCACAATGGTGACATTCCCCTGCAGCAGCTGTTTCTGCCCCACCCACAATGGTGACATTCCCCTGCAGCAGCTGTGTTTCTGTCCCACCCACAATGGTGACATTCCCCTGCAGCAGCTGTGTCTCTTCCCCTTCCACAATGGTGACATTCCCCTGCAGCAGCTGTGTTTCTGCCCTTCCTTCAGTTGTGACATTCCCCTGTAGCAGCTGTGTTTCTGCCCCACCCACAATGGTGCCATTCCCCTGTAGCAGCTGTGTTTCTGCCCCACCCACAATGGTGACATTCCCCTGCAGCAGCTGTGTTTCTGCCCCACCCACAATAGTGACATTCCTCTGCAGCAACTGTGTCTCTTCCCCTCCCACAATGGTGACATTCCAATGCAGCAGCTGTGTATGTGTCTCTCCCACAGTGATGACATTACCCTAGAGGAGTTTGGTCTCTGCCCCTCCCTCAATAATGACATCCCCCTGCAGCAACTGTGTCTCTGCCCCTCCCACAATGGTGATATTTCCCTGGAGCAGCTGTGTCTCTATCCTTCCTACAAAGGTGATATTATTCTGCAGTAGCTGTGTCTATGCACCTCCCACAATGGTGATCTTTTCTTGCAGCAGCTGTCTTTATCCCTCCCACAATTATATCTCTACCTGTATCTCTGTCCCTCCAGCAACAGCGTGATTTCCATCATGCATGCATCTCTGCCACTCCCGCTACGGCAGTACTTCCCTACAGCAGCTATGTCTCTGCATCTCCCACAATGCTGATAAATCCTAACAGCATATGTCTTTGCCTCTCCTACAATGGTGATATCTCCCTGCAGCATCTGTCTTTGCCCTTCCACAATGGCAAGATTTCTCTGGAGCACGTGTGTGTGTCTCTGTCGTGCCTAAAATGGAGACATTGCCTTGCAGCATCTATGTATTTTGCCATCTCACAATTGTAAAATTTCCCTGCAGTAGCGGTGTCCCAACTACCCCCCCCCCACCCCCACCCACCCCCACAAAAGTAAAATCTCCCTAGAACACCTGCGTTTCTGCAACTCCCCCAAAGGTGAGATTTCCCTGCAGCAGCTATGAATCTGCCCCTCCTACAAGGCTACAACAATGTTATTTTTCTCTAGTCATTTGCGCATTCTACATTATGGAGTATCCATCTACAACATAATCCATGGTACTGGCCCCAACAATGACAGTAGGGATTCTACAGGGGGTGGTTAAACATTAAAGCCCTTTTAAAAGCCAGCAAGCAACTCAATTTGCCAGCAACCATGGAATACTAACAGGTTAAGGTAAAGATCAAAAGACTAATGGAAACCCAGCCAACCATAACATTTTCAAAAGGTAACACCAGTGCTGTGGGAACCTGTGTTAGATTTCAAATCCATCCCAGTGCCGCCTCCTTGGATGCCAAATCAAACCAGACATGGGATTTCTGTGACGGGAGTGACTTTTAGGGGTGGGGGCACCTCTGTATCATCTTCCCAAATTCTTATGTTTAAGTGACCCTGTGCCTGTTAGAGTACAGGGTGTGTATGTGAATGTCTATTGTGTATTGGTGTGTCGTCCTTTGTTCTCGGCCACATGGCTGTCTATTGTCCTTTTGCCATGTGTTGCCCCATTGTTCTGTGTCTTGGTTGGATGGGGAGGGGTGATGATGTGTTTCCTGTAGCCCTCCCGACTGATGGAACGGGCTGATAATGTGTTTCCTGTTCCTGGTTGTGTTTCCCCGCCCTGTGTATATAACTTGTTGTGTGTGTAAAATAAAGGAGTTGACTTCCTGTTTTAAGAAGAGTCGGGTGCTGTCTTACTTTCCTGCATGATCAGCGGGTGGTGTGGTCCGTGGATGGTGTTTGGACAGGGAAGCTGCGGTATAACGGAATATACCCAAGTGTGGTCTGGGGTCCAGTTCCATTGCAGTTTCAACTGATGTTCAAGTCAAGAATAAGCCCCACCTCAATACCCGCTTCTCACCACCTTTGTGGATGTGAGAATGGTGGAACACCTCACAGCTACAGCCAGAGGTTCTACGGAATTGTTTAATAAAATATGGGCTCTTGTGGTTACTCCTCTTTTAGTATAACAACCCTTACTGCTACTTCTCCTTATATCTCAGTGCCACTGGCTGATCAACTGTTCTCCGATAAGGTGTACTTCTTTGATGCCTTTGTATCTTTTCAAAAAACATTTAATATATTATCGATGGGCTAGATAGTGGTCCCTACCTTTTTCCAGGTAATTTCTACAACTATTGACAAAATCATAAAAGGACCATGTTGCTAATAGACACATTACCAATATAAATCCAAAACATTGTATATGAAAACCAAAGGAACTGCGTGAACAACAAAACATATTCAATCAATTAAGTTATTAAAACACAATAATTCAGATATAATGTACATTTGTGTCTTCGGAGTCCTTATAATCCTTTTCAAGTGGAAGTATATCACACAGTGACACCACAACTCCAGTGCTGCACAAGTAACATGAAATAAAATTGTGCTCCACCTCAATAAAAACAGCTTTAGACCAATGAATACTATAAGTCAGATGCACATAGCCTCTTTTCCCCAGGGGTGACAAATCAGCTTGAGGTAACCACAAATCTGTCCTATTCACCGCCTCAGCCAATCAAGATGTGTTCCTCTTTAAGGGGACGAACACCCCGCTTGGTAATTGAAATTTGCTCAGAACAGATAAAGGACCACCATAGTACAGTATTCCCAATAAAGAAATGTATTAAAAGTGCATGCACTCACATGATAAAAAGGTCAGCAAACCATTCAGAAAATCAATCAGGATTCCTCAGTTACTATTGGTGCTGCACATCCTGTATGTGCAATGAAGTCACCCAGCTCCGCTCAACGCGTTGCATAATTTATCACTTGATTTGGTCAGGGAATTTCTACAACTGGTTATTATTCTTCGTGATTTGTTAATACTCTATTTGTGCACATAAAGGACCATCTTTTTGTTTATTTGGTATACCCCAGAGCTCTCTATAATGTAACCCTGTATTTACACAGTGTTTCACCATGCTCTGCTTACATACATGTACATTCAATTCAAAGGACTTGTTAAATTGTCTATGTTCTTTATCGCCTTCTTTGTTGTAAAACTTTAATAGAAATTACAATGATAAAAAGAATAGACCCCACTCTTTCCTGTCACTAATTTCCAACCAATGTCATTCAGCTGTCAAATTCAGAACCTCTACTTCCTACTGAAGTATGGCTTTAGACATTTCAATGACAGCGGTAGGGCTTACTGCTGGGGGCGGCAGGGTTTAAAGCCCAAATTAACTTTCAGTTTAAATCAGCTAAATAAAACCCAGGTGAACCTTAACAAAAAAGGTGTTCAAAGTCTGTTTGTTTTCTTTAGAAAGAACACCTGAGTGGAAAAGTCCATCATGCTGCAGAGAAGGACTTCTGCTCTCTGGAAACAGTGGTCTCTCTGTAGAGGTCTGACATGCCCCGTGCAGAGTCAGACCTAAATAATCAGTAAAACTAATGATCCCTGCTGATTGGAGAGCTCTAGCTCTACCCAAGCAGGAGAAGTTAGACTTATGTAGAGAGATCACTTCTTCCACACTAAGAGTTAGTCCTCATGCACACGGGACGTTTTTACAGCTGCAGATTTTGGCTTTTGTGGTTTTTTTCTACAGCTCCCCAGCATGTGTCCATGCAAACATAGATTGTAACCAACGTTTTTTGGCTGGGACGTTTTTTGGCTGGAAAAAAAAAAATAACAAGGACTAGTGGGTTTCTAAATCAGTTTTTTTAGCTGTAAAAATGCTCTAATTTTAAAAAACGCCGCGAAACGCTGCAAACCGGCGTTTTTGGACTTTTGACAAAAAAAAGCTAAAAACAGCAAACGTGCAAAAATGCTAAAAAAAAGCTGAAAACCTCACGTTTTTAACATGTCAGCTAACACTACCAGTGTTATCAAAATGTCCAGTGTGCATGAGGACTAAAGGTCCTTCTCTGAAGCATGCTGACATAAGAGACTTTTCCTATTCAGGATGTGGCTTTGTTTTAAAGAAAATGATCTCTCAGACCTTTTACACCCTTGGTTTTGATGCACAGGCAATGTCTTTAGCTGATTTAAACCAAAAGTTCAACTGTGCATTAAGTTAATTGAAGCAAAGATAAACACTATCTGCAAAGTCGCTTAATTCACTGTTCCACATATACATTATAAAAATTCACAATCACAAAAAACTTGAAAAATCTATAAAATCTTTTCTCTTTGCTGATAAAAGATTGTTTACTAACCCCCTAAGAGCATGTTGTTCCAGAATAATCAGTCAAAGGTGTGAGAGGAAGCACCTGTGGCTGACACCAGCAGTTGTCTCAGCCACAAAAGATGACAACTTTTTTTCTGTGAATTTAACTGACTGCATAGCATGGAGAGAATTCTCACAGTGAGAAGGATAGCCTGAAAACCAGAAAAAAAACCTCCCCAACTGATGATCATAGCTTGAATGTCTACATCACTAAACAAAAATGCAAACGCAAGTGTCAGTTTCAAACTTTCTACTAACTTTAGAGTACAAGTTAAGGTCGTCCACATCAATGACCTAAATGTTAGGCTTCTACTTTTCACAAAGTGATACTATAAAGTCAACAAGGTCCACAATCCCTTAAAAGAAAAAAAAAAAAAAAGTAAGATTCCAGTCATTACACTTTACTACACTTTAAATCAGGTATAATCTAAAACGTTTTGCTACAAGAAAATTTGCATTGATTGAGCATGAGCAACACCTTACATTTAAGTGCATTTTTGAAGGGGCAACTTTAATGTAGACAAAGCTTCTCCTGCCGGGAGATTGCTTCAGAATTCCTGAAAATGAGAGCACCATCCTACGCCAGCACCCTCTTCACAGTACCCTACTCTTTCATACTAACCCCTGTGTCCCTAAGAACTTTTGTAGATGGGCAAAAATGAATGCTTTCAGGTGCATTAGAGTGATACCAAACCCAGGACCCTGCATTCACTATATCTGGTCTCCCCGGACCCTGCATTCACTATATCTGGTCTCCCCGGACCCTGCATTCACTATATCTGGTCTCCCCGGACCCTGCATTCACTATATCTGGTCTCCCCGGACCCTGCATTCACTATATCTGGTCTCCCCGGACCCTGCATTCACTATACCTGGTCTCCCCGGACCCTGCATTCACAATACCTGGTCTCCCCGGACCCTGCATTCACTATACCTGGTCTCCCCGGACCCTGCATTCACTATACCTGGTCTCCCCGGACCCTGCATTCACTATACCTGGTCTCCCCGGACCCTGCATTCACTATACCTGGTCTCCCCAGACCCTGCATTCACTATATCTGGTCTCCCAGAACCCTGCATTCACTATATCTGGACTCCCCGGATCCTGCATTCACTATATCTGGTCTCCCTGGACCCTGCATTCACTATATCTGGACTCCCCGGACCATGCATTCACTATATCTGGTCTCCCTGGACCCTGCATTCACTATATCTGGTCTCCCAGAACCCTGCATTCACTATATCTGGTCTCCCCGGACCATGCATTCACTATATCTGGACTCCCACAGTACACAGAACATGGAAATTAAATTATTTTAGTAAATATAAACTGCAAAATCCCCTTTCTCATCAGCAGTTAGAGCAGTCTTGTGATTTCTATCAGTGTCCAGCAGAGAACTGGATAAAATAAAATATAGGAGGAGTTTTCATTCTCCTCTGACTGTCCTATGAGGTTGCATGACCCCTGACCCTATCTCTGGACAGCACTGATTGGCTGTGTGCTGATCACATGGACCCTCTGAAGAAAAAAAACTCCTTAGCAATACACACAAAGCTGAGCATGTGCAGATAGTCTCCTAGGTTCTCTGTACTATCAGCAGATGGACTGGAGACAGAAGAAGGGGAGGATCAGAGAAGACAGGATCAAACAACCTTTTTACACAATGCAGAGGATTAACCCCTTAGGTTCCACAGTGAGTATAACAAGCATGCTTTACTGCATATACAGACTGATTGTACTGTTATGGGTTTAGTAACACTTTAAGCTTGATTTTAGATCAGTGTCATAATTTTGAGTTTCTAGACTGCCTCACAGCTGCATTTGACCCTCACTTGACGACCTTCTGCGCTGCCTCGACCTGCTTTTGCAAAGTAGAAAAAAGCATTTCTGACATGAACAAAAGCTGGAGTACACAGGCCCTAACTATTGCTAACCCTTCTTGTAACCCTAAAGCTCCTTTACACTTGTGGCTGGGGACAGTACAAAACAGGTGGTTAAGCCACATTTTTAATGCTTCCCCTAAATATGTATTCACACATGTGCAGTGCAAATTGAAGCTTCATTTTCACAGTTAATTGACAAGGTAGTTGTTCAGTGGATCAGGTCAGGTTTACATCAGGATCAGGAGAGAAAAGAGTCTAGAAATCGTGTTCGTAAACTCCTGGCATGTGCAATTCAGAAGCAGTTCCTATAGAATGCAAGAAGCCTGTAATCCACACCTGAACTGGACCGCACTGCTCAGTAAATCGGACAGGACGCTTTCAATCCACACTGAATCCGCACTGCCAGGGGAGCGAACTTATGTGAACAGGCACCATAGAAAGCGATGTTATTTTACATGTCATGCAGATTTAGTGTGGATACACACATACATTTGAACCAGTTCTTAAAAAGCAAAAGGCAGCGGGACGGGGGGTGTACACATGCTGCAACAGCAACAAATATGCCACCCTGTCTCATTCAGTGGACAGCACTGTTCCGAAATGTGACCTAACAGCATGTCCAACAAGCAGTGAGGAGGCGATATATTGCCTACTCACCACCTGTCAAACACCACTGAAAAGCAATCTTCTGTAGAACACATTTCAGAGGGGCAGCAAGCACTGCCGCTAGCGTAAACCTAGAACACCACAAAATGTTTCTATAAACTCCCACACAACCTCAACATGAATACTTCCTGTAACCCCAACAATGATTCACTATGTAACCTCAACACTAATACTTCCTGTAACCCCAACAATGATTCACTATGTAACCTCAACACTAATACTTCCTGTAACCCCAACAATGATTCACTATGTAACCTCAACACTAATACTTCCTGTAACCCCAACAATGACTCGCTATGTAACCTCAACACTAATACTTCCTGTAACCCCAACAATGATTCACTATGTAACCTCAACACTAATACTTCCTGTAACCCCAACAATGACTCGCTATGTAACCTCAACACTAATACTTCCTGTAACCCCAACAATGATTCACTATGTAACCTCAACACTAATACTTCCTGTAACCCCAACAATGACTCGCTATGTAACCTCAACACTAATACTTCCTGTAACCCCAACAATGATTCACTATGTAACCTCAACACTAATACTTCCTGTAACCCCAACAATGACTCGCTATGTAACCTCAACACTAATACTTCCTGTAACCCCAACAATGATACGCTATGTAACCTCAACACTAATACTTCCTGTAACCCCAACAATGATATGCTATGTAACCTCAACACTAATACTTCATGTAACCCCACAATGATACGCTATGTAACCTCAACACTAATACTTCCTGTAACCCCAACAATGATTTGCTATGTAACCTCAACACTAATACTTCTTGTAACCCTCATGTTACCCTTCCCTTAAATGCATCCAATAGTTTGCATAGTTCCCTCTTCTGTACCAATTTTCCTATTCCATGGATCCAGGCACCAAGTAAAGTACAGGAATCTGCTAATTCTCTTTTGTGTACTCATACATGGACAGCAAAGACCACTCCATACTGGTACTTCCAAACGTGCAAGAACATTTACTTATGTAGCAGCCTCCTAGTCAGGTGCTAGGATGTGTATAGTTAGTTTAAGCATAGCTGTGTTTCTCTGCTTACCAGAGAGGCTGTCCGGTAAATTCAGTACGGTATTCTGCTTAATAGAGTGCTGTGATCGATTAGTTAGGTTTGCTCATGCTTCTCTGGTGCTGTTGGAGAGCTCTGCTCACCTTCAGGAAACTATGAGAGTCTTCCAGAAAATGTGAAGGGGCTAGGGAAATCAACAGCATGAATATGGATACAGCCCTAGTCAATTGCAAGGGAAGGCAGTCCCATTGCATGCGGGGAGTGATATTTATGTTCTAGGAGCACATGGGTTCAGGGTCTTTCCCAGGATTGCCCCAGCCAGGCAGGATGCAGGTTGCCTCGCCTGGCAACTGCTGTCATGTGGCCTAAGGTAGGTCCACCTGAGGGGTTGAAGATAGAGAAAGTAACCCTGGATCTTCAGTAAGCTGAGGGGAGCTGTCCGCCAAAGCGCTCTCTGGTATCACTGGAGAGTTTCGCCTGGACGATTGGAAGGAGGCAACCAGCCTGTCCATGATCCTTGTGAGTACTGACATTGAGGAATTTGGGGGTGCTGTGTGTTTGCTACCTCCCTTGGTGTTTGATAGTCAGCGTGGGTCTGGAACAAGGGAACAATGGCTAGTGTTCTGAAGAGCTGGTCTGAGTGTTGCTACTGCAAAGGGACTTTGTTCAGCTACGTTACCTTTGGGCTGTCGCAGTCTGTCGTAATAGGCTTATACCTGAGGAGCTCAGCCCAGTATCTACTATTACTGCTAAAGGGACTTTGCTCAATCCTAAAACCACTTGATCCCCTCCCTTTGAAGACTGGGCCACAGGGCAGTATTCCAACATGATAACAACCTCAAAACACACCTCCAAGATGACCACTGCCTAAAGAAGCTGAGGGTAAAGGTGATGGACTGGCCAAGCATGTCTCCAGATCTAAACACTATTGAGCATCTGTGGGGCATCCTCAAACAGAAGGTGGAGGAGCGCAAGGTCTCCAACATCCACCAGCTCTGTGATGTCATCATGGAGGAGTGGAAGAGGACTCCAGTGACAACCTGTGAAGCTCTGGTGAACTCCATGCCCAAGAGGGCTAAGGCAGTGCTGGAAAATAATGGCGGCCACTCAAAAAATTGACACTTTGGGTCCAATTTGGACATTTTCACTAAGGGGTGTACTCACTTTTGTTGCCAGCGGTTTAGACATTAATGGCTGTGTGTTGAGTTATTTTGATGGGACAGCAAATTTACATGTTATACAAGCTGTACACTCACTACTTTATATTGTAGCAAAGTGTAATTTCTTCAGTGTTGTCACATGAAAACAGAACAAAATATTTTAAAAAATGTGAGGGGTGTACTCACTTCTGTGAGATATTGTACCTATAACTCTGTCTCTTCAGCTCCACTTCCTCTTTCTGTAGGGGTCCCTCAAGGTTCTGTCCCTGGAACCCTTTTCTTCACCATCTACACCTCCTCCCTTGGTCACTTGATAAACTCCTGTGGCTTCAAGTACCATCTCTATGCTGATGACACACAAATCTATCTTTCTACTCCTCACCTCGCCACGCCTCTTCAGTCTCCTCTCGCATTACTAACCTACAAAGTGACATATCAGCATAGATGTCACACCACATCCTCAAACTCAATCTTTCTAAAACTGAGCTCATACTATTCCCTCCAGCCCATGCCCCCTCTCCTGACTTCTCCATCAAGATCATTAATACATCCATCAGTCCCTCCCCTCATGCCAGGGTACTAAGTGTAATCCTGGACTCCCATCTGTCCTTTCAGCTCCAAATCCAATCACTATCCAAATCTTGTAGACTTCACCTCTGTAAAATCTCCAAGATACGCCCATTTTTAACCACTGAAACCATTAAAGCAACTTATTCACTCCCTTGTTATCTCTCGCCTTGACTACTGTAACGTCCTCCTCATTGGCCTACCTAATCGCAAGCTACCCCCTCTTCAGTCTAACATGAATGTTGCTGTCAGACTCGTCCACCTTACCAGACATTCCATGTCTGCCATCCCTCCCTGCCAATCCCTCCACTGGCTTTCCATTGCCCAACGAATAAAATTCAAAACCTTAACAATAACATATAAAGCTATTTATAACTCTGCCCCTAATTACATCACCAATCTTGTCTACAAATATCACCCAAACCGTCCTCCCACGACCTCCTGCTTGCTAGCAACTTGTCTCCAGGATTTCTCCAAAGCCTCCCCATCCTCTGGAACTTTCTACCCCAATCTATTCAACTACTGCCTACTCTACATACTTTCAGGCGATCTCTAAAAACCCATCTCTTCAGAGAAGCCTATCCTGCCTTCAGCTAATAACCAAATCATCTATTTGTCCTATCAGTTCATCCCCCATAGTTATTACCTTCTGTACCACCAGCCCCTCCCTCTTAGATTGTAAGCTCCAAGGAGCAGGGTCCTCCTCTTCTATTTAACTGTATCATTGCTTTACTGTCTCCCTTTATTGTAAAGCACTGAGCAAACAGTTGGCACTATATAAATCCTATATTATAATAATAACAATAACAACAAGGAAGTCTACTGTCTACTGTCAGCCAGGACTTCTACAGCATTCTACTAAGAGATCAGCTAGATGTCCTCAGTGTGAATAGTTCTGATTTGGAATATCCTACTACAAACCCCACCCCTATCCCCAGTTCTACAATAAACTCCAAAAACAAAAGATCCCCTAGACTGGTCATTGAAGACAATGAGCTGAAGTGTGTGTGAATGTATTTGGCTGTGGAAATGCACTGTGTCCGGCTGCAGGCAAAGAAAGTGGAAACCAGGGCAACAAACAAGTGGCCCCTGCGGGGGTAGCGCTACACTTATATGTGTGTGCTATGTGTGAAAAAGATCAGATTAGAGAATAGTAACTAGTTGGAAATGTTCACTCTATCAGATTAGGACAGAGCATTGGTAAATCTACAAACTACACACTGAAATAAGTATTTTCAGACTATTATGGAAAAACAGCCACATGGGATTAGCAAGCATATGGTTATATTTCTCAAAATTAACAGCCTAATCAGTATGGGACAATTGTTTCTCCAGTAGTGTCAGCAATGTTAGCCCAAAAACTAATTTAACAGTCAGTTGGGAAATAATTGTATGCCTATAAGCAGATAAGGACTCTTCAGATATCCCATAAACAAGTTTTTTCAAGCAAAAAAGATAAGCTAGCTTGGATATTACAGGACCAAACGCATCAGAGGTGTCTGCAAGACCCTCTGCTCTAACATAGCCTAAACATACATGGAAAATCTACGTTCTTACATTTTTGGAGGGATCTTTTGAACTAAATGTTTAGCAATAACTAGATTGTTCCAACACATCCAACTACAGCCTAATTTCTAAAAGTGGCTTTAGTCTTATAGACACACTACAATCCTTCAGACCTGAGCCACAGACAAGAACCAATAAGAAAGCTCAGTGAAGCATACGTGTAGCACTGCTAAACAGAAATCTGCATACATGCAGGGATCTGCACAGAAAATAACATTTTTCTGCTCATCATAAAACCCTTTTTCTTGGAGTCCATTACCAGAAAGAGGAAGCATAACCTTTGAGTTATGTTGCCACTTACAGAAGAAACTAAAACAAAACCTGTAAGCCAGCCCAGAGTTAAACCCCTCACACTACCAGCATGCCTCAGTTTTGAAACAAAGTATTACCAATAACACAATTATAAACACAGAAGAGCAAGACCTGTGTCCCTCAATGGACCCCAAGAAAAGGATTTTATGATGAGTACAAAACACCAATCTGACCCTTGATTGCTGTTCACCACTGCCACAGTGTTGTCTAGCTGGATCTGAAATGGATGGCCCTCCAACTAACTAGTCCAACATTAGGGGACAGCCATGTTTCCCCAAAGCCAGACAAGCAGACACTCTTCTGAACATGGGAAGAAAGCACTTCCACTGGGCTCCATCACTGGATCCAGGAGCCACCAAGCCAGGGATAGGCCAAATGCAAGGGCAATGAACAGATAGCGATGATGCCCTACAGCAAAACACAGAAAGCCATGGTGAGCTGGAAAGATGGGCACACAAAAGTAGGTATCTTTTATGTCCACCAAAACCATGAACTTCCCTTGGCGAAGTGATGACGGGTTAGGCTAATCCTGAATTTGTGGGGTTGAATGGAAATATTTGGTTCCTTGAGGTCCCATGATGAGGTGAATACCCATTTTAGGTTTTGGGGTGCTGAATAGTACAATACGTGAAATGGTTTCAAAGCAGGAACAAGGGCTATGACCCCTTGGTTAACAAGTCCAGAGAATGACCGATGAAATTCAGCAAGTTACTGAAGAACACTTGACATTAAAAACCGCAAGGAGGCTTGGGAATAAAAGTTCAGTTTGCAACCCTGCGGCACCATCTCTTGCAATTTGCACGCAGGTTATCAGGCATTTGAGACGTCCAAGCATCCACAAAGGTCAGACGCCCCCCCCCCCCCACTCTGGAAAGTGGGGACATAGCTTCATGCCATTGTTAGTAGATTTGGAGAGCCAATATTGGAAGTGGACGCTGAGGGCATGCTGAAGTGGAAGGTACCCTTCTTTGTAGAGATTGATAGAAACATGGAAAAGTGACGGTAGAGAAAAGGTGTGTGTGTGTGTGTGTGTGTGTGTGTGTGTGTGTGTGTGTGTGTGTGTGTTTTATTTAGTGAGGGGGTTGTGTTTTTTTGTTTTTGCTTTTTTTATGGAAATAAGATAGCAGACTGCTTCTTAAAATTATTCTACTGAAAAATAGAAGTATTTTTGCCACCCAATAGAATCCCTGATAATGGCATTTGGAGCCAGTCCAAAGAGAACCTGTCCACTGAAGGTCATGCAGATCAAAACGCTTCATATAAATAAATTAAACTGTCTAGCACTTGAGCCAAAGACTTCCTTTCCACTGTCCAATCCTCCTATGGGCAGCAGTAAAACCCAAACGTTTAAGACATACTGTGTGCCTCAATGGAGGCATAAGAAACAACATATTTAAACCATTAATATCCACTGAAACAGTTATTTGCCTTATGCTGATCGCATTCACACTCTTACTTGAAAAAAAGTTGCTAACTTTATAGTTTTGCTATAAAAAAAAACAGCTTACCATAAAACTGCATGCAAAAAGAAACTGTATTTGTCACACTTTTCACACGATTATTCCTCTGTAAAGGAAGCTAGCAGGAGGTATGTTAAAGGCTATTAAGTCTACTGTATTACCAGCGATACATTTCACACATAAACCGACACACATTTATAATATCACTCCTGACTAAGCAACACTTTTTTTTTACGAAAGTACACATCAGAAAAACACAGTCTCTGCCAAACTGTCTTAAAATAAGAGCGCTGAGAGAGAAAAAATAACTTCAAATAATCCTGTATATAAGTGGAGCTTGTATCATCAGCAATGGAATTAACATAATCTGTAAACACATGCTGGGTTTTATATTGATAAAGATAGATATTGTATTCTCCAAGAGAAGAAATTAACTTGCATAACTGCTGTTAATGGCATAAAATGATCCTGCGTACCTAAGTGTTATACCAAACAAACTGCCAAAGAATTATAATGTACATTTCTATAATAATTAGTTATTTGAAACACTTGCTTTATTTGGTTTAACTTTTCTTTTGAAGCAAGAATAAAAAAAAATAATTGTTAGGCATACTGATATATTTCACAGAAATATTCCATGGAATCCTTGGGTTCCTCCAGAGGTTGCTAGGGATTTCTTGAGCAATGAGCAATTTCTGCCTCTCAGACAAGTTCCCACTGACACTATTGATCTTTTTATCTATCTGTGAGGGGGAATTTTTCTCAATGATCACAAGTGTAAGGAGCATTCTTCCCACTGACCATCACACTAATGTATCATGGAGTTGTAGATATACTGTAGTAATTTTTTAGCAGGGGATCCCCAAGACTGGAAAGTTATTGTCAGGGTTCCTCTGAGCTGAAAAGTTTGAGAAAGGCTGTATTAGAGACCCTATCATACATTAGGTTCTCTGCAGAACAGCCATTATACAAGGCTCTCCAACAGACAACTTCTCCAACTTCCCCATTTCAGCACTGCAGGCTCCTGTTGCATTCAGGACTCCAAGAGTGTCAGATGTCTGTGTGGGGGGCAGAGCGTGGAGCCATGGGGTGCAGTGGACCTGAGACAAAGGTTATCTAACACGCCTGGAAGTATCACATTCTGCAGAATATAAGGGCACCTTCACATGGGACAGACTCAGTTGAGATCAGCAGGGGATCTGTCCACTTATCTCCTGCTGGTCAGAGCAGAACAGGCTGAAGACAGGTCGGTGCCAACACTAGGTGCGTTTAGCACTTGAGAATATATATTAATGGCCAGAATAAATTTATTCTGGCCAATAAAATTTTAACTTCCAAATGCTCAACGTGGGTAAACATGGTACACGCTTTTACAAGGTTCAAGCATTTTTTGGGCCAAAACGCTGCTGGCTTCTAGGGGAGTTAGAAATTATTGTCACTTAATGTTCAATTATTCTGAAAAAAAATGTATTTATTGTTTTTTCAGATAAATGTACTCACACTAATGTAATATGTATTTTTGTATATTTAGTGTTTTCATCCCAAAATTAATATGAAACAAAACAAATGCATGTAATATAATTCATATGTCCTTGAGCACTGATGCCAATATCTCTTTTCAAAGTAGGCCTTGAGCTCATCAGACCCCTTTTAACAAAAGGTAAGTCTTGGTATTGGGATTAAAAATCCCATTTCAGTATTTGCAGATGACACCAAGCTGTGCAGTGGAATAACATCCTTACAGGATGTCTTCAATTTACAAGCCGACCTCAATGCTCTGTGTAATTGGGCAACTATGTGGCAAATGAAATTTAATGTTGATAAATGTAAGGTTATACACTTGGGGGCTAAGAATATGCATGCATCATACATACTAGGGGGGTACAACTGGGGGAATCAATGGTGGAGAAGGATCTGGGAGTCCTGGTAGATCACAAGCTAAATAATGGCATGCAATGCCAAGCTGCGGTTTCTAAAGCGAGAAAAACCCTCACTTGTATTAAAAGAGGTATAGACTCCAGAGAGAGAGAGAGAGAGAGAGAGAGAGAGAGAGAGAGATAATTTCCCCCTGTACAAATCATTAGTAACACCTCATCTGGAATATGCAGTTCAGTTTTGGGCACCAATTCACAAAAAGAACATTGGGGAACTGGAGAAAGTACAGAGAAGGGCAACCAAACTGATAAAAGGCATGGAGGAGCTCAGCTATGAGGAAAGATTAGAGGAACTGAATGTATTCTCTCTTCAGAAGAGGAGATTAAGGGGGATATGATCTCCATGTATAATACATAAGGGGGATATGATTTCCATGTATAATACATAAGGGGGGATATGATCTCCATGTATAATACATAAGGGGGGATATGATCTCCATGTATAATACATAAGGGGGGATATGATCTCCATGTATAATACATAAGGGGGATATGATCTCCATGTATAATACATAAGGGGGGATATGATCTCCATGTATAATACATAAGGGGGGATATGATCTCCATGTATAATACATAAGGGGGATATGATCTCCATGTGTAATACATAAGGGGGGATATGATCTCCATGTATAATACATAAGGGGGAATATGATCACCATGTATAATACATAAGGGGGGGTATGATCTCCATGTATAATACATAAGGGGGGATACGATCTCCATGTATAATACATAAGGGGGGATATGATCTCCATGTATAATACATAAGGGGGGATATGATCTCCATGTATAATACATAAGGGGGGATATGATCTCCATGTATAATACATAAGGGGGGATATGATCTCCATGTATAATACATAAGGGGGGATATGATCTCCATGTATAATACATAAGGGGGGATATGATCTCCATGTATAAAACATAAGGGGGGATATGATCACCATGTATAATACATAAGGGGGGATATGATCTCCATGTATAATACATAAGGGGGGATATGATCTCCATGTATAATACATAAGGGGGATGTCATCTCCATGTATAATACATAAGGGGGGATATGATCAACATGTATAAATACATCAGTGGTTCATATAGTGAACTCGGTGTAGAGCTATTCACCCTGAGGTCATCACAGAGGACAAGGGGGCACTCTTTACACCTGGAGGAAAAGAAATTGTATCTCCAAACACAGAAAGGTTTCTTCACAGTGAGAGCTGTGAAAATGTGGAATAGACTCCCTCAAGAGTTGGTTCTGGTGGATTGCTTTAAAAAAGGCCTGGATTCTTTCTTAGATACACAGAATATAACTGGATATTAACATTTATAGGTCAAGTTTTCAGGTTGTACACGACACAGCTGCCTCTTGCCATGAATAAGACGGGAGAGTGCACATTGTTGTCCAGTGTACATCATCAGTGCTGCGTATCGCTAGTTTGAGCTGTATTCGGAGCGCTGACTTCAAAAGTGCGAACAGACAGCATTACCTGGATACAGAGAGTGGGCTAATCTGTGTGTGTGACCGGATGGTCCAACTGCGATGTCTGTTTTTTTTTTTTGCTTTCAACACATCAACTTCACGGCCAACATATTGATGGGGAAATTGTATATTTTATATTTCCTTATAATTGCTGGCTCATATCTAAAAATGAGATAAGGATGATCACTTTAGCTTACTCACACCAAAGGAATGTTACTGCAAACTGACAAAGTCCTGAAAAGGTCATAGTGTTGCTTGCAGTAGGAGAGGCCATTCCTTACATTCAAGTCCAGTATCTAACACACAGCTAGGATGGAAATATTTGTCTTGTCTTCAGAGCTTGCAATCGTGCATGTGTCTGTGATCACCTGTGTGCCATGCTGCATAAGAAGATGGGACTCCATGGCAGAAACAGCATATTTAGTTAACCACTTGCCCTCCAGAGGATTTACCTCCCTTCCTGACCAGGCCATTTTTTGCGATATGGCGCTGTGTTACTTTAACTGACAACTGCACGGTCATGCAATGCTGCACCCAAATGAAATTTATGTCCTTTTTTCCCACAAATAGAGCTTTCTTTCAGTGGTATTTGATCACCTGTGTGGTTTTTATTTTTTGCGCTATAAACAAAAGGACCGACAATTTTGAAAAAAAATTTTTTTTTTTACTTTTTTGCTATAAAACATATCCAGTAAAAAAAATTAACATAAATCAGATTTCGGCATAAATTTAGGCCAAAATGTATTCTGCGACATGTCTTTGCTAAAATAAAATCCCAATACATATAAATTAATTGATTTACGTGAAAGCTATAGCGTCTAGAAATGACAGTATATAGAACGGAATTTTTATTTTTAATTTTTTTATACTAGTATTGGTGGCGATCAGCAACCTATAGAGGGACTGCAGGACCGTGGTGGGCATTCTGACACTGGGTGGGAACTGCCACTGACATCCCATTGACACAGATACAGTAATCAGTGCTAATTAAAAGCACTGATACTGTACTAATGACACTGGGCAGGAAAAGGTTAACATCGGGGGTGATGAAAGGGTTAACAGTGTGCTGCTTTACATGGTGCTGTGTGTGTTTTACTAGGGAGACATGCTGCTGTGAATTTCTTTGCTGTGCACACAGCAGCATGTCCTTGCTGGCAGGAGAAAAGTCTGTGTTGTTTACACACAGGTCTCTCCCTGGTCAGTTCCACCCGGCAATTGCCAGGTGCCGGCGGGGAATCTCCGGCCGGACCTGGTGATTGACAACTGTAGCTGCAAATACCCGGACATGCAAATCACGTATATATATATATATATATATATATATATATATATATATATATATATATACACACACACACACGTGACTTTGCGCAGCCCTGCCGCCCTGTAGCAGTAGTTCTACTATATATAGGGCAGTGGGGAAGATGTAAGGTATTCTTGTTATATTTTCTAATATCTTTATCTGTATTTGTCATTACTTTTATTAAGTCATACTTATAACTATTTGTAAAGTGCTGTGCAATCTGTTGGCGCTAAACAAATCCTGAATAATAATAATTTGTGTGGTCTCTCTTTGCTCATACTGAATACAATTCGAAAACCGTGACAAACGTGTTCACTTGCTGCCTAATATATTCCACCAACTTTCAGATGCCATTGTAACAAGATAATCAATGTTATTTACTTTATCTGTCAGCGGTCATAAAGTTATGGCTGTGTATGCTCAAATCTACTTCTCACTGTTTTGCAAACACACTAGAATACATTTTTCAGAAAATAAAACCCAAAAGAAAACAATTCACCAGCTAAAAGTGAAGATAAACTACAGAATAAGGTAATTAATGGCGTTGATGGCAGTTTTATACGTTGGCGATCAATAGCGAGTGTTCGGTGTTTATAGTTCAGCCTGAATGATGCAACTCGAGGACAAGCGGCTGAGATCAAATCCAATAAAAACGTCTGAATTTAACTTTAGAGCAGAGAAAACAGCCGTCTTCTTCAATGTCAATAAATGACATCACATTTTTAATAAATGAAATCAATGCAACATATCGAAGAAACAAAGTTATTACCTCTATGCTTTGATATTTAACTTTGCACAGAAAGGGCTGAACAGAATTTTTTTCTAATCAATTTCAGCAAAGGTCACCCAGTGTCACCGAAACAGCTTACTCATTCGCTTGCTGTGCTCATCCTGAACTGCGCCAGTCGGTAGATATGCGGAAGGAAAACAATGTAAAGCATGTGGAGAACACAGTAAAAGATGAGAAACACAAAGGAAAAACATGTTCAAAGGTAGTAGTAGGGTGACTTTGTAACATTAAAGTGACACTATTTGATATCCTTATTCTCCAAATGTAATCCATACACATTTACTACTTAATAGCCCTCTTAACGATTTTTCATGAGGTTTTGGTTTTTTTGTAACTTGTGTTTATTGAGAATATACAAGTACATAAAGATCAGTGTACAGTTGCAAAATGGGAAGATAAGTAGACAAAGGCTGGAGACAGCTAGCCAGCTCAGCTTGACACATTACAAGTACATTGTCGATTTGGATAGAAATACCGTAACAAAGAAATAAAAAACATACATAACCCCAAACAGCGCAGGGGTAGTCCTGCCAATTAGAACTACAGATAGGTATAACCCTACAGAAGTAGTAATGTATGTACTAAATATGGGTTTCCTTGATACAAGCAGATCACGTTTGTCATAATCATGTGCACTGCTCTATAGCCCATAGCCTCGGGGACTCCAAACTTTCTAAACAAAGGGCCACTTTACTGTCCTTCAAACTTTTCGGGGGCTGGAGTGTGGCCAGTGGGAGTAAAGAAAGCCTCAAGTATTAGGAGGAGGAATACGGTCCATCATGGTGTCAATGGGAGGAATAGTGTCCCACCGTTGGTGTCAGTGGGAGGAATAGTGCCCCATTGTTGGTAGCAGTGGGAAGAGTAGTGGGACCATGAAGAGCAAACCTAGTCACCTTCTAAAACGAAGTCAGATCACATTAGCAAAAAATAAATTGATTAAAAATGGAATGAAGAGATTTGGAGAACAATAGAATTAACTAGTTAAATTTTACTGCTACAGGGCGGACTCCTTATGCAAAATCACGTATATTTGTGTGTTCTGCGCTCCCATCGTTTTCACGGGTGGAGGGGAAGAGCTTACACATGCCCGCCAATGCTCTGACTCGGTACAGCACTGATCACTCACCAGATTCAGGTGAATGATGTTTGGCGTGGACCTCTTGATCACCTGTACCGAATCAGAGGCCTTCCTGTACCTGTGTTTACATTACACAGGCAAAAGAAATGATGCAATCTTCTCTCCAGGGAGCAAATTCCATTCCAGAGAGAAAAGAAAGCAGTCAAAGCAGCACACTTACACAGTAAAAGCACTGCTAAATCACATTTAATCCCCTGATCACCCCCCCCCCCCCTCCTGCCCAGTTAACCCTTTCACTGCCCTACCACCAGTGTCATTACAGTGTACAGATTTTTTTTTTAATAATCACTGTATTAGTGTCATGGACGTCTTCAGATAGCGTTACCGTCTTTCCCAAATAGCGTCAGATTGCCCACCGCTACATCATTCATCACATTTAACCCTTTGATTGCCAAGAAGATGCTCACATACACAACAAACCTCCATTGCTAGTATAGTGACTGAATGGATCAATATCCTTGATCAGATCAAAACTAAACCAGCATTCACAATAATATAGTGTCCCCAAAAATACAGCGTTAGCAGGATCAACCCTGACACCTGCCAACACCTGCATTTAGCCCCTACGCTTAACCGCCCCTCCTCCACAAGTGCAATGTAAGTAGATCACAGTCACTTGATACATCGCACACAAAACTGCAGGGTTAACAAGATCAGGCCTGATCTCTGCTAGCACTAGCAGGTAATATTTTTTGTAGCAGTTCAAGCAGTCCCTGACAGCCAGGTGCTCTTTTCCCTGTGAATTGCACTAGGTATCTATAAATTTTGTGGCCAAAATGTCTAACATAAGGTACACTAGTGAAGAGGCCTACAGGATTCTCAGTATTTCAGATGATAGCGAAGGGGAAGCTCACTGACAGAATCATGCTCAGAATAAAAACCTGTAGATAGCAGCGGCACCCTGAAAGATAGCTCAGACGATGAAATAGAGGCCCCTGCTAAAGGTCAGGATACCCAACCCCATTCCCAGGTTGCTGAGGTGTTACAACTGCATGATAATTCTCATATGCAGCAGAGTGCAAATACCAGTGCCGCTCAAGCTTTTGGTGAACTGGCGAGTACCAGTGGCCTAGTATATCATGGTTGTAACAGACCCCGGACACCCACAACTGGGTATCTCCGTCAAGAAGCTGCTTCTCAAGCTCTGGAACACGAGACCAGTGAATCTGGCTATTGTTACCCCAAGATCCAGACGACACAAGATTTGAAGTATACCATAGGTAGACAGTTTATGTGAACACAGATACAAGATATATACACTCAGGGGACAATCCCCCCTCCGTGCATAATGACACAGGGCGGGGCAATCTACATTTAGTAACAAGAAACACACAGGTATTCAAACTTCAAACCAGCAGACAGTTCCATCAGGAGGGAGGGCTGCTGGAGACCCCCCCCCGCCACTAAGCTAATACACAAACACATACATCCCATAATAGTTTGCTCCCAAGCCAGACAAACAATATAATAATGGGAAGCAGCCACATAACAATAAACAATCAACAACTCCCACCCCAACTATCTCCTAAACATGTCTACACAGTCTGAGACAAAGCCCACACAATATTAGGACAGATCACCCTGTACCCCTAACAGGCACAGGGTGATTTACACAGAAGTGGGATATGGGGAGCTGAGACAGGGGTCTCCCCACCTCTCCAAAGTAAGCTGGGTTCTATGGGCCCCCCACCCAAAGTGACTCCCGTCACAATGGTCTTTTACATACTGCAGTATCACTTGGTGACGTGGTGAGTCCCATAAGTGCAGTACAAGCTGGTGTGGTGGCGAGCACAAGTAGTGCCCGCAGCCACCAAGAATTTGAAAACAGGCCCATAGAGACTATAGTGTCCTTTTGGATGTGCTTGCAAATCGTGATTGGCAGCCCACAAATTTTGCAGCACCCGTACTTCCCCCTTTCACTGTCCAACTCGGAATTCAGGTGGAATTGGTAAATTTAACTACTTCCCTTGATTTTTTGGAGCGGTTTTTCACAGAAGATCTGTATGGATAGATTGTAGACCAAAGCAATTTATACGCACAACAAGTTATCGCCACCAACCCAAATTCAAACCGTGCCAGACCATTTTCATGGAAGCTATTATGGTTTCCCAATTTAACATTTGTGTGGCATTACCCTCAACATTGGCATTACTAAAAAGAATGAGTTGTGGTTGTATTGATCCACAGACCCGATTCATCATATGCCCATGTTCTCTGCTGCCATGGTCAGGCATAGATATGAGAATACAATGCGATTTATGCATTTCAATGACAATATACTCTGTCATCCTCGGGGTGACCCTGAATATGATAGGCTCCGCAAAATTCGGCCCCTCGTATATCACCTTAACCAGAAATGTGCATATGTGTATACACCCCAGCAAAACCTCTGCAAAACATCAATAATTCTTCTGGCTGCATTGCATTCAAACAGTTTTTCCCCAGCAAGCATGCCAGATACGGGGTTAAAATGTATAAAACCTGTGAGAGGGCAACAGGCTATACATGTAATTTTTGGATTTATGAGGGAAAATATCACGTGGAGCCCCCCAGATACCCAGACTACATGGGAAGCAGTGGCAAAATATTTTGGGACTTGGTGTCACTCTTTTTCCATATGGGGTACCACTTATTCGTGGACAATTTTTATACAAACATGCCACCATTTAGACACTTGTACAATCTTGGAATTGGCGCATGTGGCATCGATTAGGTTGCTGGGGCTTCCACCAACAGCTTGTAAATATCCGACTTAGAAAGGGGGAGAAAGCCTGCTTGAAAAATGATGAATTGCTCCCAGTGAAGTGGAAGTGAAGTCAAATTAGATGTTTTCGTCCTGGTACCCCAACCCAAAAGTCACCCCCCCACAAAAGAAAAAAAACACGTGTCTGTAGCAGACATGGAATTAGTAGTAAAACCCATTTTTTGTCCCTCCTGTCCTGGTCACCCTGGTCTCTACCTCAAGGACTGCTTCCGTCGCTACCACACACTAGTGGAGTATTAGTATAGGGTACAGCATGGCACAGTTTATGGCACATTCACACAGGGTCTTGAAAGGTGTTAGATAGTCAAGAAACTAGCTATTGCAGTTTGAGATCTCCTAAAATTCTAAAAAGTTAACAGTTTAAAAAAAATTTAAAAAAGTAAAAAAAAATATATATATATATATATATATATATATATATATATACACATATATGAAAAAAAAATGTTTTCGTTATATTGAGTTACTGTTCTATTGGTACGGTTTCATTGTTAACCATTGTTGTTTTCTTTGCAGGAATGCCATTCAGCTTCAGCATTGATCTGTTTATTCTGACGGCAACAGGATGTGCTTTCAGAATTTACATCAGTGTCTGCAGTGCTGCTGGATGAGATTTTCCATCTGCAGTTAAAAAAAGAACATATTGTATATGCCCAAGCATGGGGGCCTGGGGTGGCCAGTGGGTGAATTGCTCCTATGTATCGGCATATATAAATTTGGGGGCAGATTTATTTTTGGGGGCAGATTTCAATAAAAAAGTTATTTTATTGTTTTAGTGTTCTATGGTGACTGTTTTATTGTCAACCGTTGTTGTTTTCTTTGTAGGGATGCCATTCAGCTGCAGCACCGACTGTTAGTATTCTGAGAGCAGCAGGGTGTGCTCTCACAATATACATCAGTGCATGCAGCGCTGATGGATGAGATTGCTCACGCAGTTAGTTAAAAAAAAAAAAGAACATATATGCCACAAGCATGGGGGCCTGGGGTGGTCAGTGGGTGGACTGCTCCTATGGCATATATTTTAAAACATGTTTTTTTTCTTTGGCAGAGATTTCTTCATCCACATTGATAGAGGAATATGTTGGAGACAAAGAACATTTCATGTATGCCCAAGATTAGAAGTGGGTGGATGCAGGGCGGTATATTCTAAGGGTGGGCATACCTCATTTTTTTTGGCAGAGATTTCTTCTCTTTTTTTTCCATTCAGCGCAGAGGCCACATAACAAAAAAAAAAAAAACACACAACATATATGCCCAATAATGACCATCGATGTACTGGTACATCACTGAACTTTGAGTGGTTATACCAGGATGATGCCTGCTAAATAGTCGCAGGATTGCTTGTACAATCAGCAAGAGGAGATGCCACACACACCCCCCCCCCCCCCCCCCGCTGCCTTTCACAGCTTTCTAGGGCTGTTTCATTCCATGGGGGAACCTGAGAATGCTGCCAGTGTTTTCACCAGCTGACCATAGAGCTGATTGAAGGCCGGAACGGCTCCGATCATCTCTATGGTCTAAGAATCCGGAAGCTACAAACATTTCATCACTTTGGTTTCGCCAGTTTAAACCGTGCAATTTTTAAATTGGGAAAGCATCTGATCACACCAATCTTGGTGAGATCAGATTATTGAAGCACAGAGGAGATATCTAGAGTCTAAACGACACAAGATGTCTCAGAAAAGAGTACTTGTCACTGCCTATTGCTATCACAAGAGATATTTACATTCCCTGTGATAACAATAAGAGATAAAATAAAAACAAAATGAAAAGGACAGTGTAAAAATAAAAAAAAAATAAATGTCTCACACATGTGGTATCCCCACACCAGGTAGAAGTACCAGAATGTATTTCGTGGTATAATTCCACATATAACAGGGATGTTGGATTCCTATCGCCCGACGCCGGGGACATGTTTTTTTTCTACCTTTAGCCCTGCTGCGGGCAAGCTCACCTATCAGGTGGAAGCATTCCACACAGTGCCAGACTCTCTGCTTGCTCATCTGCAGGCACGGCTTGCCGTCGGCTAAGGGGAGGGAGAAGAGCGGATGAGTCCGCTCCCCTCCCCTTCTTGTGCTGACTCGGAAGTGACGTTATGATGTTACTTCCGGGTCTCCATTGAGAGATTGTAATGCAATCCCCAGGAAAGAACGTAACATGGTGCGATGTACACCGTATTATATTCAGTGGAGAGGAGACAGCCAGGGTCTTTTAGACCTTGGATGTCTCAAAGAGAACCTGACACCAAAAATGATCATATAGGATACTTTGTCCCCTATGTGATGAAAAAAAAAAGTAAAAAAAAAAAGTAAAGAAAAAAAGTTTGGTTTATTTAATGTAAAAAATGAAAGTTACACCCAAGCACATACCATCAAACCAAAAAAAAATTGAGGCCCCCCCACATATACGCACTTAAAAAAATGGAAAGCACACTCTGGGGCACCTACGCATGAAATCGTTGATTGCAATACACGTGTTACATATCATCGTGCACGGCAGAATGAGATCAATAATTCTAGCACAAGACCTCCTCTGTAATGCTAAACCGGTGACCTATAAGGAGCTTTAAAAGTGTCAACCTATAGAAAATATAGGGTACTGAAGTTCGTCACCATTTCACGAGCGTGCACAAATTTAAGGTTTGACAAGTTGGATATCTATTTACTTGCTGCAACCTCATCTTTTATACTTTACCAAAAATAGGGTAATTTATTGCTTTCTTGTGCCCTAAAATAAACTTTAACTATTTCTACTAAAATGTTGTGGTAAAAAACTTCGACAAAGAATTGGAACTACCACTATTTTATTTTCTAGGGTCTCTGCTTTCAGAAAATATATAATGTTTGGGGGTTTTATGTAACCTTCAGGCCTAAAATGATTCTTTAAATGTGTGCAAAAAACGCAAAAATGTCTCTGGCAGTGAAAACGCAAATACGGCTGTGGCAGAGAAAGGGATAAAGTATAAACCCTGACCTACACTTTCCGGAGGAGCAGCCAATCGTTCATCACAGTGCAAGGTCTCTCCCCTCCCTGCTAGTCCCTGGGTGTGGTTCTGGAGAGAGGCAGGGAGGTGAGGAGGAGATAAACAACGCAATGTTAAAAATATTACACGTTTAAGTTGCCATAAAGCCCCTTTTGTTTTTAAAAGTCCCAGACATTCCTAAAATCACCTCCGATTTAAATACGGTTTTGGGTAAAAAAACTTTTTTTTTATCAGGACAAGTAGATTGGGGCCCCAATTTAGTCCCTGGACAAGTAGTTTTTTCACAAATTTCTACATCCCTGTATACCCACGGCATGTGTGAGCAATATATCATTTAAGTGACAATTGTGTGTAAAAAAAAAAATAATTTTTTTTTGGTAATTTTCAAAAAACTTGTGGTAAAAAAAAAAAAAGTAATCCGTTGACTCAACATGTCTATCAGCAAATAGTTTGGGGTGTCTAACTTTCAAAAAATGGGTCATTGGGGGGGAGAGTTGTGCTATCCTGTAATTTTAGGGCCTCTGAAACTGTGATAGGTAATGAGGAAGTGAAATTAGTGAAACGAGGAATGTACGCACTGTCAGGTTTTCAAAGGGGTCATTGGATTTCGGGCTCCTGTATGTGGCTAGGCTGCCAACAAGTCTCATACATGCGGTATCCCCATACTCAGGAGAAGTAGCAGCTTTCACACAAACCTACTAACACTGTATACACTTACTGAGATTTTTTTTTTTTTTAACCAAAGACATGTAGCAAAATACATTTTAGCCTAAATTTATGACGAAACTTGAGTTAATTCAATATTTTTAATAACAGAAATGAGAAAAATGTTTTTGTTTGTTTATAGCCCAAAAAATATAATACAACTCAGTGGTGATCAAATACCACCAAAAGAAAGCTCTATTTGTACTCAAACAAACTTTGTCCTTTTTTCACACAGTGTTGTATAGCCGCACAATTACCAGTTGAAATAGTGCACATACTTGAATTGGTATTTTTTTAGTGGGCTCATTCACACCTGAGCAGTTTTTGCATTATTCCATAAGGACAAAAACACTCAATATGAAGATTTCCATTTTTTTCAGTGGGCTTGTTCAAACCTGAGTACTGTGTGGCATGTTTTATGAAGCTGCATGCTGCATATAACTCCACTTGTTGACAAAAAACACTCAAACACTCCGATCTGGGAGATCTATGTACACTGCAGAAATTTTAGCAAACTTTGTAGCAGATTCCTACCTTTTGTTATTCTGAAATATGGTTGTTTGGATCCATTTGCAAAGTGATTCTGTATGAGAGTGATTTTATAATTATCAATCAGCTGATGCACCTGCAAGGCTCTAATGAGGAAAGTGGCAGGGCCTGAATCCCTGTAGACATGATTTCCCTTTGGGAGTATCTCACCAAATATGACATTTTGTTGCAGGGAATGCTCAAAATCTAACACGTATCTTAGTGGAGACTTCCGGGAAAATCAGTACGCCAAAAATCACACAAGCAGGAAATTACATTTCTGGGGGCGTTCTATACACCATCTGTGTACAGAATGCCTCCAGGTAACCATATTGCATTTTACAAAAAATAACAGCACTGCAAAAGGAAAGGTAATTTTTAAGTAAATTTAATTACACTATGACTTGTGTCGCAATTGTATACTCTATATTAGTTTTTTGTTATAGTTGCTAATTTTTTTTCAAAGAAAGTGGAGTTACCCTTTAAAAAGAAAAGGTACATTCTTTGGGGCAGAATCATGCGTTTTTTGGCACAACAGAATTTGATAGAGAGCACCTAAAAAATTTAAGAAAAATGCAGTAACGTGTTTTTCGTACATTCCCATTTAACAGTCAATGGGGGACTTTTTTTTTTTTTTTTAAATAACACGTTTCTGCTTCTCTCACACGGAAAGTCTTTAACTGACCCTGCTTTGCTCACACCAAGTGGAATGCGGACTTGCTGCAAAGATTAAAGGAAGAAAAATGCTACTATTGAAATTCACAATAATGATGTGCTAAAATCTGAACACCAGCACGGAGGAGAGAATACATTTTCAGATATATTTTTTAAAGCAGAGTAATGGACAAATGGACTATAGTGAAGAGACACAGTCCAATCGTTTCAATGAGCAACCAAACGCAAGGGAATGCGCAACGTTCTTGACAGAGTCTTGACCTCCTTAATATCCATCTGCAAATGAGCCTTCCAGGGTCCCATAGGTTGGTGTTACTGGGTATATCTGATGCTGCTCAGAGACCTCATCACACCACAGCTTTGATCTCTGATCTTTTTTATTATGCGAAAATATATATATATACATATATACATATACACACACACACACACACACACACACACACACACACTGTTCACCCCAACAGATTTGTCAGAAAACCTTTACTTTCCTTTCAGAATCAACATTTTCTATGGGACACTGTACTACAAAATACTCCCACAAATGCGAGCCGTTGATTGCAAACACAACTTGTGAATTTGCACACACAAAAAAGTATTGTTCCTGACAAAATTAATTAATGTTGCAAAAATTGATACACTCCAATAAAAGTCTTTGAAGCAAAGCTAAATTTTAGACAACAAAACCCCATTTAACAAGAATTCAACTACAGGTGAGTCTAATTATTCATTAAACATTTTGGAAATTGTTCTTATGTTAATTGAGATATTGATTAAAATCTTACTTTTTAAAAGGAGTGTACTAATTTAACCTAAACACACACACACACACTTGCCAAAAGTATTGGGACCCCCCTCCAAATCATTGGATTCAGATGTTCCAATCACCTCCATGGCCACAGGTGTATAAAATCAAGAGCCTAAGCATGCAGACTGCTTCTACAAACATTTGTGAAAGAATGGGTCGCTCTCAGGAGCTCAGTGACTCCAAGCGTGGTACTGTGGTAGGTGCCACCTGTGCAAGAAGTACATCCGTGACATTTCCTGGCTACTATATATTCCACGTCAACTGTTAGTGGGATTATAACAAAGTGGAAGCAACTGGGAACAACAGCAACTCAGCCATGCAGACCTCCAAACTTTGTGTGGCCTTCAGATTAGCACAACAGTGTGTAGAGAGCTTCATGGAATGGGTTTCCATGGCCGAACAGCTGCATCCAAGCCTTATATCACCAAGTGTAATACAAAGAGTCTGATGCAGTGGTGTAAAGCATGCCGTCACTTGACTCTAGAGCAGTGGAGACGTTCTCTGGAGTGACAAATCACGCTTCTCTGGCAATCCAAGGGATGTGTCTGGGTTTGGCGGTTGCCATGAGAAAACAGTACTTGCCTGACTGCATTGTGCCAAGTGTGCAGTTTGGTGGAGGGGGGATTATGGTGTGGGGTTGTTTTTCAGGGGTTGGGCTTGGCCCCCTAGTTCCAGTGAAGGGAACTCTTAAGGCGTCAGCATACCAAGACATTTTGGACAATTTCATGCTCCCAACTTTGTGGGAAGAGTTTGGGGATGGCCCCTTCCTGTTCCAACATGACTGTACACCAGTGCACAAAGCAAAGTCCATAAAGACATGGAGGAGCCAGTTTGGGGTGGAGGAACTTGATTGGCCTGTACAAAGTTCTGACCTCAACACAATAGAAAACTTTGGGATGCATTAGAGCGGAGACTGCGAGCCAGGCCTTCTTGACCTCACAAATGCATTTCTAGAAGAATGGTCAAACATTCCCATAAACACACTCCTAGTGGGCCAACTCAATGTTGAACCCTACGGACTAAGACTGGAATGCCAGTAAAGTTCATGTGCGTGTAAAGGTAGGCGTCCCAATACTTTTGGCAATATAGTGTGTGTGTGTGTGTTTTTATATTGCCCATTCTTCGTTTGGGCTATATTGTTCATTACTTGCTACTCCTTTAGGATATTGTTGTGTAGAGGACTGTCCAACTTATCTTACATAATACCTTATTTTGTATTGTGGTGTACTTCTAAATGTCCTACACCATGACCATGCCAGTCTGGTTGTTGTTTGATAATCAATTTTTTTATGTTTTAATAAAGACATTCTTCTTGGTAAAGAAAAACGTTTTGGGTGGTCTGATCATTTGCTAAATTTTTTTCTGAACTGAGAAATTTCAATGTTTGCAGCCAAACGCCTGTCGCAAATCACCACAGAATTGTAATATATTTCTCCCCACTGACAGTGAACTGGAAACCTGACTGTTCAGTAAGAAAAACTGTGGAAGGATGAGAAGAGAAGACAGCATTCTCCGAATTGTAAAACTTCAGACAATAAATAACTGGGCAGAAAGAATTGATGGTCCTCGGGCATGGCTGGGGATCCTGATACACACATTGATTACCACTCACAATAATTTTTGTTGCCGATGTTTAATTCAAAGCAGGAATCCAACAAACCTGCAAAAATTATTTATACGTCTTGCATCACAGACATCTCACAAGTGCCCAGTCATCAAACAAGTTGTGTACATTAAAATATGGCCTCCGCTCACAAAATGGCTACCTTCATTGTATATATACAGTTGCAAGAAAACGTACAGTCAGGTCCATAAATATTGGGACATTGACACAATTCTAATTTTTGTGGCTCTATACACTACCACAATGGATTTGAAATGAAACGAAAAAGATATGCTTTAACTGCAGACTGTCAGCTTTAATTTGAGGGTATTTACATCCAAATCAGGTGAACGGTGTAGGAATTACAACAGTTTGCATATGTGCCTTCCACTTGTTAAGGGACCAAAAGTAATGGGACAATTGGCTTCTCAGCCGTTCCATGGCCAGGTGTGTGTTATTCCCTCATTATCCCAATTACAATGAGCAGATAGAAGGTCCAGAGTTCATTTCAAGTGTGCTATTTGCATTTGGAATCTGTTGCTGTCAACTCTCAAGATGAAATCGAAAGAGCTGTCACTATCAGTGAAGCAAGCCATCATTAGGCTGAAAAAACAAAACAAACCCATCAGAGAGATAGCACAAACATTAGGCGTGGCCAAAACAACTGTTTGGAACATTCTTAAAAGGAAGGAACGCACCGGTGAGCTCAGCAACACCAAAAGACCCGGAAGACCACGGAAAACAACTGTGGTGGATGACCGAAGAATTCTTTCACTGGTGAAGAAAACACCCTTCACAACAGTTGGCCAGATCAAGAACACTCTCCAGGGGGTAGGTGTATGTGTGTCAAAGTCAACAATCAAGAGAAGACTTCACCAGAGTGAATACAGAGGGTTCACCACAAGATGTAAACAATTGGTGAGCCTCAAAAACAGGAAGGCCAGATTAGAGTTTGCCAAACGACATCTAAAAAAGCCTTCACAGTTCTGGAACAACATCCTATGGACAGATGAGACCGAGATCAACTTGTACCAGAGTGATGGGAAGAGAAGAGTATGGAGAAGGAAAGGAACTGCTCATGATCCTAAGCATACCACCTCATCAGTGAAGCATGGTGGTGGTAGTGTCATGGCGTGGGCATGTATGGCTGCCAATGGAACTGGTTCTCTTGTATTTATTGATGATGTGACTGCTGACAAAAGCAGCAGGATGAATTCTGAAGTGTTTTGGGCAATATTATCTGCCCATATTCAGTCAAATGATTCAGAACTCGTTGGACGCCGCTTCACAGTGCAGATGGACAGTGACCCAAAGCAGACTGGAAAAGCAACCAAAGAGTTTTTAAAGGGAAGAAGTGGAATGTTATGCCATTGCCAAGTCAATCACCTGACCTGAATCCGATTGAGCACGCATTTCACTTGCTGAAGACAAAACTGAAGGGAAAATGCCCCAAGAAAAAGCAGGAACTGAAGACAGTTGCAGTAGAGGCCTGGCAGAGCATCACCAGGGATGAAACCCAATGTCTGGTGATGTCTATGCTTTCCAGACTTCAGGCTGTAATTGACTGCAAAGGATTTGCAATCAAGTATTAAAAAGTGAAAGTTTGATTATTATTCTGTCCCATTACTTTTGGTCCCTTAACAAGTGGGAGGCATATATGCAAACTGTTGTAATTCCTACACCGTTCACCTGATTTGGATGTAAATACCCTCAAATTAAAGCTGACAGTATGCAGTTAAAGCACATCTTGTTTGTTTCATTTCAAATCCATTGTGGTGGTGTATAGAGCCAAAAATGTTAGAATTGTGTCCATGTCCCAATATTTATGGACCTGACTGTATGTGAACCCCTTGGGATTACGTGGAGTTTTGCATGAATTGGGCATAAAATGTGCTCTGAACGTCATCTAAGTCACAACAATAGAAAAACACAGTCTGCTGAACATAATACTACACAAACATTAGATGTTGCCATGGTTTACTTGCACATAACATGTAAACATTCACAGTGCAGGGAGGAAAAAGTATGTGAACCTTTGGACTTAATAACTGGTTGACGCTCCTTTGGCAGCAATAACCTGAACCAAACGTTTCCTGTAGTTGCAGATCAGACCTGCACAACGACCTGGAGTCATTTTGGACCACGTAATCCCAAGGGGTTCACATACTTTTTCTTGCAACTGTAAGACCAATACACTTTAAAGATCTGTTTAAGACCTCGTTCACACCATGCTCCTGTTCAATTATTCTCTATGTGCCCTGTTCACACCACAACACATGGAGATTATTTGCACTCCGCAAGTGAAACCTGTGTGTCAGTTTCCATCTGTTTTTCTGCACATAGGGTAAGAATGAGCCCTCACAGTTTCACCAAGCATTATTTGTATCTGCATGGCCATATGACATTGCTCACAATAACTAAGGGAAAGAAACATTTAACAATGTACCTCCATCCCTCAATTTGATACACAGCTCCCAGGACCCGAAATACCACGGTATATTTGAAGCTGATTTGCGTATTTCTTTAACAGTCCCCATTATGGATTGACATGTTTACTCTAATATTCGTCATGACTGCCTGATATTATCCCTTTGGCAAACATATATAGAATCTCATTACTTCCCTACGATTGAATTTTGTATTTCTACTTTATAGATGCTGTCAATAGCATCCACTTCTGATGAATAGAGTCCAATAACAGGCAACAAAAATGGTGGAAGGTCGGAGGATTAAAACATATCAGGTGAGATTTCTGGAATTTAATATGCACAGCCTGGAGGAAAGAGATAAAAAGGGGGACATGACTGAAACCTTTAAACAATTCAAGGGGGTGAAGAAGGTTCAGGAGGGCAGTATTTTCAATATGAACCCAAGATCATGAACCTCAACCTAGCTGGAGGAAACTAATCTTAGAAGTATCTTTCAGTGAGTCAGTCAACAATAAGTAGATAAAAATGAACTATACTCAGAAACAAAGGTTAAAAAAAAAAAAAAAAAAAAAGGTACATTCGATGGACCACTTGGTCTGTTGTATCGTTTGTGTATTTCTATGAATATTCATGAAATACGTTGAGATCTGTGATGCTGAAGTAATGAAATAGGATAGATACACAAGTGTAATTATGAACCTACTATGACACTACATTGTATGTCCAAAGTATTAATACCACATAAATTAGATTCTCACGTTTATTGAGGAGTTTTCAATGTTTGTGAATAAAAGGCTATTTTATTTCAACTCGTTGTTGATTTAATCTCTCATTTAACAGCTTCCCGTCCACTCTACAGCAGAAGTATTGCTGCAGGGGTGCGCAAAAAATGTGCGTGTGTGATTTTGGATTTCCAGGTAGGGGGCGCGTACGCTTCCTACCCACGCCGCCATTCGTGGCCGAGGCTGTTAATCACTTACTCGCAGGCACCCAGTGATTGCTAAGCAACTCCAACGGGGGGAACTGTTTGTAAACAAAACATTTCTCTCCCATCAGCTCCTGCACACTGCTTTGCATGGCTGTGCAAAGCAGTGTACTTACAGTGAAGCACAAACACATAGCCCCACAGTAAAATGCACACAGCACCCAGTTAACCCTTTGATCACCCCACATGTTAACCACTTCCTGCCCAGTGTCATTAGTACAGTGTCAGTGCTTTTTATTAGCACTGATCACTGTATTGGTATCACTGGGGATGTCAGTAACACCAATTCAGTTCCCCCCAGTGTCAGAATGTTCGCCGCAGTCCCACTATAAGTCGCTGATCGCCGCCATTACTAGTAAAAAGGGGGGGGGGGGAAAAAAAAACAGTATACATAGCACCATTTGTAAATGCGAGAAATGTCACGTAAACCAATTAATTTACACATATCAGGATTTTTTTTTTTTTTAGCAAAGACGTGGCAGAATACATTTTCTCCTAAATTTATGACGAAATGTAATTTTTTACAAAATTTTTACTGGACATGTTTAACCTTCCTGGCGGTATGATTATTTCAGATTTTTGGTGCTGAAAGCGGTACCATTTTTTTTGCATGGAAATATGTATTTTTTTTATTGTAGGCTGTAATTTTTAGGAAAAACTCACTGAAATCTGTCCGAACAAGAGTCTAGTAAACATCCCGGGTATGATAAAATTTGAAACACAAAATCATAAATTATAATTTAATAAATAATCATAAAAATAATATACAAATAATAAAAAATTTAATTCAATAATATAATCAAACCAAAAACACTGAAATGTGAAATATAGCGCCAAGTTCGCACATTGCTGAGCTCAGTCGCAAAATCGTTTTCAGTTTCTGATGACGAATTTCCCCCACGAATCATTATCACTCAATTCTGCAAGTGGTTCTGATTTACTATCGCTGTTCTCTAGCTGATCTAAACCGCTTTTGACCTAAAGGGACACTTTTTGGACGCCATGGACATTTCTCAGTTTCCAGGCAGAAAGAACAGACAAAATGCAGGCAGGGCGCAGGACAAAGCACTAGGGACAATATGTATGTGAAATGGGTTGAAACAGCAATGTTTTACTGTGTAAAATGAAAAAAAAAAAAATGACATTTTTTAAAATTTTCAAATTTCCCGGCGGCGCCCGTACGTCCCGACGTCACAGGGACAGGACACAGAAGCCGGATGCCGGCATCGGCCGGAGGAGATGGCCGGGGACGCTGCAGGGGACACATCGTGGGAGCGCAGGGTAAGGTAAGTGAAGAACACATGCCGGAGCAGCGCCGCATGGTATTCCCGAGTGTAGCTCGGGGTTACCGCTTTTGGTACTGAAATGTTACCCCGAGCTACACTCGGGAATACCGCCAGGGAGGTTAATAGCAAAAAGTAAAAATAATTGGTTTTTTTTCCTCAAAATTGTAGATTTTTTTTATGATGCAAAAAATAAAAACCGCACGTGATCAAATACCACCGAAAGAAAGCTCTATTCATGGGATAAAAAGGACGTACATTCAATTTGGGTGCAGCGTTGCATGACCACGCAATTGTCAGTTAAAATAACGCAGCACCATAACCCAAAAAAATGGTCTGGTCAGGAAGGGGGGCCTCAGGAGGGTAAGTGGTTAAAGTCCCATGTGCAGTTGATTTTTTTGCTTCGTAAGGAAGAAAAAAAAACAAAAAAAAAAACTTTTTCTTCCTTCGATAGTATCACCGTACCTCTAATAAGGCTTCATGCACACTCCACATGCATTGGGCTAATATTTAGCTCTAGGTGGAGGTGCCCTCTCCAGCCCCACTACCGGCATCCTGTCAAACTCTATGGGTGACTGTCTGCTGTATGGGGCTGGACGGTACACCTAGCAAGTGGTATTTTCATGCTCAATTTTCTCACCACAAACACCCTGAGCTTGCATAGTCAGTTATTTTCAAACCAACAACAGGAGCTCCTCGATGCACAGATGTTCACATCTTTCAAAAGCAATATAAAAAAAAAAAAAAAAAAAAAGGAGACCTGAAAATGGGGACTTTTGACACACAACATAATCATAAAAACATGTTTTGTTTTTTTTTTATAATCAAAATTAAATATGTAAAATAACATTCTATTTTACAACAACAGTACTAAAACGTGAAAATGACAAGTTTACAATATCGAGGGGCAGCAAATCTTTCTCCAAGTGATCCAAATTCTTTGTAAACTTTGGGTTCATCCGTATTGGCTTGGGCTTAACACATTTCATGGACTTAATCCACTTCTTTAGGAGCCGTCACCATATAGATATTTGACTAATGATATAAGAACAAATACAAACAATCAAAAAAATCACAAAGAGCATCATATTGTAAGTGCACCAGGAAATGGGAGAGAGAGCAAAAGGAGAGGAGCAGTACCCCCTGGAAACACAAAGGGGGGAAGGAGAGGAGAGATCCAGCGAATCTGAAAACCCACTATATTGTTCAACGGTGCTTGTAAAGTTCCTGTGGAGTTTCTCCGGTATTGAGACTAGTGTTTTCTGGCAGATGAAGGTAATTTCTATGGTGTAGCCTGCTTTAGGCAAAAATGGTTTTCATGTTAAGGATGGAGGGGGGGGGGGGTACTGCTCCTCTCCTTTTGTTATCTCTCCCCTTTCCTGGTGCACTTACAATATGATGCTCTTTGTGATTTTTTGATTGTTTGTATTTGTTCTTATATCATTAGTCAAATATCTAAATGGTGATGGCTCCTAAAGAAGTGGATTAAGTCCATGAAACGTGTTAAGGCCAAGCCAATAAGGACGAACCCAAAGTTTACAAAGAATTTGGATCACATGGAAAGAGATTTGCTGCTCCTTGATATTGTTCACTTGTAATTTTCTACATGTTTCAGTACTGTTGTTGTGAAATAGAATGTTATTTTACATATTGAATTTTGACACAAAATAAATCATGTTTTATGATTATGCTGTGCCTTGAAAGTCCCCATTTTCAGGTCCCTTTTTTTCTTTTATATATATATATATATATATTCACAATGTTAGGGATGTGGCACTTGAACACATTTTAATATCAATTATCTTTAAAAAGCAAAATGTCCTTGAGCAATTTACTCAAGCACCGAAATGTCTCTAGTAAGAACCAGACTCTGCCAAGAACTAAGCCAGCTGGCAGGCCCCAAATGCTACCAAGAGCAATGTCAGTTGCGCTCCCATGTAATCTTTAGAGAAACAGAAGTAAAAAACCATTAACCAAATAAATGTAAGAAAAGTTTTTGACATTAGCTAACAACATCCCTTAGATACCTCTATCCCAGAGAGAAAGACGTGAAATTATACACAAATCTCAACTATTTCTGTAAAAACCAAGCTTGGCTGTACCTTTACAGCCTCCCTTTTCTGTAACAGTCAGCCTCAAAAGACCAATAGGGTGACTTGGAGGAACTAGAGGGCAAAGCCGAACTCTCCTATTAAAGGAAAAGTCGAGATCTGCACAAAACATCAACTTTCCATATCTCTAAATCTACAGATCAAACTGACATGCAGTTTTCACTTCTGGTAAATTTTGGTTACGTTTTTTTCCTTTTCTTTTTTTGTATATGCTCAGTCTGAGTTTCCAGGGACTGTGATAAATTTTACAGGACACTGAAGAAATGTAGCAAATAAATGATCACTTCATCACATATGTCAAGGGGATCTCGCTGATCCACCCCATGGAGTAGTTGGTTATAGCTGGATCGATAATTGGTATATCTGCAAGATCTGATGTAAATAATGGCTTCTTCTGAAGCATTAAGGTCTATCTAAAGCCATTTTTTTAGCAATATGTGAGGTTTTAGAACCCGTCAGTTTTTTTTAATTGATATCTCAGTACATTAATATAAAGGACACTGCCTCTAGCGGTGTGATATTATTGATTACACTTTACTTCCAATATACAGTTAGGTCCATATATATTTGGGGACAGGCAAAATTTTAGATTTTTTTCAGGTATTTACCAAAACATATTCAAGCTATAGTTAAATAATGAATATAAGCTGAAAGTGCACACTTTCAGGTTTAATTTGAGGGTATGTACATCCAAATTTGAGGCTCTTAAGAGTAGTAATTCCCCCTTTTTCAATGGGCCAAAAGTAATTGGACAATTGTATCAAAATCTGTTTCATGGCCTGGTGTGGGCTACTCCTTCGATTTGTCTTCATTAATTAAGCAGGTAAAAGGTCTGGAATTGATTCTAAGTGTGGTATTTGCATTTTGGAATCTATTGCTGTGAACCTACATCATGCGTTCAAAGGAGCTGTCCATACAAGTGAAACAGGCCATTGTAAGGCTTCAAAAACTAAACAAATCCATCAGAGAGATAGCAGCAACATTAGGAGTGGCCAAATCAACAGTTTGGTACATTCTGAGGAAAGAAGAACGCACTGGTGAGCTCAGCAACATAAACAGGCATGGACGTCCATGGAAGACAACAGTGGTGGATGATCGCAGGATCCTCTCTATGGTTAAGAAAAACCCATTCACAACATCCAGACGAGTGAAGGACACTCTCCAGGAGGTGGGTGTATCATTGTCAAAGTCTACAATCAAGAGTCGACTTCACGAGAGCAAATACAGACGGTTCACCATAAGGTGCAAACCATTCATAAACCTGAAGAATAGAAAAGCCAGATTAGACTTTGCCAAAAAACATCTAAAAAAGCCAGACCAGTTCTGGAAAAGCATTCTTTGAATGGATGAAACTAAGATTAATCTGTACCAGAATGACGGGAAGAAAAAAGTGTGGAGAAGGCTTGGAACAGCTCATGATCCAAAGCACACAACATCATCTGTAAAACATGGTGGAGGCAGTGTGATGGCATGCACATGTATGGCTCCCAGTGGCACTGGGTCATTGGTGTTTATTGATGATGTGACAGAAGACAGAAGCAGCCGGATGAATTCTGCAGTGTTTAGAGATATACTGTCAGCCCAGATTCAGCCAAATGCAGCAAAAATTGATTGGATGGCGCTTCACAGTACAGATGGACAACGATCCAAAACACACAACAAAAGCAACCCAGGAGCTTTTGAACGAAAAGAACTGGAATATTCTACAATTGCCAAGTCAATCCAATTGAGCATGCAGTTCACTTGCTGAAGGCAAAACTAAAGGCAGAAAGACCCACAAACAAAGATCAACTGAAGACAGATGCAGTTAGAGCCTGCAAAGCATCAGAAAGGAGGAAACCCAATCTTTGGTAATATCCATGGGTTCCAGACTTCAGACAGTCATTGCCAGTAAAGGATTCTCAACAAAACATTAAAAGCACAGCGAGCACAGAGAAACACACATGTGAAGGAACAGCAAGGAGCACTCTAATTTGCAGACCTGCTCCTGGATACACCGGAGGGACCCAGACCAGATCCTTTAACGTCCAACACCAGGGGGACCCCTAAGTGGAGAGGATCATCAGCCTCATACACAGCTGAGGGAGGACCACCCAGTATCGGATGACATCTGGATCATTTATACACAAAGGCGCATATTTTATGCGGGTCTGGTGAGTGCGCATTGCTTTATCACTTTCGTGCACGGATACCTGAACCAAGTCACCTGAATACCTAAGTCACCTGCATACTTGAGCACCTAATCTCTGTCACCTAATTGAGGAGGACTTTTTATTGATCGAACTGATTGAATACATGTCATTATCTATATATGTTTAGCGCTGCACTTTATTTTATGTTTAGTAAGGTCTTCTAGGGGTTATTGGTACCTCATTCGTGCATAGCAGCTTTACAATTGTTTAGTACTAAGGCGCTTCTCTCCAGTCACTTTCATTAAAAATGAACATTTTATTTCTGATTATATTAATTCGTCCAATTACTTTTGGTCCCTTGAAAAAGGGGGGATGGCTACTCTTAAGAGCTGTAATTCCTAAACCCTTCCTCCAATTTGGATGTACATACCCTCAAATTAACCCTGACAGTGTGCACTTTCAACCCATATCCATTATATACCTATAGTTTGAATATGTTTTGGTAAATACTTAAAAAACAAAATTGTGCCTGTGTCCAAATATATATGGACCTGTTTTAATTGCTGTCTATGATCTCACTAGAAATATTCACCCTTTATTTCTGCTAGTGATTGTTGTTACAGAGTCAGAAACTGGTTAAAGAAAATCATTTTGAGTAGTCACCAGAACAGAATAGACAGGAAATATTCCAGTGGGGACACTAGTGCTGGTGACAGCTATCTAAGATGGAATCGCCTTCACTTTGGGGGGATTTTTTTTATTTCCTGTTTATCTTCCACAAAATCGATGGGATAGACCAGTGGTCTCCAAAGTGCAGACCGAGAGCCAGATGTGGCCCTCTGATTGCCTTTATCGCGCCCTTGAAACACTATTCCTCCCACTGGCACAGTGGGGCATTATTCCTCCCATTGAAACCAACAATGGAGCACTATTGCTCCCACTGACACCAACATAGGGGCAAAATTCCTTCTACTGACGCCAAATGAGAGCACTATTATGGGGCAGTATTTCTCCTAATAATACCAACAATGAAGCCCTATACCTCATCCTACTGACCACAGAAGAATATTTTTTTTAATCCCACTGACCATCAAGCTTGAAACATGGTTTACCCCCAATTGTCACAATGCAGCCCCGTAAAATCTTGAAGGGAAGAAAACTAGCCCATTGTTTAGAAAGTTTGGAGACCCCCTGGGATAGACCATTAAAAAGAAAGGTATTGAGGATTATGAAGCCTAACTACACTTAAATATATATCCTTATTTAGAAGTTCAAGTTAAAAAAATCTCAACTCATTACGGACGCCTTTACCCTTCACCACATTACAACAGTGACAACGTTAATGCGGTGAAGGGTAAAGGTGTCAGCAATGAGTTGAGATTTTTAACTTGATTTTCTAAATAACTATATATTTTTTTTTAATGTGCTTAGGTTTAACAATCCTCAATATATTTCTATTTGATGGTCTATCCCTTCAATTTTGTGGTCTAGTTTTGGTTATAGGATTACCTGAGAGTGGGGAGTGAGCATTATTAGACAGGCAACTCCACTAAGGAATCCCTATTATTTTTAATTCCTTTCTATTTCTAGTGTCTGCAGGACAGGAAAGAAATCTTTCCAAAGGGACATTCAGGGTAAGATAAACAAAAACCTGAGAAAGGTTTTAACCATTCCCTAATCTATCCAAAATGATAAAAAGTTGGCTTTAGATCTACTTTAAAAGGAAGAAAATTGATATACATGTGGCAAATTAAATATACTTTTGACGTTCCATCACACATAGCAGTTTCCATGACTTTCGCGATTACTTTGTTCCTTGGCAACGCCATACACAGGTCAGTGATTTTAACATGTTCTAAATAAAGACATGGCATTCAGCACAAGAATAGCTCTTCACTTTCATCCATGTTAATAGCAGTACTTACTGTAACATATCTTTTCCAGAGGGCTATATCTACCACAGATATGCAGGTCTTGGAGGTCCTGTCTTGCATGGCAACCCGAGTAGTGTAAAACTCTGTGGACATTTGGTTGCAGGAAGGGCATGATTTAACCAAATTACTTTTTTTCCGGTACATATTAAAGATCTGACAGAAATCAACCTAGGTCTAGGGTTATAACATTTACATGTATAATATGTTACAACTACAGTACTGTGTGCTTTTAATTTTCATTTCATATTTAAAAGGAAACTGTGCGTAAAAGATAAAAATATAATATGTGGACAAACGTTTGTGGATAACTGACCATCACACCTACATTATAGGAGTTTTTTGGAATTCCTTTCCATAGCTTCCATCTTTTGGGAAGGCTTCAGAGACGATTTTGGAGAATGTCTGGGGGAGGGGAATTTAAGCCCATACAGCCAAAATAGAGTATTTTTGAGGTCAGGTACTACTATTGGATAAGAAGACCTGGCTTACAATAGGTGTTCCAATTCACTCCAAAAGTGTTCAGTAGTGTGATTTGAACTCTGTGTAGGCCACTTAAGGTCCTCCAGACCAAACCAACCCACGTGCTGGTCAGTTTAGTATAAGGTGCTGATCAAGATATCAGCAAGTTCAGGCATTAACATGTGAGGGGAGGGTGGGGTGGCTCTATGTTCCAACTCTCACAAAGATGAACCTTTGGAAAAGCTCAGGGGGAACTCTGTAGGAAACAACGCCATTGTGTTTTTTGTTTTGTTGTGTCTTTTACTGCAGGTACATTTTAAAGCCAACTTGTATTTTGCTCACAGGGGCAAAGTTTTGGACAGAGCGGAGAGGGATTATAATACCTATTAGGTTTTTAGGCCACATTCACACTTGTGCGACTTTGATGTGCAACTGTGGAGTGCAACTTTGACTCAACTTTGGATGGGTGCAACTTGGATGTGACTTGTCCCTCTGCAAAGCAAGACCCACTGTTGCATGTAAAACATTCCGGTACGGATTTTATGCAACGTTTGAGGGTTAACATTGAAGTCTATGGCCCTTAAGTTGCATGAAAGGTGGACCAAAGTAGTGCAAAAACTACTTTGAAGTTGCTGCAACTTTATGTCACACATATATGAATGTTTGTCACTGGAAAGCATGGGGTACGACTTGCCATGCAACTTTGATGTCAAAAGCCGTATGACAAGTCGCACAAGTGTGAATGGAGTGTAATTGCTGTCTGTGCCCCTGTTAGGGAGATTCACCCTCTCTATTTGTCCTGTTTACCATTATCATCCAAAGTGACAGAAAAAGAAAACCCCATATTTTGGGGTTTCCCCAGAAAAGTAATAGAGGGGAAATTTTCCAATGGGGACAATAGCTCTGGTGACCTGGGGGTCCTTCAGGAATCCCCTTAATTTTCAGGGATTTTCTCTCACGTCCTGGTTTAGCTATGGGACGGGAAGGTAAGGAAAATCTCCTCAGTTGAACATAGATGTCAAAAATTGAACTGTCAGGAGCTATAACCCTCCCTTAATCTATCCAAAATGAAAAAAAAAACGTTTTGCTTATAATTCTACTTTAACTTCCAATCTTCCCAGCTACGCATACTGACCTCCCCTGAACTTTTCATCCCCTTAGTTTAGCTGCCTGGAGCAAAAAGAAATGCTAGACCCTTCTAGGCATGGAGAGATCATGAGTCTCACAGCCCGTATTACTACATTGCAATGTTTGTCCTTGGCATTTGGCCACCCAAGCACCCAGCACTGTCACACAGGGGCAAGGATAGAGCCCTCAAACCTTTTCAGATTCCTTTTAGCTAGCTGGAAACTGCAAGGGCAAAAGCACAAGTTCACCTCAAATACCTTTGCTCACATTTCTATGACTCAGAAGCCTGACTTAGAGCTGAAGTCATTATTTGCATAGAGTGTTCCCGGCGATCAGATGTCTGCTTTTTAAAGCTTGTTAAATCTCATTAATAGTTTAACGTTAATGGCAGGTTTATGTTAATCATACATTATGTATTACAACAAGCTGTAAATGACAAACTCTCCATGTCAATAAGAAGAGTTTAACTGTTGCCTGGAAAATCTCTTTAATGATATGGACAGTTTAAATCAGTGGATAACATCACAATCTACGTTCACACCTTTTCTATTCAACCCTATAAAAAAGGTGCATTTTGCTGAGAACCAGCAAGTTTTAGCAATCAGGAATGTTTTAATGCACTACACCAAAATTAATAAATGTGAATGCACCTTGACCCCATGGCACCTACTTCCACCAACCCTTTAAGGGGTTCAGAAAGACAGGAGGCAGAGTTTGTGTAACTGCTGTGAATGACTGTTGCAGTGGCCACACGATCAGGTGCCCAGTCTACTGGCTCCAAATTATAAATGATGACTGGGAGCTGTCAATGTCAACTCTTTCAGAGCAGAACTGTGGAGTCGGTTGCCGCATATATGCACACAACCAACATTAGGCCCACCTGCTGTGTGGACGCATATGTGTGTTACACCTTGGAACATGCACACTAAAGTATTTAGATATCAAAACAGCCCTTTCACTAAAAATCCTATCAACATGAAGCTCCGCATGCCAATATGAAATTATCTAACTTTAGATAAACATTTTTTGTTTTTACTCACATACACTGTTTTTCCACTAATTGGCACTGTTGATGTAACCCTGGCCTCACAGCTACACCCTGGGAAGTTTCTGTCACATGTTCCAAGAGGCAGTCGCAAAGTTTCAGGAAAAGTTCCAGAAATGCTATAGAAGATAGATTCATCCGCCCTTCGTTAAAATTCCTACCATGGTAAGAATAGGAAGGAAATTTTAAATAAGTTATGCAAAGAATAACAAGCCTGGAATCAATCTATAGGCAGTCTCTAGGTTACAAAAAAGATAGGTTCTATAGGCTTGTTCTTAAGTTCAATTAGTATTAGTAAGTTTTTTGGATAGCACAGGGAAGGGTTAACAACCCTGTAACATTTGTTTTGCTGTCTGGGCCCCTGTTCAGAATATTTCACCTCACTTTCTGTCCCTGTGACAACTGGATTTTGAAAAGTTTGAGTTTTCATGGAAACAAGGGATGGTGATAAACCTTCAGTGGAGACAACTTTTTCCCATGATAACTCTTACAGGAGTGAATTTACCTTCCTAGGGGTAGATTTTCTCTCACTGTCGGTTTTTCCCTCGGTTCACAAGTATGAGTCCTTCACAATTCAAGTGTTCATAACTCGGGGACTGCCTGTATAAGTATCTGTTTGTAAAATGTCATAACTAAAGCCTTTGGTGTGATATTTATAATGAGGATGAAATTCGCCTTTCAGTTAAAGCACTTTAAAACAAGCCCATTCATCTCTGTACCTATAAACATTGTGAAGAAATTAACTTACACAACACTGGCTTAGAAACCTAAGCTCTTTCCCCATTACCTTCTGTTGTACAGAGCCTTGGCAAGCTGTCAGTCCCCCAAATTAAATACACAGCAGGTGTATCTAAGCTGTGGGAATCGAACTGAAACGCAACCCTAGAGACTTTATTGTGATTTTGGATGAATCTTAGAGAAAGAAAAACTTCACATTAAAAGCAGATAGAGCGGATATGGGTGTCTCGTTTTTATGCTCGTCAAGAATATGTACAGTCAGGTCCATAAATATTGGGACATCGACACAATTCTAACATTTTTGGCTCTATACACCACCACAATGGATTTGAAATGAAACAAACAAGATGTGCTTTAACTGCAGACTGTCAGCTTTAATTTGAGGGTATTTACATCCAAATCAGGTGAACGGTGTAGGATTTACAACAGTTTGCATATATGCCTCCCACTTGTTAAGGGACCAAAAGTAATGGGACAGAATAATAATCATAAATCAAACTTTCACTTTTTAATACTTGGTTGCAAATCCTTTGCAGTCAATTACAGCCGGAAGTCTGGAACGCATAGACATCACCAGATGCTGGGTTTCATCCCTGGTGATGCTCTGCCAGGCCTCTACTGCAACTGTCCTCAGTTCCTGCTTGTTGTTGGGGCATTTTCCCTTCAGTTTTGTCTTCAGCAAGTGAAATGCATGCTCAATCGGATTCAGGTCAGGTGGTTGACTTGGCCATTGCATAACATTCCACTTCTTTCCCTTAAAAAACTCTTTGGTTGCTTTTGCGGTATGCTTTGGGTCATTGTCCATCTGCACTGTGAAGCGGCGCCCAATGAGTTCTGAAGCATTTGGCTAAATATGAGCAGATAATATTGCCTGAAACACTTCAGAATTCATCCTGCTGCTTTTGTCAGCAGTCACATCATCAATAAATACAAGAGAACCAGCTCCATTGGCAGCCAAACATGCCCACGCCATGACACTACCACCACCATGCTTCACTGATGAGGTGGTATGTTTAGGATCATGAGCAGTTCCTTTCCTTCTCCATACTCTTCTCTTCCCATCACTCTGGTACAAGTTGATCTTGGTCTCATCTGTCCATAGGATGTATTTCCAGAACTGTGAAGGCTTTTTTAGATGTCATTTGGCAAACTCTAATCTGGCCTTCCTGTTTTTGAGGCTCACCAATGGTTTACATCTTGTGGTGAACCCTCTGTATTCACTCTGGTGAAGTCTTCTCTTGATTGTTGACTTTGACACACATACACCTACCTCCTGGAGAGTGTTCTTGATCTGGCCAACTGTTGTGAAGGGTGTTTTCTTCACCAGTGAAAGAATTCTTCGGTCATCCACCACAGTTGTTTTCCGTGGTCTTCCTGGGTCTTTTGGTGTTGCTGAGCTCATCGGTGCATTCCATCTTTTTAAGAATGTTTCAAACGGTTGTTTTGGCCACGCCTAATGTTTTTGCTATCTCTCTGATGGGTTTGTTTTTTCAGCCTAATGATGGCTTGCTTCACTGATAGTGACAGCTCTATGGATCTTATCTTGAGAGTTGACAGCAACAAATTCCAAATGCAAATAGCACACTTGAAATGAACTCTGGACCTTTTATCTGCTCATTGTAATTGGGATAATGAGGGAATAACACACACCTGGCCATGGAACAGCTGAGAAGCCAATTGTCCCATTACTTTTGGTCCCTTAACAAGTGGAAGGCACATATGCAAACTGTTGTAATTCCTACACCGTTCACCTGATTTGGATGTAAATACCCTCAAATTAAAGCTGACAGTCTGCAGTTAAAGCACATCTTGTTCGTTTCATTTCAAATCCATTGTGGTGGTGTATAGAGCCAAAAATGTTAGAATTGTGTTGATGTCCCAATAATTATGGCCCTGACTGTACATAGTTTAATATCCATAGTTTAGGCACAGGTGCATTTTACTAAATAATAAAAGGAATGCGCTAATAAATTCTCAAATAATATAAAAAAAAAAAAATAATAATAAATCCAATATAAAATGTCCATATTAAATCATCTCAAAAAATATATATATCCATAATTATAAGTGCAAAAATTATAATGTCCACAAAACTTTATAAAGTCCAATCACCATAAAGTGACAATCAATATTGCAATCTTGTATAAAACAATTAACATCGTGAGGAAAATCCACCACCGAATAAATTAAATAAACTCACCAGAGCTATATGCTGATAATATTATAAATCAGCACAATAGCTATTGCTCTGGGAGCGATGATCTGTTGAGGTATCCAAAGATTTGGGAGCAATACTCTGCAATCAGCATGAATGAAGAAACTCTGATATCAAACGGTCATCCTCTCTCTCTCCCAAAATAATGGCAATGCTCGGGGAATCAAGAAGAAATATAATGGTGCAATACATTCTTTAAAACGTGAGCTTTATTATAATACCAATGCAAACTCACAAAAAAGGTGTCTGAGCCGACACCAGCAATGACAGTCTCTGCACAACAACAAGGACGAGCCCTGAGGACATCGAATGACGAAACGCATAGGGTGGGGCTTAATGATTGTGACGTCAGGACGTTCCTCGAGACTGTCGGCTGGGTTACCACGGTGAGCGAGGCTCGTCCTTGTTGTATTGCTCCCAAACTTTTGGATACCTCAACAGATCATCGCTCCCAGAGCAATAGCTATTATGCTGATTTATAGTTTTATCAGCATATAGCTCTGGTGAGTTTATTTAATTTATTCGGTGGTGAATTTTCCTCACGGTGGTTCATTGTTTTATACAAGATTGCAATATTGATTGTCACTTTATGGTGATTGGATTTATAAAGTTTTGTGGACATTATAATTTTTGCACTTATAATTATGGATATATACAGTGGGGCAAAAAAGTATTTAGTCAGCCACCAATTGTGCAAGTTCTCCCACTTAAAAAGATGAGAGAGGCCTGTAATTGGCATCATAGGTAGACCTCAACTATGAGAGACAAAATGAGAAAAAATTCAGACAATCACATTGGCTGATTTGGAAAGAATTTATTTGCAAATTATGGTGGAAAATAAGTATTTGGTCAATATCAAAAGTTCATCTCAATACTTTGTTATATATCCTTTGTTGGCAATGACAGAGGTCAAACGTTTCCTGTAAGTCTTCACAAGGTTGGCACACACTGTTGCTGGTATGTTGGCCCATTCCTCCATGCAGATCTCCTCTAGAGCAGTGATGTTTTGGGGGTGTCGCTGGGCAACACGGACTTTCAACTCCCTCCAAAGGTTTTCTATGGGGTTGAGATCTGGAGACTGGCTAGGCCACTCCACGACCTTGAAATGCTTCTTACGAAGCCACTCCTTCGTTGCCCGGGGCGGTATGTTTGGGATCATTGTCATGTTGGAAGACCCAGCCACGTTTCATCTTCAATGCCCTTGCTGATGGAAGGAGGTTTGCACTCAAAATCTCACGATACATGGCCCCATTCATTCTGTCCTGCACATGGATCAGTCGTCCTGGTCCCTTTGCGGAGAAACAGCCCCAAAGCATGATGTTGCCACCCCCATGCTTCACAGTAGGTATGGTGTTCTTTGGATGCAACTCAGCATTCTCTCTCCTCCAAACAGGACGAGTTGTGTTTCTACCAAACAGTTCTATTTTGGTTTCATCTGACCATATGACATTCTCCCAATCCTCTTCTGGATCATCCAAATTCTCTCTAGCAAACTTCAGACGGGCCCAGATATGTACTGGCTTAAGCAGGGGGACATGTCTGGCACTGCAGGATCTGAGTCCCTGACGGCGTAGTGCGTTACTGATGGTAGCCTTTGTTACGTTGGTCCCAGCTCTCTGCAGGTCATTTACTAGGTCCCCCCCGTGTGGTCCTGGGATTTTTGCTCACCGTTCTTGTGATCATTTTGACCCCACGGAGTGAGATCTTGCGTGGAGCCCCAGATCGAGGGAGATTATCAGTGGTCTTGTATGTCTTCCATTTTCTAATTATTGCTCCCACAGTTGATTTGTTCACACCAAGCTGCTTGCCTATTGCAGATTCAGCCTTCCCAGCCTGGTGCAGGTCTACAATTTTGTTTCTGATGTCCTTCGACAGCTCTTTAGTCTTCACCATAGTGGAGTTTGGAGTGTGACTGTTTGAGGTTGTGGACAGGTGTCTTTTATACTGATAACAAGTTCAAACAGGTGCCATTGATACAGGTAATGAGTGCAGGACAGAGGAGCCTCTTAAAGAAGAAGGTACAGGTCTGTGAGAGCCAGAAATCTTGCTTGTTTGTAGGTGACCAAATACGTATTTTCCACCATTATTTATTTCCAAATCAGCCAATGTGATTGTCTGGATTTTTTTTCTCATTTTGCCTCTCATAGTTGAGGTCTACCTATGATGCCAATTACAGGCCTCTCTCATCTTTTTAAGTGGGAGAACTTGCACAATTGGTGGCTGACTAAATACTTTTGTGCCCCACTGTATATTTTTTAGATGATTTAATATGGACATTTTATTTTGGATTTATTATTTTTGATTTAGATTTCTTTTATATTATTTGAGAATTTATTTATTAGCACATTCCTTTTATTATTTAGTGTTTATACCTGATTTGGGCTAAGGTTTGCAGCGGAGTTGAAATTTTGGCGCTTTTCTTATCACACAGGGTTCATTTAACAGGGGTAACTCATCCAATTGCTATCTTCCTCAAGATCAGTTGGCCAGAACTGTTTGTATTTACACAACACTGCTGTTCCAGCTGAAAATTCCCCACTCTGGATATTGTAATCCTATAGTTATGGGCACCTCAAAGTAAACCTGAACTTAAAGTATATTTGCTATCTTATTGGAAACGTCTGTAACTACTAATTGTGCCCAGGTTATACCCTGGCCTACATTTCCACAAAAATCTAGGTGAGGTTACTGTTTTTAGGCACGCCTGTTGTTTGAGACTCATAGATGTAGTGTGAGATCATCTAAGACACTGCTACCTCTCATTGCCAGCCACCAGGTTTGAGAGAGTGAGATATGATGGTGTCACTACTGTACTGCTCACTATTCTCCTTGCTGGAGAGGATAATGTACCTGGGGACATGCAGTGCATGGATCTTCATATGCTTTTGCTTCATCCATTCCCTGGACCTGTCCTTCCTCCACCTTTCCTGCTGTTTCTTAATCATGACACCACTAGTTATCATGGGGACAATTCTGACATATGGAAACAAAGCCCTGCATCCATCATGATGACCATTCAACAGATATACAGTAGCAAACAAGGCCTGGTAAGTCAGTAATGGGGAAGAGATCAGCTTTAGGCCCTGTTGACCATTACGTGTGCTGGTGCAGTGCAATGCAATGCCATTCATTTGCCATTCATTTGAAGAGGAATAAAATAATAAGTGTTGTGTTAATAAACAAATATAATCAAAAATTGTTCACAAAATTATTTTGAATAAATGGTGCATAAAAAAGTCCACAGTAAATGAAAAAAGGGTATGAATCCCCTTTAGAAAAAAACAGTAATTAAACTAAACAGTAAAAAAAATATAGTCCACAGTGAGTGAATCCAAAGTATTAATCCATCTCAGAATGAAAAAACTCTCTTCATTCACTAACACCAGTGTCACCCGGCACCACAGTGAGGATAAGATGCAGGCTTACCAGATGCAAAGACCCCTTATTCAGAGTGGTCATAAGAGCTCTACAGTTGTGACCAAAATTATTCAACCCCCAATGCTGTAAAGGGGTTTAGGGACTATAGTGTACATTTGGAATTGTATTCAGAATCAAATCCTACAAGGACGTTGTAACTACCCAAATGCAACTAAAATGACATCAATTGTTTATGTAATACAGTAGTAAATGGTTCTTATGTGGTTTCTTCATTGCCACAATTATTCAACCCCTTAAAGACTACCACTCTGAAGAACAGAGGTTCATACAGGTGCTTTCCATCAGGTATTGAAAACACCTGTGGATGTCACCGAGCAGCAATCAAGCATAATAAGCACCAATTAGGCAGCTTTAAAATGACTGTGATACTCAGCTCCTTCTAGACATTTACTGGTGTGGTTACAAACATGGTGAAGGCAAGAGAATGGTCCAGGAAGACAAGAGAAGAGGTGATTTCTCTTCACAGGAAGGGCAATGGCTATAAGAAGATTGCAAAGATGTTAAACATACCAAGAGACACCTTAGGAAGCATCATTCGCAAATTCAAGGCAAAGGGCACTGTTGAAACGCTACCTGGTCGTGGCAGAAAGAAGATGCTGACTTCGACTGCTGTGCGCTACCTGAAGCGTAGAGTGGAGAGAAGTCCCCGTGTGACTGCTGAGGAACTGAGAAAAGATTTGTCAGATGTGGGTACAGAAGTTTCAGCCCAGACAATAAGACGCACACTGCGTAATGAAGGCCTCCGTGCCAGAACTCCCAGGCGTACCCCCTTGCTGTCTCCAAAGAATAAGAAGAGTCGACTGCAGTATGCCAAAAGCCATGTGGACAAACCACAAAAGTTGTGGGATAGTGTTCTGTGGACTGATGAAACAAAATTAGAACTGTTTGGGCCCATGGATCAACGCTATGTTTGGAGGAGGAAGAACAAGGCCTATGATGAAAAGAACACCTTGCCTACTGTGAAGCATGGTGGAGGGTCAATCATGCTTTGGGGCTGTTTTGCTTCTGCAGGTACAGGGAAGCTTCAGCGTGTGCAAGGTACCATGAATTCTCTTCAGTACCAGGAGATATTGGATGGAAACGTGATGCAGTCCGTCACACACCTGAGGCTTGGGAGACGTTGGACCTTTCAACAGGACAATGATCCCAAGCATACCTCCAAGTCCACTAGAGCATGGTTGCAGAGGAAAGGCTGGAACATTTTGGAGTGGCCATCGCAGTCACCAGACTTAAATCCGATTGAGAACCTCTGGTGGGACTTAAAGAAAGCAGTTGCAGTGCGCAAGCCTAAGAATGTGACTGAACTGGAGGCCTTTGCCCATGAAGAATGGGCGAAGATACCCGTAGATCGCTGCAAGACACTTGTGTCAAGCTATGCTTCACGTTTAAAAGCTGTTATAACTGTAAAAGGATGCTGTACTAAGTACTAAGATTGAATGTCACTTGGGGGTTGAATAAAACTGATAATGCTGTGAGCACAGAAAAGACATTTGTGGTTATTTCATTATAACTGTTATGTTATATTTGTCTGACCTACAAGTGCCTCTTTAATGTAAATGTAAGCAAGATGACTGAATGATCAAAAGCAATGTCAAACTGGCCAAAACACTCAATTTCAGTGGGGGTTGAATAATTTTGGTCACAACTGTATATGCTCAATCTCAATGGCAACTCTAAGTCACTCCCAGTACTATTTGCTAGTATCGCTCCTCAGACATAAGGTAAGCTCAACCCAGGTATAATCATGCAAAATAAGCAGATAAACACTTCTCATAGTGTAAAAAGCTTAAAACACCTTTAATTGGGCAATAAACTGCACTTTTAAACGTAAACAGCCATATGAATATTGATATATTCGCCAAGCTGGCAAAGATTGCACAGAGTTACAGTTCACTTTCTGCACGCGATGACGTCAAGGGGGAAGCTCTACCTGATGCGTTTCGTCAAACAGACGTCTTCCAGGGAATATATTATTGTATTCAAATCTGCTAATACATTTAATGCCTCCTGAATGGCAATGCTGCTGTCTGCTGTGTCCTAGCTCATTCCCCCAAAGTGATGTCTCAACTAACGCACAAGGTGTGTTACAGGCCAGATCACCAGGTGAAAACAGAGGGGAAAAATGTAAAAAAAAAAGAAAACTAATGCAGCCAACTTCCACATTCCATATGTGTTACCTACACCATCTTTACAATCGGCATGCATTTGGCAACGTCTTGATAACAGCACCCCAAACACATATCACAAATGCAGTGCATTTGTAGTCACCAAATTGCAAGGTACCGCAGTACCATGCAGTTTGGTGTGGCATGTTTTTAAAAAGTAGCCCATGCACTACTTTTTCCTTGGTCCAATGCGATATGCATTGAATGAGTTGCAAAAATCACACTGCACTGGAGCATGGTACACGTGTGAACCAGCCCTCTTGGCAGGACAAAGCTTATATGATATTTTAGATATTGGGTTTACATATTCTTTATTTGTTAAGTTATACTTTTCAATACTATTTTTTTTACACTTATCTAGTTAATTTTAACAATTTCTTTTCTTACAGTGCAATGACAGATTAAGTACAACAGGATACATAGACTATTGTAGTTCATTCTCTTGAACAAAAATGAACACTCGAAAGATTTTCCTTCATGACATATCCCTCTCTTCTTCAATCTAATCTTTCGATAATATTCCTCAGTGTCTCAAACCAGTGAGGTGCGTGGAGTGAAGCAGACGGTCTTCAGCATGTAGATCCCAAGCTAATGGTCTTTGTGGCATACTATGTAATGAAAACATTTAAAAATAAGTGGTTTTATTATAAATCAGGCCTCAGGCATCACGCTACTCCCCCCACCTCCTCGTGGGAGGGAGACATGCTTACTGTATTTAAAAAAAAACAAGAAATCAGAGGCCGAAACTGTCTTTGCAAAACAGTTCCACGCCGTACAAATTGCACAATTATAGCCCCAATTACAACAATTTCTGTGCAACAAAACGTCCTTTTATTCTGAACTGTACAGCAATTACTGTCGTCAATTAAAAAAAGAAAAAAAATGGATGCCTGCCACCATACCACAGATGCTTGAGTGAGCTGCTCATCAGATGACTCAGATCAGAGCAGAAATAGACTCCACTAATACGGCTGCATGCTACAAGTGTTGCTTATGCTGAGGCCTAGGCAGCCTGCAGACCTCTAGAAGCTAAGACATTCATTCTGGTCTAACTAACGGAGAAGGCAAAGACTTGCAAACACTCAACCCTCCCAACGTAGGGAAGATGATGAGGAAAAGTAAGGTAGAGGGACACCCTTACTATATGTATATGAATACATATTCCCTCCTAGATTGTAAAAAATATTTTTAAAAAAACAAACAAAAACATTCAGTACATCTTAGCAGTACATACAAATTCCCCCATACTTTATCCCTTTAAAAACACTGTAAGAACAGAAAAAGTATAAGTGGACTTTGCCACAAAACTAAAGAACTCCTCACGTCCTGCCTGAGCTGACAACACACTGCCTTTAACCACTTTCTGTGCGGACACTTTTACCCCCTTCCTGTCCAGGGCAATTTTCAGCTTTCGGTGCTATCACACTTTGAATGACAACTGCGCGGTCATGCAACACTGTACCCACATAAATTTTTTACCATTTTTTTGAGACAGATAAAACTTTATTTTGGTGGTATTTATTCACCGCTGGGATTTTTATTTTTTTGCTATGTAAATGAAAAAGTCCAAAAATTTTGAAAAAAAGTTTCTTGTAAAATTTTGCAACTAAATAATACTTCATCAAAAATCTTGGCCAAAATTTATTCCGTTATCTTTTTAGTAAAAAAAAAAAATAAGCCAAATTAGTTTGTAACCAAAAATTATAATTTTTAAACATTTTTTTTTTACATTTTTATTTTTTTTTTATTATTTTTTTAATTTTTTTTTACATACGGTCACCCTAGCAGTACAGTGTCACCATGGTGACACTGTACTAGTTGTGGGAGGGTGATGAAGATTTTTTTTTACACTGATTGCTTTTACACCCATACAGGATGTAAAAGCAATCATTTCTCTTTCTCTCTGTCTGCATTCTTGCAGCCATTGAGAACTACTGAGTGAGCTCTGATTGGTCACAGCTTGTCACATGGTACAAGGCTCTTGTAAACAGCCTTGTACCATGTGACCTCTGTGATCATTCACAGATTTCACACGTAGTAAGCAATGATGTCACAAGTGACATCTTGCTTACTACTTTGCATGTGATCACTGATTGGCCAATCAGTGATCACATGATCGGGACCTCGTACAGAGGTCCCGGCCGACGATCGTTGTTTCACTGTGTCCGGAGGACACAGTGGGCACTGGATCACGGTGCTGCGCGCTCTCAGGGAGCGCGCACAAGCAGGGTGCGGGGAGGCAGTTTATAAACGGCCACCCGACCCTGCAGTGCCAACGTTCGGCCGTATATATACAACGGCCGAACGGGAGGTGGTTAAAACCAGCGCTGCCCTGCCAAGCTCTCCCTGAAAGACTACGGAACATATCCCCCTCATCTCCAAAATAGGATAGTATTCTCTAGCGCTGCAGAAGAGAATTGAGTTGTCAGCTCAAACAGGAAGTTATGATCTCTCTCAACTTCTGGCAGAATCAACAAGTGTTTTTAGTACTTGTGGCATTTAACCACTTGCCATCCTGAGGATTTACCCCCCCCCCCTTAATGACCAGGCCTCTTTTTGCTATTCGGCACTTCATTATTTCAACTGACAATTGCACGGTCATGCAATGCTGCACCCAAATTACATGTATGGCATTTTTTTTCCCACAAATTAAGCTTTCTTTCTGTGGTATTTGATCGCCTGTGCAGTTTTTATTTTTTACGCTATAAAAAAAAAGACAATTTTGAGAAAAACTATTTTGGACTTTTTGCTATTAAACATGTCCAGTAAAAAAAAATTAAAAATCAAATTTCGTCATAAATTTAGGCCAAAATGTATTCTGCGACATGTCTTTCCTAAAAAAAGATCCCAATACATGTAAATTAATTGGTTTATGTGACAGTTATAGCTCTTACAAATGGAGGATATTTTTTTTTTTATACTAATAATGGCGGCGATCAGCAACTTATGGCGGCGATCAGCAGTGTGCCCAAACTGACAGGGAGGAGGGCTGTTGGTAAACAATGCAGCCCTTCTCCCTATCGGTAATCACCGGCCGGGACCTGATGACTGACACCCGGGGCCGCGATCGGCGGTGCGGGTAGGGTGCGTGTACCCCCTACCCGGAAATGCAGAATCACGTATATATACACGTGATCCTGCACACAGGGGCCACCCTGTATCAGTAAATGTACTGTGGGCAGTCCTTAAGCGGTTAAGAGACCACAGGGAAATAGGCATGCATTCCAAGGATGTACACATTTTTTTGCCCAGCTTATTATCATTTTATACATGCATTGTTGTTTGTTTGCCTTAAAATAATTTTATCCTTTCCCCACTCTCTAGCTAGAAGATGCTCTGTATAGTTAGTCCCACCCCCTTTTTAGTGTGTCTTTAGTTTCTGTTCTAAGCACAGGTAATTGCTGAAGGTAGACATACTATGATAATTTGACCTTTCTGATGTTCATCTGTTATGATCTGCACAAGTTTGTGGATTAACTTTCACTATGATCTGCAAGAAGTCATTTGGATCGAGCCACTATCTGCAGAGCAGCTAAGACTGTAAGTTTAAGCGGAGCTCCACCCAAAAGGAAAAGTTTTATTTTAAGGATTGGTCGCTAGCTCCCCGTGCAGAACTGGCACCTTTGAAAAGCAGGGGGGGGGAGTGGGTACCCAATTCTGACAGGTTCCCACTTCCACCCCCTAGGCAATCGGAAGTTATCCTCCCCCCTGCCTCCCCGCAGTCTTCTGGGAAATGTGACAGGTCCCAGGAGACTACAGGACCATATACACATAGTGTGTGTGTGTGTGTGTGTGTGTACACACACACACACATATATATATTTAATGTACATTACATATATATTGAGGTTGGATTAAACGTTTAGCATAGTTTTAGTAGATAAACCTTACAATTTTAAAGAGGTTTATACTTAAAACCAAAAAAAAGAGGAACAGGTGGTTCTGGTTCAAAAAGAGGGACATTCTCTTGAAATGAGGAACAATTGGGAGATATGCTTCCTTGTATATCAGACTTCCTTGTGTATCGGACGGTATCAGTCTGCTTAAATACTGTACCTTGACAGCATTGACCGACTTATTAAAGATGCTGAAAATAGAACATTTCCGTGCTTCAGTATTTAAAAAAAATAAAAATAAAAATCTGCATTTCAAGCAAGCAAAATAAATTAATATACAATTCAAACTCGAGGGTAGAAACCTACGCAATACCCCTCTTTGAAAGTCGGCATTGGCTTCCACTAACCCAACGAATAAAGATCAAAATTCTAAAAACGTATAAAACCATCCACAACTCGGCCCCCAGCTACGTCACTAACCTGGTTTCAAAATACGAACCAAACTGCTCTCTTCGGTCTTCCGGCTCTCTAGCTCCTGTCACCTCCTCCCATGCTCGCCTTTAGGACTTCTTTAGAGCCTGTCCCATCTTCTGGAACTTCTTACTCCAATCTGTCCAACTATCACCTAATCTATCCATCTTTAGGCAATCCCTGAAAGCCCATCTCTTTTAAGAAGCCTATCCTGCTCCTAATATACAGTTTTTTTTACTTTCTCCATCAGCTCATCCCCCACAGTTATTACCTTTTGTATCATTTGACCCTCACTCCTATACTGTAAGCTCTAACGAGCAGGGTCCTCCAATTCCTCTTCTATTGAAGTGTATTGTAACTGTAGTGTCTGCCATCATTTTGTAAAGGGCTGCGCAAACTGTTGGCGCTAAATAAATCCTGTATTATATTAATAATGCTCGACCACAAAAAACTGCACGCATGTCAGCCTGATCACATTTGATAACCAGACTCCCCACAGAGGTCATATCCCAAAACTGAAAGAAAGCACAGCACCTGATTTGGACACAGCAACCATATTCCAGCTACCATTTTTCTATGGATATCGTTTGCTACACTATACGCTCTCTATACGATGCAGGAATTAGGCCTACTGTGACTTTGGTATAAAGACTAGGGCTAGCTCTGTTTTGGCTGGGCACAAGCCAATTGCATTACAGTTTCTCATATTTCATGGAAAATTACCACAATGTTTTTTTTTCCTGGTAGTAGATTTTTAGCCCTACACCTCAGGAGACAAGAAGGTGCCACACACACTCAGTTGAATTCCTTAATTCCTATGTTTATTTGCAAAGGAGAATTAAATGGGAGACAGCACTGCAGGACCATGACACCATCATATGGCTTTGTACTGGCTGCTGTAGGTAGCCAGAACTGGCAGTTCTCATGGAACCGCAAGGAATAAAGCAAAAGAGCAAGCTGTTCAACAACCTTGCAACATTCAAATATCAGATCCAAGTTAATCCAGATGTATCAATAAAAATCACAATATGCACTACAAAACAAAAATAATAATTTAAGGAAATCTTAAGAAAATGCTCAAAGCACTAAGACCCCAGGGGTCAAACTGCTGGAGCTTGGAGTTCCATAGCAGCAGTTTTACCATGGTCAAAACCAGGAACGTCTCGGGTGCGTTAGCATTGAATTAATAATGAAAACACTTTTTCCCAATACTCATTAAAAAGCACCTGTTTTCCCCAGAATGCTTGCTCTGCTAAAAACGTGGAAAGTGTTTATGCAGCAGGTTCCTGATAACGGCACGTCAGCAAAATTGTCATTACTCAAAATTAACTTCAAATTAATAAATATAAAAAGCCCAGAAAGAAAACATTGTTGTGTTTCTTAAAGGGAATCTATGCTCAAGTTACTAAAATGCTGGTACTGGTAAAGGAACAATTTGCACATTACTGCTATTGATTTTTCTGCATCTTTAAATGTGAAATTTAGTATTTACCAAGAACTGCCAACAATTTTGTAATCTGTGAGTATTGATGCTGTGATGGTTTGCAAAGCTTTGTTATTCATGCTTTGAAATATACTACTTTTGTTGTTCATCTTGTGAACTGCTGGTAATGACAAAATTATGATTTCAAAATCATGATTGCTATTCTGCTTCTTTATGTGTGAAATACAATATTTATTTCCGATCAATAATGGAGGAAAAAAAGGGATTTTTTGCAATCAATGTAAAATTATTTTCGCTGCTTGTATAAGAGGACACAGCTCTGTTTTAGATCATTACTGCTAGGACATCCCAAAGCACTCCACCAACGAGGCAGACAAAACTAGGCAAACCAGGTATCAAAGAAAGTGACACAAGATGTTTTGACTACCGCCTGTTGAACCTTATGCCTAAAACTGGCATTTGCTGATGCTGCCAGATACATCACACAATTGCCACAGAGGGGCCCAAAAAAGGCAATATGCACAGCATGCTAGCAACACTCTCCTGATGCCACAACCTCCATTTTAAACTGCCTCAAATGCTAACAACCCCTGCAAATATCCAGTGGTGTCTCTCAGACAAAAGACATGCAACAGTTAGGAGGGAAAAAAAAAAAAAAAGTGATGCAAGAACTACCATGTTGACCTCCATGTTCGCCCAGTCCAGCAAAGTCCGTGTCTGTACAGCCTACTAACTAGGATACAGCATCCGCAATGTTGTTGGACTACAAGAAAACAGCTGACTGCCAGAAGTTGTGGTCTATTGGAAAACGGCTGCTGGACTACGGCAAAATGGCTGTGATACACTTCCTATATAGACATGTGCAATCATAATGTGTTTGTCCACAAGAAAATGGCTGTGGGTCTTCAGTAAGATGACGGCCGTTTAATAGCTCCATTCAATTCAATTGAGGTGTGTGCGAGTGGGTGTGTGTATATATATATATATATCCTATTACACTCAGCAGTCAAGGACCCCTTTTGATGCGCTAGAGCACAAACGCGTTGCATTGAGTTTAAAGTGCACATAGACTCTGAGTGGTGGGCACACGTTTGTTTGTTTTTAATGCTAGGTCTTGTATTGTATGTGGAGTCTTTTAAATAAATACTACACTATGGAACTTACATCTGGCTCCATTTGATAAGCACTTATACTATGCAGCCACATTCCATATTCATACACCCTGGACCTTGAAGAACTGGTCAGTGGATCCATTTAAAGGGACTGCTTCAAAGAGAGAGCTGTTTGTTATCTGGGTGATTACATAGAGTGCTTTTGATGCTAAAACTTTATGCAGCCACATGTTCTGGTGAGTGCAGAGAGCTGGTTGGCGGTTTTGGCACAGTGGATTCTCCCAGTTTAATTCCCATATCTTGAATGAAGTAAAGGAGACGATTGTGCACCACACATTCAAGAATTGGTAGAATTGATATATATATATATATATATGGACTATTGATTTTACCCATTTTCGAGCAACGCTCTTTTCATATTTATACTTCGATAATTGTTTATTCATTTTTCTATTTGCACAAGAGGTACTTTACCTACTTGTATACAATTTTTATGTCAATTTTTTATGGAGCTGAACCCATACACATTTACATACAATGGTGACTCAGTGCCCTGCCAGCCCAGAAAAGGGGAGTACTGTGATGCGTAGATTAGAAAACAGTCAGTCATACGACCTCGTAGTGCAAAGCACATTCAGGCAGAGCCAATGTTTCACCCGAACCTGCACATGGCAAGAAACTGCAGGAGCTCGCTCATCAGAAACTGGGGAGATCCACGGTATATTTTCTAGCCTTGCACCCAGCCAGCAACTTCTTTTAAAACCAAAGGAACTAGATTTCCAGGAGGAAAGCATCCTAACTCCTACATACTAGGATAATAACCAAGCTTGTTTCACAGTTTGGGTGTTTGGCCACAAGCAAGGGTCACCCCTTTTTTTGTGGAACCTAGTATCCTATTCCTGCAGGTGGTACTTTACTCAGTAATAATGATCTACAGCAGAGCGGTTTCCTCCAATGAACAAAAGAGAATTTGTTATATCAAAAAGCATTCTAAAATAACAATTCTCTTACTTTAGGTCCTAAGCCATGCCTAAAAACTATAAAAATGATACCATGCTTATAGTTTTTGGATGATGAGGAAGGGTTTCCAATACGATTGGAAAGTTGTTATATACAGCTGGCCATACACTGGTACTATACAGGACTGATCAATAAATATCCCACTGTGGCAAGACCAAAACTGTCTGGCCCAACATTTTCCAGCAGGCAAAAAAGTTGATCGAACAATCGGCTTTTATCAAACAGATTGGGGCTGCTAGGGTCACCCACTGAGCAAATTTCAGCCAGTTTCTTTGCACAGTGTATGGCCAGTTTACCCAAAAAAGTTAAAGTTCTGGCTGAAGCCTGATAACCAGTCATACCAGTTAAAAGAAAAACTCTCAGAAGCCAAACTTAAAGAAAATACAATTATCCTTAGAATGAATTTCAATTAGGAGTTCTAATGATGAATAAATGAAAAAGGACAAAGAAAATGTAAATTCTTATTAACATGTAAAAATACCCGTTACAGAGCTTCCAGCAGAAAAGAAAGAATTGCACTACTTGCCTCATCAGCGATCATACACCTACAGAGGAAGAGAAACAAAAATGAGATGTTAATATAAATCCTGCATTTTTTTTCTATTCCCACATGAAAAACAATATGTTAATTCGAAGATCTGCTCAAACACATGTTACGCATTTGCTCTGGTGCTAAATACAATCTATATATAAATAAAACCAACAGGGTCTTAAATGAAAACCAATCAATCCAATTTGTGCAATTTACTGCATCTGATTAATGTGAATCAGTTAAGGGCAACACAAAGGAACACAAGGAGGATTTAAGGGGGAAATTCAATGCATGTTCAGTAACTTTTCCAAATAATTTGTTTCTGTTGTGTATTCACTTAAAGAAAAAGTTCACTTTTAAAAAAAATAATAAATGCACATTTTTTGCAGGTAAAAAAAATGTGCATTTATTATTTTTTTTCTTAGGAGTCTGAAGAGCATAGCATCCATGACCAGCACATCCATCATGGGTGCAATACCAGGCTCCTGTAGATGCTCAGTAAAGCTGTCTGCTAGTACCTCAAATATGGACAGGCTGGAGAGAGCAGGAAGACTCAATGAACTACGAGGGTTTACATCAGTTCATTGAGAACTATCAGCCGCTTGCCGCAATGACAGACAATAGTTGTAGTTCATTCAATGAATGAATGAATGACATGACTGTGTTGATGGAGCCCTGCTCGTCCATGCAGTTCTCAAATGTTGACAATGGGTGCGGAGGGAGGATACCCAGCTCGCTGTCGCAATGGGGGGGGGGGGGAAGCACTGGTGCAGGGAGAGGTTGCTGAACATGTTACACTATAAATATTAGTGTAACATTTAACATGTTCAGAGAGGTGAACTTACCTTTTAACCACGCTACAGTAGCCTTTCTCACTTAGGATTCCTCCAGAGACTGCTAGAGCTTCCTTGATCTGTAGCTGATTGATCTCCCATGTGAGGGTCCATCACCACTTAAAGCCAGAAGCATGACACCATTTATCTTTTCTGTCTGTAAGGGTGGCATTCTGACCACCACTATAAGGGTTGCCTGCTTCCTACTGACCGCAAATTTAAGAAGCATTTTTGGCATAGCACGTTGATGAATTGTTTTTTGCATGGGTTCCACAAGACATGAAAACTATTTTAGGGGTTCCTCTGGAGTAAAAGGTTTGAGAAAAATCCTCTTTGTAAAAGGTCAACTTCAAAATCACTACACTCTGCACTACTTTATCAAGTGAACCTTGAGGCACCATTCAAACCTAGAAAGGCTTCCTTCTGAAAATACTAAATCCCTGCTTGTGTTAGACTTTAGTATGTTTAAGTCACAGTCCAAGAATAGGCATGATGTAAATGAGTGTCAGAAAAGGGTCACCTCTATGCTTGTTCTAAGTCAAGTCAAAGTATAGGGATGAAAGCCAGGAACCAAGCATTCTCAAAGGAGAGTTCAGTAATGGCAGCCACCATTAATATTTTATAACAGTACCTTTCATTTAATGTCTGTCAAAACACTGCATTATACCCACTGCACAAAAAAAGCCCTTTTAAAGCTAAGCCAAGGCAACAAGAAAATCTTTCCTACAGAGAGAGCAATGAATAAGCAGACATGAAGGAGCCAGCATCGTACTCTAGGACAGGGTTCTCCAAACCTACACAAAGGACGAGTTTACTGTCCATCAGTTTAGGGGGGCAGACTTTGGCCAGTGCAAGTAGATAATGACCCAGGATCAGTAGGAGTAAACAATGTCCCAAGTTCGGAGGTCAATGGAAGTAAAAAGATAAAATAGCACCTGTGGTCAGTAGGATTGGTTGTCCATCATGGGAAATGGCAGGAGTATCGTTGCCCAATCATTTATATCTGTGGGAGGAATTATGTCTCATCTTTGGTGTCAGTGGAAAAAACAGTGCCCCATCACTGGTGTTGGGGGAGAAATAATGCCATATAGATGGTGTTTGTGGGCTGAATTGTGTCCCACTGTTTGGTGTCAGTGGAAGGAATAGTGCCTCAAGAACTGGATAAAGGCAAGGAAAGGGTTGCATGGGCGATTCACAGTTTAGAGACCACTGACCACTGCTAGTATTACTCAAGGTTTTAGACTTTATTAAAGGACACCTTCCTGGTGTCTCAGTCCCCCCCTCAAAAAAAAACAAATCAGTTTTTACAGAGCTCTTTCAGAGCTTCTTGGCAGCCTTTTTCAACCGTCTTAGGAAAACTAAATGTTTTCAATTCACTGCTGTGTCTACAGGAGACAGCCATCTTTGTTGAGATACTCGATCACAAGCCACAGGCAAGCACAACTCCACTCAAAACTTTTATTCTCCACACTACATTTACTAAATAGATTCTACCCTTTCCCTAACCTATATTAATCAGTTTTTTTTTTTATTTTGTTTTTTTTTTTTAAAAGTGACTATGAGATCTAATAGTCTATAAGCAAGAGATTTTCCAACTAGGATATACAGTATCTCCCACAAGTGAGTACACCCCTCACTTTTTTTTAAATATTTTATCGTATCTTTTTGTGAGACAACACTGAAGAAATGACACTTTGCTACAATGTGACGTAGTCAGTGTACAGCTTGTATAACATGTAAATTTGCTGTTCCCCCAAAATAACTCAACACACAGCCATTAATGTCTAAACCGCTGGCAACAAAAGTGAGTCCACCTTTAAGTGACAAGGTCCAAATTGGGCCCATTTAGCCATTTTCCCTCCCCGGTGTCATGCGACTTGTTAGTGACACCGTCTCAGGTGTGAACACTGCATCAAATTGGTCTGCATGGCTGTCGTCCCAGAAGGAAGCCTCTTCTAAAGAAAATGTTTTAAATATCTGTTTTAGTGATTGTCAAGAAAAGGTAGAGTTTAACTTGATTCGCTTGAAATTTAAATTCACTTCAATGGGACATGCCACATCCAAAACGCAGCAGAACGTAAAGCAGGTAAAATGCAGCTTCTGAGTGTTTATGTGTACCGCTTAAAGTGAACAGAATTTTGCTGACCCGTGTTTGGTGTGCTTTCCAAATACACGAAAACAATGCCTATTGGTATGGGCCCTAACAGCCAAACCCTTCAGCACAAGAGTCTTCATGCAAAGGGAGGGGGTAGTGGGGCTGACCAGAACAGTTACTGAGTGCCGATTACTGATTTCACAGGGTCTAACTATGGTGTATATTAGGGTTAATCTGAATGAGACCTTAGACCAGCCATTTTCATTGTCAAATTTTTATTGAAAAAGTTTTTATTTTAGAAAATACAAATGCAACCACTATCGTGCGTACAAACAGAGATATAATATTAAGAGGTAAAAGATGCCATTTTCAACTAGGGTTCTGTGGAACCCAAGGGTTGCTCAGGAGGTTGCTGGGGGGTGGTTCCTTGAGATGTGGCCGACTGACCTCCGACAGCATATTTCCTGGGCCAATGCCACTTGGCAAATTCGACAGCATAACACCAGTCATCTTTTTAGGCCAGCTATCTGTAAGAGAAATCTGACCACTACCGTAAGGTTTTTATTTTTCTCACTGACTACCATTGTATAAGGCATTTTTCTCATTTCCCCCAATGAACTAATTTCAGTAAGGGTTTCCTGAGACCTGAAAATTATTTTGGGGGGGGGGTTTCTGGGGCAAACAGGTTGACAAAGGCTGCCTTAGAATGTCATTAGGCAATCATTTTTAGACATCTTCTGAAACAGGAAAGTAAAGTTTGCACCAGTGTGAACAGGCCCTTTCTGTTACTATGCACTATCACACGTTTTACATACATGTCATTAAGAAGGCCATTCATTTTAAATGGGCCTCAACACACCAAAGTTGCCACATTCCACATGTGTGTTTTACAGTGCATTAAACACAACAATGTGAATGAATCCTTAATGCAAAATTGCATTTGAGCACCAAAAATTTTAAATGCTAATGGATTCATTTTTAATATTCAAAAGCTCACCCATCCATCCATATCAGTATGCTTTATTTGTTGAGAAATCACTTTGAAAACCGTTCCCCCAGCATTTCTAACTGCAGCCATCTTGAGTAAAGGCAGATGATTCATCTAACATTTACTTTCTGGAATCCATCTGTCCTTACCTCAGGTATGTAGGCAGGAGGGTGTGCTTAGCTGAGAAAGCCCCTTCACTCCTCTCCTCCCCTCCACCCAATGAAAGGAAAAAAATGCCCAAGACGACTCTTAGGATGTATGACATAATTCTAGCCTAGGCCAGAAAGCAACTGAAAAATGTGAAAATAGAATATACCTACCTATTTACTAATGACAACATTATAAGGATATTGCACAGAGCAGCCCCAATTCTCCTCTTCTTAGGTCCCCCGCTGGTGTTCCTGCCCCTCCCTCCTGGTGAGTCCCCCCATAGCAAACAGCTTGCTATGGGGGCACTCATGCAAGCTCTACCCTGATACGCTGCTCTGCGTGTCACCCACCCCTTCTTTCACCTCATTGGTTCACCGGCTGATTGACAGCAATGGGAGTCAATGGCTCGCACTCCGGTCTCAGCCAATGAGGAGTGAGAGTCCCCATAGAGCCGAGGCTCTCATGTACATTGCTGGATTGTGATGGGGCTCAGGTAAGTATTAAAAGGGGAGCTGGGGAGAATGCATGTAGGTAAAAAAAAACCTTGAGCCTACAACTACTTTAACCTCCCTGGCGGTATTCCTGAGTGTAGCTCGGAGTAAAGTTTCAGTACCACAAGCGGTAACCCCGAGCTACACTCGGGAATACCCTGCAGCGCTGCTACGCGATCCCTCAATCACTTACCTTGTCCTGCACTCCCGCGATGTCCCTCCTGCAGTGTCCACAGCAATGTAATCCGGCGGATGCATCTGTCCTCTGGGTTCCGTCCCCTGCGAGCGTCGGGATGTACGGGGGACGGAACGGCGGGAAATTTGAAAAGGACAGTGACATTCACTAAAATCACATAGTAAAACATAATTGTATCAAAGCATTTCACATACATTTTGTCCCGAGTGCTTTGTCCTGTGCCCTGCCTGCATTTTTACTGTTCTTTCTGCCTGGAAACTGAGAAACGTCCATGGCGTCCAAAAAGCGTCCCTTTAGGTCAAAAGTGGTTTTAGACCAGCTAGAGAACAGCGATAGTAAATTAGAACCACTTGCAGAATTGAGTGATGATTGGTGGGGGAAATTCGTCATCAGACACTGAAAACGATTTTGTGACTTTGCTCAGTGATGTGCGAACTTGGCGCTATATTTCAAATTTCAGTGTTTTTGGTTTGATTATATTATTGAATTAAATGTATTATTATTATAATATTATCTTTTATGATTATTTATTAAATTATAATTTATGATTTCGTGTTTCAAGTTTTATCCTACCCGGGATGTTTACTAGACTCTTGTTCAGACAGATTTCAGTGAGTTATTAATAAAAATTACAGGCCTACAATACAAAAAATACATATTTCCATGCAAAAAAATGTACCGCTTTGAGCACAGAAATATGGACATAATCAGACCGCTAGGGAGGTTAATGTAATGTAATATGTTACACGTCTACAATTTGGACTGTTCTGTCCTCTTGAATAAAGAATTTGAAAAAATAAAAAAAACAGAAAACACAGTTAATGTAGGCAGAGAAGTTCAGCTAAAATATGTGTATTTAGATGAATATGTATTTCGATTACTTCACTGGGGCTTTAACAAAGCTAACCATTTCTGGTATTTCATTTATTTACTTAAGACTTTTTCAAGCACAGGTCCTCTTTAAAGCCAGTAATAAGCAGCAACTCGAAGGCAAATTTCTAAACTATTTATCATAAGAATGTGGGAACAGATACAGTTTTACAAATCTCATCCCTTCAAATGCTCTAGAAAATGTTTTATAACAAAAAAATCGTGGATGTTTCTCTATAAATAATGCATGATGCACGATGTGTAAAGGTCTGCCATTGTCTAATCCATATTAGAAGAGGCACCAGAGGATACAGAAAAATGACCCTTTAGCATAAATAAAACATATGCAGGAAGCGGAGAGCAGGCCCCCTCAGCTGCCACGGGCAAAGCAGCCATTAGCATTAATAGAAGTAAATGAATAATACGGACCCGCTGCTGGACAGGCGTTGGAGCCAGAGGACAGGGCATGTCCCAAGCTGCATTCACATTCCAGAGTTGTATGTGACACAGGACACCCGTCTGCCAGACTACAAGCATCGTTCCAGGAATTACTTCCCCTTATGTCTCTTACCAAACAAATAGCAACTAAATCCGCTTTCAGGGAATGCAAAGAGCAATTGCTAGAAACTGCCTGTACAGGTCTCCTGTGGCTTACCAGCTTGGCTTTATGCGCATATAAACGGCATCTGTATCTGTTGTCACTAGCCCTAACAGCACCCACACGTATCAATACAATCAATTCCACAATATGTTCTATATTTACACTGAAAATAAGAAAAAAGGAGACATATGGACTCTTCAATTACATTTATTTTACAATTAAATCTTTCTGCGCATTTGTGATTAACCTTGAAATCGACCAAATGAAACATTTAGAGAAAATACAATAGAAATACCAAATTATTTTTCTGGTTTGTCCGCTGAAACTGTGACAAAAGAACAGCATGTGAAGAGGAAGGAAGGTAGGAAGCAAGAAGAAAGAGCGGAAGGAAGAAAAAGAGTAAGAAAGAGAAAGAGCGAGAGAGAGGAGAGAGAGAGAGAAAAGGAGAGACAGAGCAAGAGAGAGAGAGAGAGAAGAGAGAGAGGAGAGAGAGAGAGAAGGGGAGGAAGAGAAGGAGAGGTAGGGAGAGAGAGGAGAGAGACGAGAGAGAGAAAGCGAGAGAGCGAAGGAGAGAAAGAACGAAGGAAAGAGTGAAAGAGAAGGAGTGAGAGAGAAGGAGTGAGAGAGAAGGAGTGAGAGAGAAGGAGAGAGAGCGAAGGAGAGAGAGAGAGCAAAGGAGAGAGAGCGAGAGAGAAGGGGAGAGAGAGCGAGAGAGGAGAGAGAGCAAAGGAGAGAAAGAGCGAGAGAGAAGGAGAGAGAGCAAAGGAGAGAAAGAGCGAGAGAGAAGGAGAGAGAGCAAAGGAGAGAAAGAGCGAGAGAGAAGGAGAGAGAGCAAAGGAGAGAAAGCGCGAGAGAGAAAAAGAGCGAGAGCGAGAGAGAAGGAGCGAGAGAGAGAGAGAAGGAGGGAGAGAAGGAGCGAGAGGGAGAGAAGGAGCGAGAGGGAGAGAAGGAGCGAGAGGGAGAGAAGGAGCGAGAGGGAGAGAAGGAGCGAGAGGGAGAGAAGGAGCGAGAAGAAGAGAGAAGAAGAGAAAAACCAAGAGCGAAGAGGAAAGAAAGAAAAGGAAAGAAAAAGAAAAAAGGAAGGAAAGGAAAGGAAAGAAAGAAAGGGGGGGGGGGGGTAAAGGGAAAAGGAAAAAAACACAAAAGGGAGAAAGAGCAAAAGAGATAGAGAAAAAGAGAGGTGAGGGAAAGGAATAGGAAGAGAAGAAAAATTATGGAGGGGCTACAAGAGGAAGAAAGAGATGAGAGAGAGAGAGCAGGCACAAGAGAAGGAGAGAAAGAGAGGAAAAAAAGCAAGCAAGAAAGAAAGAAAATAGGAGGGGGAGCAAGAGAAAGGATGAGATGAGAGCAAGAGAAGGAGAGTTTAAGAGAAATCATGAAAGAAAAAGGAGAGAGAGTCAGAGATAGACAGAGACATAATGGCACAAAGTACACCACCATGAAGCCTTATTGAGGAACAAGAACCTGTCTAAACCATGTGGCCTGCAATAACTCATCAGTACCTTGTCCATTCAAAACTTCCAATAATATGTTATATTATGTTATGAATGCCCAGAAACAGACTCAGAGAGACTACAATAACAAACAATGGGCTGGTCTCATACCTAAAGATATTACAAGACCACAAAGAAGAATCAACCCTGTACAGACTGAGCGCGCTCAGCCTGGAAATCAAATCAGGGTATCCTAGACAGACCTACTAAATTAAAGAAATGTAGACTTTTCCAACAGCGTGACGCTAGAGGACGAGGCCCACTTTCTATTATGGTGTCTCAAGTACTCAACAGTGAGGGACAATCCCTCTTTGCTCTCATCCCGAACTTCTCTTCTATAGAAGAGGAGAGGAGACGCAGAGGCAACAGTGAAAATAGCTGCATAATATGTCACAGAGAGACATGAAAAACTAAACCAACCTATATTTACTCAATTGCTTTGGCAAAGCAAAAATGCATTTGGTCCTGCCAATAATGCTTATTTAAAGTTGAAAGAGCAAACTAAAGAGAGGGAAAGGAAAAGAAAGAAGTTTTTTTGTTTAACTTACCTGTCAGCACCTAGGTAAGGAACCAACCTAAGGGAATGTGTCAACTGGAGTTTGCTCACTTTAAGTGGGTTTTACATTCCCATGCAAGTTTCTGCAAAGCCTGCTTGAAGCAGGCCAAATGCAGGTCAGAATGATGTCAACTGCAGGTCAAATGCATCCATCATTAAATTCTGAAAGAGCTCAGGAGCGTCCTAAATGGATGTCAAACGGATTCCATCAACACAAGCCCAAAGCCTGTCAACAAAAGCCTCAATACTAGTGGTAGTCAGAGACTAAGTGTTTTTCCAGAACGGTCTTTGATCAGCTCCGTGATGAGCCGGCCGGCCAATTGGGACCGATGGGATAGGAGATCCCGTTAAAAATGTGGAAGGCCGGGGGCAGGGGGATGGGGGGGGGTTAGTAAGCCACTAGGATTTCTATTACAAGAAAGCTGACCATTGGCTCTAAATGTAATGTTTTACCTTTAGTTGTACTTTAACCACCTCCCGCCCGCCATATAGTCCAATGACGGGCGCAAGGTGGTTCTCTCGTTCTCACCGCGCGCAGCAATCGGTGGTGCGCTGTGTCCCTCGGACACAGCGGATCACCGATCCAAGGAAAGAGCCGAAGATGTCGGCTCGGTCATGTGATCAGCTGTGTCCAATCACAGCTAATCACATGTAAACAGGGAAATGCCGGTTATCGGCATTTCTCTCCTCTCGAGCTGTCGTGCTGACAGCTCGAGAGGAGAGGAGAGGAGAGCCGGTAATCGGCATTCCACGGAGGGGACTTGTACACTGATCATTAGGGCACTGATGATCAGTGTGCCCTGATAATCAGTGTGGCCCCAGAAGTGCCACCTGTCACTGTCCATCAGTGCCAGCGGTCAGTGCTACGTGCCAGTGCCCATCAGTGCCACATCAATGCCACATATCAGTGCCCATCTGAGCTGCCTTTCAGTGTCACCCATCAGTGCCAGTCAGTGCCACCTATCAGTGCCGCCTGTGCCAGTCAGTGCGCATCAGTGTTGCCTAACAGTGCCAATCAGTGCCACCTAACAGTGCCAATCAGTACCACCTATCAGTGCCATATATCAGTGCTGCCTGTCAATGCCCATCAGTGCCACCAACCAGTGCCTCCTCATCAGTGCCATCTATCATTGTCCATCAGTGCAGCCTATCAGTGCCCATCACTGCAGCCTCATTAGCGCACATCAGTGAAGGAGAAAAATCACTTTACTAAATTTTATAACGAAAACTAAGAAAAAAAATTTTTTTTTCAAAATTTTCAGTGGTTTTTGGTTTAAGAAAAAATAAAAAACCCAGAGGTGATAAAATACCACCAAAATAAAGCTCTGTTACAAAAAAAAATGATAAAAATTTCATATGGGTACAGTGTTGCATGACCGCGCAATTGTCAAAGTGTGACAGCGCTGAGAGCTGGAAATTGGCCTGGGCAGGAAGGGGGTATAAGTGCCCTGTAGGCTAGCGGTTAAAAGGTAAAAAACCTTCTGGGTGTCTCTTGGATGTGATTATGGGCACGGAACCTAAGAAACTCACGTCCACATTCTATAATGCTTTGCTCCTACCTTCTGCATCATTATTTTTGCATGAGACGCTATTTGTGGCTAGACTTCTACTTGCCCGTATGTGGTTGCAGGCGCTGACGCCTATGTTTTCACAATGGATAGCTGCGGTAAATAGTACTTCACCATATAAGAAGGTCATTTATATGCATAGAGGATACCCTGCTAAGTAACACAAAGTTTTGGATAGATGGCTTGACTTTACATCCACTTGTGACGAGGAGGAGGTGGAATAAGTACTTTTTGTAAAATTCATTATGTTGGTTGTTCCTATGATGGTCCTCATTTCCTGCGGCAAAGGCTCTAAAATTTGTATAATGCTTTACTTGTGTATTTGTCCTATGGTATTTTGTTGTTGAATGTGAAATGTGGCTGTGTATCTGTTCCTCTCAATAAAAATAAAAAAAATTAAAAAACCTTCTGGGTGCAACTACCCCCCCCACCCACCCAATATTTACCCATCTCGATCCAGCAATATGCATGAGATACTCAGCTCTCCCGGATCTCTCTCTACTCATTGGCTCATACAGCAGTAGGAGCCATTGGCTCGTCTCCTACTGTTGTCAATCTCATCCAGTGAGTCAATGAGGAGAGAGAGTGGGGAAGCACTCTGTGTGTGAATAGGCAATATTCATTCACAGGAGCGTGCGGCTCGGGAGCGAGCCTGCTCAAGGTTTCCCATAGCAGGAGCCTTGCTATTGGAGGGCACTTAGCAGGTGGGAGGAGCCAGGACTGCTAGCGGGGGGACCAAAAAAAGTAGAGGAACGGGGCTGCTCTGTGCAAAACAATTGCATAGAGCAGGTAAGTACAACATGTGTTTTTATTTTAATTATAGCCTTTAGAATCATTTTAATACCCTGGTCATTCTCTAGAGGTAGAATACAGAAGTATTGGAACTGCCCACATCCTATGCAAATATGTCAGAGCACTTTGAGAAACCCCCAAACCAGCGATTTGTATCTGGTCACCATCCTTGATAAAAACAGTAGAAATAATAATAAATCAGCAAAGCTTTAAAAAAATCTGACCACTAGTATTTTGTTTCGTCAAATGCTGAAGATTTTAATAAAGTAATTGGTTGAGATTGGCTCTCTGTTTTGCTATTCTTAAGCCCCAACAACACGTCTTACAAGATTTTGGAATTAAAAATGTAAAATATTAAAAATAGATGTCCCCGGTGGGGATTACATATGTTTCCCCAGGCACAGTCATCTACAAGGGACGTTGCTTGTAGAGCTCCGGAGGGCCAGAATGATATCAGTGCCGGAGGGAGACAATAAAATGCTTCTCTTTTCATCCCTTGTACAAATAGGAAAATCCATTACATTGCTCTATGTGTTCGGAATGATAGACGTTGTCACCTTTACCGTTTGAGAATCTATAACCAGAGAGCTACCAATTATTTACTCAATGTCAAAAGGAAACTTAAAGAATATATACTGAACTGAAACATTTTTTCCACATACTCAAGACAAATCTTTCACACTGGGCGCAGGGCCAACTTGACTGCATTAGGTTTGTTCAAGTGCATTTTAAGGCAATAAACTGAACAGCTTAGTTAAAGGCCAAATGTGGGGTAGCCAGCCACGCAACCAGTTTGCCATCACCACTGGAACACCACTGGAATACATACCTCAGGTTAATATTATTATTACATGGGATTTATATAGCACCAACAGTTTGTGCAGCGCCTTCAAATATAATAAAGGGAGAAAGTACAGTTACAAAACAATAAAATACAAGAGGGTTGAAAAAAAAAAAAGGGTGCTTTTTTTCAGATGTCTAGTGACATCACAGGACCTCTTCATCCTGACAACGAGGTGAACCTAAATGCATCAGTGAGCAGCACCTTGTAATAACAGCGCCATTCTCTATATTATTATTATTATACAGTATTTATAAAGCGCCAATAGTTCGCTCAGCGCTGTACATTACAAAGGGAGACAGAACATGTGACAGAACAATACCAATACAATGCAAAACATGAGGGGATCAAGGGCCCTGCTCTTTCGAGCTTACAATCTAGGAGGGAGGGGATGGTGGCACAGGAGGAGATGGCTGTTGGGGGATGGAGTGGTAGGAAGAGTGGAGGAGGGAGGCAAGTTAGCAGGGGGTGGGGTAGGCTTCCCTGAAGAGATGGGTTTTCAGGGTGCGCCTAAAGGAGAGGAGAGTAGGTGATAATCTGATGGGTTGGGGCAGGGAGTTCCAGAGGATGGGTGACACCCTGGAGAAGTCCTGGAGGCGGGCATGGGAGGAGGAGACCAGGGAACTAGAGAGAAGGAGGTCTTGTGAGGAGCGGAGTGTGCGTGCTGGGCGGTACTTGGATATTAGGTCAGTGATGTAGTTCGGAGCAGTATGGTGGACAGCTTTGTACGTCAGCGTTAGGATTTTGAATTTGATTCGTTGCGCAATCGGAAGCCAGTGGAGGGATTGGCAGAGGGGGGTGGCGGAGACAGAGCGGTTGGAAAGGTGAATGAGTCTGGCAGCCGTGTTCAGGATGGACTGAAGAGGGGATAGCCAGCGGCGAGGCAGGCCAGTGAGGAGGGAGTTGCAGTAGTCGAGTCGTGATATGATGAGGGAGTGGATGAGCTGTTTAGTGGTTTCTGGGGTTAGGAACGTGCGGATTTTGGCGATGTTGCGGAGGTGGAGTCTGCACGAGTTTGTTAAAGATTGGACTTGGGGCTGGAAGGATAGGTTGGAGTCCAGAATGACACCCAGTACTCTGGCCTGCAGGGCGGGTTTGATGGTAGCGTTGTTGGATGTGACGGAGAAATCAATGGGGGGTGGTGTCCGGGCTGGGGGGAAGACAAGAAACTCGGTTTTGGAGAGGTTCAATTTAAGGAAGTGGAGCGACATCCAGTCTGATATGTCGCTCAGTAGGTGTGTGATTCGGGCTGAGACCAAGGGGGTGAGGTGGGGGGTTGAGAGATAGATTTGTGTGTCGTCGGCATAGAGGTGGTAGTTGAAGCCGTGAGAGTGTATGAGTTGGCCAAGGGAGGAGGTATAGATGGAGAAGAGAAGAGGCCCGAGGACAGAGCCTTGAGGGACCCCAACAGAGAGGGGGAGTGAGGGGGAGGTGGTAGCATTATAGGTAACGCTGAAAGAGCGTTGTGACAGGTAGGATGAGATCCAGGAGAGAGCAGAATCTCTGAGGCCGAGGGAGTGTAGTTTTTTGAGGAGGAGGGGGTGGTCGACCGTGTCGAAGGCCGCAGAGAGGTCAAGGAGTAGGAGCACTGAATAGTGGCCATTAGCTTTGGCGGTTAGCAGGTCGTTGGAGAGTTTGAGTAAGGCAGTTTCGGTGGAGTGTAGGGGACGGAAGCCGGACTGTAGGGGATCGAGGAGGTTGTTGTCGTTGAGGTGAGAGCATAGGCGGGTGTAGACTAGGCGCTCGAGGAGTTTAGATGTAAATGGGAGCAGGGAGATGGGTCTGAGGTTGTTCGGGTCATTGGGGTCCAGGGAGGGCTTTTTAAGTATGGGGGTGATGTGTGCATGTTTCAGAGGGGAGGGGAAAGTGCCTGAGGAGAGGGATTGATTGAAGATGTGGGTGAGGGAGCGTAGGATGGAGGAGGAGGAAGGTCGTAGGAGTTGTGAGGGGATAGGGTCGAGGGGGCAGGTGGTGAGGCGGGCATCAGAGAGGGTCTTGGAGACTTCCTCGATGGTAGTAAGGTCAAAGGTGTGGAGTGTTGGGGGAGCTTCAGTATGAGGAATGTAGGGTGGGGTGGAAGAGGAGGTCAGAGCAGTGGTGGGGCCGTGGGAGAGGGGTGATGAGGGGGTAGCTGAGTGAGGGTGAAGGGGGTTGGAGAGAGTTTGAGCAGCGACGAAGTCCCTGCGGGTTATGTCGAGGGGGAGGGGGGATAAGGGGGTAGCTGTGTGAGAGGGGACAGGTTGAGAGGGCGTGTGAGTTGCGGCAATGTCCTTGCGAATTGTGTCAATTTTGTTTTTGAAGTGATTGGCAATCTCAAGGGCAGTGAGTGAGGTGCTGGGTGGAGGTGGGGGTGGAGAGAGTAGAGAGTTGAAGGCAGAGAAGAGTCGGCGAGGATTGGAGGAGAGGGCCTTGATGAGGGTCAAGAAGTAGGCCTGTTTGGCAGCATGGAGGGAGGAGGTGTAGGTGCGGAAGGCAGATTTGTAGCGGGTGAAGGCTTGTTTGGATTTGGTTTTGCGCCATAGTCGCTCTAGGGCACGACTTTGTCGTTTGAGGGTTTTGGTGTGATCAGTCTGCCAGGGCTGGAGCGGTCGGGGTCTGGTGTTGCGTGTGGTTAAAGGCGCTAGTGAGTCAAGGGCTGTTGAGAGCGCATTGTTGTAGGCGGTCAAAGCCAAGTCGGGGCAGGACAGGGGGAGGATGCGGTCGTGGAGTTGATCAGCTGCAGAGTGGAGGGAGGCAGGGTTAAGGTTGCGGAGGTTACGGCTGGTAGTAGTGTGACATTTGGAGGGGTAGGCGTTGGAGGACGAGGAGATAGAGAAGGTGATCAGGTTGTGGTCAGAGAGAGGGAAGGGGGTGTTAGTGAGGTTGTGGGGAGCGCATCGGTTGGAGAAGACAAGATCAAGGATATTTCCGTCGGAGTGGGTGGTGGATTGTATGCACTGTGCAAGTGCAAAGGAGGAGGTTAGGTGGAGGAGACGGGCTGTGTCCGGGTTGTCGAGGTTGACAGGGATGTTAAAATCCCCAAGAATTATGGTGGGTAGCTCAGAGGAGAGGAAGAAGGGTAGCCAGGAGGAGAAGTCATCCAGGAAGCGGGGTATGGATCCAGGAGGCCGGTATATCACAGCAATCTTCAGGGGGGTTGGGGAGAATAGTCGGACGCAGTGGGCCTCGAAGGAGGAGAAGGATAGGGAGGGGGGGTTTGGGAGGACTCGGAAGGTGCTCTGCGGTGACAGGAGCAGACCAACCCCACCACCTTTACGACCGTTAGGCCTGGGTGAGTGGGTCCAGGTGAGACCTCCATAGGAGAGTGCAGCAGGGGAGGTAGAGTCAGTGGGCTGGATCCAGGTTTCCGTGATCGCCAGGAGGTTGAGGGAGCGGGAAACAAAGAGGTCGTGGATGGCGGTAAGCTTGTTGCACACCGAACGGGCGTTCAGGAGTGCACATGAAAACGGGGGGGAGATTTTAGGGAGCAGGGAGACAGATACTAAGTTGCGGGGGTTGCAGTAGGACGTGGAAGTGGGAGGGTGTTGAGCGGGTGAGGGAGATGGAGGGCCAGGATTCGGGGAGATGTCCCCTGCGGCTAGGAGGAGGAGAAGGGTGAGAAAGGTGGCATGGGAGCGGGATGTGCAGGAGCGTGAGAAACTCCTAGTGGAGGTGTTGGGGTCAGTGGGAGAGCGGAGTAATAGGAGGAGGTGGTGGGTGCCATAGAGGGGTGAGGGAAGCAGTGAGGACACGATATACAAATGTTTGGGAGGGGCAGAGGGATATAGTGAATGGAATTTGGGAACGGAGGAGAGGAAAATGAGAAGGAGGAGTGGAAGAGACATTTTGGGGAGGTGAAGAGAGCAGTAGTAGGGAGATGATAGCAGTGAGGGGGAGATGTACAGGTTGTGGGGTGGAGCAGAGGGGTAGAGAAATGAGATTTGGGAACAGAGGGTAGTAATATGATGAGAAAAGGGGCGTATTATATAAAGGTACACAGAGTGGGTCTCAGGCATGTAAGAGATGTTTCCCAGGGTGTTTGCTTGCAGTCTTCCAGCATGCAGTAGAGCTTCTTACTGTTGTTGTGTCTTCCTGCTGCTTGGGGTCTCCTGCTTTAGTTCATCTGCTGCGTTTAACTGCTATAGAATTCCCCTATGGGGGGTGGGGAGGGGCTTATGATCCATAAACCCCTGATGAATAAGCAAGAAGCATGTGAAACGGGTTAAGAAGATTGCTTGACTCTTTTATACGACTTGCCTTCTGTTCGCTGAATAAACAAACCTACTGATTATGCACATAATTATCATATACTCATTCGTTGATTTGAATATTAATTTGTGAAAGGGGTGTAGAGAGAAAACAGGTGGCGCACACACCTAGTGCATTATCCAAGGTTTATTGTAGGAGTGAAAGAATAATAAAAACATACTCACAGACGAAGCATGTATCTAAAAAGCATAGAAAAATGACAATCGCCACAACGGCAGGCAAGGTGTTCTCACTGTCAGTGCGGTCAAATGGCATCAACAGCAAGGCTCCTACTTTCCATTCATCACACATCTGCATCAGAGGTTGGTCATCAACTCTGAGGAAAGGGATTCGTCCCCGAAACGCGTCGGCCATTTGACCGCACTGACAGTGAGAACACCTTGCCTGCCGTTGTGGCCATTGTCATTTTTCTATGCTTTTTAGATACATGCTTCGTCTGTGAGTATGTTTTTATTATTCTTTCACTCCTACAATAAACCTTGGATAAAGCACTAGGTGTGTGCGCCACCTGTTTTCTCTCTATCCAGTGGCTGATTTCCCAGTCTGAGGAGGGCTGCATCCCTGAAGCATTTCCTTTGGTTGTCGCTGTCCTGGTACCCTTGGCTTCCCTTTTGGCTGTGCATATCCTGAGACGCTGGAGAGTACATACAATATCCAGTTTGGTTGTTTTCTTTTGTGAAAGGGGTGTATTTAACCCATAAGAGAATCGATGCTGGATCGAGGAACAGGTGAGGCTGCAGGGATAGAGAAGAGCATGAGCTTTGATTTATTGTAGATCTGTAAGTGGGATCACTGTTTCCACACAGAGCGCAATTGTCCTTTCACTGCAACAAGCTTTCAGGAGATAGGCTATTCAGTACATTGGATCAGTACACAGCGCTGCAATGAGGTGGGAACGGCCTTCATAGGGACAAGGCTTTTTCCCTGGACTTTGCCCATCGCAGTTGGTTTGAACAAGCCTTTAGTTATTGACCAGAAACAAACTTTAAAGTATAACTAAAGACTTTTTTTTAATTTGGAAAGGGTGGAGACGGATTAGAACCCCTGTCAGTTTTTATAGCGGTCTCTGTCCGTGTTATGGAGATTCACTCTCTCTATTTACCACATTCACTAAAAACAAAAGTAAAAGAAAAGCCCAAATTTGGGGTTGTCCCTACAATAGTATTAGACTTGGAATCTTTCAAATGGGGACAGTAGTTCTGGTGACCTAGGGGACCCCAAGGAATTCCATTAATTTGCAGGTATTTTCTCTCACTTCCTGTTTGACTATGGAACAGGAAGTGAAGGGAAATCTCCCCAATGGGACACAGAGTGCAATAGAAAATCCATTCCTCTATCCAAAATGAAGTTTAAAATGACTTCACTCTCTCAGTCAGCATTTTTAATCCTTATGCTGTATTAGTAAGTAGATAGGAAGGTATATTATAGTTACTTTTTTTTTTTTTTTTTTTTTTACATTTCTTCAATTACATCCTGGTTTCTGACCCAGGAATATGATGTAATGCATTTCATAGTCTTCAGGAGGGGTCTTCTCAGCTAAGCACACCCTCCTACCTGCGTGCCTGCGCTAAGGGCAGATGAATTCCAGGAAGTAAATGCTATATGAATAATCTGCCCTTACTCAAGATGGTCAAAATGATATAAAGCATAGAGGCACGGATGGATGGGGGAGTTTATTTTGAATATTAAAAATGAATTAAAATGCGTATTCGGTTGGTGGTGCTCAGCATCTGAACTACATCGGTGTAGTTCCACTTTAACAGCTAGCCGTAGCAGAGCCTATGCTGTGCTGGTTAAAAGTTATTTCCCAGAGAGAGTGCAAGCTTTCTGTAGACAGTGGTAAAAAATGCATTGTGTGCAATGTCTAGACTGTTCTCTGGGACACAGAGAAGAAAAATGTTGTGTGAACCAAAATTTGTTTTGTTCAGCTTTAAGCAAAAAGTTAATATAATAACAATTTTTTCATTTTACATGAAAGAAATTTGTGGGACTTTTTTATGCAAGTCTCCTTTAAATTTTCCCGGTAGCACAAGTCTATATAAAGATAGTACATGTTGTGCGTCTGACTTCATTCAGTTTGCTCTGACAGCTGACAGACTGAGAATTCCGCACAAGCGCATTCACAGCTCAGCCCCTTCTTGTGACAATTCTCCGACACCCTTATGTCAGTTTAATTTTTTTTTTTAAAGTAAACAGAAGGAGAAATACCATTTAGATAGAAGCTATACTATTGTAGCCCTCCCCCAAAAAGAAAGAACGCAATTTTTTTTCCCTCCAGAGCCATTTTATTGTAATTCTCCAACATAGGAATAGAGCAGGGTGGCCCAGTGGCTTAGTGATTAGCACTTCCGCCTGGCAGTACTAGGGTCGTTGGTTCGAATCCCAACCACGGCACCACCTGCCTGGAGTTTGCATGTCCTCCCTGTGCCTGCGTGGATTTCCTCCGGGTACTCCGGTTTCCTCCCACACTCCAAAGACATGCAGGTAGGTTAATTGGATCCTGTCTAAATTGTCCATAGTATGTGTATGTATGAATGTGAGTTAGGGACCTTAGATTGTACACCCCTTGAGGGTTAGGGACTGATGTGAATGTACAATATATATATATATGTAAAGCCCTGCGTAAATTGACGGCGCTATATAAGTACCTGAAATAAATAAAGAGCACCATTTCAGCCTAATCAGGCCACCACCAGCAAATGTTTGAGCATCACGGGCCAAACTGCAGCTTTCGTTGATTTGGTAAAACCATCTCTGGAGGGAACAATGTTACAGATTAGATATTGTGGCAAATTTAAAACAAAACTGTTGCCTTGTAAATGCTACAAAACTGGCACAATGTACAAAATGAAGTAGAAAAGAGATGAAGTATGTTTACATTACCAACCCATCCACAAATTTTTTTTTAGGATTTAGATATACAAATGGGGGGGGGGGGGCATGGGGGGTGTTATAATCTCAGGCCGGTTTTTAATGTTCCCAATGGGGAAAATTCTTGCTTTACTCCCTGCTGTGTCAACGGGACAGAAGTACATGAACCTAATTCAGACCTGGCAGCTCAGGGATAGGCTTTTTAGCGCCTATCCCTGAGCTGCAGGAAGCAGATGGGAGTGTTCACATGCTGAGGCCACGATGCCTTGCTATTGTTCCGGTCACGCTCAGTGGACAGTAAGCGAAAAAGGCGCCCTGCGCTCGTCTGTTGTCCAGCGCTCTAAAATGTAGGTGAGCTCTTGGCATTCTCTCATACAATGCAGGACTGATGATCCTGCACTGAACAGGATGTCTGATGGCTGCAGCTAGTCAGACAGCAATGGGAAGACGTTATTTTTTTTTTGGGGGGGGGAGGGGCTATTTGCACAAGGGGGATGCCTATGGGTGCAAGGAACTGGGTAAGTTTATTGCCTTAAAGTATATGTAAACCCTCACCTTGTAAAACAATTCATTCAGTTTAAAACAGAAATGAAAGGCAAAACATTTGTGTATACATATAAAAAAAAGTTTTTTAATACCTTTTTCCCTTTTATATACATTCTCTGTGTTCTCAGCCGCATAAGAGCTGTCAGCACAAGTCTGATCATTGAAGGAGAGCAGGCTGAGTTCTTGGAACAGCTAAAGAACTGACTATGCTGTGCTCCCATGGCTAGTGTGGTCAGTTTTTCATAGAATAGCAGAGGGACAGGCAGGAACACAAGGGATTTCATACAAAGGAAGCAATACAAAGTCAAGTCAAAGGAGTTGTAATCCTTTTGTTTACCACTATGAGAGGAGACTGTGTGCTGGATCTAGCAATGAGTTGCTTTTAATGAAATTTCAGAGTTTTTCATGTATTGGATTCATGCTCATGTATACAGGACTCACTTATTTGATCAAGTCCTGTTGAGTAGAATTCCCAGGGAGAGGCCACGTGGGAATGTGTGACACAGACACTTTTGCATGATTACTGGCAGGACTGCACCATTTTGCTAAAATATCACTACACAGTGGTGGTTTCTTATTAGATGAATTGTGGACTATTTCTAATTATTCATTTATTTTGTTCATGCTATAGCACTAACCCTTGAGGAGCCACTTAATAATTTTGGGTTCTCTGTTCTGCACCCTGACTCCAGAAACAACCTCAGTCCCACTGACACACCAGTCCTAGAGATATACAGGCTCTTGAAGGAAGGGCATCCAGAACAGGCTCTTGAAGGTCTGCAGCTAGATGAAAGATGTCCGATTGGCAACCTGATGACCCAAGGTCTCAGCGACACGGTTGCCAATCATCCGTAAATTTTAACCATTTATGGCCTGTCCAAAAAGGTCCATTTAGGGAAGGCCAATTTCCCACTGCGCATGCATGAAGCAGGATCGGGCAAGCTCAGCCGAATTCAACTAGGCTCGGGCAGGGCGCAGCACCTTTTTATGAATAGCAACAGCCATCAGCCAGAGGGGAGAATGGATGAGAGAGGCGGGGGGAGCCACTCACCGAGCCCCAGGAGTCTGTCAGCGCCACTCAGCCAAGAGCCAGTGCTGAAGACAGGATGGGGAGATGAGAAAGTAGCCCGCCAGGCATCTGTCAGTCCCAAAGTGAAATAGTAAAAAATCTCTCCCGTGCATGGGTGAGAAGAACTACAGGCCACTTTCCTGACTATACCACATGCGGTGGGTGGATGAATGACTGAAGTAGACCAATGGAAAAGATAGGCTTTGCTGCTCTCACAAAATGGCTGGGTGGTCCGACATGGCAACTGCAAATAAATAGAGTGCACCGGCCTAGTGCATTATCCAATGATCAATTTATTAAAAAATAGAATTAAAAAAATACAAACATATTCATGAAAACTCACAGAACAAGTGTCACCACATGATAAAGTAGGCTGAGAACCGATGAACTCAATAACGCCTAAAGGAGCTGTTTAGGGCCACCGCAAGGCTGACGCATTTCAAGGGAATTCCCTCTGTCTACTTATTTCCATCTGTCAGTGCCACTCAGGTGACTGGTGTTGAGATTTTAACCAATAACCATATCATGTCCCCAGCCTGTAACCATCTTTTGTACCCTACCCACAGCCTCTAACTATCTCCTGTATCATGTTCACAGCCTCTAACCATCTTCCATATCATGTCCACAGCCTCTAACCATCTCCTGTATCATGTCTACAGTCTCTAACCATCTCCTGTAGTATGTTTGTAGTCTCTGACCATCTTTCGTAGCATGTCTACAGTCTCTAATCAACTCTCGTATCATGTCTGCGGTCTCTGAGGGGGAGCCTGGAGAGGAGTAAAGAATGGGAGCGCCGCCAGAACTGAGGTCACTGGAGGAGTCAGATTTGTTACTGTGGAGAGGATAATATAGAATGAAACCAGAGCCAATGAACTGGGGCCAGAGAGGACTGTCTGAGACCTGTACGGTGCACCTGAGAGGAGGTCAGCAACAGCACCACCAGGTCAGTCTAAGGGGAAGGGGTCAATGAGGTAAGGGGAGAATGAATACAGTAAGGTAAGGCGAGGCAGTGATATATGGGTTCCCCTCACACAGGGACACCTGAAAATTGTTACAAGCTCCATTAAATTGTTATTTTAATACATTTGCATTATTGTAGTGGGGGAACTGCCAGGGTTGCAAAGACTGCACTTGCGACCGGCCCCTGGTGCTCCGCCACTGTCAGGGGGCCCCAGCGAGCTGCTGGACGCAGGGCTCTGAGCTGAGTGCGTCTCTCTGATACAGCCCAGAGCCTACACTGACAGTTCCCCCTCCCTTCTCTCTTGCACAGATGGGAGAGGACAGGAAAGCAGATCTGCTTCTACTCCTCCCACCCCTCTCCCTCCTGTATATGCACCACAGTAAGTGTGAAGCCCAGCAGCTGAATGATCAAACTGCTGGGTTATATTAACCTAACCTTCATGGAAATGGAGAAATATGCTCTTTTTGACTTTTCTTATAACCTAAACACATTGCTAATAGCACTAGCTATATGTCTATACCTTAAATATTGATATTTGCACTTAAAACCACCATTTTATGTACTTTTTTGAAGTGTCAGCAAATATTGCAGTTGTAAGTAAATTTCATGATTTTTGTCAGCAAACCAATTGGTGCAGTTCGTAAATTTTGGGCACCCTGTCAACACTGCTTGGCGATGTCTGCGTGGGCGTATCTGGAGGTGGCCCCAAGTGACCGCACTGCTGATGAGGTGCCTCTGGCTGTAGAGATGCGCCCAATGATGGAGTTTGCTGGCAGGATGGGTCTCTGCTCTGTCCAAGCAGTAATGCCCGCACTCAAACAGGAAAGGGGGGGGGGGGAAGAGAGCTTCCTGCTCCTGCAGCTGTGTGATTGAGTGGGTGTGCTACGTCCGGGCTTTGGTTATTCAAGGGGATAATGTTATCAGGCCTAGTTTTAATGGTGGAGGATTGTACGTCATTTGACCAATTTCATAACAATTTTTGATCTTAATAAAGTTGTAATTGTTTGGTTACACTGCGGTTGGTCCTCCTTAAAAAGCCTCTTTAGGGGTGACCTCTCTTGGTCTCCTTATGTTTTTTCTAACATTCTGACAGCCCAGGTCGCAGAACTGAGGAGGGTTGGTGTCAGGGTTTGCAGCACCCGGTACAATGCATTTTGGAGTCACTATAGCCATTTCAAAATATTTATTAGTAGTTTACCATTATACACTGAACTATTTACATGTAATATGATCATTAAGGGTCATTTATTCATTCATTTATCCATATTGTCCATTCTACACAAAGTGGTAACTTTAGCGCAGCCACAAAACCTGTATTTATTGCTGCAAAACATTTATTATACTGCAACTTACCAAGTCTTAGATGTGATGGCTGAATCAGTTTTGTTTTACAGGCTCTCTCTTCTATTTTCATCTGATGAGCTGCCCAGTAAGTCTGTTGTTTTTCTAAAGAACAAGTTCTCTTGCAGAAGTATCAGTTACAGGGATAAGACAAACCATTGAATACTGACAGGGGTGCCAACAATGATAATTTTTACTGATGTAAAACCTTCATCCCAAAAAGTAAAAAAATCTGTTTACTGTAGCTGCTTAAAAAAGTATTAGCTGGAGTTTGGCTTCAATGTGTTAGTGTATCTAAATCTGATATTACAGCTAACACCTCCCTCTCCCCAGACTGACAATGCTGCTGTCTGCTGTGCCCGTGCTCCTTCATCCACAGTGGAAGCACTCTAATACAGGAAGTGTGTTACTGGCCAGATCACCAGGTGGAAAAGCTAAAAAGACTAATGCAGCCAACACACCTATGGATTGGTAAACTGCAATATATTACATTTTTAGGGTTGGGTTGAAAACCACCTTTCATTTGATAAGTTCAACAGAATACAAAAGACAAAATTTTACTAAAGGTCACTCTGTTTAAAAACTGCATCCAGTTTCGACATTAGCAAAATAGCAGACATTTAACTTTAAGGTGAAGTTTCACTTTAAAAGTATCAAATCGCTCTAACACATTCACATACATGGTATAAAAATGTACATATTTCTTTTTTACTATTTAATCACACCTCCGTCAGACACTTAGCACAGCCAACGCACGGAAGAACCAAGAACTTCGCACTTGTTCAGCTGATAAAAAACAAAAAAAATAAATTAAAAAAAAATCTATATAAGCTGCAGCTTGTCAATGTGTTTTCGGTGGGAGCAATCGTAATAATTTAAGATGTTCTAGTGTGTTTCAGGCTTGCAATTAGGACAGGTGTACGATAAAAAAAAAAAAAAAACCAACACCAGCAATCCTTCAGATCTCCGGGTCTTCTTATTCTATAAGCAGAATGGTTATGTAATTATGCAAATATCCAGTAATTATACTCTGAATGGAAATGTATTTTTAAAATTGAAAGAATGCTACAATGACCCAGGAATCTGAACCACATAATAACTGTATACAATAAAATGGAGAAAAGGTAATTCTCAGAAAGATATTATAATGTCCACATGCTGAGAGAAGCTTGTCATATAGATATGCTGTTATTATCAAACCTAAGGGCTATTTTACTGGTCTGGTATATTATTAGAAACACAAACAAGCTCTTTCTTTGTCAACATGATAAAAATTTAAAGAGCTCCTGTCTAATGGGAATAAAACAGGATATTATTTAATGGTAAACTGCAAAAAGAGCTATAAACAGCCCAACTATGGACAAAAAACGCATTCACTAGCAGCTCTACTCACATGATCTTGTGATCCAGGACTCCTCGGCCAGGCAGTATCGCCAGGTCGGAGGCCTGACTTTTCTTCACAGCAATTAGAGCTGAATTCTGAAAATAAGACGAAATGTTCCCTTAAGCTGGAGCCATCGCCCCACACTGCAAAGGTGAAATGCTTGTGTAGTCTAGGGGTATAGGGATACCTCGTCTTATCTTATTACTGACTCCAGCAAGCTCCAGCGCTATCCCTATGTTCTGAGTTATGGGTGGACCCTCGGACCCAGAGCTTTTAACACTCCTTTGTACATGAGGAGGCGAGTCTGTGACCATGGCCCAAAGCGCCTTAGAGAGGATGCCGTGGCGGACCGGTTACATAGATTGGGAGACCCAACCAGTGTCAGGTCTACGTAAGGTACATATTACACCTTAGTCCAGCCTCCCAGAATAAATAACTATTTAACCTTTGTTGTGCAAGGGGGTCCCACAGCAAGGGTACATTTTGTCTCATTTCTGCAGTTCAGCTATAGAGAAAAGTCAAACCTTTGACATGGTTTTACAGCCTGGCAGAGGTGGTGCTGGATCTAGAAAAAAAAAAAAAACAGCTTTGCGCTTACAGCTGAACTCGTTACTCCCCCTATAAACTTCCTATTTAACCACTTGCCTTCCAGAGGATTTACCCCCCTTCCTGACCAGGCCATTGTTTGCATAACAGAGCTTCTTTATTTGAATGGACAATTGCGCAGTTATGCAACACTGCACCCAAATTAAATTTGCATCCTTTTCTTTCCCCACGAATAGAGATTTCTTTTGGTGGTATTTGATCATCTGTGTGGTTTTTATTTTTTGTGCTATAAAAAAAAAAAAATGACCTACAATTTTGAGGAAAAACACAATATTTGACTTTTTGCTATTAGACATGCCCAATAAAAAAATTAGAAAAATCAAATTGTCATAAATTTAAGCCAAAATGGATTCTGCTACATGTCTTTGCGCGCAGCTCTACCCAGAAATGCAAAATCACGTATATACATACATACATATATATATATATATATATATATATATATATATATATATATATATATACACACACACACACATATATATATATATATATATATATATATATATATATATATATATATATATATATATATATATATATATATATATATATATATATATATACAGTCATGGCCGAAATTGTTGGCACCCTTGATATTTCTCCAGGAAATCATGTATTTCTCACGAAACGTATTGCATTAACACATGTTTTGCTATACACATGTTTATTCCCTTTGTGTGTATTGGGACAAAACAAAAAAAGGGAGGAAAGAAAGCAAATTCGACATAATGTCACACAAACCTCCAAAAATGGGCTGGACAAAAGTATTGGCACCCTTTCACAACTGCGGATAAATAAGAATGTTACAAGCATGTGATGCTCCTGTAAACTCACCTGGGGCAAGTAACAGGTGTGGGCAATATAGAAATCACACCTGAAAGCAGATAAAAAGGAGAGACGTTCACTTAACCTTTGCATTGTGTGTCTGTCTGTGCCACACTAAGCATGGACAACAGAAAGAGGAGACGAGAACTGTCTGAGGACCTGAGAACCAAAATTGTGGCAAAATATCAACAATCTCAAGGTTACAAGTCCATCTCCAGAGAACTAGATTTGCCTTTGTCCACAGTGCGCAACATTATCAAGAAGTTTGCAACCCATGGCACTGTAGCTAATCTCCCTGGTCGTGGACGGATGAGGAAAATTGATGAAAGATTGCAACGCAGAATAGTCCGGATGGTGGATAAGCAGCCCCAAACATGTTCCAAAGACATTCAAGCTGTCCTGCAGGCTCAGGGAGCATCAGTGTCAGCGCGAACTATCCGTCGACATTTAAATGAAATGAAACGCTATGGCAGGAGACCCAGGAGGACCCCACTGCTGACACAGAGACATAAAAAAGCAAGACTACAGTTTGCCAAAATGTACTTGAGTAAGCCAAAAGCCTTCTGGGAAAACGTCTTGTGGACAGATGAGACCAAGATAGAGCTTTTCGGTAAAGCACATCATTCTACTGTTTACCGAAAACGGAATGAGGCCTACAAAGAACAAAACACAGTACCTACGGTAAAATATGGTGGAGGTTCAATGATGTTTTGGGGTTGTTTTGCTGCCTCTGGCACTGGGTGCCTTGACTGTGTGCAAGGCATCATGAAATCTGAGGATTACCAAAGGATTTTGGGTCGCACTGTAGGGCCCAGTGTCAGAAAGCTGGGTTTGCGTCCAAGATCCTGGGTCTTCCAGCAGGACAATGACCCCAAACATACGTCAAAAAGCACTCAGAAATGGATGGCAAAGAAGCGCTGGAGAGTTCTGAAGTGGCCAGCAATGAGCCCAGATCTAAATCCCATTGAACACCTGTGGAGAGATCTTAAAATTGCTGTTGGGAAAAGGTGTCCTTCCAATAAGAGAGACCTGGAGCTGTTTGCAAAGGAAGAGTGGTCCAAAATTCCGGGTGAGAGGTGTCAGAAGCTTATTGATGGTTATAGGAAGCGACTGATTTCAGTTATGTTTTCCAAAGGGTGTGCAACCAAATATTAAGTTAAGGGTGCCAATACTTTTGTCCAGCCCATTTTTGGGGTTTTGTGTGACATTATGTCATATTTGCTTTTCTGCCTCTGTTTTATATTTGTTCCAATACATACAAAGGGAATAAACATGTGTATAGCAAAACATGTGTTAATGCAATACCTTTTTTGTGTGAAATACTTGATTTTCAGGAAAAATATCAAGGGTGCCAACAATTTCGGCCATGACTGTATATATGCATATACACAGTGGGGATCGAAAGTTTGGGCACCCCAGCTAGAAATTTTTATTAATGTGCATAAAGAAGCCAAGGAAAGATGGAAAAATCTCCAAAAGGCATCAAATTACAGATTAGACATTCTTATAATATGTCAACAAAAGTTAGATTTTACTTCCATCATTTACACTTTCAAAATAACAGAAAACAAAAAAATGGCATCTGCAAAAGTTTGGGCACCCTGCAGAATTTATAGCATGCACTGCCCCCTTTGGCAAGTATCACAGCTTGTAAACGCCTTTTGTAGCCAGCCAAGAGTCTTTCAATTCTTGTTTGAGGTATCTTTGCCCATTCTTCCTTACAAAAGTCTTCCAGTTCTTTGATATTTCTGGGCTGTCTGTCACGCACTGCTCTTTTAAGGTCTATCCATAGATTTTCAATTATGTTGAGGTCAGGAGATTGTGAAGGCCATGGCAAAACCTTCAGTTTACGCCTCTTGATGTAATCCCCCGTGGATTTCGAGGTGTGTTTAGGATCATTATCCATTTGTAGAAGCCATCCTCTCTTTAACTTCAGCTTTTTCACAGATGGCATCAAGTTACCATCCAAAATTTGCTGAAATTTTATTGAATCCATTTTTCCTTCTACTCGTGAGATGTTCCCTGTGCCACTGGCTGCAACACAACCCCAAAGCATGATTGATCCAACCCCATGCTTAACAGTTGGACAGAGGTTCTTTTCATTAAATTCTGTGCCCCTTCTTCTCCAAACGTACCTTTGCTCATTCCGGCCAAAAAGTTCAATTTTAACCTCATCGGTCCACAGAACTTGTTTGCAAATGAACATATAGACAAGCCTGATGCATTTTGGAAAGTTCAAACGATAATTTTTGTGGTGAGGACGTAGAAGAGGTTTTCTTCTGATGACTCTTCCATGAAGACCATATTTGTACAAGTATCTCTTTATAGTGGAATAGTGTACCACAACTCCAGTGTCTGCCAGATCTTTCTGGAGGGATTGTGCAGTCAAACGTGGGTTTTGAATTGTTTTTCTCACAATCCTGCGAGCTGTTCTGTCTGATATTTTTATTGGTCTTCCAGATCTTGCTTTAACTTCCACTGTTCCTGATGACTGCCATTTCTTAATCACATTCCGAACAGAGGATATTGACATCTGAAAACGCTTTGCTATCTTCTTATAGCCTTCTCCAACTTTGTGAGCGTCAACTATTTTCAGTTTCAGTTTTCTAGACAACTGCTTAGAAGAACCCATGGTGCTGATTGTTGGGGCAAGGTCAGATGAGTCTGGGCATTTAAAACCTTTGAGATTGACATAACCTGGTCTTCCCAGACGATGATTGAGAACAATCCATGACACTGGCAGGTCTCAGCTTTGAAAAGGGGGCAGTGCATGCTATAAATTCTGCAGGGTGCCCAAACCTTTGCAGACGCCATTTTTTTGTTTTCTGTTATTTTGAAAGTGTAAATGATGGAAATAAAATCTAACTTTTGTTGACATATTATAAGAATGTCTAATCTGTAATTTGATGCCTTTTGGAGATTTTTCAATCTTTCCTTGGCTTCTTTATGCACATTAATACAAATTTTTAGCTGGGGTGCCCAAACTTTCGATCCCCACTATATATATATATATATATATATATATATATATATATATATATATATATATATATATATATATATATATACACACACGTGATTTTGTGCATAGCTGCCACCCTGTAGCAGTATTTCTGCTATGGGGCAGCGCTAAAGCATTTAAGTCATGCCGTTGCACTTCCTGTTTGCCAGATTATTGTACTCTACCCCAGCCAATATCTTGCTCTTTTCTATTTGCTGCCCTCTATTTCTTCACTACTACTCCTTAGTGACTTTGGCTTGTTCTTCGACTATGCTTCCGCTCTATCCTAACCTGCAACCATTCCTTACAGACCTTGGCTTGATCCTCAACTATGCTTCCGCTTGATCCAAACCTGCAACCTCTTGTTATCAACCTTGTTACTGATCACACTGCTGCTTAATCCCTACCTGCTACCAGACCCCAGCTTACTCACCTCCTGATGGGGTGATCTTGTGGACTGTGATCAGGTACTAAACACACAGCAATACCCATCCCCATCATCGGGATCTCTGGTGAAGACTGGTTAATGCTTAGACTCTGAGCCTCGGGTGAGCTTCTCATGTACTCCTCTTGCTGGTTGGTGAAACCCTCTCTACTGCTATAGCTACTGGTCTCCAAGCCTAAATCCTGACAATGGCAATATCAGTGATTTGCAATATGTACATCCATTAGAAGGCACTTCCACAAGAAAAAAAAAAAAAAAAAGGGTCACTGAGCATGCTAGCAAACTGGGAAACACGGAGGATAGGCTGTGACAAAATATTTTTTGTCTCATGGGCTTTACTGAAAGAATGGGGGGTAAACAGCCAAAAGATTCCCTATAAAAATGTCTCAGGGACACTATGTATGACACAGATTTTACCCGCTTGTTGGCCATAGAGAGAGCCCATCGCATCCCTATGGGTATGGGAGGACCCCCACCCCCAGCTGGGAGCCCCTCCAGACCTTGTATAGTCCCACATATTACATTTCCAGGACAAAGAAAAATATCCTGAGAACAGCGAGATCTATGAGAGAACTAAAAATGAATCATTAATTGGCAATTGGACCTCTGTGTACCCTGATTTTTTTCCATGACTAAGCTCCAAGGGCGGAGTGAAACAATTTGGGAGCATGGTCTGGGTGGACCCCTGGGATGAGTCTGTCATACCCCTTCCTATGGGGTTTTGCAGAGATGTGCAACTTCCAGGACTTCTCCTTTTTCCATCTGATTTTTCTACTGCACACGCAGAGACAGTGTGCTAATTTTGTCCATGTGAAAAAGCAGCTGACAAAATTTAACCTGATGTATAATATGCTATATACCTGGTTAAATGGAGACACACAGTTTACTAGTTGTAGTTAAAAAGATGTGTAAGGAATAAGAACTAAATAGTTATTTTATAAATCTCAGAAGATTCAGACTTTTTATATTAATTCCTTCAGTGGGATATGAGGTTCTTCAGTCCGGGGCTTTCATTAACTATGTGAGCCCCCATCAACACAAGAGACACTTGTACAGAATAAGGAAGATCTTAATAAATACAATATATAAGCATTGCTTTTCTCCCCAATTCATTGTCCTACTGGCACATGAAATAGACACACCGTATGATACACTATGTGACCACATGTTTGTGGACACCTGGCCAATACACCTACAGTACTGTGCAAGAGTTGCAGGCAGGTGTGAAGAAAAGCTGTAAAGTAAGAATGCTTTCAAAAATATATACAGTGGGGATCGAAAGTTTGGGCACCCCAGCTAAAAATTTGTATTAATGTGTATAAAGAAGCCAAGGAAAGATGGAAAAATCTCCAAAAGGCATCAAATTACAGATTAGACATTCTTATAATATGTCAACAAAAGTTAGATTTTATTTCCATCATTTACACTTTCAAAATAACAGAAAACAAAAAAATGGCGTCTGCAAAAGTTTGGGCACCCTGCAGAATTTATAGCATGCACTGCCCCCTTTTCAAAGCTGAGACCTGCCAGTGTCATGGATTGTTCTCAATCATCGTCTGGGAAGACCAGGTGATGTCAATCTCAAAGGTTTTAAATGCCCAGACTCATCTGACCTTGCCCCAACAATCAGCACCATGGGTTCTTCTAAGCAGTTGTCTAGAAAACTGAAACTGAAAATAGTTGACGCTCACAAAGTTGGAGAAGGCTATAAGAAGATAGCAAAGCGTTTTCAGATGTCAATATCCTCTGTTCGGAATGTAATTAAGAAATGGCAGTCATCAGGGACAGTGGAAGTTAAAGCAAGATCTGGAAGACCAAGAAAAATATCAGACAGAACAGCTCGCAGGATTGTGAGAAAAACAATTCAAAACCCACGTTTGACTGCACGATCCCTCCAGAAAGATCTGGCAGACACTGGAGTTGTGGTACACTATTCCACTATAAAGAGATAATTGTACAAATATGGTCTTCATGGAAGAGTCATCAGAAGAAAACCTCTTCTACGTCCTCACCACAAAAATTATCGTTTGAACTTTGCAAATTAACATATAGACAAGCCTGATGCATTTTGGAAACAAGTTCTGTGGACCGATGAGGTTAAAATTGAACTTTTTGGCCGGAATGAGCAAAGGTACGTTTGGAGAAGAAGGGGCACAGAATTTAATGAAAAGAACCTCTGTCCAACTGTTAAGCATGGGGTTGGATCAATCATGCTTTGGGGTTGTGTTGCAGCCAGTGGCACAGGGAACATCTCACGAGTAGAAGGAAAAATGGATTCAATAAAATTTCAGCAAATTTTGGATGGTAACTTGATGCCATCTGTGAAAAAGCTGAAGTTAAAGAGAGGATGGCTTCTACAAATGGATAATGACCTAAACACACCTCGAAATCCACGGGGGATTACATCAAGAGGCGTAGACTGAAGGTTTTGCCATGGCCTTCACAATCTCCTGACCTCAACATAATTGAAAATTTATGGATAGACCTTAAAAGAGCAGTGCGTGACAGACAGCCCAGAAATCTCAAAGAACTGGAAGACTTTTGTAAGGAAGAATGGGCAAAGATACCTCAAACAAGAATTGAAAGACTCTTGGCTGGCTACAAAAAGCGTTTACAAGCTGTGATACTTGCCAAAGGGGGCAGTACAAGATATTAACTCTGCAGGGTGCCCAAACTTTTGCAGACGCCATTTTTTTGTTTTCTGTTATTTTGAAAGTGTAAATGATGAAAATAAAATCTAACTTTTGTTGACATATTATAAGAATGTCTAATCTGTAATTTGATGCCTTTTGGAGATTTTTCCATCTTTCCTTGGCTTCTTTATGCACATTAATACAAATTTTTAGCTGGGGTGCCCAAACTTTCGATCCCCACTGTATTTTAAAGAGTTTGTTACCAATTCGCAAAATGAAATGTGATCAAACAAAAGAAAAATCTAAAACAAATCAATTTGGTGTGACTACCCTTTGCCTTCAAAACAGCATCAATTATTCTAGGTATACTTGCACACAGTTTTTGAAAGAACTCGGCAGGTAGGTTGTTCCAAACATCTTCAGAGAACTAACTACAGATCTTCTGTGGATCTAGGGTGCCTCAAATCCTTCTGTCTCCTAATGTAATCCCAGACAGACTTCAAGATATTGAGATCAGGGCTCTGTGCGGGCCAGACCATCACTTCCAGGACTGCCTGTTCTTCTTTACACTGAAGATAGTTCTTAATGACATTGGCTGTATGTTTGGGCTCATCCTGCTGCAGAATAAATAACACGCCTCCCTGACGGTATGGCATGATGGATACATATCTGCCTGTATTTATCAGCATTGAGAACACCATTGATCCTGACCAAATCTCCAACTCCACTTGCAGAAATGAAGCCCCAAACTTTATATATTTAGTAGTCACGCCAAATATTGATTTGATTTGGATTTCTCTTCTGTTCATTTACTTTCCATTTTGTTAATTGATAAATATAAACTATTAACACTTCTATTTCTGAAAGCATTCTTCATTTACAGAATTTTTTGTCTAAAGGTTTTGCACAGTACTGTACATTAAAACCATGGACATTAATTTGGATAGCCACCCTCGCATAAATTTGAATACAAGACAAAAAAAATCAATAAGCTTATGGTATTGCGCTCTTTAAACCATTGAAGAAAATAATTTTATAAAATGTGCAATAAAATTATTTCCACAAATGAGCAGAATAGTAAAATAAACTAAACAACTATATATGTCACGGTGTGGGTCAGGTTCAGAGACCAGTTGCTATAGCAGTGTAAGGCTTACCTTAAACCAGCAGGATAGGTACACAGGCAGGTCACCCTGGGAAATCACGCAGGCTCACCTGAGGTGCGGGGTCTAAGCATTAACCGGTTTTCACCAGAGCTCCTAATGGTGGAGATGGATTTGGCTGCGTGTCAATACCAGGTCGCAGATCTCAGGATCACCCCACCAGGGAATGAGCAAGCCAGTAACCGAAAGCGGATCAAACAGATTAGGGATGAGCAGAAGCAGAGTCAAACAAGCCAAGGGTCGGTCACAGATGGTAGTGGATGAGGATGAGACGAAATCGTGGTCAGGAACAAGTCAAAGGTCGGTAGTGGAGGTGTAGACGGCAGCAGGAACAATAAGCGGGATATTGGCTGGTAAGGCACAATAATCTGGCAACCAGGAAGTGCAGGGACATGGCTTTATTGGAAGTTCATGGGAGGAGCAAGGAGTTCAAAGTTCAAGAGAAAACAGGGCCAAGGCAGGGTCATCCAAAGAATTGTCAAGGGAGCTGTCCAGCATTCTAGGTGGCTCAGTGAGAAGAAACATTGTCTCTCATTGCAGAAGGCCCAGGTTCGATCCCAGGCTCTGACAATATAGGACAGCCTACAAATTTGTAAATGTAAATTCCTTTATGTGATTAACGGTAATGTATGATAAGAAGAACATGCGACAATATCTTCCTCAAATGTGGTCACTCCAATTCTCCACCACCTGTACATACACCAGCTTCTTACAAATATATTGACCGACTTGGTGTGAGGTCATCAGTGCTGTTTAAATCATATGGCCAACAGAACCAACTGAGGATGCAGCCTATTCACCCACATATCTAATATTGGTGATTAAGAACGGCGCGTTTTGTTGCTATGGCTATTTTAGTGATTTTTAAGGTATAATTAAAGAAATACATATTTAAGACCATGTGCTGTTTTTAGAAGCTATGCCTCCCCCACTGATATGCAAATGAACTCGTTGGACTGGTTTGTGAAGCTCAAGACAGGAAATGATGTACAGGAAGTGGGGGGAGGGGAAAGTGCTTGAACAAGCCTTGCAGTGAAAAGACAAAGAAAGAGTTGTGCAGGAAGGGTAATGAGTTAACAGTTTTGCTAGATGACTCTGAAAAGCAAGGAGCAATGAGAAGACTCCATCACCAAGAACAACCAAATTAAGAAGACTTATTGCAAACATTGTCCGTGCTAATTTGCTGGGAAAGATAGTTTGGGCATGTGTATACTCTATTGAATTGTTTTTCCTGCAGTTATATCTTCAGCCTGTTTAGTAAGGCAAACATTAATACACTACAGAGGTTTTTTTTAAAGCAGCCTTGTGTTTACCGCAAAGAACCTTAATAGAAAAAGCAAAACACAGCTGAGGTCCCTTGTGGTGAAACACGTCGGTCAGAGTGTTGGCTCTGACCTTCATCATGCCCACTCGGAGGAGAGCTAAGGATTCTAGCCCCACGGAGGTAAATGAGATGGGTCCATCAACAAGCATTAACACTGTCACATAAGAGAAATGGACATAGAGTCACACATCCCTTAATACCTGGAAGTAGCTGAGTGGTAGGGGAGTATATGAAAGGTGAGCACTGTATGTGCTGCTGGGAAGGGTGGCATTAAAGTGAACCTGTTCATTTGCCCTGTATAGGAAACAGGCAGGTTGGCATAAATGATTTTGCAAAAAAAGTAGGGGAAAAAAGGCCAGTATCCCCCAGCTCCTTTTTAAAATGTCTTTTTTTTGGAGCTGCTTTGACTATGAATCAAGTCTTAGATTGATATCCATAATATTGCTATCTTGGAACAGAACTGTTGTTTTTCTAACTGAGGGAACATTTGGCAGTATTTCATCCAAACGATAATGCAGCTCGGTTCATTATCCTGACAGTCAATGCCTGGCAGAATGATGGCACCTGGCCTTGCGTGTCAAACTTCTTATTTCTAGCATGGTTGAGGGGGTGGGGGCATGGCATTATGTGTAGACAAATGAATGACATTCCCTCTATAATATGAATTGCAAGAAATTCTCAGTTCTAATTCAGTGCCTATTTCCACCTGTAAAAAGATTGTGGAACTACGTGCTCTGTAGGATTTTCTTAATTGATCAGAGTATTTATATACAGATCACTTTACATAATATTGTACATTCCCCTCAGTCCCTGTACCCAAGGATACTGGATTAAGAGGACTCTGGTAAGCCGATGCAAAAGGAGACAGCACACTAAATGGGAAAAAAGGAGCACAAGGACGACTTTTTTCTGTCTGCTTTAACCTGGTGATCTGGCCTGTAACACACCTCCTGTATTAGAGTGCCTCCACTGGGGATGAAGGAGCACAGGGGGCACCTTTCGACAGCAGCATTGTCAGTCTGGGGGGAGGGGCGTGTTAGATGTACAAGCACATTTAAATACATTAACAAAGTAAAACCAAATTTCAGATAATACTTTTTAAGCAGTTATAACAGTTTTGTTCATTTTGGGATAAAGATTTTACAAAAATAACTAAAAGCTAACCATTGTAAGCACCCGGTCAGTGTTAAATGGTTTGTCTCAACCCTCCAACTGCTACATCTGCAGGGCAACAGACTTACTGGCAAGATCATCAGGTGAAAACAAAAGAAAGCCTAAAAAGAAAACTAATGCAGCCATCAAATGTAAGAATTGCTAAGCTGCAATTTAAGTATTTGCCTTTGCTTTTAATACTGCTTTAAGGACCCTTGCATTAGTAGATTTCTAAAAACACACAAAATACGGTAATATTGCCAAAATAACGGTTGGAAATTGGGGGTATATTTAAAATCAGTGTATCCATCTGTTGTTTACTGGATGCCTGATGGAAGATTCCTCACAAGTATAAAGTGAATCTATCACCAGCTACACATATGTATATCACCTGACCAAGTCACAATTACTGGTCCTGATCGGTTTAAAAGATTTGCCATCACCGAATGGTGAATCACTGGTTCTACCTATGATTCTCAATTTATTTCCAATGAGGACAGACTGCCATGCACTCCATTTGTTTATTAATGCAAATTTTCACTGACAGGAAAAGAGAATTTACTAAAAAGACAATGAACGATCAACAGCGCCATGGTAGTTCATTACGAACTACAAGCCGACAGCCGGTCAGTACTTGTAGTTTCCCATTCACAGAACTCTGTGACTAAATGACGCAGCCGCGTGTTTTATCTTTTAAAATAGTGACAAAGAGTAAGGGAAGAAGATCCTCCGCTTGTTGTCACTAGATGCAGAGGAGCGGGCAGCAGCTGCAGGAGTGGGAACATGTTACATGTTCCACCGTAAAAATGGGTGGAGCATATAACATGTTCCCAAAGGTGAACGTATCCTTTAACCATTAGCCGCCCGGCCAATGGCCGTTTGGCGGCTTCAGAAGTGCTGCGGCATTCCGGGTGCACGCCATTTGGCATGCACCCGCACATGCGCAGTTTGCAGTAATGCAGAGCCTCGCAGCGGCGCGATCTGTCACCGGCCGTGTACCTCGGACGCGGCCGATGACAGATCTGAGTACCGGCCCCCGTTGCTGGTACCATGTGACCTGCTGTGACCAATCACAGCAGGTCACATGACAGTTGTATACAATGGATGGCTTCATTCATGCCATCCATTGTATACTACTGCCTAGCTGTGAATGGTCACAGCTAATCACATGCACATGTCATGTGGATTAGCTGTGACCAAATCACAGCTAAGCACAAAAAAAAAAAAAACCTGAATGAATCAATTTCATTCAGGTAAATGCTTGCTTATAGCAAAGTAATTCTTTGCTATAAGCAAATTGTGTAAATTAAAAAAAAAAAAAAAAAAAATCCTGATCACTTCCCCAAAGTAGTACAATGTTACTATGGTAACACTGTACTACTTTGGTCATAGTAAAATATGAAAAAAAATCTTAAAAAAAAATAAAAAAAAATGTAATAAAAAATTAAAAATAATAAAAAAATTAAAAAAATAAAAAATATATATTTTTTTTTTCATACTGTCACCAGTCAGTGTCCCTGTTCACCGCCATGCCAGTTATATGATGACGCTGTACTGCACTGGTGACAGTATGTAAAAAAAAAAAAATAGTGAAAATAATTTTTTACATTTTTTTTATTTTCCGAAAAATGAAAAAAAAAAAACAACTTCAAAAAACTCGCCATTTCTCTTATGAAGTACGTCGGACTGTCTACTCTGCAAAAAGGGGTCATTTGGGGGATATCTGTACTGTTCTGACATTCTTGGACCTGAAGAAATTAGATTGGCAGTCAGTACTTCAGGATTGATCAATTTTCAGATCTATACCATAGTTTGTGAACTCTATAACTTTCCTACAAACTAAATAATACATCCTAATTTGGGTTATTTTCACCAAAGACATGTAGCAGAATACATCTCGGCCTAAATTTATGAAGAACAATTATTTATTTGTAAACTTTTATAAGAGAAACAAAGAAAACGTGTTTTTTTTCAACATTTTTGGTCTTTTTTTGTTAATTTAGCAAAAAATAAAAACCCCAGCGGTGATTAAATACCACCAAAAGAAAGCTCTAGTTGTGTGAAGAAAATGATAAAATTTTAGTTTGGGTACAATGTTGTATGACCGCGCAATTGTCATTCAAAGTGTGAGCGCTGAAACGTGAAAAATGGCCTGGGCAGGAAGGTGTAAAATTGCACGGTATTGAAACGGTTAATATATCTGTACACTATACGTATCTTGGCCAAGTGCCATTTCTTTTTTTTTGGGGGGGGGGGAATATCTCCCTGTCTATGATTTCACAAGGGGTGTTTGTGCTAGCTGAATAATAAAATATTTTAAATATATTCACTCAATGTTCATTAAAAAGAATAATAAACTGCTTGAGTGGTTTGTCCCATTCAAGAAGAATTGTACAATGTACAAGGCCAGGGATTCATAAAGCTTCACTGACAGGGTCACAATATCAGCGAGCGCGTATGTGCTTCCTACCTGCATGAGCACATTGTCCGCAAGGGAACCAGATAAGATGCTGCTTCAGCCTCTCTTGTTACCCTTGGCTCATCCTATTAACTGGAGAGGCCCTTTAAAACAATGCCGTAAGATTTCAATTTGCTGAAACACTTATTTTAATATCAATTTGCCATGTCTTTCCGATTCCTGCGCTTGAGCAAAAGCGGCTGCAGACACCTCTCTGTGATGACTCCATGACAGATCGCTGAAGGCCAATTCCTTATGGAATTAATTATATACAACCAAGTAGAATGAGAGGTAAGACAGTGTAACCTCACTGCTATTTTAAGAGATGACAGCGGTGCGCACTCCTAGCTGCGTACAGCTAACTTCTCTTGTGTTTGGAAGCACTGGATAATAACTGCTAAATGCCACTGACGGCTAATATAAAAACTGCATGATAGAAAAAAAAAAAAAAAAAAAAAAAAAAAAAAAAAAAAAAAAAAAATATATATATATATATATATATATATATATATATATATATATATATATATATATATATATATATATATATATATATATATATATATATATATATATATATATACTGTATATCTAGAGAGAGAAAGTGTGAGTTTTGCATAGACACCCTCTTTGGACTTTTCCACATTTCGCAGTCTAACGACCAGGAATTAAAATAAATTTCACTGGAATTTTATGACTCCGATTTAAACAAAACAGTCTACAAAGTCAAAGTGCAAATATTAATATTTACAATTAAATTAAAATAAAATAATAATGTGTGATAAACTGGTAAACCAGTAGCGCTAGGTATTGAAAGGAGACCTCCCAGAAAAACACAACATTCTCTTAAATGTAAGGTGAAAAGCAATTTACTCGCTATAATGTTTTTGTAATGTAAGGCCACATCACTAAACAATCTCAGTTTTATCATCTTCTGTGTCTAAGATTAAAATCTAGACAAGGAGTTTCCAACCTTTCTAAACAAAGGAGAGGAATAGTGCCCCATCATTGATTTCACTATGACAATTAAAATACAGTTCGATACGGAAGAAACGGGATGGCCTTGCTCACGGAGCTTACAATCTAAAGGGAGGGGGAGGTGGTACAAAAGGTAATAGCTGTGGGGAATAATTTGATGGAGGTGGCCAAAATACAGTTTTTAGGTGGAGGAGATGAAGGAGGGGTGGGCTTCCCAGAATAAATTAGTTTTCAAGGATATCCTTAAGGCGGACAGAGTAGAAGCTAACCGGACATACTGGGGTAGGGAGTTCCAGAGGATGAGAGAGGTTCGGTAAAAGTCCTGGAGGCAAGCATAAAAGGAAGTAACAAAGAAGCTAGAGAGCAAGATGTCTTAGGTGGAGCAGATTTGATCTACATCTGCAGATGAGGTTAGTAATGTAGCTGGGGGCAGTGTTGTGGATGGTTTCATATGTTGTGGTTAGTATTTTGTATTTTATACATTGGGCTAGTGGAAGCCATTGAAGGGATTGGCATAAAGGGGCAGCAGCCAAGAATTGGTTAGTAAGATGTATAAGCCTAGATGATGCATTCATAATAGACTGAGGAGGAGATGAGGGGACCTGTGTAAAGGTAGACTAGTGAGGAGGGATGTGCAGTAGTCAAGGTGGGAGATAACCAGGCAGTAAAAAAGTTTTCTGATGTCATTAGTTAGGAAGGAGCGAATTTTGGAAATGTTGCCGGGGTAAAAGCAGCAAGATTTAGCCAGTGATTGGACAGGTGGCCCAAAGGAGAGGTCAGAGTCTAAGACTGCCCATACACTATACAATTTTCTGTCCAATTTCCTTTAGATTTACCTTCAACTATGTAGTGCAAGGGCCTGCCTAATTGGATACAATTGAAAGTGTTGTTAGTTTTGACCACTTATTATATGGTTTATGGTAAATCTAAACCAAAAATCCCAAAAAAAGAAAAGCACCCTAGCGTGTGTAGAGGGACCAATAATTTTGTTATTGATCTCAATGATAAAGTCACTGGAGGCTAGGATCGGAGAGGAGGAAATAGTACAATCTCAGTTTTAGAAAGATTGAGTTTGAGGAAGTGGTAACATCCATAACGCTATGTCGTCCAGTAAATCTGTGATGAAGACATTGAAGAGGTGAGCTGGGAAGCAGAGAGATAGATATGGGTGTCGTAGGCGTAGAGGTGGTATTGGAATCCATGAGAGGTTATAAACTGGCCCAGGGACAGAGCCTTGGGGTATCCCAAGTGAAAGAAGAGGAGCGGAGGAGATATGCAATGTTGAAAGTGCGCTGAGATAGTAAGTGGATAGGAGGAGAACCAGGAAAGAGCAGAGTCACAGATGCCAAGGAAGTGGAGTTTATTGAGGTGGAGTGGGTGGTAAACTGTGTCTAAAGGCAGCAAAAAGGTCTAAGAGTATGATTACAGAGTAATGGCCATTGGTTTTAGCTGTTAGTAGGTCATTAGTGAGTTTTAGTAGGGCAGTTTCAGAGCAATGCTGTGGGCAGAAGCCAGACTGTAGGAGGTTGAGAAGGTTGCCATCAGTGAGGTAGCAACTCATACAGCTGTGGACAAGACATTAAAACCGTTTGGAAGAAAACAGGAGCATAGGGATGGATCTTAGGTTGTTCAAAGGTGGGATCCAATGAGGGTTTTTTTTCTCTTCATAAGATAAGCCTAAGCCTCCTCAATGGCTCTGGTGTCAAGGTACTCAGGTGCAGATACCAAATGGAACACATGCACGCACCCCTCTGCTTATCCACAAGTAAACAGTACAATTAAGCCCATCATTGACAGAGCCTGGATTTCTATGGCTTAAAAACCCAAAATGATCACGTAACAGGCAAAGCCAAAAAACTTTGACCTGCATTCGTGTTCCCAGCTGATAAAGTATTAAATAAAAAGAATCAGAATTACAGCCAAGAAATTACAATTTTCTAAAGCAAGTCAGCAATGATAGTCCCTATATCTCTCTCATGGATACTTTTTGGTAAGAATCCATGGGTACAAGCATAAATACATTCAAACTTTGTGACATCTGCAGCAACGAAAAAATGTTTAGCGCAAATTCTTAAGTTTGTATTTTTTTCTGCCAAATTCCAATTTTTTTATTTTTTTATTTCATGAAATAAAAAGGGTTGATGTTCCCTCATGACAGCCGATGATTAATGCGCTTGGTGTCACTCCGAATGTTAATTACTAGAGTGGGATGCAGCCATTTTGGCTACAGAGTACAGAAAGGCTTGGCTTCATTACAGAAAGTCGTTTGCGTACATTAATCATCTTTTTATATGCGCACACCAGCTGATTCACAGCCTGCACTAAGCTTTTGTTGCTGAATTGTTCAGTCCCCTTAAAGCAATTGCGGAGTGGACAATATTGCTTTCTGCTGGAAGTCTAGAGGCGGCTGAGACGAGCCCGATATGGGGAGCAGAGGAAATTAGCACTGTCACAGCCCATTACTAAACTCTGCAATGTGCGCACTTTGACATCTCTGCAGTGACAGAGAGAACACGAACGCCATCCCCAGCAAGGGAAGGGCTCCATACTGTTCAAACAGATTTAAATCTTGATCACCTCCTGCTGAAGCCATATGAATATATGTGCTGAGCCAGGGTTTGGCCCTAGATCACAGCTTATTAAAGTAAAGTCACCAGGGCACCATAAGACTAATACATTTTAACCCTTTCGCGGTCAGACCGTGTGCTCCGCTTTAAGGCTTCGATCACACAGGCGTACCACAGCGTACACCCATGTGAGGGCCGTGTTAACCCATGTGGGGATGGTCAAGTGTTCTGTCCATCCCCATACAGGCATTCCCATTAATGTCAACTGGGACACAGCAGCTGTACGGACACAGCCAATACTCTCAATTTGACATCCATGCAGATGCATGGCCCCAAATGCAGACAGTGTGCAGTCGAGGCACTGGGAGCAGCTGCTGTGTCCCAACTGACATGAATGGGACCTGCCTGCACAGCGATGGACAGAACACCTGTGCATCCCTGCATGGGTAAGCACAGATACCTATGCTCAAACTAAATGAGGCCTAAATCCCAGGTGCCAGACCATATCTTACAAAATCCCTTCTAAAGTCTACTAGCTATAGAAGTTAAAGGATAAGTTTACCGTTGGGAACATGCTGCATGTTCCATCTCATTTTTAGGGAGGAACATGTAAAATGCTCCTGCATCTCTCCCCGATCCCCCTCCTCCCTGTAAAAGTGAGCTGGGGATCTTCTCCCCACACCCACTATTACAATTTGAAAAGCATGCAGCTATGCGGTGCTCTGCCTACACAGCTGCAGCATTCATTCACAGAGTTCTGCGAATGAATAGACTACAAGTACTGACAGCCTTTGTGGCTGATGGCTTGTAGTTCTCAATGAACTACCACGGCACTGATGAGCAATCTTCCTGTCATTATGTAACTGCCTGTTCTTATGGGAGATATGGGCGGACAGCTACATAGACAGTCTGCAAGAGCCTGACACTGCACCCATGATCTGCTGATCACTGGTGCAATGCTTTACAGGCTACTAGGCTGCTAAACAAAAAAAATAATAATAAATAATACATTTTTATTTTTGAAGTTAATAAATGGTAAATTGTGAAATGGTGAAAATCAAAAAAGGTATGCAAAACTGTACACCTAGACCAGGGGTAGGCAACCTGCGGCTCTCTAGCTGTTGCGGAACTACATTTCCCATGAGGCATTGCAACATTACAAAACTGACAGTTACAGCTATGACTTGTAGAGGCATGATGGAACTTGTAGTCCTGCAACAGCTGGAGAGCCGCAGGTTGCCTACCCCTGACCTAGACTAAAAATCTGAAGGTTGGCTTTACAACTATGCATTCTGGTAAAACCATTTGTGTTTGTCGTGATAAAATTATGCAGGCATAGTTTTATTGCAACTTAGTATATTACAATGCGTGGAACTGCATCATTGCATGCTGCCACACAGAGTTAAAATAATGTAATAGAAAAAATAAAACACTAAATTAAGCACTGCAATGCATTGTAACAATGCATGGAAGTATTTGTGCACAACACATAACAGTGCACACATATTATGCATATCAAAACTCATGCCCACTGATGTGCATGGACGCTTAGTGTGTTGGGGAATCGTTTAAGGCCTCTCTAACAGCTGTAAAGGGCAATACAGCATCAGGATGTAGCATATTTCTGCTCCTCCTAGGCATGTATGAGCAGCCCAATTTGTGTCCAGGAAGTGCAGTTACCAGCATATAGCCACAGTTTGTCAGCCTGTCATTAACTTGTACAGGCTGCTGTCCATAGCTGTACACAACCACCTGCGACTCCCAAGTGTAGAAACATGTTGTTTGTGAATGAGGTATTATGGGGAGGGGGGTTAGGAATAATTTTTTACTGGCATGTTTGGTGGGGGGGGTTGATTAAATATTAGACCCCTGATGTTTCACTTCTGAAATAGAGAAAACGTGAGGACTCTCTACAGAGGCTTCTTGTTCATTCACTAATAGAGGATGTAGTAAACAATGTTTATTATGCTTCAGTTATGTATGAACAAATGGAGAGACCGGTAACAATCATTCAGTACATTCAGAAAAGCAAAACAAATGAGAGCTGCTGTGAACAAGCATTCAAACATTAATACAAGGCATACAAGGTGGGAGAGCAGCTCAACTCCATCAGGGAGCCTCCAGAGGTTGCTAGGGGGCTCCTTGAGCAAAGGGTTATTGGTGAATCTGGGATAAGTTGCCTTGCATAGCAACATTCTGCTTAGTTATTTGCAAAGATGGCATTCTTCCCACTTACTACCAACGTGATAGGCCTCCTTTCCCACTGACCACCAGTGTAAGGGGACCTTCTCTCAATGATCTCTAATATAAAGGGGTCTCGCTCTCTCTCTCAATGACCCATGTCCACGGACCACCAATGAAGGGATGCACATCTCAACTGACAATCGGTGTAACCTGGTTTTCACCAATAACCACCAATATGAAACAATATATGGCATTTACTTTCTAGCCATATAATTTTTCATTTCATTATTAGAAAAATAATTTTGGCATGAACAGTGCTCAGTATAAATGAGTACACCTCTTTTGAAAAGGAAGATTTTAATCAATATCTCAATGAACACAAGAACAATTTCCAACATTTTGACAAAATGAGTTTTATAGAACATTTGTTTAGCTCATTACATGAAAGTAAGGTTAATAATATAACTTCAATTACAAAATCTTCAGTTTTACTCAAAATTAGTTGATGCAAAAACACCCCACAACAAAAATTACTACATCTAGTATTTTGTATGACCTCCATGATTTGTAAGGACAGCACCAAGTCTTCTAAGCATGGAATGAACAAGTTGGTGACATATTGCAACATCGATCTTTTTCCATTCTTCATGAACTATCTCTTTTAGAGCCTGGATGCTGGCTGGAGAGTGATGCTCAACTTGCCTCTTCAGAGTTCCCCATAGGTGTTCGATTGGGTTCAAATCAGTAAACATACTTGGCCACTGAATCACCTTCACCCTGCAACAGTGGTCTTAGATGTGTGTTTTGGATCATTGTCATGTTGGAAAAGTGCACAACGACCAAGGGCACAGAGCGATGGTAGCATCTTCTCTTTCAATATAGAGCAGTACATCTGTGAATTCATGATACCATCAATGAAATGCAGCTCTCTGACACCAGCAGAATTCATACAGCCCCACAGAAGGACACAGCTACCACTGTGTTTCACTGTAGGCACCAGGCATTTTTCTTTGTACTCCTCACCTTTGCGACGCCATACAGTTTTGAAGCCATCCGTTCCAAAAACTTGTATCTTGGTCTCATCACTCCAGAGTACAGAGTCCCAGTAGTCTTCTTTTTCAGCATGGACCCTGGCAAAATTCTAGGGGGGCTTTGTGCATGGGCTTTAGGAGTGGCTTCCTTCGTGGATGACACCCATGCATGCCATTTCTCTGCAGTGTACACCGTAATAGGTCACCGGAAACAATCGCCCCAGTTTGGCTTTCTACTTCTTTAGCTAAGTGCAGTGAACTTGCATACCGATTTTCTTCAACCCTTCTCATCAGAAGACGCTCCTATTGAGGTGTTAACTTCAGTGGATAGGCTAGACATCGCTATGAGATGGTTGCAGTTCCATCTTTGTATCACATTTGCTAGAGTATTCTGATTCATAAGTAAAGCTTTGCTGAATTTCTTGCAGCCTTAACCTTTCTTGTGTAAAGAAATTATTTTCTTTCTCAGACCTTGTGATTTCTCTTCCATGCGGTGCCATTGCTGACAGCTTGAAATGAGAAGGGGTTTTCTTTATTAGGGAACGCCCTTTTAATCAACTGTCTGCTGGACACCTGTTTAATGAATTAGTCTCCCCTGTTGAATTCTTGTTAATTAGGATTTTGTTATCTAATATTTAGCTTTGCTCCCAAGACTTTTGTTGTGGTAAATTCATTATTTCAATATGGTCTTGAATTAATTTGTTAGGAAAAATACTTTATGGTCCGCATTTGTGGGAGTATTTTGTAGTATAGTGTCCCATAGAAAATATTGATTCTGAAAGGAAAGTAAAGGTTTTCTGACAAATCTGTTGGAGTGTACTCTTTTATGCTGAACACTGTAGACCAGCCATGGGTGTTAAATGCACTAAGTGTGCCACAATTTTAAGGCCCATTCAGACCAGGTGCATTGGGATGAATTGGGGAGCCCTTTCCACTGCATTTCCAGCACAAACTAAAGGCAATTTGCTTTGATTATAATTAAGCCAGTTGATTGCTAGAGCTTAGCTAATAAAATTTAAAATCATTCACCAAGCCTATTTCACCCCCTACAGGCTTCATAACATGAATCAGTATCAGAACATGAATCAGCCCTTTTTGACCTGTACCTTATAGGTCAACACTTAGACTACACCCCTAAGCTGGAGACCTGTTGGAACAGAATCCCACCAGCCCTGACCTGCAGAGGAATTTGGAAGTTGGTTTGAGCACTTTTTGACCTGTAACTTACAGGTCAATGTTTGGAGGTGAGCGTGCATGCCGGGTAATGGTGGACGCAGCAGTGTACCAAGGGGAAGTTTCACTTTGCACCTTTTTTGGGACTTATTATGATTATCACTGTGGACTGTCACTTTATATTCTACTGATCATTCTTTTGAATTATCACTTTACTCATCCACTTTTGGTTTATTTCACCTATATGCGAGTTACACCATATTGTATAATAATATTGTGTTTGTGATATTCAGTTATATATATTTTTCACACGGCTTGTAATAGATGGTCGGCCGTATGTTTAGCAGTTGAATTTCTCACTGCACACTTGTGCATTTTGTATTGCTGTAGGTTTTATGTTTAGATGTTTACTTGTTTTGTGGGATATTGCAAAATTTAGGTTTGTGAATTGGGCTCTGTCAGGTGTATATTAATTATTCACTTTAGCGAGTTGTTTTTGGTAGGTTTACATTGGTATATGCCCTAATATATAGGTGGGTGGGACGTTTATTTACTGATTCACCCACTTAATTCATTTTTATGCACTTTATTTAGGTTGCTGTAAGGAGACTTACAGCGCAGCACTATTTATTTATTGTTTTGATTGCATTTTGAGTGGTAGAACACTTTTGGTGCTTGCAGCTTTAGTATAGTTATTTTTTGTGGTAGCGCACAAGATTTATTCCCTTATATACCTCTAATGGTAGCCTTCAGAACACTAGAATGGTCACTTGTGGTAGCCAAAGGACATCAGAAGGAATGTGGGCACTGCAGACTCGACCCTCTCAAGCAACAAACCAGAAAAAAAAAGACCTAAAACCTGTCATCTGACCAATATTTTAGGGAATTAGGGCTTTTTTTTTTTTTTTAAAATAAAAACTAGTGATAAGTTAGAGACTGGTGGAGTGGGTAGGAAAAAGGTTTTATCATATCTGAAAATGAGCTTTAAATTCCCGCTGTATGACACTGTTATTGGAAATGCTCTTCATGAACAGCTCCCCTCACAAGCTGTAGGGAAAGTGGCCTTGATTTGCAGCTCTTAAGTTTAACAAAATAATTAGGAACAGATTTTGATGACAGTAGGGGGTGAGGGTTCTCCAGGATCTCAAATCCTAACAAAAATAATTCTGCTACAAGCTATTTTTAAATGCACATATAACAGTTTCCTAATAATTAAAGAGCCTCCAAGTATATTCTGCAGAAACAAATTTACCTTTATGATGTCCAAGTGCCTCTACCCCTAACTGCTATTCACACATTTGGGACTTAGAAAAACTTGTCTCCTGCATGAGTAGCACCTATTCATCAATGTAGCCAATTTTGTAAAGTCCTAAAATGACACTTTGATATCATTTCAAAACTGAATCAAATACTGCTTTAGATACATACAGTACATTTAGAACATTCACCATAGCCACCTCCATTGACTTTAACTTTTACTATCTGGCAAAGTTAGAGCAGTCAGTAAACACTTTAGAACCCAACAGATCCAGGTATGTTGAATCTCTTTTTCTCCCTTCACTAGTGTGTCTACGCAGCCAAAAGTAATGGCCAGAGGAGACCTAGACATCCAACACTTTGCTAAAGATTATAAAGGTGGTTGTAACTCTGCAAGAGAGTAAGGACTGAAGTCAACATATTAATGGTTTTTTTGTTTTTATTCAGACATTAGCGTTATAAGAGAGTCTCTCCAAAGCCTTTCTAAAACTGTGATGGGAGTTGTGTTATGCGACAACAGCTGTTAAGTATACATTGAGGAAGAACTGTTATGTTCATAAAAATCATGATTTTTAAATGTTAAGTGTACCTCCAATGCAGATCGCAGAAGCATGAAGATTGCAGTTGGGCCCCAACACATCCTCCAGGACCTAGGCTCCTGTCTACGTTGTCTTGTGCATGACACAACTATGTATGAAGTCATGCTCTTTGCAGAAGTCCAAGCTACGGATTTGCAGAGATACACATTAGTGGTAAAGGTACGCTCAAGGACCTTATTGTGCCAACAAAGGCAGACAGCTGCTGTTTTACTGGAACAAGATTAGTGTTATATCATGAGGTCAGTTTAGCACTTTGCAAATGTTATATCATTTGCTTATATTCCTTTAAATTAACAAAGAACAGCAAAAAACTGATAAACAGTGGAGCCTTTACCAACCTGCAGAGTTTATGAGTCAGCTTATTAATCATTATCAGCTCATGCAGTATTATTGTCATTCGGCAACAGTTCCAGTTCTGGTCTTCAGGGACCTTTAATGAGCATGATTTGAAAAATGTTTCTGCTTGTACGCAACTGGGGCAAGAAGAAAGCATGAATCTCTTGGAGACCCAATTGCAGTCAATCAGGAGAATCCTGTGAGGTAATGGTAAACCTTGGGGGTTTACACTACATCAGTCAAAAAGGGAAACTCAGCCTTGATCCCCTTTTAATCATCGCACGGCACACATTTAAGAAGAGAAAATATCTAAAGAGGAACCGAACTATAAAAGCTGTGCCCAAAAAAGGTAGGTAAAGGGCAAAGGACTAGGCACCGATATTGCCTATAGGTTCCATGAAGCTAATCTTTTCCCCATTACCAACTTACCATGCTTTGTTCTGCATGGCGTATATGTTGAGATGGCCATCTCAGAAAGGGATTTTCATCTTTTTGTCAGAAATTTCACATTGCTACTATTCATGGAAGATATAATCATGGCCAAAAATATTGGCACCCCTGCATTTCTGCCAGATAATGCGCCACTTCACCCAGAAAATTGTTGCAATTACAAATGGTTAAGTATTCTCATGTTTATTTCTTTTAACTGTATTGGTACAACCCACAAAAGTGGAGAAACAAAAAGCCAAATCTGACACATTCCACACAAAACTCCAAAAATTGACTGGACAAAATTATTGGCACCCTCAATTTAATATTTGGTAGCATACCCCTTGGAAAAAATAACTGAAATCAATTGCTTCTTGTAACCATCAATTAGTTTTTTTACACCTCTCTACTGGAATTTTGGACCACTGTTCTTACACCAACTTCTCCAGATCTCTCAGATTGGAAGGGTTCTTTTTTCCAACTGTTTTGAGATCTCTCCGCAGGTGCTCTATGGGATTTAGATCTACACTCTGGGCTTTTTGATGTGTGCTTTGGATCATTGCCCTGCTGTAAGACCCATGACCTCTGACAGAGACCAAACTTTCTGACACTGGGCCCTACATTGCACTCCGGAATTCTTTGGTAGTCTTCAGATTTCATAATGCCATGTACATATGCAGTGCCTGAAGCAGGAAAGCAACATCAAAATATCAGTGAACCTCCACCAAATATGACTGTAGGGACTGTATTCTTTTCTTTAAAGGCCTCATTGCTTTTTCTGAAAACAGTAGAATGATGGGCTTTACAAAAAAAAAAAATCTGTAATTTTGTTTCGTCAGGTAACAGCATTCACCAAAAAGGATTTTGGCTTCCTCAGGTAAATTTTGGCAAACACCGATCTGGCTTCTTTATGTTTCTGTGTCAGCAGCAGGGTCCTCCTGGGTTTCCTACCAAAGTGCCCCTTTTTATTCAGATGTTGATGTATAGTGCAGACTGACACAGTTGTACCCTGTGCCTGAAGGTCACCTTGAATTTGTCTGGAAGTCGATCGAAGTTCTTAATTCACCATTCGAACAATCCTTCTTTGCAATCTTTGATCAACTTTTCTTTTTCATCCATGTCCAGAGATAACCTACAGTCTTGACAAAAGCCACTTCTTGACAATGTTGTGCACAGTGGACACAAGAACATTAAGATCTCTGGAGACAGACTTATAACCTTGAGATTGTCCATGCTTTTCCACTATTTTTGTTCTCAAATCCTTAGACAATTCTTTGCTGCTCTCTCTTCTCCATGCTTTTTGTTTTTCTCACGTTTCTGTGTCATTCCAATCCAAAAAAAAGAAACAATGAAAATGCTTAACCATTTGTAATTGCAACACTGTCAGGGATCGCGGCGTCCTGTTGGCCGGCGCATACGCGCTGGCGACGGCTCACGCCGGGACACAAGCACCAGGTCCCGGCGAGCCGCGGATGACAGGACGCCGTGCATGCGCAGTGGGAGCCACGGACGCGCCTCGGGCGGCCAATGACAGCCCGGGGGCGCGTCCTGGGCGGCCAATGACAGTGCAGGGCGCAATATTTAAAGATGCCCTGCACTGTCACTGATCACCGCAAGGTCTATCTGAGTTCCTGAGTCCTGTACCTGTGTTTTTGACCCTGATTGACCCTGACTACGCTGCCTTCTCCTGTATTTGATCCGGATTGTCCTGACTACTCTGCCTTCTCCTGCGTTTGACCCGGATTGTTCCTGACTACTCAGCCTTCTCCCATCCTGACCCCCGGCTTGTTTGACCTCTCTACGGACTGACTTATCCTGCTGACCCTGCGTGTGACCCGACGATTTTCCGCCTGCCGATTCTGTACCTCAACTACCCCACGGGACCACTACTCGTGATCCATCCTGCTAGGTCCTGCCGTCCTCCTGACATCTGGCTCTCCCGGTACCAATACATCCCCGGAGGTTCCCCCTGCCACTGGTGGGCCTGCTCAGAGGTCGTGACCTGGTCCTGGTCTGTTTCAAGTCCATCCCCACCATCAGGTGCCCTGGTGAAAGCACAGACCGGGACTTAGAGTCCACGCTTTGGGTAGGTCTGTCAAGTGGGCAGCCAGAGGCACCACCTGGCGGATCATAACAAACACTTTTCTGGGCGAAGCGGTGCATTATCTGATAGAAATGCAGGAGTGCCAACATTTTTGGCCATGACTGTATTTAATCATTACTTGTACTCTTCTACAGCTTTCCATTTGTATTTTTAAAATTACTCAGAAAAAAAAAAAAAAAAACTTCCAAACCATTTCTGCTACTCTTTGGTACCTGATCATTCTCCAGTACTAAAGTTGTGGTGATGTGATCTTCACTCTCATGCCAAGTACACATGATTAGAAAAATACCAGTTTCGAAGCAACTGTACGATAAACTGATTGTTAGTACACAGCTTTCGAGAGCTTTCACAACAGATCATGCAAAATTATTTGAAGGGACAAAACAAAAATTTTTCTCATACGATACCAAAAGGAATGATTTTCATTTAATCAGTACAATATTTATCTGAATAAAACAAAAATTGGAAGACTAAGACCGAACATGCTCAGTGTACACTAAAATATAATACAAAATTTTCAAAGTTGTATTCTGTCGTACAAGAATTTTCGTAACCTCTTCATTTTTGATATGAAACTAGCACGCAAAAAAAAAAAACGAAAAAAAAAAACTAAGGCTTAACCTACTCTTACTACATTCTAAGGCTATACTATCTAATCCTGTAATGAAAAGATGTGTATACTTACCTGTTCTGAAGTTGCTTTGGTCCGGTCCCATGATCAGCTGTAGCTTCTGTGTAGAGCAGAGGCAGCAGACAACAGCTGCCCCATAGTAAGTCTATGGGTGAAGTGATCTCCCAGGCATTTCCAGCCTTTGTCGGCGAACTCTCCTGTACACAGAAGCCCCCACTGCAGTCTGGACTGGTGCAACTTCAGAATAGGTAAGGAAACAGTTCTTTTCTTTATAGGGTTGATTAGGATAGGCATAGAATCAGAGTAATTTTGACTTCAAATTTCTATTTAGTTTTAGTCATAGTCTTTTGTCCAAACACCATTTTATTTTTAGTCGTATTTTAGTTGACTAACACAATGTTAATTTTGTCAACTAAAATATTTTCACAGATGAAATTAACACTGCTTAGAATGGGGGTGTGAGTAGGTTTAGCCTTAGTTGGGTTTTGCCTGAACTTCCACTTTAATTACGTCCTAGAGAAATCACTCAAACAGATAAACTCACAATTGCCCAACTTACCACACAGTTATAATGTCTCCTTTGAGAAGTTGTTGTGACTAACTGTAATAATCTCACTTACCTAATTTACTATTTTAGATCTCTATTCCCTGCTCTTGGTCTGACAATGCAATAGTCTTATCAACTTTCATAGTTACATCTTTGTAAATACCTATAAATCAATTTATTTGGTGTAGTAATTAAGTCCACTTCTACAACCGACAGGCAGTCATAAGTATCGCTAACCAAATATTTAAATACTTAAAGTGGACCTTTAGCTTCTTCTGCAACTTCGCTCCACTCCATAAATGGATTGCGGAGATTTTTTTTTTTTTACTTTTTTTTTTCTTAGAAAAATTTCTAGCCCTACCTCCCCGAGCACGTCATTTGCCTTAGGAGAATGACACGTACTCTGCCCACTGTGACTCCCGGGATATGTATGTCACATATTCCAGGAGGCATAGCCTTTGATAGCGGAAAGGATGAGGGGAGGGCCTATCAGCACATCATTGAGAGGTCCACGCACTGAACCAGGAAGAGCCAGTGAGCCTCTAAAGGGCATCAGAAAGAAGATGGCAACGCTGGAAAGAGCTGAGGCCAGGCATGAGAGGATCTCAGCGGGACAACACTGGATCCGCTGGATGGGTAAGATTTTGAAATGTGCAGATACCATCTAAAGGTGAGCAAAAGTTAAAAGAAAAAAAGGGTCGGCTGGAAGTCCGCTTTAACAGGAAATATCTCTCAAAACACCAATATTAGATATCATCTAACTTACAAAAACCCATTATGGGTATGCTAATTCAAAGTGAACGAAAGAATACAGAAGCCCAATGCAAATCATAAAATAGTTTAACAAACTTAAAAAAAACACACAATCTTCATCCAGTTTCTTTTAATAGTTTTCTTAACCACCTCCCTTCCGGCCGTTGTATATACAGCGGCCAGACGGTGGCAGTGCAGGGTCGGATGGCCGTTTATAAACGACCTCCCTGCACCCTGCTTGTGCACGCTCCCTGGGAGCGCGCAGCGCCGCAATCCAGTGCCCGCTGTGTCCTCCGGACACAGTGGAACACCGATCGTCGTACGGTCAATCAGTGATCACATGAATAAAAGTTAGCAAGATGTCACTTCTGACATCATTGCTTACTACGTGTGAAATCTGTGAATGATCACAGAGGTCACATGGTACAAAGCTATTCACAACAGCCTTTTACCATGTGACAAGCTGTGACCAATCACAGCTCTCACAGTAGTTCTCAATGGCTGCAAGAATGCAGCAAGACAGAAGGAGAAATGATTGCTTTTACAGTCTTTGTGGGTGTAAAAGCAATCAGTACAAAGAAAAAATTCTTCATCACCCCCACAAGTAGTACAGTGTCACCATGGTACTGCTAGGGTGACAGTATGTAAAAAAAAAAGCGCAAATAATAATATATAAAAATAAAAATAAAAAGTTTAAAAATTATAAAATTTTGGTTATAAAACTAATTTGGGTTATTTTCTTTTTACTAAAAAGAGAATGGAATAAATTTTGGCCAAGATTTATGATGAAATACTATTTATTTGCAAAATTTTATAAGAAAAACACTTTTTTTCAAAATGTTTGGACTTTAATTTAAAAAAAAAAAAAATCCCAGTGGTGAATAAATACCACCAAAATAAAGCTTTATCTGTCTCAAAAAAAATGCTAAAAAATTCATATGGGTACAGTGTTGCATGACCGCGCAATTGTCATTCAAAGTGTGATAGCACTGAAAGCTGAAAATTGGCATGGACAGGAAGGGGGTAAAAGTGTCTGGACTGGAAGTGGTTAACCCCTTCCCGTCGGCGCCTCCCGGCCCTTTAAGAGTCTCAGATGCCGAAAGGCAAGGTGGGTGGGGCGTGGTTTAGGGATCATGTGATCGCCGTGACGCGTCATCACACTGGTCACATGATCGGGAAAGGTCCCGCTCGAAAGAGCGGACCGGGACCTTTCCGTGAGTACTGCACATGTGTGCTGGGAGCACACAGGGTGCACGCTCTCAGCACCTATGTTTTTGGTACATGAACGCAAATGTGCGGCCGCTCCGCGTCTAGGCCCAGACCCCGGAAGGCCGCACATTTGTGTGCGGCCGGCGTAAAGGGGTTAAAGAAAAAAAATGAAGGTCCTGATAAATATCGATCCAATTATAGCAGAGCAGAAAAATCGTCACAGTGGATACAAGAAAAGGTATATAAAAGAATCCATGCAGAAACAAACCTGGAAGCAGGCAGGATTTTTAATAAACAAGAGACATACTATGTTTCTTCTGAATTAAAGTTACTTACTGCCTGTCCGCTCCTGTACTTGCAATTTCTAAAATGTTGAGTTGAATGAACTCTCACACTTGCACAGGACTGAAATTTCAGCCCAGACAACAAAAACAGCCAAAGGAAGTGGACCAGTCAAAGATGTCAGCAAGGGGCACCAAGACACCACAACACTAGAGTGAGAGCGAGTATATTTCGGATTTAAACAGATTAAAGTATATATAAAACCAACATTTTTTCTTAGTTTTTAATAAAGTAGGGAACAATTGAGTACTGTCTGTGATATTTTTTGTTTCTATCGCAAGTGCACTAATACGGCTACAATCACCTCAAGCGTAATAAAGTAGGGAAGTGCTGTGGCTATTTTTGTGATTTTTTTATATGCAGTTTAAAGCGCCCCCGTCCCACCATGCTCGCACGTAGTGGTGAACACATATGTAGGCCATGCCCACATATGTAAATGGTGTTCAAACCACATGTGAGCAATAATTCTAGCATTAGAACTCATCTGTAACTTAACACTGCTAACCTGTAGAAAGTTTTAAAGCGACACCCATGGAGATTTTTAAGTACCATAGTTTGACGCCATTCCACAAGCATTAGCAATTTTAAAGCATGACATGTTGGGTATCTATTTACTTGGCGTAACATCCTCATTCATATTTTCCAAAAAAAGTGGGGTATATATTGTGGTTTTTTGGGAGGGGTTTTAATCATTAAAGTGTATTTAGTTCCAAAATATATTAATTTTTAAAAACTGTCCATTTTGGTTTCGGTTTTCAGCCAAGTGCATCCTGAATTTTCGGTTTCGGCACCAGAATTTTCATTTCAGTGCACCACTGCTGGAAATAATGGTTACAAGGACAAATTGAAAAAGAGAATCTACACAAGATATAAGCTGAGGGTGAATTTCCCCAGAAGGAATATACAGTACTGTGAAAAAGTATTTGCCTCTGCCCCGTTTTTTTTTTCAGAATTTGTCACGTTTAAATCATATCAAACAAATTTTAATATTACACAAGATAACCCATGTAAATACAAAATGCAATTTTTAAATGAGAATTTCACTTAAGGGAAAAAAGCTGTCCAAACCTGCTTGGCCCTGTGTGAAAAAGTAATTGCCCCCCCCCCCCTTTTTTTTTTTGCTAAATCATGAATGAACTGTGATTGACCACGTTTTGGATAACAGAGTTAAATTTCACCAGCCACACCCAGGCCTGATTACTGTCAGACCTGTTGAATCCAGAAATCGCTTAAATAGAACCTGTCTGACAAAGTGAAGCTCACTACAAGATCTCAAAAAGCAACACATCATGCCACGATCTAAAGAAATTCAAAAACAGATGACGAGCAAAGTATTTTTCACAGCACTTTAGGCTACAATTAAAAACTAAAAAGGGAGATTATTAATTAAAGGGGTAGGTAGTAGAATGTAGCCACCAGAAAATAAAAAACCTTAAATTAAAATTTTGCAAATTGTTAAAAATTATGAACTTAAAAAATTTTCCATTTAAAATGTACATATAAAGTGCAACTAAAAAAAGAAAAAGTCTTATTTGGACAGTTTTGAACCCACTGAGGGAAGATGATAAATTCAAATTTTGCAAGGTAAATTTCCAAAAAGCTAAAATGGACCAAAAACCTGGTTCTAGTCACAGCCACCAAGTGTCTATAGTTGATATATAGTAGTCCAAATCAATCAGAGTGCAATCACTTATAAGCCAAAAATAGGAAAGAGTGTATATAAATAGATTCGGGATGCACCGAAATTTCGGTGGCCAAAACGTTTTTGGCAAAAAACACCCCTTTCTCCATCGGTTGAAATGGAAAAAAGCACCGATACAGGTGCTGAAAAAAACCCCGCCCCTCGCCACCACCCACCCGCTGCCGCTCGGTAGTTCAGCCTTACATGAGAAACCATCGATCCCGGTGCTGGGCATAGAGATGTGTGAAGGAAAGATAGCCACCACACATATCTATGCCCTTGGAGGACAGAAGCAATGTCACTTCCCGTTAGGGCCTTTTTTTTTAAAGCACTAGATCAATCCTTTTTTTTTATCTAATGCTTTACATTGTGGAGGAGAGATGTGAGGTCTTATTGACCCCATAACTCTCCATAAAGAGGACCTGTCACTAATTATTTTTATCACAAGCGATGCATGCATTTCTTGTGATAAGAATAAAATTTTTTCAAGGAACAGTGCAAAAAAAAAAAAATACATTAAATAAATTTTGTTAAAAAGTTTAAAGTGCCCCTGTCCTCCCGTGCTCGCACAAAGTGGTGAACGCATATGTAGGCCATGCCCACATATTTACATATGTAAACGGTGTTCAAACTTCAAACCACACACGTGAGTTATCTCCACAAACGTCAGAGCAAGAGCAAAAATTCTCACACTAGACCTCCTCTAACTTTACACTGCTAACCTGTAGAAATGTTTAAAGCATCAGTTTCACGCCATTGCACGAGCGTGCGCAATTTTAAAGCGTGGCATGTTGGGTATCTATTTACTCACCGTAACATCCTCTTTCATATTTTATAAAAAAATTGGGATATATATATTTTTTTTTTAATCAAAAGTGCATTTTGAATTTTTGGTTTCGGTTTCAGCACCAGAATTTTCATTTCGGAGCACCACTATAATAGATCACTCTATTTGATGTCACTGGATATCTACTATAGTGAGCGTTTTCCTCACCTTGTGCTGTATGCAAGAAAGAGAACATATATCAAAGTTTAACAGTTCCAAAGTTAATATTGAATGGGAACAAATCCAAAATTCAAAACAAATGACTGCTATAGCTCGACAGATTGATAGACATATTTGCTCCAAATAGCACTGTGCATTTAATCCTCTAATACATTATGAATACAGGTTGTTCAGAGAGAATAGAGTTCACCCCAAGAGTCCTTGCAGTTTGTTTAGGCAACAAACCTCTATGGATACATTTTCTGTTTCACAGGCTGGCCAAACAATAGCTACCGGAACACACGCATGAAAATGCACCATAACCACCTTATTGTATTTAATGGGTTAACTCCATAGGGCTCTCTGAGCAAAATTCTTGCAATACAAACTGACTCCACAGAGACTTTCTTAAATACTTAGCAATGGTTGCTGGATCATTATGGAGATACAAGTCTGGGAACCACAGCTTTAAAGTTCTAAGGTTACATTATTGATAAGATACAGAGGAGATTCTATAGCTCCTCATATTGAACCACCTCAACCATCTCCTCTTTTTATTAATCATTGATTTTATGTTACAGAAGAAGCATAGCCAATTGTTCTTTTTTGTTGAAACATAATTTTATTATTGCTATTACGCTCATTTCTTTTATGTGTAGTGACTTTTCATCCCCTGCGTGGGCACAGTAGCCAGTGTCCGAGTTTCAAGTTCTCTTTTCTCAAGTAAAACCTTTGGAAATTACAAGACCATGGAAATATGTTTCCAATATTTTTCTTTCATTTAAAAATTGTACGAAAAGAAAAACAATTGAGTCAGAACAACAATAAAACAGCTAAAACCTTTAACCCCGGGTTATACACGGTAGACACTCGTTGCTTTCATGATGCTTTCTAGATGCCCACTTTCAGCAGCTCCCACCCACCTTTTTTTAATTCACCTAATATATACCTTAAAGTGGTTGTAAACCTCAGACCAGGGGCGGACTGACAACTCATGGGGCCCCCGGGCAATAGGGGATCATGGGGCCCCTGTGTCCTTGCCCACACTCAAAGCACACCCAAAAAAAGCCTATAAAGGGTACAAGGGGCATTTCATGGGGCCCCTACTGACCCCGGGCCCTCGGTCAGTGCCTGAGTGCTCGAATGGTCAGTCCGCCCCTGCCTCAGACATAAAATATCAACAAAGCTTATGCTTCTATAGTGTGGATTTGTCTCAAGTGTCATGTCTTCTGCCTCATTCCTCTGCTATCAGTATCAGAGTCACTTCTGACAAATTTTCCTGACACCAAAAGAAAGATGGTGACAGGGTAGGGACCTCCAGAAGACGACAGACTCAGCTCTGTTCCTGTGAGCTGTGTAAAGGGGGCTCTCATCACTGATCCCTGCAAAGTGTAATTTCATCTCTCTGCTGCTTGTTTTCTTAACTCTCAGACAAGCTTTATAAATTCAATACTTTGAACAGATGTAGAAAAGAGAATACTGCAGATAAACAGGTACAACCTACATAGGAGAATTTGTTTAATATCTGTGTATCACCTGAGGCTAGTCACTTCACTGGGTATATGTGGGGGTTTACAACTACTTTTAAGTGATACTAAAGGCCATTTTTTAAAATAGAAAAGAGGTAATACGTACTGTTCTGTGCAATGATAATGCACAGAAAGGTTGCTCTCCTCCTCTATTGGCAGTCCCTGGCTGGCCTGGTCAGCTTCTTCTGCCTCCAAGTGCCTCCTGTAGCAAGCCATGTGCTAAGGAGGCACAAGTGCATGCGTGCCCCCGAGCTAGACTGCGTGCATTCATTAAGACACACCGCTCCTGTAAGCCATGCTCTGCCTTCCCTCCTAACAAAAGTCTGACTGATGGCAGCAAGGATCCCATGGTTCCGCTGCTCTCAGTGTCTCCTATGAAAGCTGGAGACATGGTTGGTGCGGCGACATGGAGACACGTGTTTATGGACAGGGGGACAAGCACAGGTAGTAAAGTGTTTTACCTTAAAGTGGTATTAAACCCAAAAAACGCAAAATATTGCAGCTTATCAATCACTTAGATGTGGTGGCTTCATTAGTTTTCTATTTTTTAGGCTTTTTTCCCTCCTCGGTTGTCAACTGATATTGTGGCCAGAAATACACTTCCTGTATTAGATGACTCCACTGGAAATGACGGATCACAGGAGGCAGCTTTTTTAACAGCTGGATTGTTAGCCTGGAGGGTGGGGAGTATTAGATGTACTAGAAGATTTGAATACACTAACAAATTGAAGCCAAACTCCAGCTAATACTTTATTAGTTAAAATAGCAGTTACAGCGAACAGTTTTGTTCCTTTTGGGATAAAGGTTTTACACAAATAAACGCTGATCATTGTGAGCAACCCTGTCAGTGTTAAATGGTTTGTATAATCCCTGTAATTTGATATATCTGTAGGACCGCTTGTTCTTTTGAAAAACAACAGACTTACTGGCTGGATGACCAGATAAAAATAGAAGAAAGAAAGCCTAAAAAAGAAAACAAATGTAGCTATCATATCTAAGAATTAGTAAGCTGCAAATTAATTAAAAAAACAAATTAAAAAAACAAAAACACAGCACCACTAACTTTAGCGGACTTCTGGCCAGTCATGTAACATTCAACAGGGTTTTGCATTCCCATATACTTGTATGGAAATGCAAAACCAATTTCAAGCAAACAAATGCCAGCTGATGCCAGCACTTAGGTTGTTCCCTATGGCCAGAGAAAAATGGTTAGAGCAGTGGTGTGCAAACTGCAGCCCTTTTCATGTCTTTACCTGCAACCTTTGGACACCATTCCTCTGACTGATATGAGGCACTATAGCTTCCACTGACACCAACAATGGGGCACTATAGCTTCCACTGACATCAGTGAGGAGGCACTATTCCTCCCCGGACATCAGTGAGGAGGCACTATTCCTCCCCGGACATCAGTGAGGAGGCACTATTCCTCCCCGGACATCAGTGAGGAGGCACTATTCCTCCCCGGACATCAGTGAGGAGGCACTATTCCTCCCCGGACATCAGTGAGGAGGCACTATTCCTCCCCGGACATCAGTGAGGAGGCACTATTCCTCCCCGGACATCAGTGAGGAGGCACTATTCCTCCCCGGACATCAGTGAGGAGGCACTATTCCTCCCCGGACATCAGTGAGGAGGCACTATTCCTCCCCGGACATCAGTGAGGAGGCACTATTCCTCCCCGGACATCAGTGAGGAGGCACTATTCCTCCCCGGACATCAGTGAGGAGGCACTATTCCTCCCCGGACATCAGTGAGGAGGCACTATTCCTCCCCGGACATCAGTGAGGAGGCACTATTCCTCCCCGGACATCAGTGAGGAGGCACTATTCCTCCCCGGACATCAGTGAGGAGGCACTATTCCTCCCCGGACATCAGTGAGGAGGCACTATTCCTCCCCGGACATCAGTGAGGAGGCACTATTCCTCCCCGGACATCAGTGAGGAGGCACTATTCCTCCCCGGACATCAGTGAGGAGGCACTATTCCTCCCCGGACATCAGTGAGGAGGCACTATTCCTCCCCGGACATCAGTGAGGAGGCACTATTCCTCCCCGGACATCAGTGAGGAGGCACTATTCCTCCCCGGACATCAGTGAGGAGGCACTATTCCTCCCCAGACATCAGTGAGGAGGCACTATTCCTCCCAGGACATCAGTGAGGAGGCACTATTCCTCCCAGGACACCAGTGAGGAGGCACTATTCCTACCGGGACACCAGTGAGGAGGCACGATTCCTAACGGGACACCAGTGAGGAGGCACGATTCCTAACGGGACGCCAGTGAGGAGGCACGATTCCTAACGGGACACCAGTGAGGAGGCACGATTCCTACCGGGACACCAGTGAGGAGGCACGATTCCTACCGGGACACCAGTGAGGAGGCACGATTCCTACCGGGACATCAGTGAGGAGGCACTATTGCGCCCGGGACACCAGTGAGGAGTCACTTTTGCTCCCAATGACACCAACAATAGGGCACCATTTACCCCATAGAGACCTACAATGGGGTACTATTCCTTCTACAGACACCAACAATGGGGCACTATTCTTCCCACTGACACAAACAATGGGGCATTATTTCTCTCACTGACACCAACAATTGGGTACTGTTCGTCCTCCTACTGACCACAGGCACTATGTGATTTTCTTACTCCCACTGACAACTATGCCTGAGGCATTACTTCTGCCAAGCAGCACTAGGGTCACTGGTTCAAATCCAAACCTTAGCAATACCTGCCTGGAGTTTGAATGTTCTCCCTTGTGCCTGTATGGATTTACTCCGGGTACTCCAGTTTGCTCCCATACTCCAAAGACATGCTGGTAGGTTCATTGGCTTCAAAATTGGCCCTAGTATGTGTGTATCTATAAATGTGAGTTAGGGACATTAGACTGTAAGCTACTTGAGGGTTAGGGACTAATGTGAATGTACAATGTATATGTAAAAGCGCTGCATAAACTGATGGAGCTATACAAGTGCCTGAAATACATTCTTTAATCCCACTGACACAGAGCATTTTCTACTCCCGCTGACCACAGTCCAACCCCACTAAAGTCTGAAGGACGTAATCTGGCCCTTTTCTTAGAAAGCTTGGTGACCCCTGATTAAGGCCCCTTTCACACAGCGGGTCCAACTAAGTCCGCATGTCAGTTTTTCAGGCAGATGTGATCGGATGGTCCATTCACCCCTATGGACACGTGGATGTAAATGGACTTGTGTTAGTTTACACCTGTCTACCTCCAGGTCCAATCCAGTCCATTCAAAAAAACTTAGAAGGGGGATCTATCCTCTTCTGTTTAGGTGGATCAGATCATAGGGTAGTTGCGTGTAAACAGACAGCAGAGTCTGGCCATCCATAGAGCAGAGCAGGCTCTGTCTGTGTCCATTCTGCATAAACTGAGCTGACACTGACCTGTCATTCACCCACTCTGCTCAAATTTGATCCCCTGCTGATCAGTAAGGATTCAGTCTGAAAGGGGCCTTAAAGTAGAGTCTCCAGGCCTTCATACACTGAATACTGAGCCAAGGCACAGGACAGGAAGCTTTCCACGTATCTAAATGGGTTAACTTTTTTCCTTTCCAGAAAAATTAGCACTGCCTTTTATTTTATGGACCATGTTGAAAAATTATCACCGTTATTAACCTTTGGGAAACGGATTACTCTGTCAGAGATAAACTTTAATTAACAAAACACCTTACAGCAGAAGAACTAAAAAAATAAAAGCAATATTACAAAAATTTGCTGTTTTCCCAGCGTATTATTAATTATAACAGGATATTAAAGAAGATCCCACATCCATAATTAATAATCAAAAACCACAAACTAGAACTCTCTCCAAACAAAACAAATAACCGTAACATTTACATAATAAAGCTTAGACACAAAAAAAAAAATAACAAGCTATCAAGCAGTAGTAACATAAACCTAGGAATACATCCAAAGATAAAAAATTCAAAACAGAAATCTACTCAGAAACCCGTGAACTGAAAAAAAGCAAAATCCTCTTGTAAATTTTCTTGGTAAAAGGTTTGTTTCAGGCAACAAGATATGTATGTGTTTACTATGATAAGAAAATTAAAATATAAAAAAAAAATAAAAGGAAGAAAAGGAAATAAACAAAGGTTTTGATCTTAGAAAATGTCGGTGGATGAATAAAGATGAAACAAGTGGGCAGCGAAGGGGAACCACAACTTGTTTCATACCCATTAGGGAGGGACGGTTGTCAGTCGGACTACCGGGTTTTAAGAGATGTTAAAGTTTGCCTTCTACATAACAATCAGGAGGGAATTCAGGCGAACAAAACAAAAAGGGAAAAAAAAAAAACTTTTTAATGTGGAATAAAAGCGTGCATTCGCCAATGGTGCAGTGAATGTAGCCAGGTTTAACCTTCACAATGCCAAACAACGTGAACACACTGTGCCTAGCAGTGCCATGCTGGTTCATCTTTAACCCCATTAAGCTGCTTTCCCCTATTAATATAAAGAAAATTGTTACCTTCCTTCCCTATGCAGGGCAAACACAACTCCTTCCTTCTGAAAATGCAACAGTCGCTCCTTCAGCTTGTCAGGAAGATATGATAGAAGCTCGTCCACATTTGCAGGTGAAACTGAGTCCTTTTGCTTTTTTTCTGTCTTTGCCATTGTTTTACTATAAGGGAAAGGAAAATCTTCAGTGGCATTTCAATTAAAAGGTCTGCATTTCAATTTGTCCCGTCTGCGAAACGGGAAGCAACATGTCATGTCTATGTTTTGACTGTGATCTATGGCTGTACATGCTCTAAATGCTTTTTTGTCTTCTCTTATAACAATAAAGTATTTTTGGGAAAAAAAAGTCTGCATTTCAAACTTTCCATTTAATCGACCCATGGATATGAGATGACAGATTTCAGAAAAACTATCTCATGTCTATAGCCATGGATAAATCACAGGAGCCAATTATAGCTGGCACACAGGGTGGATAAAAATCAATGATTTTTAAAAAAAAAAAAAAAAAAATCAAAAAAAAAAAATCAGATTTTTTTTATTTAAATCAGATTTTTTTTTATTTAAAATCGGATTTTTTTTTAAATAAAATGCTTTTTGAGGAAAATATATTACCATCCAAAGGTTATTCCATCATGAAATAAAGATTAGTTTTTTAATTATGTAGAATAAGGCTGTAAATGTTTAATTTTTTTGGTAAATAAATTCCATGAATCCATTCACAATGTCATGCTCTTCCAGAGGTTTTTGTAAGATTATTGGGCAGTTTCTCTCCCTACAAGATATTATCACAGATGCTCGGTTTACTTTTGCAGTTCTCAAAACTGAATTTGACTCAGCGGAGATCACATGCCTCTTCTTCACAGCAAAAATGTTATAACATGAACAGAGTTAAGAAAAAGACCTTCATCCTAACTTCTACAAACCTATGAATACAGAATCAACCCCTTCACTGCTAAGTTTCAAGAAGTTCAGTGAATAGAATAGAAACAATATTTTTCTGATTGTTTGGAGTGGAATAGATCTGCACGAGAAGAAAGTGAAACTAAGTGTGAGGAGGAAGGGGCTGACAGTCTACGTTTTTTAAATTTGTATATTTTATTTAGCCAAATTAGTTAACAAACATGGATGTTTAAGCAAATCACATATGCTGGAATGTTATTGTTTCAGTTGAATAAATCTATTTAAATTGTTATTAAGGTAATGATTATTCTTCTCCTTCCTAAGTATAACAGAAAAGTTGTCCAAATATGAATGATTAACCTATTAAACTGGGGATAAAAAAACTAATATGAAAAGTTGTTATTCTAAAAATCTTCATCTACTTGCATATTAAAGTTATACCAGCAAGAATTAGTCTTTATGTAGAAAACAAGGATTTATATCAAGCCTTACTGACTAGTGATTTAAATCGTGATTTAAATCAGTTTGATTTGAATAAAATCCACCCTGCTGGCACATAACTATTGGGGTTTTCAATTGTTGTCAATGAAGTTGGCTTTAAAAAAACAAAAACAATTGGATTTGACAGGCAGTCCCATATTAATTTGTCCACTCCTGGTATAAAGCCCCATGTAACACCGCACTTGGAATGAAACAATCTTTTGAGTTTCTCACCTCAGTGACTGGCACTGAACGCATCTGCCATTGATGAACCCCCACCATTTACAAGATTAGTGAACATTTTATCAAACCAAACTTTCAAGTTTGCAACAGCACCACACAACTGCTAAGCATTAGAGTAGAAAGCGCATGTTTCCATTTACAACTACCAGGTCTATCAGCACCTTAGTCTTTATGTAGAGTATATTCTTTGTTAAATAGTCTACATGCCTGTAAACCTCAGACATGAAATATGAACAAAGCACATTCCTTAATAGTGTGTACTTGTCTCAATCCAGAGCACTAAGTGTCATTTCTGTCTGTTGCTTCACTCCTCTGCTATCAGCATGTATCACTTCTGTTAAGTTTTCCTGACACCAAGAGAAAATAGATAACATTGGAGGGAGCTCTAACACACAGCCTGTAATTGACAGCATCAGATCTGTTCCTGAGTGCTGTATGAAGGAAGGTGTATCCCTTCTGTCCAATCAGCTCTCAGAGCTCTTTTCACTGAGATCTGCAGTGTGTAATTTCAGCTCTCAGTCCCCTTTTCTCAAAGCTCAGACAAGACTTATAAATTATGGACTTTGAACAGATGTAGAGAAGGAAAGACTGCAGATAAACAGGTACAGCTTATGTAGGAGGATTTGTGTATCACCTGAGGCCAGTCACTTCACTGGGTATATGTAAAGGTTTACAACCACTTTACTCTTAAAGTTAACCCACCCACTATTAATAAAAATAAAATAAAAATTTTACCCCCCTCCCCCCCAACGTTCCAGCACTGCCCCCAGTACATATTCCATGGTACAGGGTCAGCCTAATTTAACCCACTTGAGAATCAGGGTCACACCCACAGAGAATCAGGCATCAAGTTGTTCACGGTAGACTGCTAAAGAAGGCCACTCTCTACAGCACTGAACACCACTTGCTAGAAGACAGAGGAGGAGAATGAGGACACTAGGCAGTTGATATACTAAAACAGTAGAATGAAAAATCTGGCGCAGCTGTCCATGGTAGCCAATCAGCTTCTCACTTAAGCTTGTTCAGTTAAACTTTGAAAAGAAAAAAAAAAAACCTTGAAGATGATTGGTTTCTATGCAGAGCTGCACCAGATTTTGCACTCTTCTGTTTTAGTAAATCAGCCCCTGTGGGTCATATTACCAGACCACAGACAATAACACAAAAATGAGAAAAAACAGGTTGCGCTAAATATGTGCAAATTAATATATATCAATCAAAATGGTATAAAAATAAAGTCCAACAAACAAAAAGTCCAAAGTGTTGTGATGTTTGAAAATACCAGTAGTGTTCAAAGCAAATATCACCAAGTGAATACACCACCAAAATAGGTTCAATAAACTCACCAGAGCAATATGCTGATCATATTATAACCTATTTTGGTGGTGGATTCACTTGGTGATATTTGCTTTGAACACTACTGGTATTTTCAAACATCACAACACTTTGGACTTTTTTTTGTTGGACTTTATTTTTATACTATTTTGATTGATATATATTAATTTGCACATATTTAGCGCAATCTGTTTTTTCTCATTTTTTGCACACCCTATATGTTTTATAGGTTAGGCTTTGCAGCTTATTTATTGATTTGTTTATATATATATTTTTCCGTGGCGCTATTTCTATTACCTTAATAAGACAAAAATGATATATAAAGAAAATTAAAATAGCAAAAAGAAGTGAAGGGCTCCAACAGAAAAGGTGGTGCTGGGGGTAGTACTTTAAATTGAATTATTTAAAAAACATTCCTGATATCTAGATTAGATAGCTATATATAATAAATGTTTACATACACACTATATAAATCAAAACTGGAGGAAAACCCAAAAAGCACAAAAAAAATTAAATTCAGATAGTATTTCAGTTTTGGGTACTGTATATTGGCAAGTTGAACCACACTTGGTTCAGATTTAACTCTCAGGTACTTTAGTAATGAGACCTGTGCACCCAACAGTCACAGCGAGGGGATCTCCCTCTCAATGTTGCATAATTAAAACTACATTACAAATACTGCAGGAGGTGGATTCAGAAACCTCTTATGGCAAGAAAAGGAGATAGACTCTACAATGGAGGGAGCAATACAATCATTAACTGGAGAGATATTACCAACCAAGTCCTTGAAAGACAAGAAAAGCCAGCAAAAGCCATTTAACCCACCAGCTCTTTCTAAAATCAAAATACCATCACTTGGTGAAATTACCCCTTGTGAAACGAAGAATAATAGTTTCCAGGGACCATTCGTACAGTGGGGAGAAAGCTCACACGAATTAAGGACTAAGCAAAAAAAAAACACAATTGACCATTTTGGTACAGGGATTGGGGGCTGCCTTACGAATTTTTACAGCTGACTAGAGCTAAGCATTACATTTTGGTTTGTGTAACAACCATACAAGTTTCTATTTCAATCACAATGAATGAAATATCAAGCTGGTCTAACAGTTGAAATGTACAGTATGCCTTAATTGCAGAAATAGAACACATTTCCATTGCACATCTCCTGTCTTGGTGACCTCTGTCACTGGTGCAGGAAGTGGGAAATCCTTCCCACTGATGACACAGACAGAAATAAAGATCTGACATAGGTTATACCCCTACCCCACTCTAACTAAAATAAAATGTTTTAGCTACAATTGGGCTTTGCATGAAAATCCAAGGTCAACTCATTTTGCAACCCCCTATTAAAAATACGCAGTGTGGAATTTCATCCATGTAACATGTCAATTACTCTCAAAATGTTTTGGGGATGCTCAATAAAAGCTCTAAATAATAAAACATTTGCCTGGCACTCTAAGGATCCCCTGACTCCTGGAACCACCATCTCTGATCTTCTTCCTCTTCCTTCCATCTCCTTGAAACCCTCAGTTCACCTACCAGGTACTGGTCAGCTCTCGACCAAATCCCCAAGCCATGGCTGAGATGTGCCAGACCACCTGCCTACTTCTCTCCCTTTCCCTCTTATTTACATTAAGCGTTCGATATTTAGTTGACATCATCACTTAGCGGATCAATGGCGGCATCACATATCTATCGTTGTAACTTGTAATCCTATGTACTATACTCCCTGCGAGGACGATCTTGCTGCTTTGAAAACATGCTGGTCTGCTTGTGATGTAATGTCATGTATTCAATAAAATGTTTGAACTTGAAAAAAAAAAATGTACAAAATAAAGGTTTGTTTAGGCGAAGTTGACATCACTGGACCTCACCAAAGGCTCCTGGGAAAGCCCAGGATTCTAAATCTCACAAGAAGATTCTCTAGCATGTGATTCTTCATCTTTCTCAGGATCCCACAAGAAGGTGCAGTCATGCCACCCTTGCCTAAGTAGGTTTGCTGGAAGCCATGGTCTAAAGTTGGGTACACACAAAAACAAAAATAAAATTAACAAATAAAAAATTGGAAGACAAATTCTGTAAAAGGACCATTTGTTTAATTTTCATAAAGTGTGTACACAACTTTCCACATTCGATTCAGACTTCCCAAATTAAAATTTCCGAAGCGACCAACTATAAAATTTTTCTTGCGCATTAACAGAACTAATGATTTCTGTTTAATGCATACTTTTTTCACACAAGAAAAATCTGATATGAAAGACTGCGTATGATCAGAAACAATAACCAGCATTAATCTACACTACAACATTTCTACGTCAAAACACAAAAAAAGCCTTTGTCCTTCAAGAACTTTCATACATTTAGTGCTGTCCTCGAGTTCAACATGATGTGAAACATTTAAGTGTTACTAAACCCACAACAGTAAAATCTGTCTGTATATGCAGCAAAGCATGCTGGTTATACTCACTGTGGAACCCAATGGGTTAATCCTCCACATTGTGTAAAAAGGCTGTTTTATCCTGTCTTCTCTGATCCTCCCCTTCTTCTACTGTCCCCAATTCATCTGCTGATAGCACAGAGCTCTAGGAGTCACTCTGCACATGCTCAGTTTAGTGTGTATGGCTAGAGAGGTTTTATTTTTCTTTGGGAAGGTGCATGTGATCAGCAAAGGGCCAGAAGGTCAGGGGTTATGCAGCCTCATAGGACAGTCAGACCAGAATAAAAACTCCTCCTACAAGCTTTAACCAGTGCTCAGCTAGACATGGATAGTAGTCACAAGACTGCTATATACTGCTGATGAGAAAAGTTATTTAGCAGTTTAGATTTATTAAAATAATTGCATTTACAAGTACTGCGGGAGATCAGATACACTGAATGCAGAGTCCTGAGTTTAGGACTTTAAATTTTTTTTTTTTTTTTTTTAAAGAGATTTGCTTTGTTTTTTTGTTATTTTAACTACTTGCCAACCGCTTATCCGCATTTTGCGGGTGAGCTGCAGCTCTTGGCAAAGCAATGTAATCATGCGTCGCTTCCTATTTTAGGGTGTGAACGCACCTGCGCCCCCCACTGCCCCACCCGTCAGTCCAGGAAGAGAAGAGAGAACACGACAGGAGTAAAAGTACCACTACATTTTACACGCATGTGTTAGATTAGCACATTTAATCCTTTGTTCGCCACTATTAACCCTTTGATTACCCAGTCACCCAGCCAGTGCCATTAGTACAGTGACAGTATACAAAATTTTTCACTGATCACTGTATTCCTGCCAATAGCAACATCAGATAGCATCGGGTCAGCAAGCGTCCCTCCCAGCCAGGGTCAGCTAGCATTAGATTGCCCGCACACTATCGCACTCATGCTATAGGTTGTTGATCACCGCCATTACTAGTTTAGTGTTTGTACAGATCAATATATTGATCACGAACAGAACTATACTAGTGCCCTCTTTGTATAGTGTCCACAAAAACGCAGAGTTAGCAGAATCAGCCCTGTTTGCTGCCAGCACTAGCGTTAAGCCCCTCTGCCGTTTTTCACGGAAGATTTATACCAATTGATTGTGGGCCAAGGCAATTTATACGCAACAATACATGGTCACCCACCCAAATTCAGCTCTCGTCAGACAATCCGCATGGAAACCTATCACGGTTTCTGAATTTAAAAAAACTCTTTTGGGCCTAACCCTCAACATGGGCATTACAAAAAAGAATGAATTGCAGTCATGTTGATCCACAGAGCCAATTCATTGTATGTCCGTGTTCTCTGCTGTTACATATATGCCCAACATGGACCAGCAATGTACTGGTACGTCACTGGACTTTGAGTGATTATACCAGGATGATGCCTGCAGCTACCATAGAGCTTGTCAGAGACCAGAATGACTTCAATCATCTCTATAGTCTAAGAAATCGGAAGCTACGAGCATTTCATCACTTCAGTTTCGCAGGATATAAACAGCATCATTTATAAATTGGGAAAGCATCTGATCACACCAATCTTGGTGAGATTAGATAATGTAAGGGCAGAGGAGATATCTAAACTCTGATAGACCCCAGATTTCTCAAAAAAGAATATATGACAATATCCATTGAAGTTACAGGGGATATTTGCATTCCCTGTGATAGCAGTAACAGTGATCAAAAAATGAAAGGGACAGTGTAAAAATAGTTTAAAAAATCTAAATAATAACTAA